>NC_141937.1:707884-1415768 GCF_057802395.1 Ceratotherium simum simum
CCCTTGGCCTAAGATGCAACAAAATGAAGTCGACACTATGGATCTGGGAGGAAGTCCACCCCAGTGGAAGGAGGGAGCCAACACCAGTCACTGTGGAAGGGACGTGCCCTCACCTCGCACCCTGAGAGCCTGCGCTGAATCGAAAGGCCCCATGATTGTTACACAGAGCTGCGTTTGCCAGAGGTTTGCAAATGAAGGAGAGCAGGAGGGAACGTGAGAGCAGGAGAGGAGGGAGGAAAACTGAGGACAGAAAGGTCAAGATGGAAACCTGCAGCCCCATGACAAATATATTTTAATGAGCTCAGCTGTGCCTTTTTATGCCCGAGATCAATAGGCAGCAGTTTGAATGGCCATTGATGAGCAGAGGTAACAGCTGTTGAATGTAGCGGCCCAAGCGAGCCTGGCGGTTTAGGGTGCAGCTTGCTGCTATTAGAGATTTGTTACACATGACAAAGTGACATCACAAGGCCCCACCATGGACCAGAGGACAGGCTTCCCTCGGAGCGGTGGCGTGTGGGGCTCAACACAGAGCTGTGGCAGGCCCCATCCTGACACCACCTGAAGGTCTGTAAATGCCAACCCGTCGAAGCCTCCAGACTGAGGAGGCAGAGCTCAATTCTCACTGCACTCAGAAAGCAGAGGAAGGAGCTCCCGAAGGGAGAGGCCAAAATGCTCAGTTCTACAAAGACTGGAAGTCAGGCCAACCTCGTGTGTCAAAGAAGGAATTCCCGATAAAATGCGAGTCGGGGCAACTTAAATCCATTAACATGGACCTGCTAAGTGTATATCTCCTTGGTTCAGTCTCCCATAGGACTCACATTACTAACAACAGGCCTCTGCCTCAGAGGAGCAAGGAAGAGAAGTGGTACAGCAGCTCCTGTTCTCAGGTGGTCTGTACTTCACTCCCAACCAGCCCTCAGTCGCCTCAACTTCTGAGATTAGGGGAGACTGGCAGGATTCAGGGTGACACGTCATAACCACATTGTATGTCAAAAGTGCAATGCCAAGGTGGTAGTCAGTTCAGAAATAGAACTCATGACACTAATTCTTTAGATCTTCATTGTCCAATAGAACTTTCCTCGATGATGGAAATGTTCTATAATCTGCACTGTCCAATATGGTGGCCATGAGCTCCACGGCTAATGAGACTGAGGAACTGAATTTTAAATTTTATTTAGTTTTAATTAACTTTAAATAGCTACATGTGGCTTATGGCCACCATATTGGAAAGCACAGCCAGTCTCTGAAACTATTGTTTTATTTATAGATTTTCAGGTCCAAAATATTTGATAGAGTCCAAAGGTGGCAGGGGAAAAAAACATCTTAACCTAGCTGGAAACCTTTTCTGGAAGAGATTAACAAAGGTAAAATAAAGTTATAAGCTTCTGTATTATTCACTCTGTATTTTTACTTTTGTTACATTTGGGACAACACCCCTTAAAATTTTCAATCTGTTGGTTGTTTGTGTACAGTATTCTGAAAATTGAGAATCCCTCAGAAGTGCTCTTGGGTGCTGGCACTACAGAGAAATGCCTTCTAATTACTCCTAACGAACAGCTGTCCATAAGGAAACCTGGACCACCTGCTCCCTTCATCACAGACACTTTACAGGTGATGGGGCAAAGGGTCAGGCTCCAGAGGGGAAGACGTCTGCACAGGATAATAGGATCAAGGAGCTGGAAGGGACCTGGCAAGATCATTAGTTCAGTCTCTTGCTCTCCATTAATGAAGGCTGTGTATTAGTTATCTATTGCCACATAACAAATTACCCAAAACTTAGCAGATTAAACCACAAATATTTATTATCTCACACAATTTATGAAAGTCAAGGATCTGGGAGTGGCTTTGATGGGTGGTTCTGGCTCAGAGGCTCTCATGAATCTGCAGTCATCTGAAAGCTTGACTGGGGCACAGATCCACTTCCTAGATGGCACACTGCCATGGCTGTTGGCAGAAGGCCTCCGTTCTTTGCACCTGGGTCTCTTCCCGGGGATGACAGGGTGTCCTCATGAAGGGCAGTTGACCTCTGGAGCAAGTGATCCAGGAGTGAGAGCAAGAGGGAATCCAGATTGGCCCTTGTGACCTAGGCTCGGAAGTCACACCCCATCACTTCTGCCATATTCTATTGGCCACACAGACCAACCCCTGACAAAATATGGAGGGGTGTGAACACCAAGAGGCAGGGCCATTGAGGTTCATCTTGGAGTCTGGCTACCACAGGGCTTACATCTTCTTATATCCATTCTTGTTGCTGATTTTGACTTCTCTTCATCTTAAACTCAATCCACATTTAGATTATGCATCAACGCTTTTAAAATAAGACTTGAGTTCATATCCATGAAGAAAGTCTCTCCTGACTTCTCAAACCCTCACCAAGCTGTGTTTCTCTAGCTCAGTTATCACCCCCAAACTCCAAATCTGCCCTTCCTCCTCCTTTCACAGGGCTGCCTGATGACTCATTCCTTCGAAGTCTTGTACGTTGGTGTGTGAAAATAAGTGGGTGCAAGCTAACAATAAAACAGACCCAGCTGCTCTGTAAAATCCACTGCTCCCCACTCCTTAGTCTGTATCCCACAGGGCAGTGGTCACACCTGCACCTTGAGGAGACTGTGCGCAGAATAAGAAAGGACCAGTAATGAAAAGGAAGAGACCAAACTCGAGTGTTGTGTGTGTCCTGATGACTCCCATGTTCTGCTCTTGTTCTTTCGGCCAGTATCCATGTGTCTGTTTATTCAGCAAATACTCATCAAGCCCTGTTGTGTCCTAGGTGGTATGTGACACCCGGGGATACAGCAGTGGGTGGTGGGGACCGTCAAAGAGCCCGTTTACCGGGCAAAGTCACAGCACATAGATTTTCCTCCCTTAGATTTTAATCAGCTATTCTACTTTTCAAACCATGGTGTTACTTATTTTTAAAAAGCAAACAAAAGATCACTCCATAGCACATTGCAAAGCTAAAGGATCTGGGGGTATTTCTCATGGATTTGGTCAAAAACAATCTGGAATTGCTACAGACAGCTTTTATGACCCATTTTGATCTCTTCTCCACCAAATCTCAGGCCTGAAGAGCAAGCCAAGCCTATACCGTGGTGATTCTGCAGGAATCAAGTTGAAAAGGCACACTAGAAGTTGGGTAGCATTTCTTCAGAGAGTCTGCCCAGTGGTGCATGCATTAAACATTTTTTATTAACTTCATTTAAAGAACACAGTGTGGACTTTTGAACCCATTCTATACAACAACGCAAGGGGATTTTCCATCATCTCCATTTTGCCCCTGTTCCCACCCAACATGTGCTCAAGGAATGTTTGTTAAATGCAGTAATGACCAACTTTTATTGTTCTTACAGGAGAGCTCAGCAGAGATTTCAGGAAAGGAACCCTCCACCCCACCCTAGCCTGCAACTTCAAACTCAATTCGACCTGAGAACCACAGCGAACGCTGCAATCCAGCATGGATTGGCCGTGTGTAGAGATTGGTGATAATTCCCAATGGTCACTCACAGAGGCCAGCTTACCAGACTCTGACACCATGACCCATAAGCCAAGGTGAACCCCTCGTAGTCGTCACAAGTAGAACATTCACAGGAATGCCTCTAACCGTCTCTAAGCCGTGGGCTTGTATTAATCAGGAAAATGAAAAGATTCTTTTATCACTCAGTATATCCTCCAGAAAACTATCTGAGACACATCCAAAATTGGAGGATGCTCAAAGATGTGCCCAGATAAACCGAAGAGCAGTCCAACTACCCACGGGCACTCACTCTGGATATGGGTAAGGTCAGCCCTAAAAGTGGAGAAATCCCTTTAGAAGTTGGACCTGAATATGTCTTCAGACAAGACCTTTTACGAGCCAGGTTTGTCTGTACCCAGAACCTGCATGCTGACTCGTCTCATCAAGCTGCTACCCGGTGACAGTGTGCCAGCCCACAAGAGTCCACAGGAGGATCTGGCAGCCTGGCTAAGTGGTCCCCTTTCTTAATACCTGTACCGATCTGACTTGCTAGAGCCACTATAAGCCTACCTCCAAGGTGTTGTCCTCAATTTCAGTCCTGACCAATAGGGCCACTCTCTATTCATTTTCTCCCAGAAATATCCACCCTGATCCCTCTGGCCTCCAAGAACCATGGACGTTACTTGGGCCACAGCAATGGGTATGATTTCACATCCTCAGTGAGTCAACCCTAGAAAGGATGAGGCTCAGAGGGCTGAAGAGCCAGAGAAGAGGAAACGCAGAAGTAAAGGAGGCACTTCCAACAGACTTTCAACTTCAGCAGAAATTCACTGTGTCCTTCAGATGACCTTGCTGGAGCCCGTCTGAGAGCTCTGGTTACCCTTTTACTTGAGCGAACATGGGGTAAACATTTTCAGCTCTCTTCCCACGAAGTGAAGACAAGAAGGTCAGCAAAGCAGAGGGGGGACCCTGAACATACAGAACTGCTTTGGTGGGTGGGGTGGGAGTCATATGTGAGAAGAAGCGACAGGAGAAAGAAGCTTCTTGTGTCCCCGCGGCAGCACCTGAACGCTGGACTCTGGCAGGACAGGTGTTCCCGTTCCTGGGTGAGCAGGTGCAGCTCCGTGGCTCCGGGTCCTGGCCATGCCACCAGTCAGATTCACTCAACGAAAAAAGGAGCATGCCATGCCTTCAGGGATCTGATGCTGACCTCCCCCTGGGAGTCCACTGCCCTGGGGAATGAAGCCTCTGTCTGCCAGCGACTCCTCTCACAGGCTCCCATCTGCCAGAGAGCCTCCTGACCCCTCACAAAGGAAGAGCAAGACCTAAACATTGTCAACACACCACGGTACTAGCTACAATGTCCAGCTAATCAGCTGCAAGAAACCCTTAATCTGTGAGTTTGTGGGGCACAAGCAAGAGTTTATTGGGTCCATTTCACCTTACCACACCCCAAATCTGTGGGCTTTTCAACGCACATGCAAATATTGTCTATAAAACTGGTTTTTATTTGCATATTAAAGTTTTCCCTTTGTGCTTTGTCTCCAATAAGTTCCACAACATATTTGCATAGTGTGGCATTCCTCCTTCTTCCTTTTTACATACAGTTGCCTCTACCTGGCTGGTACCAGAAAACACAAGATCCCATACACGTGTCTTCTCTGGCTTTTATTGTTATGTTTTGTTTTAGCTGACCTCATAGTAGCAAATACAGATGTCATTCTAATCCTGACATCATTACATTACATTAGATGTATTTCTAATAAAAATCTTTAAAGAGTAAAACTGTCATTCCTCTTGGTGGAAAACATCAGCCCCAAGTGAAAGCCAAACCACAAGACGTTTTGCTTTTCACAACAGTGGGCTGTTCTTGCTGCAGCTGCAGCTGAGTGGCAATCTGGATGAGCGAGGTCATGTGCTGGAAAAGGGGGAATGGATGTAACTATGGGGAGGAGAGCATGGTGAGGTGTGGCCCAAATCAGAATATCTCTAATCTCCCAAAGGTCTCTTAAAAGAGGAGCTTCCTGGTATATTTTAACTATTCCATTTGCAATAACCCAATTACACTCAAATTTTTAGGAACTATCCACTGAGTAAAGTGAGGGACATCTAAAAAAGAAATATTGGATTGCTAACTCTTCTCAGAGAAAAATCATTATATGTACACGCCCTCATCATCCAATCACACAACCAAACCTTCCATTAACGTACAAAGTCAAGATGATATTAACAGTAAAAAGCATTGCTATAATCTCATGATTATTCAGCTAGAATTCAACCTTCACTAAACAATGTCAGCTCTCCATCCAGAAGTTGAGATTGTATACAACGGGCCCTACGAAGTAATTTCTGTTTTCAAATTTGTTGATTGCCTACTGTATATAAAGCAATTCAATGGGCTAAAAGCAAGACTACTTTCACGTCCAGTCTTCTTCAGACTCAGACTCAGACTTCAGACTCAGGAAAAAAAATCTCAAAATTCAGAAACTAGGTAGTCATTACTGTCAATTGATAGCTACTGAAATAATCACTTTATTGGGTATAAATTATATAAAAAGCCCAACCACACAGTCCAAAAGTCTTGAGTGAAATAACCATGTTGTGCTCCTTTCCCTTCTATGAACAGACAGCCCGAACTCATGAAACTCAAACCAAAATGGCGCCGCAATTGGGAAATTCCCATTTTCCAGGTAGGAGTTGGGGAGATCCCAGATACCTCACATTCCTGGTTTGCCAAAAAAGTGATTGGGTAGGAGCTCAGCTATCTCCCCAAAAGTACCCCTTGAGTAATGTAACTTGAAACCCCAATGTGGCATAAGAGAAGAAGGATGGGAACCCAGACACTTCCATGTAGATGTGAGAGGGCCAAGGGGCAGTCTAGCTGTAGAAGCTCCAAGATGGCCCTCAGTTTTTGCCCACCTACCCACGTGCCCCTTTCCTTCCTTGTGGGGTGGTGGGGGGTGGGAACGCTAATACAGCTGTGGGCGCGGTGCCCTCTGGTGGGAGGGACGTGCAATTGCAGTTTGGCCAGTTGGCCAAATCCTCCTGCTTTGGAAAGATGGAGATGGCTGGTCAGCCACCAGAGGATGGGCAGAGGGCCAAGACTGAGGATGCAGGTATAGTCAGAGTTAGTGGTGATTAAATAGCACCACAACAAAGGTTCCTCTGATCCCCGCTGGCAATTTCACCTTATTGGCTCAAGATCTCATTAGAAAGGATCAGAAAGTATCATAGACAGATAAATTAAAGGGGTGAAAATGAGTTTACTGAGGGTAGAAGAGGAAGGATGGATAGTAAGGTCACAAAAATAACCTTAAAGTTAATTCCTCGATAAATTTTCAAATATTTATAGAGAATCTGTGATGGGAAAAGCTATAGATAACTCAGCTAAACATAAGTCACAGTCTTGTTCTGAGGAAGTATCCTTCAGGATCATAGGCATGGAAGGGAGAGGTAAATATGAGAAATAAACTCTATGATTGAGGGTGGCATTCAGGTTCCAACAAGTAGATTAAATAAGAATTGCTGTAACCACTCAAATGAGAGGAAAACCATTCTGAGCTCATGTGCTCAGCAATTACTTCACAAGGAGATAAGATACAGAGACAAGGGAGCTAGGTGCAGCACTGGAGGCTGATAAACACAGTACATACAAATAAAAGGAATAGTGGGCACAAAGGAGCAGCTGGATGGGTGTCCAAAGTCCAAGGGGGAGGGGCATGGAGTCCAGCCAGCCTGGAGTGGACCATGGGAGCTGGGAAGGAGGGGAAGCAAGTGTGAAATAAAGGTCTTTCCCCTGCAAGTGTCTCATCTCCTGGAGTTGAGAGTGATCACCCTTAGATGTAATTCAGGACAATTCAGTGAACAGCTACTGAGTATTAATGGCCAATTGCTTCCAGTGGACTGATTAATCTTTGGTGAAACAAAATATGTTGTGGGACCTTTTATTCTGAGCCCTGACAACTGTGGCTCCTACTGAGTATTGGCTTAGGAAGACAGTGAGGATGTGGAAATAAATCCAGTCCTTCCCAGGGGCCGTGCTGATCCTCCTGGGTGCAGGAAGGGTCCTCATCAACAGTTACCTGCTACCCAACAGACTCAACTAATGGACTGATTCCACTCAAAATATACCAGAGTGCACCGCAGATAGAACACATCTGTGAACTCTTCATCAGCACTCTCTGAGGAACATCTTTCTTCCAAATTTCCAAAAGACCAAGGGGTGCCTGAAATAAAGATGGCCTTACTAGAGACTGGCCTCTGAAGGTGAAGAGGCTGTGAGAGAGTCTAGTCCGGGATCCGGGCGCAACTCGAGCCCAGCTCTCTCAACTCTCTCCCCTCCCTAGGCTGACTCACTGACCCCGAGGGCACTCCCCTTCCCTGGATGAGGCTCTGTCATCAGAGGGATCAGGCCTTCACAGTGAGGAGCCCTGCCTTAGGTTCAGGTTTGCCTCTTTCTGTTCTTTATTGACCACAGAAAAGGGAAAAAATCCCACAGCCTGAAGCCCATGTGAAGGTGACATGTCGATGGCAGGATGGCGGGAAACGCCATCAGTCAGTGGAGGTTCCCATGGAAACCCCGACGGTTGTGCAGCTCTTTCCTCCCAAGAGGCTTCTGACCTACTCCCAGAAAAGTGGGAGGTGGGTTCTTGGGGAAGTGTTTTCTGTGAATACAAAGTTGGCAGACTAATAAATTTAGGTTAATCATTTAAAAAAGAGATCCCGTGGCAAAACTGAAATGTCCTAAGACAGCTCATGAGCTGACCCTAGGTTTTGTGCCCAACAAAATTACTCCAGTGTGACATGTTTACATTCTCTTGGCATCTAACCAACAAAACATAGGCCTGGGAAGCTGTGGGCTGTATGGAGCCCATCAGGGCTAGGTGGCATTTCCTGTCCAGGACCAAACAAAAGGACAGGTGCCCTGGCTCATGGGGGAAGACCGCCCCAGACCTCCTGCGAACACAATATTCCAGAGTGTGCAGTCCACAAGGTCACAGGCTTGCATTGCTCACCAGGCCACAGTGTATATTTATTATTTACCAGCACTCGGGTGATTGGTGTTCTTGACAAGTTGTTGATGAGGTGTGTCTTCTTGTGGAGGAACAGAAGCCACAGCAATGAGGGTGGGGAGGCAGGGGATTCTCTTGTGTCTGGCTCCTGCACAGGCACATCTACCATAAGCAGGAACATTCCCAAGCCATGCTTGTGGTCAGGGAGGGCATCCTGGGATTGCTTCTGCTGAGGTGGGTTGGTCCCAGCCATGCCGCATGGATAGCGTCAAGAATGGGCACATTCCCAAAGCAAAGTCTTAGAGCAACCAGGAAGGGAAGGAACAGGAATGCGTGTGGGGCAGGCAGCCAAAGCGTCTGCATTGCCTTATCCAAAAAAGAAGAAAGGGATGGCCCAGTGCTGTAATGGTTAAGTTCACACGCTCTGCTTCAGTCGCCTGGGGCTCACCGGTTCAGATCCCAGCTGCAGACCTACACACCGCTCATCAAGCCATGCTGTGGCGGCATCCCACATACAAAATGGAGGAGGATGGGCACAGATGTTAGCTCAGGGCCAATCTTCCTCACCAACAACAACAAAAAAAATCAGCAGCAGCACAAAAATTCGGGCAGGATTAGTGGTAGATGTATTTTTAAGGAGATGTTATCTTTTCTGCAGCTCCAAAATCATGCCCAACATATCAGATCCTTAGACCCTAGAAAAATAAAATGATTTCCAGAGGTGCCCCCAACATTTCCCAGTCATGGAAAATACAGTATTCCAGGTGGAGGAAGGATGGTAGCTGTTTAGTTGAATGTCTTCCTACCAGAATTTCACTTCAAACTTAGGAAATCTTGCGACAGTGCAGACAGACAAAAAGAGTAAACCTCAGTGAACTGGCTCTCACTGCTGAAATGATCAGATGTCAGAGGGAGTTCAGGAAAAGCAAACTAAAATGCAAATACATAAAAAATGTTGAGATGATAAAAGAGACTGCATGCCTTTCTTTGAGAACCAGGAAGTCACCCAAGAAATTGTGTGTATTTGATACGGGGCAACACACCAGACTAATAAAACAGGAATCAGGTCAAGCCCCAGTTAAAGATAAGATATTCTAAAAGAACTAGCTAATCCACTTAGACAAGAGAAAGAAATGGAATGGAAAAATTGGAAAGAGGCAAGGAAGATTATTATTATTTGCAGATGACATGATATGATTGATCTGGAAACCCTCTTATAATAGGAGAATGGAGGAAAGGAGCTCGATATAAGTTAAACAGAATCAACATGTGAAGGTCAGCAGGGAAGGCCATCAGCCATGCCCCTCCAAGGGGCATAACCTTGGGATATTCAAGGGCCAGCAAAAGAGCCGCATGGGCGTGGAGTGGGTGTGGGCAGGCAGTGTGGAGCACAGACGCAGAGGGGAGATTTACCTTACGACCAGCAGAAACCTGTGGACGGTGAAGCAGGATAACAATGTGAACTGATTCACAAGCTTCCAAGATCCTCCATCTCATGCGTGGAGAACGGATCAAAATGGGGCAGAAAGACCACGAGAAGTCAGTGCTGTTGTCCAGTTAAGAATCTGGCGGCTGGAACCTGGTGTTAGGAGGTGCGGGCAGACTCAGGGTGCACTTGGAGGGGGAGGACAGGGACGGTGAAGAAACAGAGGCATCCACGCCCAGGAGATCTTATTTCTAACTCCTTTATGAGACAGTAAGACCCAACATGTCAACCTAACATCAACTGGAACATCAGCCAGAAGGAGCCAAGAGGGGTCAGGACAGGGGTAACTGAGGCTGAGGAGGGTGGTTTGGGAAGAGGGGAACATCCTCTCTTCTTGTTGGGTTTTCTTCCTCTGGCATGTGTGTGTTTAGCATCAGTACTCCATTCTGCAGGGAGCTCACCACACACCAGCCCCCTTAGAGCACCCAATTCACTGTAAAGCCAACATAAGCACTCTCTAGGCACAAAGCTGTGTTTCCACGGTGGGTCTGAGTCACTGCACCTCAAGGAAGGGATTTTTCCACCAGCCTCTTCCCTGCTATCTCTCCTTCGAGCTATCTCTTCCTGGCATGTGACCACTCATCAGCTTGCCTTCCCTCTCCCTGCCTGCTCTCGTCATGGCCTCAGTGTCCGCAGAGGTCTGGCCACTACACAGACTCTCTGTGCCTCCTTCTCATTTCAACGGTTTGAGACACTAAATCCCCCGGCATGCCTCCCAGTGACCTTTCCAGTGAAAGGGGCCCATTGAGTGGGAGGTGTTTACTGCCCCCAGCCCACAGATTCCAAGAGGCTTCCTGCTCAGGTTTCGGGAGCAGCCCGCATTGCAGCAACCCCACAGGGGCCATGCTGTCAGCCCAAGCATTTAATTAACTAATTACAACCTGCCGACAGGAGGACACAGAATGTGATGTTCAGGGTGCAATTTCTTCCTTCCAATTCATTGATGATGAGCCCCCAGCATGATCACATAGGCTCTCCCTGAGGGGATGGAGTGGTAATTGCTCCTTCCATCTGCCAGAGAGGCTGTGGGCCCATCCATTGGAGGCGCAGGGAAGGGGGGTCACGGAGGGGCTGAGGGGCTCAGGCGGGGACTGACGGGAGGGTGTCACAGTGAGTCCTTTAGAGGACCCACCCAGGCTGTCATTATCAGGGCTGTGGAGAATCTCCTCTTTCAGGCACATAAGCTTGGTGATGACTTGGGTTTCTCTCTCTTCCGCCCACGTTCAATCAAAGTGCCTGAAAACTACCGACCCACCTCTGCAAGCCTGGACATGCATTTAGGCAAGAGAGCTGATGAGGAGTCAAGATAATCACTGCCTGGGCCTGGCCGCAGACGAAAGCTGGTTTTCTAATCAGCACAGAGGAAACAAAAGCTGCCATGGGTCATTTGTTTTGGCCACGCTGGCCTGGAAAGCCCCCGAGTTTGCTGGAGGTGGGGCCACCAGCACTGCGGGTCCCAGGGCAGTGTCCCTCCCCTGCAGTGGGACCAGGAACCTCCGGAGGGCTGGGGAGCGACAATTCAGTCCCTGGGGCCTTGCCCTCGAGATTTTGATGTAGTCAGTCTGGGCGGGGCCCAGGGCTCTGCGTTTCTCATCACGTCTCAGGGACTCCAGAGCAGATGGGAGGGACCACATGTGGAGAAGCCGAGAGCCAGTAAGATGCCACGTTAGTGTCCTCTAGCTGCTGTGACAAGTAACACCAACTTAGTGGCTTAAAACAACGAAAACTGCTGATCTTACTGTTCTGCAGGTCAGAAGTCCTCAGTGGGTCTCCCTGGGCTAAAATCTCAGTGTCAGCAGCACTGTGTCCCTTCTGGAAGCTCCAGGGCAGATTCCATTTTTTTTTTTTTTTTATCTTTTCCAGCTTCCAGATGCTGCCTGAAGTCCTTGGCTCATGGTCCCTTCCCCAACCCAAAGCCAACGACGGCCGGTTGAGTCTTTCTCACGTCCTTTCTCACTGACTTCCTCCTCTGCCTCCTGCTGCCACATCTGAGGACCCTTGAGATTCCATTGGGCCCACCTGGATAATTCAGGTCAGATGATTGGCAACATTAATTCCATCTGCCTAAATCTCCCTTTGCCATGTAAACTAAAATTCACAGGATCTGGGGATTAAAACATGAACATTTTGGGGGGCCATGAGTCTTCCGACCACACACCCTAAGAGAATTTTAAGGTAAAAGCTTTTAAAATTACAAAGGAAAAACTCTATCAGTGGCTGGCAAGAATGACTGAATTTCTCTATATGTCTGATCTGAAACACAGGTAGTACGTGCTCCCTAAATATTTATTGTGCTGGAAAAAGTTACAGTAGTCTGTGATAAGGATAAACATCTCTTAGGTTAATACGTGATTAATAATAAATCAGGACATATGTTTTTAGCTTTAAAAAAGTAGATTCTCCCCAATCTGTGTGTGCTTTTTAAAAATTTACATACAGTAGATCTTTTTTTCTTTTTGGTGTAGAGTTTTATGAGTTTTAACACATGTTGATTCATGTCACCACCACTGCAACAGATACGGAACAGTTCCATCACCCTCAAAAAACTTCCTCGTACTAGCCCTTTGTCATCACACCCTCCCCCGCCCTGAACCCAATACGTTCTCCGTGCCTGTAGTTTAACCTTGACAAGAGATTTTCATATGTTGAGATATATGGGGTAACTATTCGTGTTCAAAACTGATTCAGCCTGAACTAAAAAGCCTGACTTATGGCCTGTTGAACATATATTGTACATCTGCTTAACCATTAAAGTAAAGAATGCGCTCTCTTAAGAATGCATACTTCCCCTCCTATGCCCTATTGGTAACACCAGATTAGTCCATTTCCCGACATCAGGGTCATGTTGACCTGCTAATTTGCAACTAAACACCTCCTTGAAACTTGGATGAAAATGTGTCCTGGGTGTGTTTCATGTATGTTCTTTGTTCTAAAAAGATATAAGACTGTACTGAAAACCATGCTTCTCTGGAACCCTTTCTAAGGCCTTCCCGGGTTATAATCCTCAGTCTGGCTAAAGCAAACTCACCTTATTTCTCTTATCTATAGAATGGTTTTTGGTTACTTTGCGTCGACAACCTTCTCCAGAATGTCATATAAATTGAGTCCTACAGTCTGCAGCCTTTTGAGACTGGCTTCTCTCACTCAGCCTAACACCCATGAGCTTCACTGTGCTGTGGCGTGTATCAGTCAATAATTCATTGCTTCTTATTGCTGAGTCACACTTCCATTGTGTGGATGTACAATTTGTTGCTCATTCACCTGTTTAAGGACCTTGGGGTTATTTCTCATTTCTGAAGATTCTGAATAAAGCTGCTATAAACACTGCTGTACAGGTTTTCATAGTAATGTGAGTTTTCCATTCTCTAGGGTATAAACCACAAAGAGGAAGTGAGCAGTGGTGACATGACAGGCACTGTACCAACCCCTTCACACGTGCCCTCTTGTGGAATCCTGTGACAACTCAGTGAGAGAAGTGTAATTAGCCACAATTTGCAGGTGAAGAAACTGAGGCATAAGTAATTTCCCTAAGGGCGCACAACCAATAGATCTAGGAATTCTCATGTTCTTAAACCCTAACATGAGCCCTATTACATTCTGAGAAAGCTCCATGCCAAGCAAGCTAAATAAATTATCTCAACCTACACAGTAACCCTGGAGAGTACATCCTCTTATTTCAGCGTATGTTTTCCTTCTTATTTGGGGGAAAAAAAGAGGCTTGGTTTAAACCAATATAACTTGAAAGACACTTTTTAGAAGAGTAGATATTGCTGATTTTTTTCACATATTTAATCATGCTTATAAAACCAACATGGACAATCAAAGATGGTGCTCTGATTCTGTGATGCTCCAGGAAACAATTTCCTCCTGTGCATCTCTGCCCCAAACTTACTTCCTTCATAGTCTAGAACCAACAAAGGCATTCAGTATATCCTAGCTGCTGCTTCTGCTAGAGATGCATACCAAGGTGTTTACATAAAACGATATGATGTTTGGGAAAGCTGTAAAATACTCCAGTAAAGAGAGATGGAGACAGAGAGAAGAGAAAGAGAAACAATGGAGAGACACAGAGATCGATGAAACAAGATTCGTCAAGAGTTAATGGTTGAAGGTAGGTGGGCACGTGGGAGTTCATTACACAGTTCTTTCTACATTGTACGTATTTAAAAATATCAAAATAAAAAGTTAAATTAAAAACCAGAAAGCTACACATATGTTTGTAAATGTATATACACACAACTTCCATATACATAATGTATATGTGTAGATAGATGAAGATGTAGACACAAATATAGATATGGATATAGATATAGATTAGATGCTGATTATCTCTATATAGAAATGGATATAGACATAGATTAGATATAGACTATCTATATGGATATAGACATTTCATTTCTACACAAACCGTTCTACTGAAATGAGTGGCTCTGACATAGCCTGCTCTCCAAATCTGCGGGTCTCTTGTGACTTCTTCACAACCAGGCAGCAACTGATCCTGCTCAGACTCTGCCTTTGTATAAAATGGCTCTTGGCCCACTCTCACCTCTTTTGTGGGCTCCTTAATTTCTGCCGTGTCCTCGGTGTTCAGGCCTTCTCTCTCCTTTCTTCACACATCTTCCCTGAGGATGCTGGTCTTTTCACACGGCTTCTACGATGATCACCTTCTCTTTTTTGAAGCAGCAAATGGAGCTGTGAAGCGGCTCATGTCCTAGGGAGTGGACACTGACTTCTGCTTACTGGAAAATCCTCGTCTTTTATAATGCAGAGACTCTGCTGCGTAAACATCAGGGCCCCGCCGTCCCCTCACTCTCTGCAACTGCTAGCAGGACCCCGATCCTTGGCAAACCCAGCCATCCCCTAACCGGGAAATCTCATCACACCAAGCACAGTTCGAGAGGTTTGGGTCCAGGGTCTTTTTTATTTCATGGATCTTGAATTATTAAGGCAAAACCACTCAGCCCATAGTCACACCGGGTCCCAGCAATGTGGAGTCTCCTCCCAGGGGAGTGGAGTCAGGAGTGAGGGCGAGCAGTAAGAGGTTTCTTGGCCTTCTGCGGCTGGGGATGCCATCTGGGAGGTTTCGACGATGTCCTGACACAACTATCGCTCTTGAGGGCTAGTCCCTTCAGTGAGCCTTACGAGGGCTTCACTCAGGACCCAGCCAGGAGAAGGAAGCCGCACCAGCTCTCTGAGCAGAAGAGTTTGATAGAAAGAGCTGTTAGTCTAAAGAATTGTTGGATCGAATGTTAACTTCTTAGATAGAAGATGCTGGGAACAAAGAAAGGAGGTTGGAATTTTTCCAACTTAGACACATGAGTAGGGCCCACAGGCCTGGAGAGGGGACGCCAGCTGCTGTGAGAGTCTCAGAGGGGTGGTGGCATGTGAGGGGCTGATCCTGCAGGTGTTGGAAATGGGGTGAAGGAACCGCTGTAGGAGGAACGGCTGTGGCTGTGGTTCCAGTAGCACCACTGGTGACTCATGCTGGGTGAGCACTGCTGGGTGACGCACAGAGAAGACAGCAGGCAGCAAGCACAGTGCCCTTCCTCTCCTCTGCATCCTCGCAGGCCCCCTCTGGCAGTCCTACCGTCAGTGCCCAACAGAAGCAGCTGAAAAAACAGCAAGGTAGCCTGCAGAGTTGCAGCCCAGCATCACAGAGCAGAACCTGGGAGGCTGGTCTTGGAGCCGAGGGATGATGGCTTAACCACCGGGACACTGTGTAATATTTGGGTTAACCCCGAGCCACACGGAGAGAAGCTTGTAGCTTTGGTGATTACATCAGATTCAGCTTGGTTCTGGCCACGTGGCTCATGACGGAAATAGGGACATGTGATCGAGGCCGGCCCACAGGTATGCAACCTGGACAGTCACAGCGGGACACAGATCAGAAGGATCCCCCAAGCTCAGGGGGTCCGTGCTCAGAGGGTCCATGCTCAGAGGGGTCCATGCTCGGGGGGGGTCCACACTCAGGAGGGTCCATGCCCATGGGGATCCATTCTCAGGAGGGTCCATGCTCAGGGGGGGTCCACACTCAGGAGGGTCCATGCTCAGGAGGGCCTCAGGCCTGGATCAATGCTCCCCTGTTGCTGTCTTGAAATAATTCATGATTTCTGAACAAATTGTCTCACATTTTCATTTTGCACTGGGTCCCGCAAATTATCTTACTAGTCCTGAGTGAGGAAACCTCCAGACATTTTAGTTTAGTCATTTTTTTTACGTATTTACATATATAGACATGTAACACACATTTAATATAACACATTTTGTCTATTGTGTTATTTGATAAGCAAAAGGAAATATCACATCTGGGACTAGTTTATTGTCAAAAGATGCTGTTCCTTAGATCATTTTTTTTCTGCTACTTGCTTGGGATTCTTTCCTGAGTTCTCATCAGAAACAAGCCACTCAAGGATCCCAGGAATCCGTAACTGAGTATGAAATACGCAACCACAGCCTTGCTCCTCAGTCTAACGAGAAATAGTCTAAAGAGAGAAAATTACAGTCACTGAGAAAGCTGGCATACGCACATAGCAGTCTTTACAGGGTCTCGTCCTGGGACCGGGGTGGGGCCCGGGAATGTCTGGATGTCACAGCTACAGTCTTGGTTTCACCACTGGGCCTCCAGGCACAGGCCCCCTGTAATTTGTGCCATGTTTGATTCGCTGGGGCTGAAACCTGCCCCTCGTGCTGTGTCCCGCCCTCTCCCGGCCCAGCATCCTGTCCCAGCACCTGCCGTCTCCATCAGATGTGTTCGAACTCCAGGAACATGCAGGCAAACGCATGGCACATAGAAGAAAATACAAACATTTTCACCTGCATTTACTTTGTATCTGATTCTGTGTAAAATCCTACATTTTTCTTTGTGATGTAGACATGACAGGACAGTTAGTTATGGATATCATTTATAAATAACTAATAGGCATAGATATCGGTGCGCAGTCAAAAACGTTTACGGTCAAGGTGAACGACGACCAAGCAAGACCTCTAAGAAAGTGCCAGAGGGCAATGAATCGGGGGGTTGGTTAAAGTCTCAGAGCACATCCTGGCAACATCAAAAATGCACAGTTAATAAATAGGCACGTTTCTAAAACAATCCTACAAAACTGAACACGACACAGCACAGACACCACGGATACACAAGGAAGCAGATGCTGTCATCACAGCCCTTGCCAGGATGGAAGGGAGGATTTCTGTCACTGGCAAATGGAACGTTCTAGGAGGAGGCAATCAAGAGAACAAAGTCAAGAGGCCTGCCTGGTGGCGCAGCCGTCAGGTGCACACGCTCCGCTGCAACTGCCCGTGGTTCGCAGGTTCGGATCCCGGGGGCGCACTGACGCACTACTTGTCAAGCCATGCTGTGGCGGCGTCCCATATAAAGCAGAGGAAGATGGGCATGGTTGTCAACCCAGGGCCAGTCTTCCTCAGCAAAAAAGAGGATTGGCAACAGATGTTAGTTCAAGGCCACTCTTCCTCACCAAAAAGAGAAGGATTGGCATGGATGTTAGCTCAGGGCCAGTCTTCCTCACAAAAAAAAGAGAGAACATAGTCGAGGGTGTGACATCTCAGAGCCGGCTAGTGGCCTCAGGGCTGCAGTCTAGAGGCCTGGGGCAAAGGGTGACCCTCCACGCTCTCAGGACCTGATCTCTGTGCCGGAGAAGCTCCTCAGGGGTGTCGGGGTGAGGGGGCAGCTATTTGTTTAACCCACTCTCTCCACCAGCAGAGCCCTGCTGGGCCGGCTGGGTGAGGCTGTGTCCCCGCAAGGGACCACCCCGAGGTTCTGGAACGAGCTGTCAGTGAGCGCACTGCGCGTGCTCAGAGAGCAGCAAAGCAGGCACATCAAAAATCAACAACAAAAAAGATGAAGAGAAGTGCAGTTTGGACAAACTTAGCAGGAATTTTGCAATCGGATAATCTAGGGGAATTTTTTTCTAATTGCATCGTGGTTTAAAGTTCGTCTTGTTCCAAAGTAATTTGTGTATTTGGATTTCATGTGGGAGAGAGCCCTACGATCTTCTCAGCATTAGGGCCCAAAATGTTCATCTGGCCCCGCTGACAAGGACACAGTGAGGACACGGGGTTCCACAGAGCCCCTCACCTCATGAACCCCAGCGGTCACCTCCTCACACCCCTGGTGCCTTCTCTCGGCCGCACCCCTCTCGGCCGCTTCGAGACACCTCCTCTCCCGTCTCCACGTCATGAAAGCTATGGAGAGGACAGGAGAAGGGTGAGGCGACGTGCAAACTTCCGTATCTGGCCTGCAGACCGGCCTTGGCCTCTAAATGTTTCTTTAAAAAGAAGTTCATGTTGAAAATGAAATTTCATCTTGAAACCCAGATTCTGTATCCTCTTGGAAACCCCGAGCCGGGGCATGCTCCGGGCAGCATCCTCCTGCCCTTCCCTCCTGTCCTGTTGCATCTGGATGGGGCCTGGGCCCGCAGGGGGCAAGTGCGCATCAACCAGAGGCCACCGGTGGCCGCATGTCCCCCTTCTTCCCTGGGGGGGAAGCATCGGAGGAAACGTTCCTGCGGGAGGAACATCCGGGGTGTGGCTGCCAGAGCTGCAGGGGGACCGGAAGCAGAAGTTACCTTCAGGGCTATGGGGAAATCCGGGGTGCAACAGGGCCGCGCTCAGCGACGTCCCACAGGGACACAGCCTGATGGAGGCACCTCCCTCACAGCCAAGAACTCAGGGGGCCAGGGGCTCCGCCTCCGTCCTCCTCCTGCAGGACATGGGAACAGCCAGGAGAGGCCAAAGCGCTTCTGATGCAAACTCACCTACGGCCGGAGAGCATGGCCCAGGGCCCAAGCTCCTGACTGGTCAGAGAGCATGAGGCTGCTTCACAGGGAGGCACCGGAGAGTTTGTTAAAAACAGTGACATCAAAGCAAAACAAACACAGCAGTGTCAGTGCCTCAGATAAGACTGTATCAATTAAATCAGTTTCCGGACTTGGGGTCTGGACGGAGGGCGCTGTGAATCTTTCGGGTGATTCTGATGCTCATCCAGGATTGAAAATCCTGGGGCTACAACGTAAGGACTAGGGCGAGTTAAAAACTCCCTCTAAGCAAAAGATGATGAGCAAGAAGGAAAGAGACTGAGGAAGAGTTGGCAGCTGTCGCGTTAGTGAGAAACAGCCACCAGTTTTGGGGAGAACAGGGAGGAGAGCCCAAGGATGCCACTCACATGGCGGTCCTGCAGCCCCCTCCTGGCTCTGCCCCTAGAAGCTCCCGTCCTTTCCTTCCAACCTCCCAGCCGCTGAGGCCCAGTCTCAGGAGAGAAGCTAAAACGCAGCAACCCCGAAACTAGGGAGAAGATCAGCCTCAGAGCCCCACACAGGCCTGGATTGGGGCCTTCCCATCCCCCGGGGAGAGCCCCGGTCTGCCCAGCTCTGACCCAGAACCCTCCGTGCTCACCTTATAGCATGTGCCATGCATTTTCAACTACACTGTTCAAACAGGACAGAGGATGAGCCAATGGGCATGAGGCTGAGTTTTGAAAATTTCAAGAAGTAGGCAGTTTCCACCTTGGCCCCCAGTAAGCAGGGCCAACAGCCCATGCCAGACGGCCCACCATCGCCCGCCATTGCCCCGTGGATCTAGCACTGACTGCCCGCCCACATGCGTACTGGAAACAGGTGAACGCCATCGTCAGAGCGATTCCATCTAATTACATCCCATTACTTGTGAAACGCAATGGGAGAGGTGGGCAGCTCTTCAGAAGAGGTGGGCTCAGCACCCTCAGGTCCCCAGAGGTCCCCACGGGGCTCCCAGGCCACTCCCTGCTCACCCCTGGGAAAGTGTCCCTGAGGCATGAGCCCAGGAAAGATGCTTCTCTTCCTCTCACAGCTGTCGGGCAAGTGGCCTCGGTCAGGTTACGCAGCCCTCCGAATTTACACGGGACGACTGTCCCCGCTGCCCTCATCCCTTCTCCTCTTCCCGCTGTCTGTCTGTGCCTGCACCCCACACTGTGTCTCTGTCTCTCTCTATCTCTCTCCTCCTGTTTCTTTCTCCATCTCTGTCTGCCTCTCTGTCTCTCGCTGTCTCTGTTTCTCTCTCTGTCTCTGTCTCTCTCCCCTTTCCCCTCCCATCCTCTCTCGCTCCCACTAACCATTTCCCTCCTGTTTCACAACGGGCACCGCTGTGCTTCCAGAAAGGTCTTCACTTTCACTTCAGGGCACACGTTTCTTCAGTTTTTAAACCCCATGTGGGAGGTGTGGCCCGCAGACAGGTGACTACCTGAGCGACACCGTGCCGAGCAGCCTCCTCCTGAATGTAAACCTGTTTGAATTCAGAGCAGATCCAGAAAAACCAACTCTCCTTGCCTGACTCACAAATGAGACGTGGTTGAGGGTCTCTCTTCTTGGGGAGCGTGAGTGTTTGGGGGTTCAGACTGGCCCTTCACCCACATGACTTTCCTGTGCAGACTTCTAATCAGAGACGCCTCGGCCTGATGGATTTTACACTAAAGGAGATGCTGGACGTAACGAACGTTAGACCCGATGATGTGGGCACGTCCTCACGTCCACCCCAGCTGTAAGAGGAAGCCCCTCTCCTTGCCTGTGGGGGCAGCTGCTCATCACAGAAACTTTCAAGGTGTTGCTTCTCAGCTTGGATCTAAAAGCTTCTGGCCTTCTTCCTGTTTGCAGGATGGAACCAGTGGAAGTGATTTTATCTTATTGTGGCGGATATGTAAGATTAAATTTCCTCTATGAGTCTGCACAGGCAAACTGCTGTGACATATGACCCTAGACTCTGGTGCTTTACCGCAATAAACGGGCCTCCCTCCTGCCATGATCTGACATGGGTGGGACAGGAGCTCTGCGCCACACGATCGTTTGGGGCCTGGGCTCCTCCCACTGAGCGCTCTGTCACTGCTGGGCCCGTGGAGCCCTCGGGGATGCTTCACACTCCCGGCAGCAGGGAGACCGGGCACTGAGGGTCTTGAGGGTATTTGTAAGGGTCAAGCCTGGCAGTGGTATCCATCCCTTTTGCCCAAATCCCACTGGACCTAACTCAGCAGCATGAAAGTCAGGCTGACCGTTAGCCTAGCAGTGGGCCAAGGAGAAAAGCAAAGGCGGCTTGGTCAACACGCACCAGTGTCTTTGCCCACGTTGTAAGAAGTGACAGCGGGGGGAAGAGTGGGGACAGTCCTGCTCCAGCACACTTCGCCTTGTCTCTCATGTGGCCACCACCACCATGCCAGAGCTGCCTACCACTGGGGTCACATCATGGGCTCACGCAGCCATCACCAGCTCCACGCAATTTAGGAGATAATTCACGCGAATGGTGGGGAGCACGTTCCCAGTGGAGATGAAAAATGGAAGTGGAAGTTTGCCAGAGAGTGGAAAAGGAATTCTGGAGGTGTTCTGGGGGACCCATCGCTAACTCGGCGCTGCTCCACTCTCCCCTCCTCCCTCCTCTCTTTCTCTCCTGCTCATATGAACTGCGACACACGGGCTGAGCTGGAGCCCCGAATGCACCAGGCTCCAACGTGGCAGCCCAGCTGACCCCAGGAGGGAAGCCAATGCGATGAGAGCCAGTGGGCCATCAGCACAGCTCATCCAGGAACGTGGGGAGACACGAGAGCCCAAATGCGCTCATTTCACAGAACTGATGTTCTCAAATTAAAATGGTGATGCAGTAGGAAGAAGGAGACCAATTACAGACCCTGGTATCTCCAGCTCCTCTCTCTTTCTCCTTGTGTGTTAATCGTAATCATTAACGAGCTAACAAGTTCCAAGTAAAAACAGTTTCAGAATTTCACTGTGTAGTTTAGATTTACACCCTTCACTACGCTTCAGAATTAACTCAAAAGATGGAAATTTCTCAAAGAATGTGCATTCAAATGGTATTTCCCAGGGGGCAGCTCAATGACACACAGTGGCTGCAGGTGCCCAGGGGACAGTCAGCCTGAAGGAGGCAGGAGGTAATGGAGAATGCGATGGGCAAGACATGGCTGCACAAGAGAAACTCCTGGTTTCGGAGGAAAGGAGACATCCAGGCTGAGAGCCAGCCTTCTTTGCGAAGGAGACCTTCGCTCAGCGAGGAAGCCTCTACTCTCAACCGCTGATGCAGCTCCTCCTCCAAGGGCCACAGAGTGACATCATGTGATTGGAACAAGGATGATGCTCTGGTGACATCCAGCAAAGATCATGGACCAAAGACACTATGACCCAGTGTCCGTCCTTCAGCATTGGGTCCAGCTGGCCCATCAAGAGAGATGAGAATCTATTTGTTCCTTAAAGTTTCTGACCTCAAGACCCCATAACCCTCCTTAGTAGATGTCAATCTACTGTCTATGCCATTAATATGCTTGACGGGGACTCTTAAACACTCCGAAATGCATAAGGAACAGCTCTGCACCCTCCCAATAACCTAGGAAGGCACTAGAGCACAGAAAAGACCGGATCCACCCCCACAACAGGGTGCTGGGGAGGTGGCTCTCAGGTCACTAGGGCCCGGGGGCCACTAAGGACAGTGGAGAAGATGCAGACATAGTGACAGAAGGGAGCGGAGCATGTGCACTTGTTCTGAACCAACTTGACTTCATTTTCTTTTGATTTTGGCAAAATAACAACAACAACAATAAATTTGTTTCATTCAAAAAAACGAGTCAAATGTCCTTAGTTATTTACACAGAGCTGTTGTTGGTACAAACATAGGATGCTGGCTTCTGAGACCAGCTCTGAATCTGAGAAACTGAGAAAATAAGTTTTCAGTTTAGTAATAACCAATAAATCTAAGGAAAAACAAGTTCTAAAAATTTCACCCTAAGAGTAATTATTTGGAGATTTGTAAAACACTCTTCTTCCAAAAAGCTTAAAACATTTTAAGTCTGTTTACTTTGTTTCCATGATAGAGAGACCAAGAGGGGCACCTTTATCCCCTTTCTGATAAAAATGAAAAATCTGAGGTGAATAAAAAGATCATATTGGTAATGGACACCACGGCTCAAAACTTCCCTCTTCTCACTATAATTGAACTACAGAAATTCCAGTAACTGTGGCCGTTCCACATCAATCTGCCGCCATTTCCAGAATAATGGGAGGCCCAATCCTGTGCCGTGTCTGACTCACCTTCACTATTTATTTCTTGGAGCAGAAATACGGCCTGAGAGAGGTGCCCATATCATCTAAAATAAGGGCTGATTCAAGGAAAAGCCCAGATCTTTAACCTAATAATCTCCATGCCAACCAACCCAAATAAACAACATACAATGCTTACGTATGGTGAGGCCAGCTGTGAAGTTAGTAATAGATGTTCAGTGGAAAAACCACTCACGGTTACAGTGTCCCCAAATCTCCATGCAGGCTTTTCTAGATCACATTGGTTCAACACTCTCTCAGACGTTCTTAAGTTGATAGGATCTTACCATTTGACTGGTCTCCCAAGGTGAGAGATCCACTTTTTCATGGATTCATGTTCCTTATAAAGGGCCATACCAATGGCCACAGCACTTCAGTTAACAACTTCTGGTAGCAGGTGCAAAAAAAAAGACCCTACATCCCAGAGGAGTGTGGCAGGTTGTGGCAGAGACGTTTGGGCTCCAGTGGGCCAAATGCACCTGCAAATGCATCCAACCTTCCAGGCACGGTCAGCAGTTCCCAGAAGCTGACAGTTCTGTGTTTTGCAGAATTCATATTGCTTTGTTTGATATGAGTAATATCTGACGAAGCACAACTCACAGATTCCTCAAAGGAGGAACTCCAATATTTAAAGTCCTTCCCCTGAAAAATAAGCTAAAATATTCACATCCTTACCTTGCGCAATGCGCTAGAAGAGCTGAGTAACTAGATCAGGAATGTGTGCCCACCAGCCCCACCTTCTCCAGCTCTGGAGGACGCCTTCCTTGCAGCCCTCTCGAGCCTTAGCTTACCCAAGGCCTGGCCCAACCGGGCCTTGAAACCATCATGACTCCTGACAGGCCTGGAGCTGCCTCTGGTGACTGTTAGGACATGGGGCTCCTAACGATCATTTTCAAGACATAAACCCCCAAATAAAATTCATGTTAAAAAACATGACTCCGTGGTTAATTCAGGCATCATGCTGATGAAGCCAAAGTCGCGGTTCATCCTCCACCTCACTCTGTTCTGAGGCTGCAGTCTAGAATTCTGTCCCCGATTACATCTGACAAATGCGTATCCCTGGGGACAAGTCTGTCTGCAGGAAATAACACAAATGGGGAGATGCATGCTCTTTGCCATCATTGAAAAAAGTTGGAATTCAGGCCCATCATCATTTTCAGTAGTAATTGCAGCCAACGTTTTTGACCTTCGTCTGTACAAGGCACTGGCCGGCACTCACGTCGTCTCCAGGAGAGGGACTCAAGGGAGCTCGTTTTACAGAGGAGGAGATGGAGGTGCAGGACCCAAAACTGGACAGCGCTGGGGTGCAGATGAGGGACCGGGGGCTCCAAATCACAGAATGTGGGACGTCAGGGTCCCAAACCTGGGAGCTCACCCAGAGCAGAGCCCATTGTTCTAGAATCAAGAGTGTTATCGCGGGCAGAGAGCCATCCAGCCTCACTGTGTGCAAACAGAAACAGGGGAAGCCGTCCCTCCTCCATCAGGGCCCTGCTCCGGGCAGGAAGGCCCGAGGCCCCAGTGCTGGGCAACGGGACGGCCCCTGGGAGCCGCCTGAATGCCAGGCTGGAGAGCTGCACAAGGCGCCTAATGAGAAGCCGAGGGCTTGAAGCGAAGGCCAGGAGCGTTTGTCCCCAACCGTCCCCAGCACCCTCACCAGGTGACTGCCCACAGTTCTGGGAGCCCCTCTCAACGTGTCTCCTGTGAATGTGAGCGTGCTCCCTCTCCTCCAGACCCCACACGCCCCGACGCTCTGAGAGTTTCGGAAACACGCCCGACCCAGCCTTCCTCTCCTACCCTCGTGCCCTCCATAGGGCTGTAGATTCAGAGCAGCCGCTGGAATCAGGTCACCTGCCTGCAGAGAAGAGCCCTTCCCGAGACCACTTGCAGCTGCCTCCACTCCACATGCTTGGTTAAGATCAAATTTTAAAACGTTTCTCAAAGCTCATTTCTGTGAAGATGCTCCCAAAATTCTTGAGTAAACAGTGGAGCAACACTCTTGGGACCGCTGTGTTTCTGTCTGAAACGTCGGCGTCCATGAGCAGCCACATGTCCACAGGGACCCAGGAGGGCAGATCCCCCCCACCCAACAGAGAAAACAGGAAGCAGGACAAATCGCCCGTGAGAAGTGGATTCTGGAGGAAGGTTTGCGAGCCTGAAATCAGAAGCCATAGCTCAAGGCGAGTGGATGAAGTCCCCTAACCGGACACCCAAAAGAGGGTGGGCCTTGTGAAGACCGGGGGCTTTACAACTGGGGCAGGGGCAGCGATGCCAGAAAAAGAACACACGTCTGCATGTTTCAAATGAGAAAATCACAACAAATTACATATTTTAACACCTGAGAAACACCACACACATCACAAAATCCAGAATAACACAGTCTTTAATGAACTGTCTGGCTGTCCCCTCAATATCGCTTTTCCTACATTTCCTCGGGTTCCTGTTTGCCTCTTTGTGTGATGACAATTTTCATGTATCCTTCTCTAGGAAGAGAATAGAAAGATCATGCAGCCTGTCCTCTAATAGATTTTCCATAGATTTATTTTTATTATGAATAGTTCCAGTTTCTTGCAGATTCATGTCCTGTTACTGGTCTGAATTCTTTGAGGTGACAACTATTCCTCGAGGGTGTTCCTACCGGGACAGCCAGCAAGGCCCTAACTGTGCACAGAAGGACAGCAACCCCAGATCTGAGCCCCAACTGAGCCCAGATTTGTCCCCAGCTCAGTGCTCTGTAGTTGGCTCCCTGAATGCCAGCAGCCCCTGCCCGCTGTGAAGGGAGAGGTAAGGGAGGGGAATGTTCTGGAAGGAGAACAAGGTTCTACCAAGAAGGTCCTTCCTTGGGCCTTAGAGGTCACCATAGACATGAGGGTGCTGACACATCGAGGCCTGTTGGCCTCATGGTGAAGCTGCCTGGGAGCAGCTGGGGTGTAGCAGGATTTGGGAGGAAGGAGGGAGGAAGGCAGAAGGAGCCCTGGGAACATTGGCACCTGGGGGCTTATGGAGGGAAGTCTGGAAAAGCAACTTGTCTCTCAAGTGTACAGAGGCCCAGGAGGAAGCTGGGGGAGGTCCCAGACACGACAGCAGAGTCGTGGGTCCCCTGTGAGTCGGGGTGAGAAGGGGGCAGATGGAAGGCAGGAGCAGGAGCAGGGGTAACTGTGCAGAGGGGGTTAGTTAAAGCCCTATTAAGCTCGTTGTGCTCCGAGGGGATGGAGGAGAGAGGAGAATGGAGAGGGAGGCTCGACGTGAGATCAGCGTCCTGTGGGGAAGGAAAGCCACGCAGAGTGCACGGTGAGTCTGCTCTGGAGGGAAGGGAGGGAGGAAAATCATGAGGAGGAGGATGGGGAAGAGAGAGGAAGTGAGGAGCTCATCTCCCCGCCCCCCATGGAGACAGAGGCCACACCTCTTGCGTGTGAAAGCAAATTGGCTGCTTCCGAAGTGGAGGGCTAGGTGGCTTCCCCTCCACGCACAGGCAGCAAACCAGGGGTATTTGCAGTTAGAGATTAGCCTGCCACCCACAGGTCCTTCCAGACTGATCCCACCTGGAAAGCGCTGACAGTCACTGCAGCCACCTCCTGCCTGTCCTGACACAGGGCGCTGTACCACGTGTGGCAATCGCACTGGCGCCTGTGCCTCCTTGTGGAGCAGCACTGAGTTCTCGGCTCTGCAGAGAAGGGGTGTGAGGCCCGCGGGCAGCAGGGTCTGCCCCAGCTCACATAGAGATGGAGAACCAGCGCTCGGGCCCCAAGACGGACTGTCCTTCGTGGAGCAGGTGCCAGGCACAGCTGCGTCTAGAGCCCACAGCAGAAACCACTCCTGCAGCTGGGTGAGAAAACAGGCAATTTGGACTGCATTTGGTCACCGTCTGGGGCATCTCTGAACAGGGAGCAAGGGGGCCGAGGCCCCATACAACACTTCAGTGTTTCGGGGTCCTCTCCAGCCCCGACTCTGCTCCGTCTCCACTGCCCCCTGCCCCACCCAAGCCGAGATTCCACTCATTTGGCTCCTGAAAAATCCCATTGTCCAGCTAAGTCAGCTGGCAGACCTCTGCGAGAATGCCCCCAAAGCCAGTCAAAGGGTCTGAGTCCAGAGGCACAAAGCCCGCCCGCACCCCCAGCCACAGGCCAAGGACAGCTACCCATCCCGGTCCCAGACCCTGACTGCAGCCCCCGCTATTGAGATAAAGACACTAATCTAGGCTTCATCTCCGGTCCTTTGAGGCCAGTTTTAAAGGTAATTCGGTGCCACCCATTTGGGGACTTGACACAAAACCCTGGGCAGGAGTGACCTTTGATTCCCTTTGGGGCGCTGACTGAGGCGTCAACAGGTGAAGACTTTCCATTCCGCCCTGACAATGCCGATTGATAACACGGAGCTAATCTCTGCCTTTGTTCCCGGGGAGCAGAGGTTTGCCTGCCCCTTTGACTCTGAGCCTTTCAAGGATCCCGCCAGTGAATCACAACAGGACCGGAGGCCCCAGGATTAATCCTCTGCAGGAAGCGCTCTCCTGGTCCCCTAATGACCACGGCCTTCCCTGATTGAACATGCTTCCCCCACAGCTTGGAAACAGGGGAAACCCTGCATCTTTTGGCCCCAGTCCCCTGAAAGGGAAGATCAAAATTGGAGAGTTTAATTATCTACAGAGTTCACGCAGTTGACGTAAGCAGTGTCAGCGACTAGGAAACCGGAGACACTCTGGCGTGTCTGACCATGTTTCAGGCTCCCAACCTCGGGTGTGATGCTCAGTGTCCCGACAGAGCCTTCTCCTAACAACGCAGGTGCACGGCCTGCTCGGACACAGATGACGGCCTGAGACAGAGCGGCCAGCAGGTGAAG
Source organism: Ceratotherium simum simum (assembly GCF_057802395.1). Lineage (NCBI taxonomy): Eukaryota > Metazoa > Chordata > Mammalia > Perissodactyla > Rhinocerotidae > Ceratotherium > Ceratotherium simum. The sequence goes on from NC_141937.1 coordinate 735,749, forward strand.
GTCCTTCCCCTGAGTTGCTCCCCCTGTCCTCCTCTCACACCCCAAGGACTGGGCAACATCGAGCCATGCCCCCCGGGCCTCTGTCCAGGCGTGTCCTCCTACCCCTTCCCAGCCGGACACCCCTGTGGAGCTCCACACTGTGGATCAGCACCGTCCAACAGAGATATAATGAGAGCTACATCAAAAACAAAGAGAACAAGAAAATCAATATTTTTGTGTGTGTGTGAGGAAGACTGGCCCTGAGCTAACATCTGATGCCAATCCTCCTCTTTTTGCTGAGGAAGATTGGCCCTGGGCTAACATCCATGCCCATCTTCCTCCACTTTATGTGGGATGCCGCCACAGCATGGCCTGACAAGCGGTGCACTGGTGAGCAACTAGGATCCAAACCCGAGAACCCCGGGCCACGGCAGCAGAGCCTGTGCACTTAACTGCTGCGCCACCAGGCTGGCCCAGAACACGGAAATCAATTTTAGCAATATATTTCATTAAACCAATATATCCACAATTTTATCATTTCAACATGCGATCAATATGAAATGATTATCAATGAAATAGTTTACGTTCTTTTTCTATGTAAGTCTTCAAAATCTGGTGAGCATTTTACATTTACAGCACATCTGAATTCCAATGATCCACACACAGCTTGTGGCTGGTGGATGCCTAGGCATTCTAGGCCACTCTGGTGGCCCCAGAGAAGATGGGGCCTCTTCTCTGCCCCATCAAATCTGCTCTGTCTGGTGTCCTATTTATCCCATAGCTTAGCACTCACAGAACCAGTTATGCAAATGTTTGCATGAGACCTGGCACAAATGCCCTAAATAGTCATCTCTCAGAGTTTATTTGCATTCTAAGAGTGACCTCAGATACATAATGTCTCAAGTCAAAGGAATGAATTTCTAATGGTAAAATGTTGTCAGTGGGTGGAATAAGTGGGAGGAAAAGAAACAGTTTTCAGAACCTCTTTAACCTGCGACACGACTGCCTTGATGGGAAGCTATGGAATCTCTTCACAAGAACAAAAGCAGTGAACCGAGAATCCTAACGATCACCAAGGAGATGAGTTTTAGAAACCCCCGAATAACTAGAGACCTGCTGAAGGGAGAAACAAACAGACAGGGGACAAGCCAGAAAATATTTCCCTTCTGGAAATTTCCACTTTTGAGAGACACCCCTGGGAACTGGGCCTGACATCCAGCCCGGGCTCTGGACAGGGAGCTCTAGCCCTTATCTGCTGAGGCCCTTTGGGGGCAGGAGATGCTCGCCACGGCTGGATTATCCCAGACGACGGGCTCTCAGCAACCTCTCTGGGCCCCGGGGCACAGCCAACAAACCTCCTTAGTTCCTAGTCTGGCAAGGCAGGGGCTTGGAGGGAAGGACCCTGTGCCAGGACACTCCCTAAGTAGCCACGGGCTGGGGAGAGCCAGGGCGCCAGCCCTTCCTTGAGGGCAAATGGAGAGGCCGGGGAGAGAGACCCACGAGGCAGCTGTCAAAGAGCCCAGCTGGGGTCTGGCCTAGGGCTGGAGCTCACAGAAGACCCTGTCTCCATCCTCCCAGTGGGGTTAAAGGGAGAGAAGGAGCAATTCTACCTGAAGCGGAAACACCGATAAACTGCACAAGGCAGTGACTGTTAGCCTACCACCCAGTGAGCAAGAAGGGCCTTCCTGCGAGCTGGAGAATCCCTCCCTTGGTCCTTCGGTCAAATTGGCTGCATAAGATCATGCTTTAACATCTTCTCTGCTGATCCAAACACACAGCAACAGAAAAAATATAAAAAGCAAAAAAGGTTAAAAAAAAAACAACAAACCAGGAAAAGAGATGGAGTCAGGCTCAAAAACAGGATAAGCTTTTGTAGAAACCAGAAGTGAGCAGAAAACACAGCAGCAGAAGGTCTGAAGCCACAGGCCTGCTAAGCTCTGGACCCTGCAGTGGGATGCTCATCCACCGGGTTGGGGGTGAGTCCCTGTAAGGTGAATGTCCTGGACCCAGTGCTCTGCACGCACCCTGTGTGCCCAGGAGAAAAGAGACCCTCCCAACAAAGAACAGAGCCAGCTGCCCGCTGGCTTTAGGGCTGGGGCCCAAAATCTCCAACGTCGTCACAGAGCAGATCCAGGAGGTTCTTCACCACGCGCTGGGGGACGGGCAGGAATTCTAGAAAGTTCTTTACCATGTGCCTGGGAGATGGAAGCAATAGCTTCCTAGGAATAGGCAACCACAAAACCCAAAACTGTTTGGCCTGAAAGGGGGAGAGGTGGGAGGAAAGAGAGAAAAATCCCATTCAAAATAACCCTTCAAATCAAAATTCCAAACGACGTGAAGGAATAGAATGCTAAGAAAGACAGCCAACAAATCCACGATGGAAACGTGAACTCTCTCCAGGTAATTAATGATGGAGTATCTGACAGAGACTGGACAATACGGATGTTTACAATGCTCAGAGACTCAAGGGAGAAATAGCACCCATTTTTAGAAACAGAACTATTAAATAAAAACAATTTTTAAAAAGCAGGTGGATATGAAAAAGTACCAATTAGAACTAAAGTACCAAACTAGAACTAAAACTGTAACCACTGAAATTTTTGAAAAACTCAATAGATAGAATAACCTTCAGATGCAACACAGTCAAAGGGAGCTTTAGTGGCTTGGAAGATGGCACTAAGAATTATGGGAGAATTTAAACTTTAATTTTAAAAAATTATGAAAGAGCAGGGGCCAGCCCTGTGCTATAGTGGCTAACGTTTGGCACGCTCTGCTTTGGCAGCCCGGGGTTCACAGGTTTGGATCCCAGGCACAGACATACACCACTTGTCAGCCATGCTGTGGTGGCATCCCACATACAAAATAGAGGAGGATGGGCACAGATGTTAGCTCAGGGTGAATCTTCCTCGAGCAAAAAAACAGAAAGATTGGCAACAGTTGTTAACTCTAGAGCCAGTCTTCCTCAGCAAAAAAAAATAAATAAATTGTGAAAGAGCAGTTCAAAGACACATAAGATAAAGTAAGAGGCTCCAATGTGCATTATAGGAATGATAAAGTAACATTTGAAAAATTAATAGCTGAAGCGTACATGCAAACCCACCCCAAGGCCCACCATGATCCTGCTGCTGACATGAGAATGAGACTCTTACTGCCACCAAAGGGAAAAGAGGAGGGATGTGGGAAGGACAACACTCAGAGTCATAGCATCTGCAATGACAAACGCCAGAAAACAAGGGAGGCATTCTGTCAGAGAGTTGATGGAAAACAACGATGAACCTGCAACTTCAGCCAAATGACCATTTACGGATGAGACAAAGTAGGAGTTCTCAGAAATAAAAAGACTAAGGGTGTTCCCTACTCCCAAACCCCCTGAAAGGATTATCAAATAATTATTTTGGCAAGAAAAAAAACCAAAACCTAAATAAATGCAGATGACATTAGAACAATGATGAGCACAGAAACTGATATAAGCCAATAAGATTAATTAAATATTGAATGTAAAACATTAATAATTAACCTCATGTTTAAACAGAGATAGGTAAAAATGCTAAAATCCTTTTCCTGTTTGCAAGGATAGAAATATTGAACAATTTTGGATTTGTTAAAAATAAAATTATAGTAAGATATGTGTGTAAAAATTTTAGGGAAAATTTAAAAAGAAGAGAAATCAAAAACAAAAAGAAGGAAAAGAGGAGAAAGTTATTTAGATCTATTACCAAAACCAGTAGCATTCCTATATCCAATAATTATCAATTAGAGAATATAATAGGAAAGAAGATATCATGAACAATAGCACAAAAGCTGTTTTTAAAACATAGTAATATGTTTAAAAAAAGATGTGCAAGATCTCTGGGGAGGAAATTTTAAGATATTGAAGAATGTAAAAAGATTCGAACAAATGGAAAATATATCATCAGTATGGATTTGAAGACTAATATTGTAAATATGTCAATTCTCCCCCTTCAGAGCCCATGAGTTGACTGCGCTTCCAGTCAGAATTCTTGCCATGTTTATCACAGAACTTAACAAGCTGGTGCTCAAGTTCATTAAAGCAAAGAGTTAAGAAAAGCAAAGAGGGGCCGGCCCAGTGGCACAGTGGTGGAGTTTGCGTACTCTGCTTCAGTGGCCCGGGTTTGAAGGTTCGAATCCTGGGCAAGGACCTATGAACCGCTCATCAAGCCACGCTGTGGCAGTGACCCACATACAAAATAGAAGATGATGGGCACGGATGTTACCTCAGGGATAATCTTCCTCACACACCCCCCCAAAAAAAAGAATAGCAAAGAACATTTCAAAGGAGGAGGAGAAGGAGATGGGGAGGAGATGGTGGTACCTGCCCTGCTAGGTACCAAGACTTACCCCAGAGCTATAACGAGGTGGCTGTGCAGGAAGAGGCAGAGGCCGCGCAGCAGAGCAGAGAACCCAGGGACAGATGCACACATTTCTAGAATTTTGACATATGACAGAGGCAGCAACACAAATGAGTAAGGAAACATTACACTATTAAAATGTAATGTTGGTATGACTCCAAAAGCACAGGCAACAAAAGGAAAAATAGATAAATCAGACTTCATCAAAATTAATAATTTTGATGCTATCAAGAAAGCAAAAGATAACCTACAGAATGGGAGAAAATGTTTGCAAATCATATATCTGATAAAGGATTAATATTCAGAATAGATAAAGAACTCCTACAACTCAACAAAAACAAACAACAACAACAACAACAAAATTTAAACATGGGTGAGCCAACCCTGATGGTCTAGCAGTTAAAGTTTGGCGTGCTCCACTTCAGCAGCCCAAGTTCCGTTCCCGGGCATAGAACCACGCCAGTCATCTGTCAGTAGCCATGTTGTGGCAGCAGCTCACACAGAAGAACCAGAAGAACTTACAACTATACACAACTATGTACTGGAGCTTTGTGGGGTGGGGAGGAAGATTGGCAACAGATGTTAGCGTAGGGCAAATCTTCCCCCGCAAAAAAAAAAAAAAATCTGGGATATTTAATAGAGTATAAACTTTAAAAAATATAAAATGGGAAAGGACTTGAATAGACATTTATCCAAAGATACACAAATGGCCAACAAGCCCATGAGAAGATGCTCAACATCATCAGTCATTAGGAAATGCAAATCAAAACCACAGTGAGATACCACTTCCCACCTAACAGGATGGCTATAATAATCTTTTTTTAAATGGAAAATAACAGGTGTTGGTGAAGATGTCAAGAAATTGGAACACTTGTGCATTGCTGGTAGGAATGTAAAACAGTGTAGCTGCTGTGGAAAACAGTTTAGCATTCCTTAAAAAGTTAAACATGGAATTACTGCATGACCCAGCAACTCCACTCCTAGGTATATATCCAAAAGAGCTGAAAGTAAGAACTTGAACTGATAGTTGTACACCCATGTTTATTGCAGCATTATTCACAATAGCCTAAAGGTGGAAACAACCCAAGCGTCCATCAACAGATGAACAGATAAACAAAATGTGGTCTGTACATATAATGAAATATTATTCAGCCTTAAAAAGGGATGAAAATTTGATATATGCTACAAATAAATAGACCTTGAAAACATTATGCTTAGTAAAATAAGCCAGACCCAGAAGGGCAAATATGGTACCAGTTCTATGAGGTACCAGGAATAGCAAGTTCATGGAGACAGAAAGTAGAGGGAGGTTACCATGGGCTGGGGGAGGGGGTGAGGAGGTATTGTTTAATGGGGACAGCTTATGCTGGGGATCATGAAAAAGTTTTAGGTGAAGATAGAGGTGATGGTTACATAGCATTGTGAATGTATTTAATGCCACTGAATTATACACTTCTGCAAATGGTTAAATTATAAATACTATGATATGTATATTTTACCACAATAAAAAAATGCTGGGAAAATTGGTTATAATAAAATTATATTCCCACCTTAAACTTTACACATATGTAAGTTCCTGGTGGCCTAAAGTCCTAAAAGTGAGAAGCAAAACACTTAGCATTTTAGAAATAAAAATAGAAAAATGCCTTTATAATTGCAGGGGGAAAAAGTTTTTTAAGAATACACAAAAACATGAACCCCAAAGAAAAAGATGAATAAATTTGACCATATTGAAATGAACAATTTCTGTGCCAGTGTTGGTTTCTCAGTTTTGATCAGTGTGTCATGATGTAAGATATAAGCAACAGGGGAACTGGGGAGGGGGGGTGGGAACTCTTGGCAGCTTGTCTGTGAGCCTAAAATTAATGCAAAATGGAAAGTTCATTGAAAATAATCATTCTGTGAGTCAGAATAGGAGAAAATATTTGAAACACATACACCCAACAAATATTGATATAGAGAATTTGAAAGAGTTCCTACAAAACAGTTAAAAAAATAAACCTCAATAGGAAAATGGGCGAAGTGTGAGCAGGTGTCACAGAAACACAAATGGCTGATAAGGTATAAAAGGTTTCTCAGCCTTACTACTGATCAGGGATGTGCACATCTGAAAACGGTACAAGGATCATTTTGCGTCTTTTAGACTTGTAAAACTACACAGGTTCAACATGTCAGCATTGGCACCAGTGAGGGGAAGCAGGACCCTTGAGTGCTGCGGGGGACATAAGTGGGTGCCCCCGAGGGGAGAGCAGCGGGCACAGAGGCTCACCTTGAGGATGAACACACCCTAGGAGCCGGGTGAGACTCAGAGGGCTCTTCCAGGTGCACCTCCCTGCGGGGGCGAGGATGTCCCTGAGGGACAGGACTGCCCACCAAATACAACAGCTCTGAACACAAATACGCACAAACAAATCAATGGCAAAGTAAATTGATGCCACTTGAGTATTAAAAGGAATGTACTAGAATACACACACCAACTAAATAAATACAGGGGTGTCATTCAAAATACTCATGACCAGGAAGTAACAGGCTCCCAGCAGACAGACCAGACGCCCACTGTGTGGATGGGGAATCGTCAGCCCTGGGGGAACCTCGCAATCGTAAGCTTGAACTTATGTTCAAGTTTTTAAACTTTTATAACATCTCAAATTTGAACTTCAGCCTTACAATTATAAGATTCGACTAGGGCATAAACACTAAATTTGACTTCTGGAAACATAAATAGGTCCATGTGTGTCGTAGCGTGCTCTGTGTTCAAATGCTGTCCAGTCACACGCGTCACATGCAGATGAACGACCTCAAAGAGTTTCAACGGTGTCTATGATGTTTTATTTATTAAAAAATAAAGCACATGTGCTGTGACATCCTATGTGGTAGTTAGGGTACACAAGCATCCATTACGTCATTCTCTGCACTTTTCTGTGAGTCATAAATAGGAAAAAATATATAAAAACCAATTTTTCTTCAGTGAGTTCCATTCTCAGAATTTTAGTCTCTGGCTTATGAGAGTCACACGACTATGTAGATTTTGAAGCTACTCACCAAGAATTATTTTTCCAAACCTATAGAAATCTGAATATCAAATTCATTTTAAATGCAGTTTATTGAATTCTATTATTTTAATGGACTTTTAAAAGCTGTGAAGATTAATGTTAAACCTTTTATAAAATATTTTAAAGCACTAAATTATGTAATTTGCTTTAATTTATAAATTAAAGTTTAACTAATAATTTATAGTATCAGAGTTTTGGGGTTTTCTTTAACCTCAGTGTAGCTGTTCCTTGCGCCAGGTAAGTCTCACCTTCCCTGTGGGTGAGCAGTGCGAGTCCCACCCCCTGGGGGCCTCTGCACTGGAGCGTTTACACATGGCACCCTCTCCCAGGGTTCCGTGGTGGGACCGGCTGACTGAGCACGTAGACAGCCGCCCCCACACGCCTCAGGCCCAGAGCTCTTTCTCCACTGCATGCGATTCCGCTCCTGTCGCTGAAGCCTCACGGTCATTGCTCATTGAACGACTATTGAGCTTCTAGACTATGTCTGACACAGTGTCAGGGTCGGCTGTCCACACATGCGTTGAAGAAGGGTCTTCTGGTTGGACCTGGGCCCTTGGGCCACAGAACGGGAGCTCAAAGCCCATGTTAGAAAGGTGCTCAAGTTCTCCCCTTCACCCCACGCCCTGCCCCATTCCTCACTATGGTGGGGGCTTCTGATGTGGGAAGTAACTCAGCCTGTGGCACACTCATGCCTCTAGCTTCCCTCCACTCCACGTCTCTCGGCTTCAGCCCCCACTGTGTCTCATTCGCTTGTGATTCCAAGTTCAGGTTCCCAGGCTGCAGGCTCCGATGGACCCAAATCGCAGTTCTAGGTCCAGCCATGGAGACCACCAGACTGATGGGGGTCTGGCCACTTGGTTCTGGGGCCACTGGGTCCTGTCCCCTGTGACTTGGAGGAGCTCATGTCTGACGTAGATGGGCGAGGTTCTCAGGCCAGGAGAGCCGGGCTAATCTGGAGAGAGGATGTGCACAGGCAGGGCAGGAAGGCAGGACACACGGGGCAGTCGGGAGGGCCTGAATGCAGTGCACAGGGACAGAGAGCTGACATGAGATCCCACTTACGGTGCCAGATGGAGGGTTTGGGCTCAGACCCACGTGCTGTGTGAAATCATCACTGTGCTTGAGCACCAGAACGACATGAAAGGCCACACACCATTTCCACCCCCATTTTGTAGACGCGGCACCTGAGGCTCAGAGACTAAGGAGCTTGTCCTGGGACACACAGCTTATTACTGGGGATCCGACCCGGATCCTTGGCTCCATCGCCCACCTTCCCGGCACCACGTCAGGGGCTGCTCTCAGCAGACGGCGCGTGGACATCCTCAGAAATGACCTGGAGGATAGTGATTGACTCCAAATCTACATTCCAGCCAGGCACTCACTGATTTTTCCAGCATTAGAGAAAGGTTAGACAGAATCTGTGTTTCTAGACATAAAAAACTATGCCCACAAAGCAACCTAAGTGTCCCTCGACTGACGATTGGATTAGGAAAATGTGATATATATATACAATGGAATACTACTCAGCCATAAAAAAAGACAAAATCGTCCCATTTGCAACAACATGGATGGGCCTGGAGCGTATTATGTTAAGTGAAATAAGCCAGAAAGAGAAAGACAAACACTGTATGATCTCACTCATATGTGGAATATAAACCAACACATGGACAGAGAAAACTGGACTGTGGTTACCAGGGGCAGTGGGGGTGGGGGGTGGGCACAAGGGGTGAAGGGAGTCATATATATGGTGATGGACAAACAAAAATGTACAACCAAAAAATTTCACAATGTTAGAAACCATTAAAACATCAATAAAAAAAAAAAAAAAACTATGCCCACAGAGAGGCCATGACTTGCCCAGGATCATACAGCTCTTGAGCGGCAGGACTTGAAGTCAGATTCGGTAGAAAGAGCCTAGACTCTAAGGTCAGACAGATCCAGGTTCAAATCTGACCCCTTCCCTCGGTGGGAGATGCCAGAGCCTGAGCAACCTCACAGATGCCCCTGGGATTGTTTCCTCAATCATAAAATAAAGGACATAACCCTGTGGCAGAGATAGCTGGCTGCACACCAAAGACCCACGCCCCTGTTCCACAGGGCAGAATCATCCCTGGGAACCGGCTTCCTGCCAGGCCTCTGTCCCCTGCGCCCGCATTTAGGCTGTATCTCTGGTGATTTGTCATCTCTTTGTCTCGGTCCTAGGTAAGACAAACAGAAACAAAAGCCAGCTGTCAGAGACATGGCCATGTCCGGAACGTTCTCCTTGGTCATCCTTCTGGAGTGTGCTGGTCTCTCCTTCTCGGCTGCTTACATTTCTCACCTGCCATCATTTTCCTGTGACTTGGAGGAGCTCACATCAGATACAGATGGGCGAGGTTCTCGGGTCAGGAGAGTGGGGCTAATCTGGGGAAAGGATGTGCACAGGCAGGGCACCGGGGGGCCGTGGGAATAGTCCTCACCATGGACATGAGGAAAACGACGTGCCACTTCCAGGTGGGCAGCAAGAGGCCATGTGCCTTCTCTACCCTCTGTCCTATGTGGACAGAACACGAGGACTCTGGGCCCCAGGGCCGGGGTGGTTCCGGCGGCCGCCTGAGCTGTGATGGAGTTCCGCTGTAATGCAGCCACGCCCGTTTGCTTCTGCTTTGTCCACGCTGCTCGTCCACTGCAAGCTCACGAAGTCTCAGCTACTGAGGACCGGGCCCTGCCCTCGAGGAAGGTGGAGCCAGAGCAGCTGGATGGAGGAAGCCTGGGTCCCAGATGCTCACTGATCGTGGAAACCATGTCACCTGCCATGCGAGCAATAGAGAAACTGTGATAACCCACTGCCTGTCAGGATTGTCCTCACAGCGGGCAGGAGTGCTCTCGGGGCATAAGTACCTGCTCTAGGGTGTTGTGTCAAGTGTTGTCCATCTCAGGACGACCTACACAGGTGTTAGTCCTTTCACACGCCTGCCACTGAGCCACACAGCAGGTTTGCTCACCTAGAGGACCATCAGTCAGTCCACCAGTGCGTCCTGTGGGGAGGGGCTGCAGCAAAGCTATGTTGGTGACAGTGGGCGCAGGGCCGGCCAGCCCTCCAGGCCTTGCAGCTTCAGGGACAGTGTGGAATTCCACCCAAATGCAAATAGCTGGGACAGCCAGCCAGCTCCAGCTGCAGGCCACGGGGTGGGCGTGGACAGGAGAGCAGTTATCAGAGCCTAGAGTTAGTTGTGATGGGCAGTCTCATCTACGGAAAATGACAGGAGATGAGAAACGTAAGCAGCCGAGAAGGAGAGACCAGCACACTCCAGAAGGATGACCAAGGAGAACGTTCTGGACATGGCCATGTCTCTGACAGCAAACTGCCCGAGAGGAAAAACCTCTGGTGGGTGGAGCATGTGCCTGACTGCAGAAAGGAGCGGGAGCCTGGGGCATGATCCGGGGGAGGGTCTGCTTGGTTCCTTGGCAGATGGGATGGAGTATAACTGAAGGTCATATCCTACAAGTAACGGTGGATTCCCCAGAATTTAGAATTTTGCCAATGGAAATGCCGGCCTCAAAGCACATCTTAAACCTCCTGCAGCTGGGCACGTGTTCCTGGGACAGGCGTTCGATCCATTGTCCCCATGCAGTGGGGTCCGCTCGGCCATTGGTCAGAAGCTGGTGTCTCCTGTCCCTCCTTCTGGCTGCCTGAGCAGCCAGCTTCAGGAAGCTAGTGTCTTAAACGGGACAATGAGACTGATCTGCTTCGGCAGGACTTAATGCGGAGTTGCTGGGATGCTAATTAGAAAGCATAAAGCTTTTATGGCTGAGGGAGGTTGTGGAATCCCCTCCTAACCTTGGAGAATACAGTGGACAACAGTCTGTTCTGAGTTGACAGGAAATGTTGACATCATCCCAGAGGGTCCCCAACTCAGTACAGATCTCCCCTCCGTTTGGGCCAGGACGAAGGCTTTTCTGTCTGAAGACAGGCAAAATGAGCAGGCGGATGGCCCGTCTGTTCACTGCATGGAAAACAGCCTATGTGCGGACACCCAGGTGGCCTGAGCCCCGAGAAGGCCCCGGGGCCTGCGGTTCTTTGTGGAAAGACAATTCCCGGGAGCAAAGGAACAAGCCCTGTCCCAGGACACAACCTCTGCCCATTGTCCCACGGCCCAGGCTCTGCTCCTGCTGCCCTTCAAGTGCCCGGCCCTCTGGAACAAGCCCACATGTTGCTCTGTTCACACTGCCTGTCTGCCTTGCATACGCTCCCCATGCTGCCTGCTGCCAAGAGCGACAAGCATTCTGCTCCGCGAGCCCCATGGAGCTGGCTTTTGTTTCTCTGTTTGTCTTACCTAGGACTGAGACAAAGACATGCCAAATCACCAGAGATACAGCCCAAAATGGGGGGGAGGATCCTCCTCCCTCTATCTGCACCGACTCCAGAGCCGCACCCGGCTCTCCTCGCTGGGGGCACTGGGGACCACTCTCGGCGGAGTCTCATCACAAAAGAAGGTGAGTGTCTATGACACGGTGGGGCTGATGTGAAATAGAACACGGAAGGCCCCGTGCACCAGCTGGGCTTCCGTCTCACAGTCCGAGCAGCCATGAGCTGGGCCTGGCAGGAGCCACTGTCACCATGAGCAGGAGGACAAAAGCAGGAGGCCTGGAGGAATTTCCCTTTGGAAGGAAAAATGGATTAGCAGCAACTCACAGGGCTGCCAAACACACCGACCTCAAGACATCATGGAAATCCAGGCACGGGGAGGAGCAGTGGGACAGGGCGCACGCCGATTTCGGGAGCCTGGGGACAGATTGTGTTTTGGCAGTTGAGGTAACGGCTGGCGAGGGAGCGGGGGTTCCACGAGCTGCAGCACAGATTAATGATGTGCAATGATTAAAGGCTGTTTGGCGGGGACACCAGGTGAAAGAAGGGCCTGCCAGGCAGTGGACGCCGTGCACACACAGGCGCACACTCCCCACTGCCCAGCCCGCGGGGGCTGTGTACACAGCGAGCTCCGAGGGAAACATTAACTACAGGGCAGGAGTCGGCTCATTCATCTTATTGTGGCCTCGGGGATCATTTACCTTCTGAACAGGCCCACCTGTTCTCCTTGTAAAACTTTATTTGGGCCATTAGGGGCGAGTTATCTTGTTCAAACATTCCACTAAAGAGCTGCGGGCGGCGGGAGGGGGCAGGAGCAGACTGTCGTTTTCAAATTTGTAAACCTCTTCTCTCCAGGCTGGAAGAGAGGGAGCCCTGCCCTGGATGGATCCGCCCTGCTAATCTCCCTCCGTTGTTTTCAGAAGGATCTGGGCCGATCCAGGACACGCAGCATCCCTCTGGTGGGCACGTGTCTGTCAGGGAGATTAGTTTCAATTTGCAGTGCGTGTTTCCAAACTCCTTCCTTATACATGGAAGTGTCACCACCTCGTCTCAGCCGCTGCCAAACGGAATGACAAGTGTGTGTGGAGTGAGTTTTCTGTTTTCTGGGAAAGATAAATAAATAACACTGGCTTTACATAATCCCTTGGCCCACACCGTGGAGCTGTTCCTTGTTGGGAGGTACCTCTGATAAACACAGGTCCTCCTGTCTGGGGCGTGTATGTTCTAATCCGGATTCTCCTTCAGGAAATCCAGGCCAGAGGCAAAGACTTAACCTTTTGACTGAAATTTTATATTACAACCACGGAAGCTGAGCTCACAGGATGGTCCTGGAGGATGGACGAAACATTTCTGCTCATCTAACGCTTGGTCATGTATATAAAAAGGTAAATCCTACTAAGATCTCCCCTTCCCGAGTGCAGAAACTGAAGGGAGCAGGGTGGACCACCTGCAAGTGCCACCCAGGCAACACGTGGACCCAAGTCCGGTCTATACTGTCTTGTGGGCACCACTTGTCTTCCGACCGAAAGGAGGCTCTGCAAGAGCACAGGACATGACCATGCCTGACAAGTCCCTGGAACAGAGCTGAGCACACAATAGGACGGCAACACACGATGCTGATCAGTCGAGGGATACACACGGGGCCGTACTCGCCCTTACAGCTGCAGCTTTATTAAGAAATCCTTCAAAAAGTTGGAGAAGCCATTCTGCTTCGCTGCCTCTGTCCTTTGCTCAGCCGCCATCCCCCGGAACACCCTGGAACTTGGGTTGGGGAGGTTCTCACCGGGGTTACTCACTTCCCAAGGCTCCTGTGGACACGTGGCTTTAGTGGATGGAGACCCATGGTCTTGCTGTTACCATTTCCGGTTGGGCAGCATTGTTGCCCTCCCATTCACTTTCAATATCTTGCTTTCTGGTTGTTCAGTGTGCAGAGTTGACCCCATGTGCATGTGAATTCCTTTAAGAAACAGCAGAAAAAGTTCTGTAATAAAGACAGAAATGTATAGACTCAGCATACGGAGAAACTCTGGAAGACCAGAAAACAAATTCTTTCCCTAGTGTGAATTTTGTATTGTTAGCGAAGGTTTGTGCTTTTTGAAAAATGGCAGTGTCACAGCTTTAAAACTCGTGCCATCATAAGAAACCGTTGATTGATTTAAACAAAAATTAACTCTGAAGTGAGAGACTCATGTACCAGTGTCAGAAGTCTGGGATGGGATACAGGTGCTGAGCTCCATCTGCATTTGGCAACCACCAGGCCAAATCCACCGCCTACCAGTTACAACCACTGGAGGGGGGACGCAATCCCTGTGCAGTTGTTTGATGGGGAGATGGTTCAGGAGGAAGGAAAAGTGCCATCCACTTAACAGCTCTCAGTCTGATAATTCCTCCCCGCCTCCCCCAGCTTCAAGGTGATGTGTTTATTGCCAGCTTCACTGCAGAGGAGACAAATAAATAAATAACCCAGATGTCAGCGTTTGCAGACCCTTTAAAGACACCTCCACGACACACGTGATATCAAAAACTGGATATTGGATGTGATGCTAGAGATTTATGAGTCCAGGCACAGTGATTGGTCTCCTTGCACCCGACTAAAGTCCTAGGAGATGAATATTTTGTCAAAAGCCTGTCATTGCTTCCTTTAATGGTATGTGCCTGCTCTGTGCCTTGGAGGAACAAATGTTTTTCTACTCTTGGTTCCCAGTTAGCACAAAATCATTATGTGATTCTGTGGAAGTGAAAGGCAATAAATAAGCTTAGGAAATGAAGGTGTTTGCGGAATAAGATGGACCTACTATAGAATCTCCTTGGTCCTCCTTGCCCCTCACTCCACTGTTGCCATGGAGACCAGTGCCGGAGCAGGTACCTCTTTATAGCAGGCATCTGAGGACCTGGACTGCCCCCTACCCACTTTCTTATTTTATTTAAGAAAAAGAGATTTGAAAAGTGGGCATCATGTCATTTTAAAATTACTGACTTAATATCTAATTTATCTACCTAGCTCCATACCAATCTCTGCCCACCCACCCATACACACCTGCCTTGTTCAAGAAAGAATTTAAGGTGGTATACTATACATAGCTTTCTTCATTTAAAAAAATATATATCAGGGGCCAGCCTGGTGGTGTAGCGGTTAGTTTCTCTTGTTCCACTTCAGCAGCCCGGGGTTCACAGGTTTGGATCCCGGGCACAGACCTGTGCACCACTTATCAAGCCATGCTGTGGCAGGTATCTCACATACAAAGTAGAGGAAGACGGGCACAGATGTTAGCCCAGGGCCAATCTTCCTCAGCAAAAAGAGGAGGATTGGCAACAGATGTTAGCTCAGGGCTAATCTTCCTCACCAAAAAATAAATAAATAAATAAAAATTAAAAATAAAGAAAGAAAAAGAAAAAAATATATATCTAGGGACCGGCTCGATGGCATAGAGGTTAAGTTTGGCACACTCCACTTCGGCAGCCCAGGTTCATGAGTTCGGATCCCAGGTGCCGACATACACCACTTGTCAGCCATGTGTGGCGGCATCCCACATACAAATAGAGAAAGATTGGCATGGATGTTAGCTCAGGGCCAATGTTCCTCAGCAAAAAAAAAAAAAAAAGTGTATATGTACACATATGTTCTTTTTCAAACTCAGAGAAAAAAATGTAAGCTTTTAAATAATGGCATAATGGCACTAGATCTAAGTTTTTTCTGCTATAATGTTTTGTTAAATGAATTCAAGATGCTGTTGAATTCCAAGTGCATAAGAAAACAGCATGTCTTTATGGAAAATTGTGTTTTGCATGATATATGCTATAAAGTGCAGCTATCCATAATTACATGTCAAAATAAAATTCAAAAACTTAAAAAGCTGGTTTCAAAAGCTGGTTATGGGTAATTTGTTTTATCTTTAACAGATCCAAGGATTAAAAAAATAGGATCATCTTTGTAGAAGCTGAAAGAATATTTGATAAAATCCAGCATTAAAAACTTTAATAAAATAGGATTAGATAAATATTTTCTTAACATGGTAAGATATGTCTACCTCAGCCCAAAAGACAAAATCAAGTGAAAATCTTCTACAAATAATAGGAAAATTTAGTAAGATATCAGGGTATAAAATTAATATAGAGAAACCAATAGCTTTAGAAGATATAATGGAAGAAATTACCCCATTTAATTAGCCAAAAAACAAAGATAAAGTACTAGGAATAAACTTAAGAAAGTTAAGACCTGGGCCGGCCCCGTGGCTTAGCGGTTCAGTGCGTGCACTCCGCTACTGGCGGCCCTGGGTTCGGATCCTGGGCGCAAACCGACGCACCGCTTCTCCGGCCATGCTGAGGCCGTGTCCCACATACAGCAACTAGAAGGTTGTGCAGCTATGACATACAGCTATCTACTGGGGCTTTGGGGGAAAAAAAAGGGGGAGGATTGGCAATAGATGTTAGCTCAGAGCCAGCCTTCCTCAGCAAAAAGAGGAGGAATAGCACGGATGTTAGCTCAGGGCTGATCTTCCTCACAACAAAAAAAAAAAAAAGAAAGAAAGTTAAGACCTATATGACAAACATTTTTAAATACTCTCAAAAATTCATATAGAAAACTTGAACAAGTGGGAAGACTTATAATGATCTTCACTAGGGAGACTCGACCACACAGAATGTCAGTTTTCCCAAACTTATTCTACAAACCAATGCAACTTCAATAAAAATAAAGATGGATTGAGGTTTTTCTGGATCTTTGTGTTTTATTTTTTTATTACAAGGAGAGGACTAGACAATCTGATTCTAAAGTTCAAATAGAAAAGGAAACAAACAAGAATAGACAGAAAATCACTGTAAAGAAAGAGTGAAGAGAAGGAACTAGCCCTACCAGTTCTTAAATCATAGAATAGTCCTAATAATTAAAACATTCCTGCTGGTTCAGGAATGCACACACAGAACAACAGAAACGCATAGAAAGTACAGATAGACACAAAATGTGGGGGAAATTAGTATAGAATAAAGGTGACATCTCCAATTAGTAGCAAAAAAAATGACTATGTGATAAATGGCATTAGGACTACCGAGTAGCTATCCAGCAAAACAAATGATAGAAGATAAAGTTGCACCCACAGCTCACACTGTACATCAAAATAAATTCCAAATGGGTCAAATATCTAAATGTGAAAAATAAAATCATAAAAGTACTAACAGAAATCATGGGCATGGGCAATCCTTTATAACTTTGTAGTCAAGGGGAGAATCTTCTAATTAAAACTGAAAATCCAAATTCAGTAAAAGAAGGATTTATAAAGTCAACTACATAAAAATAAAAACTTCTGCATGAAAAAACTGCTATCAACAAATTAATAAGTCAAGATAGACAATGAGAAAAAAATGTATTTTGTCTCCTATCACAACCTGTATCCTTAATATATAAAGAGCTCCTAGAAATCAATAATAAAGGCAAAGATCAGCAACCCAATAGACAAAAGGGCAAAAACTTTAACTAGATAGTCCAGTAAAAAGAAAATACAAAGAGATGCTTAACCTTATTAATAATAGAAAACCTATAAATTGGCAAAAGTCAAAATATTTTTATAATACTCAGATAATAAGACTGGGGAGATAGAGGCACTTTAATATACTAGGAGAGTAAATTTTATAACCAATGTGGAGAATAATTTGGAAACACCTATAAAATTACAAAAGCATATATCCTTTGAGCAATTTTATTCCAAGGAATTGATTCTAAAGAGGTGCAAAATGATAAATCTGCAAGGTTTTTAGTGCAGCATTATTTGTTATAACGAAAGATTTGAAATAATTTGAGTGTCCCTCAATAGGAAATATCTATACGATGGAATACTATGCAGCTTTAAAAAATGAAGAAGTTCTCCACGTACTAATATGTGAGGTTCTCCAATACACACTGTTAAGCAAAAGAGCAAGTGTAGAACAGTACATATACTATGCTACTATTTGTATAAAAACAGGGCGAGTGAAAATGAGCATACATATTCATATTTGTTTGCATATGCCTTAGGAAACTCTAAGGGTACACAAGAAACTAATAACAACTCATATCCTTAACACATAAAGAGCTCCAAAAAAATCAATGAGAAAGAACTTCTTACCTAGAGGAATGTAGAGAAACTGGGCAGAGGAGGACAGGGATGGAAAGCAGACTTTATACTGAATACCTTTCCATGGTTCTTGATTTCTAAGCCATGTGAATTATGACCCAGTGAACAATTTAAATTTAAAAATTAAATTTTACGGAGTAAAATTATCTTTTTTATTTAAGCAACACTTTCTTTTATGTTTGGGCATCAAGTAATAAACATTACTATTTTCCAACCGGACAGACTGCCATTGAGTTCATAGACCAGTTATCTTAGCAGGATAGACAAGAAAAACCTTAAATATTATGTGGTATATATTTACTACCAGATGAAGTCAACAGGAACAGTCTTTTCGAACACTACAAAGTATACTTCCTACAATATGATTTTCTATTTTCTCTTGTTCTCTCCACCCCACTAATTATGGACTTTGCAAACCACTTTATCAGTGAGTTCCTTGGAACCCCATGTTTGGTCATTTCTTTCAGAATTAAAGCAACTTTATCAACAGTCCCCATAACACCAAAGCAGGTTCTGCATGTGAAAGGTGAAGACAGGCACTTCCCGTTATTATCCTTAAGCAGCAGCCCAGGCGACAGAAACGACAGCCACGTGGTTTGCCGAGGATGTACAGTAACAGAGGAGACCCCTAAGCATGTGGAAACGTGCTATTTGAGGAAATCAACCCTATGGCCCATGGAGGGGCCAGGAGCTCTGCAGGTCTGCTGGGTGGAAGAGTTCATTTCCTGTGCCTGTCGTCCTTTTCTGTCCCGCTGAGGCCCAGCAGAGCTGTTTTAACCGAGATGTTTACAGCCTGCTCAGTCCTTTCCTGGAACCAAGAAGCTGCCAGCAGGGAGAAAGTCAGAGCTGTCAATCAAACCCAGTGGATTTTGGAAATTTGTGTGAATCCCACAGAGACTGAAGCTCCAAATCCTGCAGTGCTGATGCAGCCACAGCCCACCAGCCTGCCACACTCTGCTCGTGTCCCTTTCCATCCTCATGTAGACCTGCAGGACTGTGTCCAGTCCAGGGGCCCTGCCGACCACACAGTCAGCTTGCCCACTTGTCCTCAGATTGGAGATGAATATCTTGCTGTAAATCCCGCCTCAACCCACTCAGTGGCCCTGTGACCTTAGGGAAATACTGGTCGTTGTGAGTAACAGTACTGCCTTTTGGGGCAGATAATCTGGGGGATTAATTGTGATGATGTACATAAAGTCAGATGATGCATACAGAACCCAGGTGCACACAGGAACCACACAGTCTGTTTAGTGTGGTCACAAGGACAATGCTGCTGCCATTGTCCCCTTGGGGTCCATTTCCATCTCACTCACTGCATCATGGGTGGGGTCCCTCTGGCACCTGCAGCGGCCTGCGCCCTTGTCCTTTGCGTTGAAGTCGTCCTCAGCCTCATTCTCTTGGGGTGAAACACACACTTGGCTTTGGAAGCCAGCCTGGCCGAGGGCTGACTGCCCACCAGCACTCTTGGGAGGTGTCCCTACCTCTGTCTGCTCCCCACCTCACCATTCCTGCCAGCCCTGCTGGCTCTCCCTCCCATCACCTCAGCCTCCCTCTACTGGGGCTATGTGGTCCCATTGTCCCCCAACAAGGAGGGAACAGCATGGACTGAATGGTTCCTCACACCTGCTTCAATGGGCACCTGGAGAACAGATACTTGCCTGGACCTGGAGGATGTGGTGGATCTGGAGGACATGATGGAGCCAGAGGACGTGGTGGACCTGGAGGATGTGGGGGAGCTGGAGGCCATGGTGGAGCTGGAGGCTGTGGTAGACCTGGAGGATGTGGGGGAGCTGGAGGATGTGGACCTGGAGGACATGGGTGACCTGGAGGCCATGGTGGACCTGGAAGATGTGGTGGAGCTGGAGGACATGGTGGACCTGGAGGATGTGGGTGACCTGGAGGCCATGGTGTAGGGGGAAGACGTGGTCGAGCTGGAGGACGTGATGGACCTGGAGGATATGGGAGAGCTGGAAGACGTGGTGGACCTGGACGACGTGGGTGACCTGGAGGCCACGGTGGACCTGGAAGATGTGGTGGAGCTGGAGGACGTGGTGGACCTGGGGCGTGTGGGGGAGCTGGAGGACGTGGGGGACCTGGCGGCCATGGTGGAGCTGGAGGACATGAGGGACCTGGAGGACGTGGTGGAGCTGCAGGACGTGGGCGAGCTGCAGTTGAGACTATGGTGAAACTGTGTAAACGACGGAGCAGGAGATGGTGGTGTGAAGAGATAATACTCTTGGGAGTGTGTGATTGATGTCTGAGGAGATGCCTACTCAGCAAGCAGCTAGTTCATGGTAATATAAAGCAAAATTGGTATGAAAAATCTCCCTTTCACTCCATCTCTAAGGAAACCAGACCTACTAGTACGTATGTTCTAGAAAAGACGAGGGGAACGAGTGGGAAGAGAAGCAAGCTTAAACATCTTCATCTCAGACTCACCACCCTGCAAGGTCCTGACGGCCACGTGAAGAAGCCCTTGTGTGAGCTGAGAACGTTGCTGCTCACAGGCCTCTGGACTCCTGGGTGCACAGAGTGTCTGCTCTGAAGGAAGTGACAGTGGTAAGAACTTGGGAAAACTCTGTGCAAACCATGAATTTAGGTGGTAACACCCCAGGACTATTGAGAGGGATGTTTGTCTCAGGAATGAAGATATGATTTGATCTGTTAGACAGATTTGGGTTGTTAGATTTGGTTTGGTGCTAAAGAATGACCACAACAAAATATTTCTCGTACGTGCTTGAAATCCAAGGTCTCAGGTTCTTAGACGCTGGACCACACGTGTGTGCTCATTGGGCACAGGCAGAAGGCAGGGAAAGCCCTTAGGGTCCATGGCAGGCAGGCACGGCCCGGGTAGGAAGGACCAGGAAGAGGATGGCCTGAAGAGCCTGAGGGGAGATGAGGAAGAGGGCAGGAAGAGACACAGCAACACTCCCAGATGTCCCAGACACCATGTGGACACAACCAAATTTTCGAGGAAGCCACATTCTCACCATTTGTCTCCACCTGCTGGGTGTCACACCTCGCGGTCCCTCTCGAGGGGTCTGCAGCTCTCACACCTTCTTGATTGTAGGTGCAGAACACCACAGCTGCAAGTCACGAATAAACACCTCGAAGCAAATGGGCTCCCTATTGATTCATCAATGCTTTAACCGTTGACCCCATCCTAAATTCCTATATGAGTGGATGAGTGGGCCAGACTAACAAAGTCAACGTTGCCTTTCCCCCATTTAGAAGTAATTGAAGGTTAATCCTCCTTAGAGAAAGAACAAGAATTTGGAGCTAGCTGATTCTCCCATACTTTGAGATGTATAAAACCGAGGTTTCTTTGCACAAGGAAAGAACTGGCCACACCGCTTGTAGGCTGTGTTTTTGTCTCCTGTAATGGACCCTGCCACTCTCCAAGCCTAGTCCAAATGTTCCCACCCTCAATCCCCTACGCTAATCTCTTCCTTCGTTGAAAATCAGCTCTCTCCGTGTTTTATCAGCTTAGCTACTGCATGTACATCTGTTCAAGTTCCCTCCTCTGGACTTGGGAATTCTCTGTGATCTGCATCATGTCCTCCTTCCCCTTCTCCTAGACAAGGCCTTGCTCACTGGCTCCAGCACTCCTGTTGATTCCTCAGCTCCTCCCTCCAGAACATCTATTTAATCTGCAGCTTCTCCTCCCTCCTTCAGGTTCCTTCCTGATTCCCAGAGAGGCACTCACCTCCCCTCGACCCCAAACCTCCTCTCCGCAGCACTGAATCCCAGGCCCCTCTCCCCTTCACTGCAGAATCCCTCGGGACATAGTCTATGGGTCCTGTCTCCTCGAGACCCCCCGAAATAGCTCAGCATGATCTTCCAATGGCCAGAGCC
Organism: Ceratotherium simum simum; assembly: GCF_057802395.1. Classification (NCBI taxonomy): domain Eukaryota; kingdom Metazoa; phylum Chordata; class Mammalia; order Perissodactyla; family Rhinocerotidae; genus Ceratotherium; species Ceratotherium simum. The sequence continues at coordinate 757,461 of NC_141937.1, forward strand.
CATGGTCTTTCCCAGGCCTCATCCCCCATCACATTTCTGGAGTCATTTCTTTCTCCAAACCCCCGGGGCTTCCTTCCCGCCCTCCAGCTGTGTTCTTCTCAACCTTCTTCATTGTTTTTATTTTCTTTAATGGTCAGGCTGCTATTGTTCTCCCCAACGGTCTGCCTTCATCTCTCTTCTCACTTCGCAGAGCCCCCAGGTCTAATCCAAGGAGGCCAACAATCATGGATGGAGGAAAAGGAAAGCAGGACCATCTTGATGGCTCCAGAGAGATACTTCAGCCCAGACCTGCCTGTTGACCCCAGACCCAAGGACAACGGGCCTGCCCTCTGTCATAGTCACCCAGGGCTCCATGGTGACTGCCCTGCCAACCAGTGCAGCATCTGTCTTCCCTTCTCCATCAGGCCAGCGACCTTGTCTCAAATGTTGGGATCCTGCAGCCTCCCCAGCAGAATGTCTTGCCCACAGTGAAGTGAAATATTTATTTTCTGATTAGTTACGTCCATTTATTTATTATGTAACTTTCATCCAAGCCAGAGAACTACTATAGGGAAGAAAAAGGAAGAAGTGAGACTGGAAATAGAGGAATCTGATCCCAGCACGACAGTGGGCCTCTCCAGAGTGCTGTCGACACCAGAGCACGTCCATGAAGGGACAGCTCCTGAGATTTCTTCACTGTCTGACCACTTAAGCAACGTTATGTCTTAAAACAGGAAGGGAGAGGGTCAGTGTGTCTCAGAGGGTGGGCTTTGTGAAAGAGGTTTACTCAGGGGCTGGAGTGGCCGGTTACTTCCCCACACCGTGCCATAGGAAGTATGAAGAAGATGCTAAGCCACCTTCAGAGGTCTCCTAAATAAAACAACATACTTGGGTGGGTTGAGAGGAGGTGATACAGTCAGACTTGGTGCCCACCCTGCATGGCCCCTAACAGGCTACATTCCTGCTTTGAGGACAGTCTCACGGAAGCACTGCAGGTGAGAATGGATCTGCAGCCCCAGCCTGCTCGGCCCTGCCTTTCCATTCCTGGGGGACACTGGGGGAGCCACCTCGTCTCACTGACCCTTCATTTTTCTTCTGTAAAATGGGCAATACTGCCTCCTTCACAGGGCTGCCATGAGGATTAATTTTTGAGATAATATACAACCGGATAACCAACTTGCCAAGTGTTACACCAATGGGATTACAGTGAGGCTTAGAGGAAATGCCACCCAGCAGTGGAAGGGCAGCAGGCGGCACCTCTATCTGTCAAGGAGCCACTGTGAGGGGGAGTGGCTGGGTGGGGCACTGCCCCATGCAGACTCCGCCCAAGAAGAGGATGCAGGAAGAACAGCTGCCATTCCAGCTTCTCCTCCTTGCCTTGGAGGGCAGTACATCCCTGAGCTTTCTCTGCCTCACTCGTAAATGGAGTTCATGACACCATCTGGCTCCGGGTGCTCTCAGACATGAACTATTAATGACTGCAGTGTACTTTGAAAATGAAGGAATATAGCCGTGATGGTGGTATTTAATATTTACAATGATAAGTCTGTGCCTGCTGGCTTCACAAACTATAATCACTGGTTCAGGGCTTAGTTTTGTGACTGGCGTTTTTGAACTTAACATAAAACACTCTTATTTTAAAGTAATCAAATGATATGTCAAAAGAACTTCCTGTATTCATCCAGGGTCTTACTTGGGAAAAGTTAAGCTTTGACCTTAGATCTATTGTCAATAGTCCCAAATTAATTCACGTTAATACTACATGATCCAAGGTTCCTAAGGAATCCAGAGGACTTAGCTGTAGGAAGACTACAGTTTAGGTCTGCTATAATAATACTCAGAGCGCTGTGAAGCAACACAGTGATTTAATTTTATTAAAATTATTTAGTGTGTTATAAACCAAACCACAGTCACTCCTTTCTACCCAACATAAAGAATTTCCTTTGACAGCCTATGAAGCCATGTACAAACGAGCCCTCGCTGCCCGGGGAGGCACGCTGCTGCCTTCTCTGCAGCGGCGTAGGCAGATTTATGGTAACACCAAGGTGGGGACTTGTCTCTGCACCTCACAATAAAGATGAGTTGTTAGAAGACAATTTCCATAGCAAACCCGCACCTGAACACTCTGCTCCGCGGGAAATCAATCACATTTCTTTAAACAAAGAGCTTTCCCCATGCAATTTGTTCTCCGAGCCACACAGATTAATTCTGCGCAGGAAGGAAATCTGATCAATGAGGATCTTGGTGCTCGCTTCACTTTCCTGTGCTGCATTCAGCCTGCTGTGTCTTCACTCACGGGATCGTTTCCCTATAGAGCCTTCCCAGATCCAGACTTTGCCCTCTGAGATGGGAAAGGTGTTAGACATGTGTTCTTGTCTCTTGTCAATCGATGAATCAATGAATCAATGAAAGAACATCTCCTTTATCAGGCGTGGGTCCTAAAGTCCTTGTTCATAAGCTTTGGTCCAAAGGTTCACCTTTCATCCTCGAGTGAAGCCTCTACTCTATTAGCAGTCAAGGAAAACGAAAGCACATGTTCTACCTGAATTGATGATCACAGAGGCTCATCCCCTCCCAGAAGGCTTTTCTTAGTTACAGCTGAAGAGAGTCTTTCCTTCACGCGTCTCACCACGCCGTTGCTTTACTAAAGAGCGCCACCTCTCGTCTCCACAGAGAAAATGCATACACCATTCAAAACACAGGCCCAGAAAGTTACCCATTGCATTAACAGGACTCAATAGCATAGTGCTCTGAGAAATCCAAAGTTTATTCATGAGAGTAGCTTCCTGACCAACTTGCACATAAAGCAAAAAGAGACATGAGTCACTGCTTGTGTCCCGTTAGTTATCGGGACAGAACACGTGACACGATCACCTGCATTTCCATTGACAACCCTTTTCTAGATGTGCCTCTCAGCAAACATCTTGAGAGGGATTGGGACAGAGAGAACACTTGCCCTTACATCATAAATGGTTCCAATTCCCAGTTCAAAGGACACTTCTTAGGCTGAACCAAGTTACTCTTGGCTCTGACATGAGGAAGAGAACTTAGAGCCAGTGGCCATTTCTCTACCATCTCGTTTACCTAAAACTCTGCAGATTCTGAGACTACGAGTTGGGTGTGGAGGGCGATGTGCAAATGATATCTCAGCTACCTTAAGATATGGACCACATTCGCTGAACATACACACAGAGAGCTTGACTTTCAGATAGAGTGAATCCAAATTCTTTCTTTCCTCCAAGCATAACAGAAAGGTCTAGTAGTATTTATTGATGCTGTGTCAGGAATTGTGCTATTTTCCTAGCATCACCTCGCTTTATCACCATGTCAGTCAAACCAGGGAGGTAATGTAATTATCTACTCTCTGCAAAGGAGAAAACTCAAGTTGTGAGGGGTCAAGAAACATTCTCATGAAACTAGTAAATTGTGGAGCAGGATCTTAATCTGGGTGTGTCCAGCTCCTAAGCTGTGGCTTTTAACTTCTGTGTCCCTCCTCCCAGGCTTCGCTGTGTTTTGTTTGTTTTTTTTTCTGCTGAGGAAGATTCACCCTGAGCTAACATCCACTGCCAATCTTCCTCTTTTTGTACGTGAGCCACCACAGCATGGCCACAGACAGATCAGTGTTGTAGGTCCACACCCAGTAACCAAACCCGGGCCACCGAAGCGGAGTGCACCAAACTTACCCATTAGGTTACCAGGGCTGGCCCTTGGCTGTGTTCTTGACGGTCAGCAGGATCCTGTCTCCTTCTCAGGCTCACTCTTGAACAGCTCAGTATCTTTTGTATGCAAGCAGCAGAGATTCACTTGAGGGCTTGTTGAAAAGACCCTCCTAACCTGGGGCCAAGGAGATATGGACCCACCAGGCCTCAGAAAGGCAAAGGACTTGGGGCAGCTCTTGGGTCCTGCTTTTTCTTCTCCATCTTTATTTTCATGATGTGTCTCCCCTTCTCCTCTCATGTGCTCCATTCTCTCTCTCACCACTTCATACCAATCTCACCCAAAATGGCCTTCCTGGCTCTGGTCTTCCTCATCTTCTCTCTCTAGCTGGTTCTGCTTCTTAGAATCCCAATTCCAAAACTCCCAATCATGTTGGCCAGCTCGTCTTTTCTAGAGCTGCCTCCAGTTGTTGGCCAAGCTTTGGACAGGCTCCCGCCACCAGGTGTCCACCACTGGTCCAGGCAGCTATGTACAGAGGGACTTGGTGCGATCTCAGGGCTCACTGTCCACTGGCTGGGGAGGATCTGGATGAGGCAGGACCCAAGATGTGTATAGAACAGGTCTACACACTAAAAGTGGGATAATAACTTCGTTCTGTGTTTTCTTTTCAGAATTGTTTGAGTAAAGCGGATCCCAAATGTGTGTGCTCCCATCTCCTTGTTCTTTTATTACCGTATCTTTGTAGAACTGATCAGATTCTGCTCTTGACAGCAATGCGTTACTATTTTGTTAGGAAGTCAGGGCAGGGCTTATCTGTCTTTGTACAGGCAGTGGTGGCAGAGTCCCTGGAATAGAGCAAGCTCAGCAAACGCTGTTAAGATTAAATGAATTTGGACATGCCTTGTTCAAATGATTCCCTTCAGGTAACATTCAGCAGAAAGCAAGTCAGGGGTCCTCCGCTAACCTTATAACACCTGGCCTCACCCACACACCTCCTGGCATGTTTATTAAACGTGCTGAATCACAAGGACTTTTTATTGGCTTGAAACACACAATTTAACGTGCTAATTTATAACCAGAAAGGATCTCTCTTCCTTAGAGGAAAATGACAATAAATGTAGAAGACATGGCGAAAAAGAATATCATCATTTTATATCCACCAACACTAGTTCAGGCAAGATTTATCAATGGATGCCAAAAAATAGGAGAAAGGCTCCTAGGAAAAATATCCACAAGCGTTCAAAGTAACTTCTCACATAGCAGTTACTAATTACAAATAAAGCTTCTTTAAAATGAAGAAATCTGGCATCATCCACTTTACCCAAGGGATCAAGCTTCACATCCCCAGAAAAGGAACAGACTTAACAAAATGTGTCCCCTGACGTGATGACTAAAGAGGACACAGCAACATGGATGTAGACTATGTGCCCTGATGTGATGACAGAGGAGGACAATACCATGTATGTAGACCGTGTGCCTGGTGTGATGATGGAGGACAATATTGTGTATGTAGATCATGTGACCTGGTGTGATGATGGAGGACGATATCATGTATGTAGACCATGTGTCCTGCTGTGATGACAGAGGAGGACAATATCATGTATATAGACTGTGTGCCTGGTGTGATGACAGAAGACAATATCATATATGTAGACCGCGTGTCCTGGTGCAATGCACAAGGAGGACATGGCATCATGTATGTAGATTGTGTGTCTTGATGGGATGATGGAAGAGGACAATATCATGTATGTAATATTCCTTTAAAAGTGTTATATTTGAGGAAACAAACAAATCCCATTTGGGTGACATTCTGCAAAACTGATCTGAATTCTTCAAAAATGTCAATGACATGGAAATAAATTAAAATCTAGCACACTATTCTAGATTAAAAATTAAAAACATATAGTTATTAAAAGCAGTAGTAATCTTTGGATTGAAAACAACAACTAAAGCTATAAATGACATTACCATTGGTAAAATTTGAATGAGGACTGTATATTAGATAATAGTATTATATTGATGTTAAATTTCCTCAGTGTGATAAATGTTGGAGAATGTCTTTGATCTTAGGACAGGAATGCTGAAGTATTTGGGGATGAAACACCACAATGATCACAACTAACTTTCAAATGGTTTAGTCAAAGAATTACTTCCACGTGTGTGTGTGTGTGTGTGTGTGTGTGTGTGTGTATTTAGAGAGAAAGAGAGAAAACAGTGTGGTGAAATGCCAACAACAGCTGAATAGAGTCAACAGACATATATTCTTGAAATATTTCTGTAGCTTTGAATTTGTTCAAAATAAGAGTTGGAGGCATAAGAGCTCACAATCAAAACAATGAAAGTAAAAATATTCAGAACTCCATGGAGGATACAAAGAGGCAAAAGGTCAGGATCACTGGCCTTAAAGAGCTTTCTGAAGTAGTGCCTACAACCAACAGAAAAGCCTTCAACCCTTCAATCCACATGGGTGAAGGGACAATGGAGTGAGCAGAGGGCGAGAGCTGAGGGTAGGTATCTGCGAACAATGAATTTCAAGCCACAGTTTGAGAAGGCATTGAATTGGACCCACATAAGTCTTTGGAAAGCAGATTGCAGCAGACCTCCCTCACTGTGTTTAACGACAGAGGCAGGCTGGGGAAGGAACACATGTCCTATATCTACCTCAAGTTCTTGGGTTGGACTCGTGGCAAATGCAGCTCCATATAGCCACACCCACAGCTGGTGCCCCAGGAAGGAGGAGGAGATGGAGAACTGAGCAGTGACAAGGACACAGAGCAGACCAGGCCATTCAATCATTTTCATCTAAAGAGGGAGGCAATTTCCTTTCGATTAGATAAAAGTAGGATATGTGGCAGGCTGCCAGACCTTGATCCAACATGACAAGGTCATGAATTCTTTACATATTGCTCAGAACATTTCTTCCTATGTCTCAGGAAAACACAACTTACAAAAGCAAGAAAACATTTCATCCTAGCTAAATTCTACATTGGTGCACTTGGAAAACCAAACCCAGCTCCATGAAATAGCACTTCTCTCTCCAATATGGTATCAGATGAATACTCTGAGTTTGGAAAGCCTTGTTTTTGTTTTCAAGAGAATCATTTTCATCATTGCTTTTGATGGAGAACAAATTTAGCTAATCTGCAACTCTTCCCTTTTCTCCAATAATTTCAGTCTGCTAAAGTTACTAAGCCAGCAGATAGAAAATAAAAAGCATGCAAGAGAGTTTGAAGCAGCCTTGCAAAGATAAGGCAAGTTCTTGCCATTTTTCAGTTATTCAGGCCTCCTGAGCTATGTTACACCGCAGATCAAGTCATGTACCATTCACAGCAGATATCAGTGTCTATTACAACGGTGACTCCTGCTGGCAAGACAGCCAGTGTGGCAGCACCCCTAGGAAGTCAACAGTGAGAGGTTGTTTGCCCTTAGAGTTAAGCTCTACAACAATTCAACAGTGAGACGGGTCAGAGACAGGTAACATCATTTGATGTGATTGTAACTGGACAAATATAGTGACACATTCAATAAAGGTACGTGTCCATCAGAAGCAGGCTGGTCAGCAGGGAAAAAATTCAGCGGAAGGGGAAGAAGCCCGTTGGCAGTGCCCACTCAAGCATCTGCAAGGAAGAGAGTGCCCACTGGAGATTGGCGGGACCTCCCGAGGGAGAGAAGGCACCGGCCACACTGCCTGAGTATTCCACGCGTCCACCAAGGCAAGTACGGTTCTTGTTGTGGGCTGTGATTGCCGCTGTTCACTGCACATGGCAGCATCAGGAAAGGCCGGCAGGCTTAGCCCAACACCAAAAGAACCCACACTGCTCCCTCTGGGAGGCACACACTTGGGGTCTTGAGGTTCCTCTGTGGGTGCAGAGAAGCACCCACATGGAGGCAGGCTTCCCATATTCTCATGGGAAGACAATTTTCCCACCTCAAAGCCCAGACCAGGACAGGTGTCTTAGGCAGGACATAAGATTATTTTTGCATGGAACAGATGGCAAATCGATCGTGAAGGGGGATGGCTGAATGTGATTTTGAAGTTTCTAGCACTGATGTCTGGGGTATTGGTGTTGCCTTTTATCAAGATAGCACAGACAAGAGGGATTTACATGAGGAGGCGGCGAGTGAGGGAATGTGGCCTGTGAGGTGTTGGTGAAGAGCTGTCTAGGAGACAGAAGGGAATGAGTCTTAGACTCAGGCCTTGAGACAGTTGGGAATCATAAGCATAAACGTAAATGGAGCAATCATTTGCAGTTTAGAGCAAAATCCTATTGCGTCCTTTTGTGCCTCATAGTTGTTGGGTTGTTCATTTCCTGATAACTCTTTTTGGGGAAAGCAATTTGGTTGGACATGTAGGTTGAGAGAAGATGTCCTCCTGGAATAGCTCAAGTGGGAGAAGGTAAGAAGAGAGATAAATAAATCACTAGGTATAATAAAGTGAAAGAAATATTGAGTCTCCTTGGACAGTCCTGGAGAGAGTGGATGAGAGCAAACAGCGATCTAAGGAGTGTTGGCAAAAACACAGTCAGGATCCAAGGATTGACACAGCCAATGAGGTACCCCATCAATGAAGAGTGACTGATATTCAAAGGGAAGTGGTTTCCTTCTCTGTGATATACTTGTCTTTCGTGTTCCTCTAATGGGCTGCAGGGTCAGAGCACTAATCAGGATGACCAAACCTACAGAGACCTTTGGTAGTGGCTAATTAATCACGCTGCCCCTCAAACAGAAATACAGGGCGGCCACTAAAGTCATCCCTGATCCATACGAGCAAAACTATCTCTAGAGCTGGTGGACAGAGATCTCACTAGTCATGTAACAGACAACCACATCCCTCCCGCCACTCCCAGGACTGAGCCAGTTGACAGACCCAGACCCTCCTTCATAAAGAGACGGCCAGGTCCCCTGACCCTCAAACAGAGTCTAGTATGGTGGAAAGGGCAAAGTAGAGACCAACAGAATTACTTCTCCTCCAAGACAGTTAAACCAAAAGCAATACTGCACTACTGGGGGAATTTCAGAGATTAGTCACATGACCTGTGCCCACTTGCCCTGTGAAGAAGACAGAAGGAACCTGGTGAGTGGCCACGGACGGTCAAAAATTTCATCAAATAATGTTCTCAACTGCAGATGCTGCTCCAGATGTGGTTTCTTTATTGGAACCACATCCTCTGGTCTCTGGCCTGCAACTGCTGATCTGGCAGACCACTTCTCTCTACCTGCTGCAAACCTACTGAGCAGTCTGCCTTCACCTGTCAGGTACTGTAGTACAGCCTCATGGTCTCGTGTTGGGACTCTGCTACCTCTCCAGTTCTTTGGTACAATCTAGAACTCACAGCCATTGATGGTCTTGTCACTCCACAGGACATCGTGACTGTCCACCCACTAATGATATAATGCTGACAGGGAACAAAAGATAAACTAGATGTCTTGAAGAAATATACAAATGCCAAAGAGTGGGACATAAAACCCACAAAAACGCAGGGGGCTCTGCCTTGAAGTTTCTACAGGTCCAGTGATAGGAGAACATGTAGATATATCCTGCAAGGGGAAGGAGAGGTTGCTGCATCTTACATCCACTGCCACTAAGAAAGACGCAAGATACTTAGTGAGCCTCTTTCGGGTTCTGGAAGCAACATTTACCAGATTTGTGCATGCTGTTCTGACCATTTACTAATTGACCCATAAAATCACCAGTTTTGCACGAGGTCCAGAATAAGAAAAGGCTCTACAGCAGGCTGATGTGAAAGCTGCTCTCCCTCACTCAGTGGTGCCACAGATCCCACGGTACACAAAGAGCCTGTGGCTGATCAGGATGCCACATGAAGCCACAAACTGACCCACACAGCACAGACCCCTAGGGTTCTAGGACAAAACCATGATTATTCCACAGATTACTCTCCTTTTGAGAACCAGCTCTTGGCTGCCTTCTGGAATCTGGTAAAGACTAAACCCCGCACCTCACCACGCAACACCTAGCTCCCACACGACCTGAGCTGGTCACAGTGTGTTATCTGACCCATCACATCATCAGGTTGGGAAATTGCTGGAGGACTTCATTGTTTAACCAAAGTGTTATCTACACAAGATTGGGCTCAAGTATGTACTGACAGCACAGATTACACAAGGAAATGGTTCAGATTCTCATAGCACAGACACTGCTGCATTGACAAGGCCCCCTCATCATGTACCCCTGGTCTCATGGAGTTTCCTACCATCAGCTGCCTGAAGTAAACAAGCTACATTTGATTTCTGCAAACTATGCTGACACCATCTAAAAGTGAAAGTTGGTAGCATTATAGCCTCAAAAGTGGCCAAAAAACTCAGTGGAGGAAACACTACTAGGTCAAGCACCACACGTACTTGTTCACTTTACCTGGAAGGACCGACAGCCATAAGTATGGATCTACATCAAAGTAAGCAACGAGTAACAGTTTGGCCCGGTGGTCAGGGTCTTGGAAAGAACAAGTTTGTAAATCAGTGGTAAGTGGAATCTAAATTGTTGACAAGGATTGAGGAAGAGGTAAGGGGGCAGACCTCTTGAAACAAGCAGAATGTGCGGATGTCTGTGTCCCATGTGAGTGTTCACCACTGGCATTCAGGTGACACAATGACCTGTCTGTGGTTGTAACTTTTCCTCACCAGTGTCAATGGGCTCACAGAAAGCCTTACTTGCTGCAATGGTTCCTACAGCACTGCTTCTAAGAGGTCCGCTTCACAGCAGAAGTTCAGCAATTAGGTCCGTGGACTATACTGATCTCAGCACAGCCTCCATAATTCAAAGCAGCCAGCTGGAGAACATGGTGGATGGCCTCCTAAAGACCAGTCACGATGCTGGCTGGGGGCGATGGCTCGTGGGGCTGCTGTCCCACCCAGCAATTGCAATGTGCCTTATGCCCTGAACCGTCAGTCAGCATGTGGTGTGGTTTTTCCCATCATCAGAATACACAGGTCAAGGAAGCACATAAAGTGGTGGCAGTTCCTCTCACTATGCCCCTAATGAGCCACTAGCTCACCTCACAATTCTGGACTCTGCTGGTTCAGACGTCTTCGTTCCTAAAGAACGAACGTTTCCACAAAGGGACACAAAAAGCATCCCACTGGCCTGCAGGCCAAGAGGCTACCTGACTGCATTGGCCTCATGCCAATGAAATGATACACAAAGGGCAGACTATAACAGCTTGGGCGATTGCTCCTCACTTTCTTACGGATAGGGCTGCTACCATAGATGGGGACAGGGAGGAGTATGTCTGGAATTTAGGAGATTCTGTGGGGAACCTCTTAATATTTCCATTTCCAGTGATAAAAGTCAATGGAAAACTAGAATTACACCAAGCAGAAAGACTTCTAATGGGAAGACCTTTCAGGAACGAGGTTTGGCTCAACCAGGTGAAGAACCACAACCAAGAGAGGTACTGGCTGAGGTGAGGGCAAAGGAACACGAACTGAGTTGTATGAAAAGCAATTTTAATATCAACTTCTGCCAGCTCACAGGTGCAAAAGCAAAGTGCACAGTAGCTCTGCATATTTTTTCACTGGTTTGGTAATTGTATGTATTAGTCAATTCTTTTTTTCCCTTTCCTGTTCTAGTACCAACAGCAGGAGGGTTAATAGTGGTGAATCCTTCCATGGGAGGCTGTGATTGTACAACAGAAGAACATTTCCTAGAGGTGGAAACACTGACCCATGGGATTGGGGTCTCCACTCGTACCAGGGAAAGTTGTCTCACATTAGGCAGAAGCATGATGTTTCTACCGTCTTTACTCAGTAGTTTAGTTTCGGGGGGGGGCAGGTGTTAAGTTGGCAAAGGGATACATGGTGTGTGCTGGAATGTCTGTTGCCACACAGCAACAACCCTTCTTAAGGTCTCCTCTACACTGATCTCTGACAGCAGAGAAGCCAGACACACATGAGGCAGGATGTCCTTCCTTGCAGGGCTGTAGGCTATTCTGCCAGTGAGGTCTGGAAGGTGGAGGATCAAGACAGGCCATGATTCACTGAGGGTGGGCACAGCCCAATGCATATGCAGACCTGGGATTCAAGACAAACCCTTGTAAGGGTTTCCTGAGAACCACTGGCTTTGCTGCTGCCAACTAAGACAGTGGGAGGTTCCCAGACATTCTGGAGAACTGCAGTGGGTGCCCAGGGAACTCCTGAGAATCGCTTTGGTTCTTCAAGTTGAACTGCTGTGGCTGCATCCCTGCCCTTCACTGCTCCAGCTCTTCCAGCTCCTGTACTAAACCCGCCATACCTGGATACATGCGAGGGCTTCTGCTTTCCCAGCCCACGCTGACGGGGAGACTTGCTGCCCGGCCTCCATGATCTACCCCACCACACCTTCCAGGAGCTGCTCATCCCCAGTTCTCTCCCACGAGATGTGGATTGTCAACCTTATTCTCAGCTCCAGGGATGAGGCATGACCGGCCAAGCCCTCCCTCTGCGCCCCAATAGCTGGTCCAGGAGTGGACGTCCAGCAGCCTGACCAGTGAGTGCAGGGCAGGGTCCTGGCCACAGCGATCATTTCAGGAGTATGCATATGGCTAGTAAGAGTGAAGCTACCCATTTCTGGGTAACAGGTGAGTGAAAAGAAGCTCTCTCTCCTCTGGACAGTATGTTACGAGGAGAGGAAACCAAAACTGCTGTAGTCATTTGGTTACCACAAGGGAATCAGGCCTGAGCTTCACACCAACAACTCAGGAAGAGCAAATCAGAAATCTGCAGAGAAACAGATCTTGAATCTTGATTAAACAGGCCCTGGAATCCACCCCACTTTTGGATTTTCAATTTACTTGCTGTTCAAGTCTATCCAAGTTGGATCTTCTGATGTAACAAAAAGCATCCTAACTTACAGGCGTTTTCATAAGACTACTTTGCTTGTGGATTTCTTGGCTAAATGTATTAACATTTGTTTCTTCTCACTGAAAGTCCAAATTTTCAGCAGAGCCGAGTGTGTAAGACTGACAGCTTCATCCCACTTGTTCCTCTCTGGGCTGGTGTAAGCCACCAGGTTCTCAGTGTACTGCAAGACCGACTTTAAGAACCTGTTTTAAAAAAGGGAAATTAATCTCTTTTTCTATTCCATTATAAAATGCAATCATGACTTAAATGTGTTCTCTTCATTTTGGAATTACAACTGAAGTACTGTAATTAATTTTTGTCTGCAAATTCAAGAAAAATAAATTCATACAAAATGGAAATAAGACAATACAAATTAGATGAAAAACAAAAACACTGAGGGCTGGCCCCGTGGCTTAGGGCTGGCCCCGTGGCTTAGTGGTTAAGTGCGCGCGCTCCACTACTGGCAGCCTGGGTTCGGATTCCGGGCGTGCACCGACTCACTGCTTGTCCGGCCATGCTGAGGTGGCGTCCCACATACAACAACTAGAAGGATGTGCAACTATGACATACAACTATCTACTGGGGCTTAGGGGAGGAAAAGGGAAAAAAAGAGGAGGACTGGCAATGGATGTTAGCTCAGGGCTGGTCTTCCTCAGCAAAAGGAGGAGGACTGGCATGGATATTACCTCAGGGGTGATCTTCCTCACAAAAAAAAACGAAAGAAAAACACTGAAATGTCAATGTCATTGGAGAGGTGGATGGACTCCTGTGGTTTCACACAAGTCAACTCTTTCCAATCCAGATACAACATTTTTAAGTGATGGAACTTAATTCCAGAAAGGATCTTAGAGGCCATCTGGATTAAACTGACATGGAATAAACACATAACCTACGTGATGATGAGTGAGCAAGGCTTCCACCAACTCAGGACTCTGTCAGCAGAATGCCTCCCGTTTCCATCCTTGGATGTCCAGCTTCCAGCCTCCACGATGGAGGGTCCATTACTGCAAAGTAGATGCAGTCCACTCTGGGCCACCTACTGCTGTTAGAAAGTTCTTCCTTAAAGATATTTACATCAACATGTTCACAGGGGTGACCTCTGACTGATGGGAATAAATGTCATCCTTATATTTTCCAAGTTCTCCTCACAGTTTCCCAAGTAGTCTGCAATTTTCTCTTTTAATTTTGAAAATTTTCAAACTCAGAGAGAGAAGTTAAAAGAATAAAAAATGAAAATCCACAGATCCTTCGTCCAGAGAGTGGTTCCCAACTGGGAGTGATTTTGTCCTCCAGGGGCTATTTGGCAGTGTCTAAACCACTTTTGGTTGTCACAACTGGGGGTGCTACCGGCATCGAGTGGGTGGAGGCCACGGAGGCTGCTACACAGCCTACAGTGCACAGGACAGCCCCACCACAGAGAACGATCCAGCTCAACACATCAGTAGAGCCGAGGTTGAGAAACCCTGATCCAGAGTCACCAACTACTGACAGTTTGCACATCTGCTGCCCTCACTCTCATCTGGATTCCACGCTTCTTTAATAAAATGTCATATTTTCTTTTTTATAATTTTATTTATTTATTTTTTCCCCCCAAAGCCCCAGTAGATAGTTGTATGTCATAGCTGCACATCCTTCTAGTTGCTGTATGTGGGATGCGGCCTCAGCATGGCCGGAGAAGCGGTGCCTACCCGGGATCCGAACCCGGGCCGCCAGCAGCGGAGCGCGCGCACTTAACCGCTAAGCCACGGGGCCGGCCCTAAAATGTCATATTTTCATGTTCATTTTTTTTTTTAATTTTATTTATTTTTTTTCCCCCAGAGCCCCAGTAGATAGTTGTATGTCATAGCCGCACATCCTTCTAGTTGCTGTATGTGGGATGCGGCCTCAGGGTGGCCGGAGAAGCAGTGCATCGGTGCACGCCCAGGATCCAAACCCGGGCCACCAGCAGCGGAGCGCACGCACTTAACTGCTAAGCCATGGGGCCGGCCCTTCATGTTCATTTTAAACACGTATTGAGGTGCCTGCTACGTGCAAAGCATTAGCAACATTATTCTCTGGATGCTGTTATAATCACACAGAGTGAGGAATTCTAAAAGCATTGACATGTAAATCATATTTAGTTTTCTTAAATGTGCCTACACAGATGTCAGTTTTAAAGGTTCATGAACTTGCACTGAAATCCACAGAGAAAAACCGTGAAGGGCCCATCAGACTGAGGGCTTAAAAATAAATCAAAGAAGGGCCGGCCTGGTGGCGCAGCGGTTAAGTGCGCAGATCCCGAGCGCGCACTGATGCACTGCTTGTCAAGCCATGCTCTGGCGGAGTCCCATATAAAGGGGAGGAAGATGGGCATGGATGTTAGCCTAGGGCCAATCTTCCTCAGCAAAAAGAGGAGGACAGGCATCGGATGTTAGCTCAGGGCTGATCATCCTCACAAAAGAAAAAAAAAAAAAATCAAAGAAAATAACCAAGAGGAGTAAAAATTATTTAAAATTACCAAAACACAGTTTCATTTCTTGTATGACACACTTACTTTAGATACTGCTGATATTCATAAGTATTTTTTCCTTGAACCTCATGAATATTGACAAATTCCAGTGCAATCAGCAATAAAATCAGGTAAAGCATAGGAGACAGAAGCTTAATACTAAAAACAGAGAAAGTAAGTTAATATTTGGCAAATTTACGTATTTTTCACTTCCATAAGGAAGAAACACTTCACCTAACCAACCTTTCTTTCAAGGGTCCTTAAATCTAAACTTCTCGAAAGAGCACTCTGTATCTACGGAAGCCCTTTTTCTAATCACCATAGCCTGGCCCCTGCAGACTGTACCAGGATGGCCTGTGGGAGCTGAAGCCCAGTCATTCTCCGCCGGCCGAGTCCCACCTTCCTTACTCTTCACTCTCAGGGCACCAGTTTTTGGGTGACAGGAGCCAGCTGTGGTCCTGACACTGCTCTCCGGGAGCACCAGGACATCACCAGTTCTGCATCCAGCTTTCCACTCAGTTCTTGTTCTCTTTGCCATCTGTCAGCATCTTTCTTATAATCTGATATTCAGTAAAGGACTTGCACAAGAAGAGAACGACAGACGGCTTAAACATGAAAATGCGCTCAATGTCTCCAGGATTCAAAGAAACTCCAATTAAACTAAGATATTAACTTTCTCGTGAAACCAGTAGAGATTTTTTTAAATATATCCCATTTTGGGAAGGATGTAACATAATGAGGATCATCTTATAAAGTGCCGGCGAGAGCGTAAACTGGGTGTAACCTTTCGGAAGCAACCGAGGCATGCCTATTAAAAGCTTTATAGACGCAGATACCACTCAACCCAAATTTCTATGAATTGGTCCAAAATGGTCATTTCTTAAGGATGTAGCACATTCTAAAATATACAGTGTAAGTGAAGAAACCACAACCCAGGCACACCGAGTTAATCTGTTGTTGTATTTTAAATCAAAATATTCACTTGGGTTGGTAGAATCCATATTCCCATCTGCCGAAATTACAAACGGTATTTTAAAATAACATGCACTGTAACTTTCCCTGAAAGTAAGTATTTCTCTGAAACTAAGAATTAGAACAGCATCCAAAGATAACTCCTGCCCAACAGTGCTTCTTACAAAACAGGACAGTGAGCCACACACCTGCTTAACATGCGCAGAAAGTTCCTCCTCTGCCGGGAGCGAAGCCTCTTCTCCACCCACTGCTGGCGTCTCAGCTCCAAGGTGGCCACCACCTGGCCAGACACGTGGGTGCAGCACATGCTGATGTTCCGGAGCACAGCGAGCACCTCTAACACAGTTCGAGGACAGAATAGGGTTGGGATGGGGATGCTGCAGAGTTCACGGAGCACCTGGGGCCACCTGTGGGTTAGAGAGGACTTCAACGGGGCGTGTTCCACCTCTGATCCTTTGACTTCTAATAGGGCGTGTTCCATCACTGATCCTCTGTCGCTACTGCCCCGCCCAGACCTGCTAGTCTGTAACTTCTGGTGAGGGTGGCCGCTTACGTTCTGTTTTCAGGTCGGCTAGTACAACTGTTAGCCACAGCAGGTGTTAAATACATGCACGCTTAACTGTGGTGAACAGAATACGTACTGACAACTTTTATCAGACAGACCAACATGTGCACAGAGACTATCGAAGCCTATCTAATAATTCCTCTTAAGGAACAATGATAGTGGGATTCTAATGCTACCACCCAGCTTATAAAATTTAAAACACAGAAAATGGCTAAGTGTGTGATCCCAATTTGCTTAATCAATGTTTTACCAATTCTCAGGAAGTCCTGAAACTTACTTCTCAGCAGGGAGATCATCCAAGTCACTAACAACACAGTGATCCTCAGGCATGTGGTGATACAGCTCACAGGTGATTTTTGTAAGTAAAGAGTTGCAGGCATTTGTTTCAGAATTACCTTCTGATCTGAAAAACAGAAAATATTTAAATACACATGACAATAACGAATAATAATGAAGATATAATAATAATGAAGATGCTTTCATTAGCACCTGTACAAAATAATATTTAATGGTTTTTAATTTCATTTTAATGGTTCACAGAGCAAAGCATGTGATGTGAACTTAGTTTCCCCAAATATAAAATGAAAAGCCAGAGGCAGGGTATAAATGATACAACACACTAAAAGCAATGCCCATTATTGACAAAGATAACGTGTGAGTCAGCCAAGCATTACTCCTGCGAGATGAATGTGCTGTATTCTGACTCCAAATTTGTACCTCTATCCCTACTTCTCTCCCGAGCTTCAGATCCCTATTCCCAATTGTCCACTATACATTTCTCGTGGACATCATCCTCCTCTCACAACACCTGCCCCCTGTGCCTGTGTTCGCGCTCTCCACAAATG
The DNA here is from genome assembly GCF_057802395.1 of Ceratotherium simum simum. Lineage (NCBI taxonomy): Eukaryota > Metazoa > Chordata > Mammalia > Perissodactyla > Rhinocerotidae > Ceratotherium > Ceratotherium simum. The sequence continues at coordinate 774,802 of NC_141937.1, forward strand.
GCCCCACCACATGGCCGGGCCCTGAGCTGGAGATCACAGCCACCCTTCATTCCCATCTCTCACCTACACCAGTCACCAAGGCCTAGCAGTCCCACCCTGGCATCCTGTCTTCCGATGGCCCTGCTGAAGACGACACCATTTGGAGACTGATGTCGGCAGACAACCGCAAGGCCTCTCTGACCCCAGGGCGAAGCTCACCTGGCTGCTTCCCTTTTGGCTTCTTCGGGCAAAGGCAGCCAGGGCCAAACCCTGATGCTCTTCTCACAGCTCAGCACCTGAGAGGAAAGCATCCACCTGCTTTTAAAGATTTTACAATAACTTTCTAGAAAATATGTTTTTAAATTGTTACAGATGTTGCAATCACTTTCCAGAAAACATATATTTGTAAAATTGCCACAGATCTCACAACATTTTAAAACTCTGTTATTCAATACAATCAGATGAGGGAAAACTGCTGGGGGATGAGCAGGTAGTTGACGTCCGGGGTAGTTGTAAACATGTCCACAAACTCCTCACCCCCCTCCTTTGGGGTCTATGTCCCCTCCCCTGAATCGGGACCAGCTCTGACAAGTGGCCTGTCACACAAGAATACAAGTGAGGAGGGTGCATGACTTCCAAAGCCAGGTCAGAAACAGCAGCACCTCTCCCCAGTTCTCCCGGCCACCACTCTTGGTGAAGCGAGAGATCACACCAGGGCTGCTGCTGCAGAGGCCACATGAGGCCTCAAAAGTGCCCAGAACCAGCTTCTAATCTCAGTTGAGACAGCCCAGTAGAGCTGTTTTCTGACCCATAAAAGTATAAGCAAATTAAATTATACCACTAAATGTGGGTAATTTGCTATGCAGCGGTAAAAACCAGAGCAATGACCTTAAAAAGAACAGGAGACAAGACTGTCTACTAAATAAAAAATGAGTAAATAACAGATGGCAGGAGTAGGAGGCTACAGGACAAGGTGAAGAGCGAAAATATACACTGTGGGGAAAGGAGGGGGCGTCACTGGGAACACGGAAGCAGCAGCCAAGGAGCAAGAGGGCCTGATGAGGCTGCAGATTCAGCAGCTGAGGTGTAAGGGCAAATCCTGTCTTTGTGAAGCTTCTCTTCCTTCCAGAACCTTCACTCCTCCTTTGAAACTTCCCTTCCTCCTTCCCTCCCTTCCTGTCTCTGAAGGTCAGTGCCTGCAGGCAAGTTCTGCTGTCCTCCCTCCTAAGGACTTTTGTTCTTGGAAAGCTCACAATCGCAATCCGCAGTCAGTGCAACTGTGAGCGGTCAACGGCATCAGACGAACATAGCCAATGCATTGCCGCCACACCAGAACCCCCGACACAGGTACCCAGGTTGAACCCTTCTCTCAAACAGCACGAGGATGGTAATGCCTCCAGGATTCTCTTTTTTCTCCACGTCTACTACTGACAACCCCTTCTAACTGATGTCACTTCTCTTAAGCTATCATCAGTCAAACTGGGTCTTCTCAAGGCATTGTTTCTCTCAGCTGCCTTTGTGGATCTCTCCCTAACCCATTACGTGCTATTTTGTAGCTTCCTTCTAGAGGGCAATCTCACTGATGAATTTCTGAGTTAGCAACTATCGTGATTATTATATTCTTAGGATGACCCTATTTTTGCCCCCTTGTACCTACTATATGTAGAAAAAAGTACTTAAGCTAATTTCCAAACTGGAATGTCCTGGCAGAAATGCTTAAAAGTTTATTGTTTTGCTTGTTTGTTTCAATTTATAAGTTAACAAGAGCTGGTAAAAGAAAATTAACATTCTTCACAACTGAGAAGCAAACACTGTTACTAGTCCTGGGTTAATGATAATAATAATAGCCTGTTAGGGCACTATGCTAAACACTTTCCAATAGTCATCCACTTCGTACTAAAAACACCCAACAAGGCAGACAATACCATTACTGCAACTGCTGGACGCGGAACCTGAGGCTCAGAAAGACTGAGCAACTTGGCCAAGGCCACGCACCCAAGCGACCACACAAGGCCATGTAACTGAATGACACACTATGGTTTGAAAGCCAGACGTGCCGACCCGGAAGTCCAGTATGAGGCTGACCCATACTCTTGGAACACCTCTGCAAAAGCTGACATGCACACATCCCCTCCCAAAAGGCCTGCATGTGGCATACCTGTTTTTTAAGCCAAGACACTGGATGAAAGCGAGCACTGTAGCCTTCTGCAAGACTCATCAGTGATTTTATTGCTACTTTCTCCTAGGTTAGAAAAAATAGACATTAATTACTGCAACTTTTGGTTAGGCTTCCAGTTTTCCTCTGTTGAATTTTAAGTCACACAAGAGTCCTGATTCTTCATTCTTTTCCTCCACATAATTCTATTCAGCTATAACAAAGCAGCGAAACTCTTCATTAAAATAGGCTTGACATAGCAATCAAGTCATAACCAATAAAACTTTTAAACAAAGCCTATTAGCAATGATAAGTTACAAAGGCAAATCCACTCTCTGTCCACAACACAACAAAACTAGAAACAAATAGGAAAAAATGAAGAGATTCCAAACAATTGGAAAATTTAAGAGATTCTCCTAAAACATAACAGGAATTTAAACAGTAAAAATCAATACAACTAAAAGAATTACATAGCTATAAATACTTAATTGCTACACATATAAATACTGAAAAAAGAGTAAAAATAACATTATTTACAGCTGACATAACCATACAACCGGAAAATCCAAGGTGGCTGACTAAAAATTATTAGAAATAAGAAGAAAAGTCAGTGAGTTGATAGTTGACAAATTTAATTACAAATGTCAATAGCTTTCCTACATATAAGCAGTAACTACCTACAATTCTCAACAGCACAAAGCAAGTAACTAAAATAGCTAGATGTTGCATGAAGAAAAAATGCACTTAACCTTTCATTCACTCCAATACCTACGAAGGCCTACCGCACAGAAGGGAGCATCTGGGCCCTGAACACAAAGCAGACAAAAGTGCACCCTTACGGGGTCGACATCCTACTGGGGCAGCCAGACACACACGCTGCGAAGGCTAGTGATTGACGCCTATGGTTTGGCTGGGGGGGGGGGAGCAGTGTGGGAGTTGGGGGGCTAGAGATCAGACGTGGCACATGTTCTTAAGGAAGAGGACTGAGCACAGAATGTGGAAGAGCCAGGAAAGGGCTCCGGCCTCTGGGTTGAGCAGCCATGTGGAAGGACGGTGCTGCCACCCAGGTGGGGAGTCTGAGGGAGGGAGGCCTGAAGAAGTGGAGACACCTGTGTCAGGGAGTAACATTCAGTAGTGCAAAAAGGGTCAATTATCCCCAAATTAATCCATCAGGAGCTCATTCCTACAGATTTTAAACTGAATTCCTGAGGACTCTCACTTTCTACATTAATTTTTCTATCTTACTTGAACTATTAAACAAGTTTTACAATAATTGTTACACATATAATCTGAAAAAAAGACTAAATGATCAATAACAAGCATTCTAACCTAAATTATTTGTTTCAAAATAATAAAAGAATTACAGTTTATTGACAGATGCAAATATTTCACCCTACCAATTTAACAGACATCTGTAAAAATTTCCAATATATTTAGTTAATCCTGTTTCATACTTTGTTCTTTGGTTTGCAATATCCTGTCACTGTTAAAAACAAAGGTAAATGTGTTCTTAAGAAATGGGTTAAATTATTTTAGATTAGATTTAGTAATACTGATTTATTTGTTAAAGAGAATACATGCATACATGTAAACAAGTCACAATTATGTGCTCTGATGGGGGTATACTGTAATTCAGATAAATTATGACAAAAAATGATCAAGAGTTAATTACATTTGAAAAATAAACTATATTCTTTCATAACTGAATGACAGTGGACCTAATTGTTTTCTTCCCTATACATTACCTTAAACACTGACAATAGATCTTCATCAACAAATCTCAGTAGAAGTACAACAGAAAATGCAAGCAGTTGATCTGTTATTTCTTTCGGAAATCCAGCTAAGTTGATTTCCCCGTGGCTTAAATGATCTCTTATACGAGGACCCTCCTGATGGTTCAGGAAATCCCAGAGAAATTCCTTTCAGAAAATAAACAGAAAAAATATTTTGTTAGTATTCTCAGCAGAAGAAAGAAAAGTACCAAGGCCCAGAACGGGCCACACGTGACACGTTTAAGGAGCAGCAGCATTCACGTACAGACGAGAAAACTGAGCCTCAAAGAGACCGAGTTCATCAAGGCATATAACTGTGAAGTGCCAAGCTGGCAATCTCCTTGGGAAAAAGGGTTCCCTGGTCTCTCTAACTGCACCTTGCTGCCTGGATCAAGACCGACAAGAGAATCTGAGGACTAACCACTAAGGGTGACAGACCTGCACAGATGGCTCCAGTGTTAGTAAGACTCACCCTCTCTCATTCCCACCCTTCTCCAAGGAAGAAAACCCAGTGGTCCACATTTGGAAGCTAACTTTCCACTCAGCAAAAGAAGCCACTGCTGTGCTCTGGCATAAACACAGCCCTCGCTTCTTCCTCTCCTCATGCCTCTCCCTTTCTTCTGTGCCCTCTCTCAGGTCACTCTTTCATCTTTGAAGCCCGACGAAGACGGCTGCTTCTTTCTTACTAGCACAAGTCCAAGGCCTCTCCCACAGGGCAGAGGAAAAGGGTCAGAAACCTCTGACGAGGCAAACTGCGAATGGACAGAAGAGTCACAGAGATTTAAGACGAAAAAGAGTATTAAATAAACTAGTTCAAGCATCCTAACTTCCTGATGGCAGGAATGAACACCTAAAGGGAATCTAACTAGTGTCACTCAACAGGAAGTAGAATCTAGGTTGCTAACTCCAAGTCAGAAGGAATAAATATAAAAATTCCATTTACAGTCCAAAGTAGTCACTGCAATATCCTCATAAAATACAAAAAGAGGATAAGAGAAAATGGCTCTGAACAACTAATAACTTTCTTTTCATACAACACGCAATCTTAGTCACATTTGACTGTTGTTGTAGCTCATAAAGCAAACATAGTCCCTCTACCAGCACAATACTAGAACCAACAAATCCAGCATTCAGGAACAGAGCAGCTACATTGTCAGGACTTAGAAAAAGTATATTCAAATAGTGAGCATGGAGCACAGCACAGAGCTGGCGTCCAAGCTTAGTGAACGTCTGCTGCACAGGATACGCATGGGAACGGCTCAGAAGCACTTTTTTTGAGCATATCACAAGCCAGAATTAATTGCATTTTGGAGAAGTGATAATCACATCCATAAACACAAGAATATTACAGTGGAAAAGACTGAATACTTTACCATCGCAGGTTCTCCCAGGAAAAGAGGAAGTTGATTGATTTTGCCGTCATTCAAGTGTTTTGCCAATATCTAAAACACCAAACACAAATGAGCTAATTAACTGGTACACACACATAGCATACAGGACTTTTTAGAATCAAAGCTAGAGTACTTTTGGTAAGACGTGTTCTATAAGTCCCAAGCAAAATGAATGAAGTAAGGACAGTCTTAGTTCAGGAAAACTTTTTGTAATCAGTATGACTTTAAGCATATATATCTTAACTATGTGGGTGTGTATGTGTGTTAATGTGTGTCTGTGTATATCTGTGTGTATGTGTATATGTATACGTGTGTACACAGAGCCAGCCCTAGTGGTCTAGTGGTTAAGATCCGCACTCTCACTGCCCTGACCCAGGTTCGTCACACTGTGGCAGCTGCGTGTTGCTGTGATGCTGAAAGCTATGCCACCAGGATTTCAAATACCAGCAGGGTCACCCATGGTGAAGAGGTTTCAGCAGAGCTTCCAGAATAAGACAGACTAGGAAGAAGGACCCTACTTCCAAAAAACTTGGCCACGAAAACCCTATGAATAGCAGTGAAGCATTGTCTAAGATAGCGTCAAAAGGTGAAAGGATGGCACAAAAACACCAGGTAGGGTTCCATTCTGCTGTCCATGGGGATGCTAGGAGTCGAAATCAACTTGATGGCACTAAGAACAAATGTGTATGTATGTGTTTTGTGTATTTATAAGTATTATGTGCATATATGTGTGTATATATACGTAGATGTGTACTTACAGGTATATATGTGTATATGTGTATTGTATATCTGTGTATGTGTGCATATATATGTAAGTATATATGTGTACGTGTATGTGTGTATATATTCATATATATGTATATGTGCCTTTGCATTTGTTTATGTGTCCTTACATGTATACGCGTGTATGCATATACATGTATTTGTGTAATTATATGTATACATGTATATGCATTTGTGTATTTGTGTATGTGTGCGTGTGCATTTATATGTATATATGTGTGTATATTTATATGTACATTTATGTTTGTGTACTTACATGTCTATATGCCTGTATATTTGTGTGCAATTATATGTATGCATGTGTTTGTGCATTTATGTGTACTTACATGGATATGTGTGTAATTATATGTATATGTATATGTACATGTGTTTAAGTATAGTTACTTCATTAGTCACTTCTTAACTCATCGTGGACTTTGGAACCCACCATCCAATCTAGTCTTAGAGACCTAATCCTACACAGATTTGACTATGTTATCTGATTTAATCCTCACAGCATCAAACATATTATATATTTAAATAATAGCAAATTATATACATAATGGAATAAACTCGGCAGGTAAGCAGACACATTTTTTAATTCACCCACCACTATTCACTTAGGAATCTAATAGTTGTCTTAAAGGCAACATGATCTTGTGGGAGATCAAGATTTGGCCACCCTGAAATATATCTCTTTAACTTAATTGTTTTCTCTGACGGACATTTGACCTTCCCCACTAACTGCCTAAAGAATTTGACATAGTAACTCCTTCCTGGAACAGATCTTCTATCTGATGGCTGTAATATAATGTAAAATAGATGTCACAATAGAAAAGGCACCAACAAGCCCATCTTATCGGAAGTTCTTTCTCTCTGGCCACATTCTCTGGATGGCCCTGCGAAGAGTTGCCAGACAAACATTTACATTTATGAGGGAAATCTCCATTTGTAAAGGTATCTCCCTCTCTGTATTGGGAAGAGGGGGGATGACCTCATTTCTAGAAACTTATCAATGTGGAAGGTGAGGCCTTAAATCTGCATAATAACCTTACTCTTGTTTGCAGTGCTTTAGTGGTAATCTCCTGTAACTGAGACCCCCCACTCCCAACATCCTCCTTTGTCTTTAGCTGAAGATGGTATTTAAGACAAGAATTTCTGCTATTGTGTTGAGAAAAATGCAGTGTCCCTGGTTTCTCCCATGTATACATGTTATTAAACTTGGTATTATTTTCTCCTGCTAACCTGTCTTGTTAATTATTTGGCCAGCCATAAGAACCTTAAGGGAAAGGGCAGAGGGGGATTCTCCCTCTTCCCCCACAATCTGAATGCCCAAATCTCTATCCATGGACTTTCCCTTTGTTTCCTCCTGTCAGCTAACTCCACGGTGTCATACTTTAGGGCATAAGAATTACTATCCAGGATCATACACACAAAAGCCTCTGTATGAGTGATAAAAGGCTTTTTCAATGGTAATTTTTACTAGTTCAGATTTTTACCTTCAGAATCACACCAATTCACAGATTAAATGCATCAGTGCATACTATATACTCTTAACAGTAGTTGATGTGTATTTCGTGTGTAAACAAAGTGTTAACCTTAAATCAAAAATGTAAGCCCCTAAATAATTGTAGCATATAATGTTAGTATCTCTTGGCATTTTCCAACTCTGACCTTTCTATAACTTTAGACTCTAGGTTAATAATATTGGGTCTCAGCCTGAAAACTATATTTAACTCTATAATAAGCTTTTTTATTTTTTCACTTCTATGACTATCAACATTTTCCTGTAAGCACACAACTCATGGCTGATCTTTAATTGTGTATTTTCATTTGTATGTCAAAAGAACACAATGTTTTTTTTTTGTTTCAGAATACCTAATAAGTTTACTTACTTCATCAAGGGTGGTATAAAGAGCTGTCGACTTCAGAAAAGAAAAGAAAAAAAATAGTTAAAGCAAAATACAAGTAAAGTGACATTATTCAAAGTGGGAAAAAATTCTAGTACACGGCCACAAATAGGAAACTTTCTTTTGAAAATAAATCTTTATCTAGCAACACTGGGAAGAATGTCATTGACAACATAATGCCTTATATAAGACATGAAAATACAGTAAGTCTGGCAGTGGCCATGTTAGGATGCTGCCCTCACAAGGACATTAGCTCAGATACTTCTAACGTTTATGATCCCAAAACTTCACAAATCACTACTCACACAGAGTATTTCTACTTATGGCTGGTATTTGTGTGCCAGTGAGCACAATTGACTATTTCCTCCAACAAACAGCCTTTGTTTTTCATCTTCTTGATGTAATCAGTACAGAGTTTACAGAAACAGGCTCTGGGGCCAGGCTGCCCCAGCATTCTAATCCCAACTTCAGCCCTTTCTAAAGGGAAACCCAGGCCACCTCCACACACTCAGGTTTCTCTGCAAAATGGGACATGAGTAATGCCTATCTCCAAGGCTGCTGGGGAAGTCAGTAAGATTTTACACACAGCTTGATGAAATCAATATTTTGTGGAAGCCAGCTCTCGAGAAATGTGTCTTACTTATTAGTGCTTATTAATGTACTTTCAATTTAATATTATCAAATGTTCTTCAACATTTAGTACTGTGCAGATAACTCTCAAGTCTGTATCGTTAGCTCCCAAATCTGTACTGCTGACCCTAAAATTTTTCCTGAGCTCTAAACATCCAATTGCCTGCTAAATATCCTCACAACTTCCTCAAAAAAGCTGAACTTTTCATTTATCTCCATCAACTACATGCATTAACTTCTACCTTGTTACCTTGTTTTATGCGATTGGTGTAAATCTCTTATCCCTCACCCCTAACACATAAGCTTCTTAAAAGTCATCAAGTCTTACTCATCTTCTCTTCCACTGATCTCGAGAAGACTTTACAATAATAAGTATCCAATAAATAATAATAGCATTTGCATAGTTTCACAAAGTATTTTCATATATGTATTGCCTTATAAATAAACTGATGCTATCTTTACTCTGGATAAAAGCCTGAGCTAAAATTTAAGAAATTCTTTGATAAATTACATCCTCTGTGGAAACAAACACTATTTATTTGTACAGTCAAATGACAAGTGAGTAACCAAATTTATTTATCCCACACAGCTGCACAGTGACTGATGACGCTGCCATGAAGTCAGGTCCAGGCATACTCAGGTGAGAGTTTTGAGGTCTGGGGTTCTAGCTCTTTCCACTGGAAGACTGATGCTTCACTCCACATCACTAGACGGCGAAGCCTAGGTGAAAGTTACTGAGCATGGGCACCAGGGGGCACTAATGTGAATGTCCCCTCTCAAGGCACCTGCACCAGAGACCTCTACAAAAATGCACATAAGGCAAAGCAGAACTGCCTCGAGATGAAACAGAAACAGAACACAGAGAGGAGCAGCTGTTAAATCCGAGCAGATGAGGCTCTGGAAGATTATTATCGGGCCTGAAGCAGTCAGGAGGGGAGAGTGGGCAAAGTATTAGGCAAGACATGCATGTTCAGGAGCTAGTGAGGAGCCTAAATTATACTGGAGGAATTGGACGAGAAACAAGGTGGAGAAAGGCTGGGGCCACTCACTGAGATCCTTAAGTACCAGGCAAGAGTGTGAATCTTATTGGCAGGAGTTGGGATGCCACTAAAGGTTTTTAAGCAGATGAGACCATAAAAGATCTAAGAATAATTATTAGTTTAGAAAATAATTAGTGGCAGTGTTAGAATGGAAAAGAGGAGGAGGAGAATCATGAAGACCAGTTAGGAGATGGGCTCAGGGGAGCATGAGGAGCCAGGTGAGGCCTCAACATTGAAAAGAAGGGGCACAAGGTAAATCAGGGACAGAACCAACGGGCAGAGCTGGAGACTGACTGGACAAGGAGAATGAAGTGCAGGCAAAGCACAAGATGATGCTAAAGTCTGGTACCAGAGCAATAGAGAGGATAAGGATCATAAGGAATACCAGAGAACAGATTTGTGGGAGAAAAAATATGCTTTTTTGAAATAAAGTAAATTTGAGATGCTGGGGAAAACTCATATGAAGGTATTCAGCAAACAGCTATAAATCTAACTCGGGAGATAGAAGAACTGTGAGGTAGAGACAATGCCTTGCTGATCACTGCAATTTAATGCTATGAATTGGCTGCTTAGCATGGCTTTAGCTGCATCAACAACTTTTGATACGTTGAGCTTTCATTTTCATTAGATTCAAAGTATTTTCTAATTGTTGTTGTTCCCCTAGAGGTAATAGCTGAAGGCATGGGATAGTGTGAGATCTCCCAAGAGGGAAATATATAGAGAGGGCAGGGTTGAGAACAGAATTTTGAGGAATGTCTACTTATAGGGGCAAAAACAATAAGCTGAACTAATGAAAGAAACGAGACTAAAATGTGTGGCAGATGCTGCTGTTCGTCCCATAATACATACTCTCCCTTTCCTCTACCTAATGGATTCTCTGATAATTAACTGGGCACCAGCCACTCAGAAACATCTCCAAGCCTCCCCGGCAGTTTTGGCCAAGAGGAAGCAGTTGTCCTTAAAGAGGAGCATGCTGCAGACCACAAACCACATCATGGGGTTACAACAGTACACCAATAATTATGGCTACAGAGAAAAAATAAGTGGTTACTACTTTTATGACATCATTAGTTTAAAAGACTACTTGGAAATATTATGGAACTATCAAAAATAATAATATATAAATATTAATCATATAAAATCATTATAATAGGGACCCACAAAAAAATGACAGTGGAGTCTTCCAAAGAAAGTTCTTAGTTAAAAAATTCATTTAATGGTAAACAAAAATAAGACATTAAAAAATTTTAATTAGGCAGAGAAAACTGTCAATACAGCAGCAACAACAATCACCATCAATCATTAAAGCATGTGTACCTCGGCAGTCAGAAGTCTTTTTGGACATTTGTTAACTGTGGCAAAAACTTTCCTAAGTCCATTTTCTAGTTGTGTCAGTAACAATATGGCACAGTCAGCAAACCTGTAAAATTGAAGGAAAATAAGCAAAACCCCATGTTTTAAAATAAACATTGGCACCAACACCACAAGAACGGTTTTGTATTCCAGATACAACCAATGTGTGCTCAAAGCAAGGAGGGTGATATTACTTGCTAATACGAGAAACAAAACCAGAATCAAAGTCTCAGTAGACTAGTGATTTTAAAACTATTTCCCAGTGTTTTAATGTATGATGAAACATTTGTAGTAGCTTCAGTGGACTAAAATGTCATCAAAGACCTGCCTAACTCATGACTTCTAAAAAATATTCAAATACCAGGATTTCAGAGGGTTCTCAAGGTGTATAAATGAATGTATCAGGATACTGTAACCAAGACAACCGACCTCCTGATGTCCATGTGAGTACACTCTGCTTCTCAGGGAATACAAAGACAAATTTCCTTCCTCTTTGTTCTATGATTCTCTAACACTGGACACAATGTTTCACTCATAGTTAGAACTTAAAAAAATACTAAAAAGTTGATTCTAAAAACCAGTTATCTTTATCAACTGTAATCAAAGGATGACACGTAACGTTTAAATCACCATTACAAGATATCTTTTTTTTTTTTTTTTTTGTGAAGAGGACTGGCCCTGAGCTAACATCTGATGCCAATCCTCCCCTTTTTTCTTGAGGAAGATTGGGCCTGAGCTAACATCCGTGCCCATCTTCCTCTACTTTATATGGGACGCCGCCACAGCATGGCTTAACAAGCGGTGCGCGCCTGGGATCTGAACCTGCGAACCCCAGGCCGCTGAAGCAGAGAGCGTGCACTTAACCACTTGCACCACCAGGCCAGCCTCAAGATATTTTTTAATAATTATATGAAGAGGGCCGGCCCTGTGGCTTGGTGGTTAAGTGCGCACGCTGCGATGCTGGTGGCCCGGGTTCGGATCCCGGGTGCGCATCGAGGCACCACTTCTCCGTTCATCCTGAGGCCGAGTCCCGCATACAGCAACTAGAAGGATGTGCAGCTACGACATACAACTATCCACTGGGGCTTTGGGGGGAAAAAATAAAAATAAATAAAATCTTTAAAAAATAATAATAATAATAATAATTATATGAAGATACTTTATGCTCAGGTCTACTCTTGAGTCAGCCCCACTTCTATTTGCTTACACTCCAGCAGCAAGAAAACATGGAGCTAGAGGATTTTAAGAAGGACTGGCCTCCCAACTACCAATAACCACTCTGTAGTACCACCTTTCAGTTACCTCTGTGACTTGAACTTGATTAATGCAACTTCCCAATATGGCAACATGATTTTTAATACAAAAGTGGATTTCTTCATCACTTCTTCTAATACTGAAAGTACCTCACGAGGAACATCTGCAAGATAGCAAATATTTTTGAGCACAATCACACTAGTCAACTGACAAAGATGTCACTTAGGAAGTGATGCCAATGAGCTGACCTCCTCAGGTAGGTAAACTGTAGCCCCTGGGGTAGCACATGCAGTCTGAGAGCACAACCACCTGAACTAGAGCCCCAGTTGGAGGAGACCACAGGTAACCTCGGAAAAAGGGGACGTGGACAACTGCATCTCTTTAGTGATTTAGGCTACAACAGCTTTGAGTAAAGGAGTTCAGGGTTGACCAGCTGATCATACTGACGAAGAAAAGTAAGATATGTTTTCAGAAGATATAGGAACCAAGAGTGAACCCAAAGGCAAACTACAGATTTTGGGTGACTAGGATGTGTCAACGTAGATTTATCCTTGGTAAAAAACCTACCACTCTCGAGGGGGATGCTGATAATGGGGGAGGCTGTGCATGTGTCGAGACAGAGGGTATATGGGAAATCTCTGTACCTTCCTCTTAATTTTCTTGTAAACTTAAAACTGCTCTAAAAAAACAAGGTCTTAAAACTATACATTATTTGTAATAACCAGACTATTAAAAGTGCCCATGGCACAAAAGTCTGAGACCACCAGGACCAAGATATTCTGTACTGTTCCCTTCACGATTTACACCAGCAAATACAAATGTACACCACTACTGCCAAAATGGAAAAGGAATGGGCTTGGAGCAAACATGTGATTTAATTGCTCTGTCAAAGTTTTGTGTCCCCTGCCCCCATTAATTCGGTAAGTGGCTTTGTCATGGGAAAAAAAAAGAAGTTACAGGAGACAATTTATACTACTGGCACTTTTGGCATGATGATTATGAGTACAAAGGCACGAGAGCTAAAAGGAGAGGGGAAGGTACATTACAAAATGTCAACACATCTGGAGGATAAACTAATTCTACCACTAACATTGATTCATGCAGCCGTGACTCTCAAAGGCTCCCAGGACAATCCCAGGGACATCGTGGGAAGAGGTAAGGTTTTATGTGGCAAGTTTCAGAGGTTCTTCAAGCAACTTTCAAAGGCATCTTGCCACTGGAGAATAACCATTCCACCTAAAGAGTTCTAATCTTGATGCTAGTTAATGGCTTTATAAATATCTTTACAAAGATATATTCAGGGAAAAATGTGAAACGCAGAACTTGCCAGGGAAAACAATCAAATCCTCTAAGTTTGTAAAAGTTATGAAAGGTCGATGTGCCAATGTAAGCTTAGTTTGTTGAAGGTAAGTCTTCAGTAGTTGACCCAATCCTGCCGTCAACAATATCATCATTGAACAGTATCTGGTGGAAAATGCCAGAGAGATCTGTTAGAAAAATGAACTCAGTCATACACATAAAAAGCTTTACTTTCAAAAAAAAGAAGTTTAAAATTAAGAAAGCAGAACACCGTTAAATTGCACAAAACTCCCCTAGGTGTAGGAATTAAGCTGTGCGGTGGCTGGGAGGAACAATAATATCTCAGAAACTAGTGAGCTAAAACCTCAGGGTCTCCTCTCCAGCAGGGAGCTGTGACCTGACCCCATTACTCCCATCTGGTTTAACCTCGGAATCGCCTTTGGGGTGTAAGCCCCTGAAATCACAGCCTTGTCACCACCCCACCTATTCTGCTACTGACATTCAGTTTTATCTTCAAAATCCTGTCTCAAAACTCCCTCATCTTTCTCAAGACACATCGTTCCCTGATGTGAAATTCAAGAGAAAGTAAACTCATAAGTATATCAAAAATGAAAGAAAATTACTTCATGAGCAACTTACTTCGGAGGAACTTCTTGAGGTGACGCAAACCCGTGCCATAAGACGTTCCGCAGGTTGAGCCCACACGGAGAGCCAACGAAGACTTTCAGTATGTTCATCTAACCGGGTTAAGGACAGCAGATTATTGAGCAGTTACATAACTAATGAACTACTGAATAAACCAATATAATACTGGGAAGATATTGCTTTCCGCTTTAGAACTAACAGAACCAACAGTCTGGTTACTATACAGTGTAATAATAATAATAATAAACTAACATTTACTGAGCATTTGATATGTCAGACACATTTTGCATGTATTCATTACTCATTCATCATCAGAACGGCCTATGAGGAAGGTACTACTATTACTCCCACTGTGCAGATGAGAAAAATACAGGCACGGAGAGGGGAGACCACAAAGCTATCAAGGGGAATGAGATCTGACCCAGGCTATGCTGCTTTCATACTGCACATCAAATGTGAGTAATATCCAGATAAAATAAAACAGAAAAGGAGAAGCCGAGGGGTCGGCCCGGTGGCACAAGCGGATAAGTGCGCGCGCTCCACTGCAGCGGCCCGGGGTTCACCGGTTCAGATCCCAGGCGCGCACCACAGCGCCACAGCATGGTTCACCATTCACCTGCTTCTGTCCCTCCCTTTATAAAGTGAAGACACGCCCATTACAGGGATCCTGCTGATTGGACTGCAATACTCACACTCCATGGGCTGCCTCTGGGTCTGGAGCACATACTTTAGAAGAGATTCAGAAAAACTGCAAGATGTTCAGACTAAAAGAACTCAAAACCATGTCATATGAGAAAGAAGAGCTGAGCCTCCAGAGGACTAAGGAAAGGAATGGAAGCTGTCTTCATATACCTGAAAGACTGCTGCTGAGAAAAGGAAACAGAGGTATCCCGAATTTCCCTTGAAGTGTAGGACAAGCCAGAGGATGGAAGATATAAAGAGGAGTTTCAACTCCACTTCAGAATGCTTAACAACCAGTTCTTCAATGCCACTCCAGAAAGGCTTTACTCCCACATTAATTTTTAACACTTTAGTATTAATTTAATTTAATAATAATTACAATAATATTAATAACTTAATATTATCTATTTTTAATTTAGTATTTGTTTTTCATTAACTGTTTATACCATCTGGGCAACCAGAAATATATATGCCAATTAACTAGTAAAACTACCCAGGGGCTAAAAGTGGCTGCAGGTAGGCAAAAGGCTAACACCACATAGGCAGGTAATAAGAACAGATCAAAACAACTGAATTTAAGAATTCAGTGTAACAAAGAAAAGTTTGTACTTTATCTTCATTCCATATTCTCCACCAAAGAAAATGATCTTTAAGCTGACAAAGGGTAAGGAACCACCGTGAAGAGTGGGAAAGCTGGGGGCCGACCCAGTGGTGTAGTAGTTAAGTTCACCCACTCCACTTCGGCAGCCCAGGGTTCGCAGGTTCAGATCCTGGGCGCAGACCTACACACCGCTCATCAGGCCATGCTGTGGCGGCATCCCATATACAAAACAGAGGAAGATGGGCACAGATGTTAGCTCAGGGCCAATCTTCCTCACCAAAAAAAAAAAGAGTGGGAAAGCTTTACTGCAAACAGATTTCTTATCCAATATCAATGAGTCTAGCTTATAATATATTATACAACTATTTTAAATGTCTTCCTGGAGTGGCAGGCTTAGCCTTCTGCATGACACGATCCTGGCTTTCTTCTTTACCTTGACCCTGCCTCATTCAGTTGCCTAAAGTTTATTCATTAGTCTTAAACAATCTTAATCATGTGGCCGCTAGAAGATTTTGAAAAGTATATAGCTCTGCACATTTTCTGTCATCTAATGTTTTCTCTATAATTTTGAACAGCTGCAAAGGGCATAATTTCCCACATGTTAAAATATTGATATTTTAGAATAAAATTGTAATATCACTCTTTAAAGAGTTAAAACTTTATTCTAAAATAAGTATTATAATTATTAATACATAATTAATGAAAGCAATAGACTTCAAATTGTTCATTTGACTGGCCCCCACCCCAGAGGTTATCACACCAGAGGTCATAACACCAGAGGTTCACCTGAGGCTATTATACCACAAGGGATTACACCAGATGTAATTATGCCAGAAGTCATCACACCAGAGGTCATTCCACCAGAGGTTACTGCCCCATACTAAGACTCAGGATAAGAGAGAGGTGTGTCTTTTGTCTGGAAGAGTGGCAATTTTGAACAGAGAGGTGGGAAAAGAGAATATGCTTGAATCACTGACATAATTAATTTTCTCCTAATGCGGCATCAGTTCTTAAGGAATAAAAGTAGAGCTAAAGTTAACTGTTTTGTGTTGTGCCTACTCTATTAGTTTTAGTGAACAAGCTTACCACAGACTGCCCAAAGACTTGAGCAAGTTCCTCAGACGCAAGCAAATCTCTTAAAAGAAAGGGACATTCCTTCCCAATCAGTAAAAATACCTAAAATTCAAACAAAAATTGTATAACAATTGCATTACAATGAGCCAAATGATGTTAAGAACTAAATCACCCATAGAGCAACTGTTTGTACAAATGAGGAGAGAAAAGTACCGAAGACACCAACGTTTTGATTTCAAATCAATCAAAAAGAAAAATATTTAAAATCTGTGCCAAACGATTTTATTTTATAGGAAAACAATCACTAATACAAAAAAAATCTGAGTGCAACTGTAAAACGGTTTAACATTCATTCAGATACTTTAATGGACTAACACTGAAAGAGTTCTCACACTTACATCTCCCAAGGTTCGTTCCAGACACGATGTCAGCTTCATTAAGCCGAGAGAAATAGCGGGAGATTGAAGACTTTCCAAAGCATCAAATATTTCAGGAAATAACTGTTTAGAATAAGACATATGTTAGAATTTGTGCTCAATAAGAAATATTTCTCAAAGTTAACAATACTATTAATGAAATTCAAACCTCTAAAGATTTCATTTGGGATATTTCAATGACTTATTTGGTATTGGTAAACATTTTCTACATAAATATAACAATATCTAGAGAATCAAGAAAAATATTTTAATATCTAAGTTTTTGAAAGTTCTTTATTTAAATGTTTATTGAAAGCAATAAATCTGGCATAACCATAAATCTAAAAGTCAAATATTTTGAACTAAATCTTATTTCCCATTTTGATTAGTTCTTAAAAATAGATAAACATAGGCAGCTCACTCTGCCACTTATGAGAGCTATTACAAAGGGAGAAGTGACGATCCTTCTGCTCTTCGTTAGGAAATTCAAAGTATTTTAGAACTAAACTTTTATAGTTACTGCTCTACTGTGGTCACTGAATGTGCCAAGTGAAATGGTTGGTTTGAACCAACTAACCAAAACAAGGTTTGGGTGTGGCCCCAAACTACCCTCCTCCCTTCCATTCACCCTCACCAAACCAAGCATCCCATCTCCAGCCTCCTGGTCCCACCGTCAAGAACACCTTACTATCTGTCCACAAGGTCTTTCTTTTTTTCTGGAGTGGTCCATATTTATCTGTCCCAGGACAGCACTCATACACCAAGCTACCTCCCCAACTGTTGGTCCTGATACTGCATCCAAAACCTTCCTTTGTTCAGAGTACGCGCTTCCCAGCTCAGGCTTCAGACACTTTGACTAACAGTTCCGAGTTTCCCTGCAACCCTAACCCTTCATCACACTTGGAGGGCCCAGAGAATAGAGACCCCTTTACAATTACCAAGTAATAATGGCCTCTAAGTGGAATTTGCAAAGTCTTTTCTTTCTAAAGGTTGTTCAAAGAGCCAAACCTCTGGAAAACTTGTCCACTGGAGCCATGGTGCATATCGAATTTCAAACTGCCCCTTGGTCAAAGATAACAAATGTGAGTGGACGGCCTCACACACAGGGCCCAGCAGCCTTACGCTTCCCCAATAATCCAGATCCTGGGCTTCAAGGATGAGAAAACAAGTTTTAGTACCACAGTCCCATATCAAGTGATGAAAGATGTCAACATTATCAAAGAAAAAGTGCTTTAATTATGAAATTTTCAAAAATCAACAACCAGTTTATAGTTGGAACTTACAAAAAAGATGCTCATATATTATCAGAAATAAGTTACATAGTGTTTATCTGATCATAAGAGAAAAATATACTATCAGTAGAGAATCTGGAAAATACAGAAAGGTTTCATACAAAAGAAAAAACATATTCTTCCATTTCTTTACCTGTATAAAAGTTTACACAAAATCAGGTTCATACTGTGTATACATAATATTTTAACCTACTTTTTTTCCTTATATTATTAGACTGTGAGATTTCCAGTGACATTATTTTAGAACATATTCATACTATGACTTCTTTGTTGTTTTTATTTTTTTGGTAAGTTTGGAGCTGAACATTCACATGGGTCACAACCAAAAAATATAAAAGGTGCGAGTCTCCCTACTGGTGGCCCAATTCTCCTTCCTATAGCAGCTTCTGTTACTTACTCCTTGGGTAATCTTAGAAATATTTATATATATACAGGTAAATACAAATATATGCTCCTCCTTTTCACTTAATCGTAAAGCTCAAAGAGATTTCTGTACCAGAAAGATGGGCCTACTCATTCTTTTTCACTGCTGCATAATAAATCCCGTGTGCATTTTTCATAATTTACTTAACCAATCTCCTACTGCTTGACATGTTTCTTCTTTTTTGCTATCACAAAATGCTGCAAAGAGGAACCTGTGCAAACACTCTTTCATATCTCTAAATGTGCCCGTCTTATAAATTCTTAGATGGAATTGCTGGGCCAGAACACATTCATTTGTAATTTTTATAACTATTATTAAATTTCCCAATCCAATCCCCGCTCCAAAAAACGTACAATGCCTGGAAGACATGTAAAATAACTTAGTAATGTATTGCTGGTCATTTCATACCCTTAATTCACATGACTTCTACTTTATTCCCATTTCTCCCCAGATTACTGGCCTTGAGTCGAGACCTATGTCACCCACAGCCCCTCCACCCTCCACCGCCTCCTGACCCCTCCTTCTCACACAAGATTTTCTTAGCCCAGATTTCCATTAACTCTTCTATGGTCTCTGGCCTCATTCCCTCACTTTTCACACTGATTCCTTTTCTCTTTTGAGTTAGGCCTATATTACAACATCCTCTAACCAAAAGAAGCAATGGTCAGAAAGGGAAACTTTACAGGTCGAGACACTTTAAATGCAACAGTTCTGACAGGTGTGTTTGGGGGGCAGAGAAAGTACGAACCTGACTCTCTATAAACCACACAGTCTGTAATTGTCTGCCAGCACACTTCACCATTCTGAGTTACAATACTATTGATATCACAGTGTTCTCTGACTTCAAACCCGAGTTTACACATCATATCATACACTGAGGGAGAAAGACATGTGCTAATAGGATCCTCTATTAATGTCTGAAATATAAAACATACAAGACAATACTTAAGAGTAGGTAAAAACAAAGGAATATTAATTATACATTTAAGTCACAACAAAATTCTATTCTATCTTAAGTACACAATATACTCAGGTATAGCTCCTGTTAACACACTTTCTGGATATCATGAGAGCTGTATGATTAAAACGTTGTGATTAAACATTAAAGATAATTTACGTAAATCTTTTCAAATAAAAGTTTAAAGATTTAAAACTATTTTATTAATATTTGTTAAGATATGAGTTTACAAAAGCTCAGTGCGTTTTATGGACAGCATTCCTTTACTATCCCAAAGTTACTGAAATAAGCAATTTTTTTATGGGGAGTGGGAAAGCAGAAAACCAAGCATAATGTACTAAAATAGAAGTAAAAAGCATAACCTCTCCTCCCTACGTGGTATAAAAAGCAGCAAACCACACTGCTTTTTCATGAAGGATTAAACAAAACCAAAATCCTCATAATTATCCCCACACTACACTAAGATCATCCTATAAACCTGCAAAGTTACACTCTGAGTCTAAAACTGACCAGGGCGGGGGACGGGGGGGCGTCTGTGTGCTAGCATTAGTGATGTAGTCCTGCCACCTCCCTACCTGGGAAGCAGGGCAGTTTAATTCCTCCATCCTCGGTATCACCCTGGTACCCTGTTGGCTCTTCCTGTGCCCCAGAAGCTTCACTTCCCACTCTCAGCCCTGGGTGTCAACCAGTCCTAGCAGTTAAGGTATGCACAAGAAACTTGTATCGAATATGCAGCGATCTGTGTGACTCTGTAGACCACATCTTGCTCAATGAGTCGGGACACTCGGAGGGACACAGGAAGACAGCAGTAGGAAGAGGGGACTTGCTCCTGCAGCCTGGGGACTTCCTGTCCACTTTCTAGTACTTTGAGCATCGCCCCAGCAGCAGCAGTGCCTTCCGCTGCAGCAGCAGCTGAATCCAGTCTGCAGTTTTCCTGACACTTGTAGGCCAAGCTTCATCACCGTGCCCCCATGAGAGACAGCCTCACATGTCCTGCCTCCTCCTCCAAGGCCTGCTTCCCAGACTCACCAGGCCCCTCCACATAGCTGAGCAGCACAAGCTCCTCCTTAGAGATCTGAGTTTCAGCTACGAGGGGACCTTCCACTAAGTTTAAGTTTTCAAATTCCAACCACTTCTCTTAGTTTCCTCTTAGTCCTATGGGTAGTGACTACTTCCCACAGCTGCCACTTGCACAATACTTTTAGAGATCTCCTTTTATCCTTTCAGATACCTAGTTAACAACTTTATACCTAGTTAACTCTATATTAAATTCGCTCAGTTTAAAAACTAGTGTGGTTTATCTTCCAGCTGATAAAGAAATAGAACTCTAACGGATTATTTTCACATCAAAAAGGACTTCTTGCATTTTTAAAAAGCAGTCAAACTCTAAAGGAATGGGTTGTAGTTTTGGAGTGACAGGTGGCAGGCAGAAATGATATTTTCCCACAAAAGCCCATCTACTCCACTACTAAAGCAGGCCCTGGATATGGCAACTGAAGTTGTAAGAAAGGTCTTTCTTTTGGTTGTAGACAATCTACCAACACAGTTGCCCCTCAGCCTCAAATTGTAAGATCCTGGAGAACAGAGACCAGGTCTTATACAACTCTGCACCCCCAGGACATAGCACAGTCCCTGGCACACAATAAACGGATAAGAGTTAATTGACTGACTGGTTCCTCCCACCCTGAGCTGAAACACTCTCCAAATCTCCACCACTTTCAGCTTTCGGGAATGACTACATCCCACCCCCTACCAACAGATGCACAATTCTAGAAGCTGGCTTTTAGATGAACTTTTAAGCCCATCCTCTCTTGGACAAGAAAAGCCCCCACTGTTAATTAAGATATAAAATCCAACGTCAAATCTACACAGGTGAGATGCTGTAATACTTCAACTTTCCTGTGTGTTATGAACAAGCGTGTCCTCGCACTAGGAGCCAGAAACCCTGCCTGTTCGCGTGAGCACGCACGAGTGCAGCCACCACACCCTTATCCTGATTCTTCGGGGTCTGCCCAGGGCAGCCTGCGCAGCACAAAGGGCCCGGGCTCGGAGCGGAAAGGCTCAAATTCGAATTCTTCCTCAGATTTTCTACCTCTTGCCTTGAAAGTTATGTAACACGTCTGAGCCTTAGTTTTAACTGTAAAGTGTGCAAAATACTATTACCTTCTAGTGCTGCAGTCACTAGAGATAATACTTGAGGAGCATCTGGCACACAGCACCCAAGACGCAGCAGCTATTGCTAACACTCGAGTCCGGTCTCCAGCCATCCACGACACCCTGCGACTCAGCTCTACGTCACGGGACGGCCTCAGCCGTGGGCTAATTCCGACCGCACGTGTGCACGCGGAGGCGGTTATCACCGCGCGCTCCTGCCGCAGGACCCCGCGTGCCACAGATAAACCTCCTCAGGGGCGAGCGCCGCGGGGGGAACACGCACCAGTCACCCCACCGCGGGCCCAGAGGACCCGGCCGTCACAGCCTTAGAGCCGGCAGCCTCCGAACGCGCGCGGACCGTCACGTTAATTCTCACACTATCCGCAAACGTCACTCCGGGAGCTGACGGGGAATGGGGCCAGGAACAACCTAGGGTCGGGGCGGCGAGGGAGAAGGAGGGCTGCGCTTCGGGGTCAGGGCCAGGAGCCCCCTCACTCCGGCCGCGTTGGGCGCGTGAGGCCGACCCGCGCGCAGGCGCAGACATGGCAAGGGCCCGGGACCGCAGCCAGGTAGCTGCTCCGAGCGGATGGCCTTGGGCGGACCCTCCCGAGCGCCCCGCCAAGGCCGCCCCGCCGGGAGGGCCGGGCGAAGACGGAGGCACACCCCTCCCGCTCTACCTCCATAACTTCCGGCTCCCGGCCCCCGGCGCCGCGGGATGACGCAAGCCTCGCCCCGCCCCTCGTTCTGGCCGCACGTCCGGCTGGGGCGGCGCAGGCGCAAGACCTTCGCTCTCGCAGGAAGCGTTGGGAGCCGACTCGGACGTTGGGCTTCGTGGATAGTGGGGCGGGATGGAGAAGCGAGCCCGAGGCGGGAAGCCGCCCTCCAACCAGGCCTCTCAGCCGCCGCCGCCGCCTCGGAAAGAGAGGAGACCGAGCATGTTCGAGAAAGAGTCTGTGAGTGCGGAGACGGCGGGGGGCGCTCCCGGTTCCCCTCCACTCCGACGAGGGCGGCGCGTCGCTTCCGCTGCGGAGCGGAAGTCCGCGGCGCCGCGCTGAGGGCCGCGTCTTCGCGGTTCACGGTGGAGCCGCGCCTTCCTCTGTTAAAGGAGCTGACGCGGTCGTCTGCGGTTCTGTTCAGACTTTTTCAGCCTGCGGATTTCCTGAGTTTTGTCGCTCTTCACAGAAATACGTAATTCTGGCATGTTTAGTGCCATCACACCAACCAGAGGTGGTTTTACCCGCCGAAAAGGAGTGTAGTGTGTGTGGTGTATTGAAGAAAAGACAAGTGTCTGATGCACCAGGCAAAGCGATGAGATGTTTTGAGTTTTTAAAAACAGCAGCACTGTTGGTATTTGGAGAATATACGGGAGAAAAGTTAAATTGAAAATATTTTGTTCCTTAACTTGTTTGAAATTATGGAAAATGTTATTTGATTTATTGGTGGTATGATGCCAGGATTTCTATATGACGTAGTCCGAAAACCATGACTGTAATCGAGACTCCGTATTTTATTGTGATTTTCAGGGAAAAAACAGTTTGTGCAAGGATACAAAACTGTGTAATGATAGAGCTGAGACTAGAATCTGTGTTCCAGATTTCTGGTCCACTGGTCTGTAATGGTTTCTTTTCATAGCGACTTCGTGGGACCCGTGATTGATAGGGAGAAGGAGAGAGAACAGGCAAAACACTACTTTTTGAAGATCCTAAAACATTTCAGGTAACAGAGAATCCTCAAAAAAAGTCATGGCAGTATTTCACGTCCTAATGACAGCTCTTTGGTTTCTACATTTTACAGAGGAAAGAACAAACTAAGGGAAGAAAAATAAGTAGACCGGTTTCACACAACTAACAAAAGCAGAGCAAGGCTAGAAACCTTAACCTGTCGGACTTTAAATTTCATGTGTCAGAAATTGCCGTATTGCCGGGCAATAAGTTGAGGCAGACAAAGGTGCCTTTTATAACCTTACTGCCTGATAAAAGTCTGGAGAAGTCTTGAAAAATGAGTAAACCTGAATCCGAAAGGAGGAGACACATAGATACGCTTGGGATATAGGCCAAAATCTGGGAATAAGGAGCAAGGCAGTTCTTGATCTGGATGTGATCAGTTATAGTTATCTTTAAAATCTAGGCTTCTAGAGGTAAGAAAGTTTGAATAACAATTGGGAAGAGACTGAGAAAGGATTCCACATATGCTCACTAAATGTCTAAGGACAATGAGTACACTAATGAGTCATTTCGAACTTTCATGTAGCTGATAATTCCCGTGTTCCTGAGCATAGGAAAAATTAGGACATACAATTTAGTCGATATAAACATCTTTTGATTTTATCTATCTTGGATCCATTTCTTTTTTTCTAGTAGTAGCACCTCAATTTTCCTTTGGAGAATTAACTCATCTCCCATTGGATAGAGTTTTGGTGGGACTGTGGCTTGACATGAGTACAGCCATCTTTGGCTGGTCCATGAACCTACAGCCACCAACACACAAAGGAATATAAAGCGGCTTTCTGTGTGGTGGGAACTGGCCCTTCTCCTGCAGAGATAATTGCAGTTTGTAACATTAGAAGACTCTTTGGGCGTTGTAGCCTGTGACGGACTGGGCATCTGTGCTGAGCTAGGGCGATAACCAAGGAGCTTAATGCATGTACACAAGTGCCGGCCTGGGACCACAGCCAAGGGGCAGTTGTACACAACTGATAACCATTTGTACATGAGAACACCAAATGCTTACTCTGCAGATGTTTACTCTGGAGATTACTCATGCTATACAAGCTACTGGAAACAGGCCTGATGAGAGTCTCGCCTGTGGGGGGTTGCCTTGCCTAGGACCTCTTTCCATCAGCACTTCCGCCTAGCCTTGTCGGTTAAAGGGACTGTCCCCGATGTAAGGGCGTGGATGTTGTAAGTACCCGATCTGATCTTTCTCTCTGATCTGATGTTTCTCTTTTTCAATCGATCTGATGGTTCCTCTTTTTATTGACTGTTCGGCTTATTTTGCTAACTTTTGCTTTACCTTTCCCTATATAATAAAGTGTGTGTTCAGTGCATTCGTTTGGGTTGGAAAGTTTCTTTTACGTCTCAGATCGAATCCACCGAACTTCTTACAACAGACTGTCAGTCACTTTCCTTAACTTTATGGTAAGGATGAGACCAAAACTAGGCTAATTAGATGAACTCTTCCTGGAATAATGTCAGAAAATGTTTGAGATTAATCCAAATTGAGGATGGCATACTGTAGGGCCTGGTGTCTGGTTCTTTGGCCTTCTCTTCCGTTCTGTGAGCTACTCCATATATTTCCAATTAATTACACTTTTGCTTAACAAGAATCAGTTCCTGTTGCTTGCAACCAAAGATCCAAAAACTTTAAATAGATTACCAAAAATTAAAAACTTGATTAGTCTCACATTTGAAAATCTTAAATACCAGCAAATAGCATTTAGAAATACATTAATGTGTGGCATCTCATGACCAAGCTTAGTTTATTCTAGGATCATAAGTAGGCTCAAAGTAAGGAAATGCCATATTAATAGGTTGGATGAGTGAACTCTGGTTATTTTAGTAGATTCCAAAGAGTCAATCATTTAAAATCTATACCTAGGGGGCCGGCCCAGTGGCACAAGCAGTTTAGTGTGCGCACTTCGCTGCGGCGGCCCAGGGTTCTCGGGTTCGGATCCTGGGCACACACCGGCACACCGCTTGTCAAGCCGTGCTGTCATGGCATCCACGTAAAGTAGAGGAAGATAGGCACGGATGTTAGCTCGGGGCCAATCTTCCTCACAAAAAAAAATAAAAATAAAAAAATAAAATTTATACCTAGTTTTTAGAGGTAGTTATACAGATTCTTCCTTAATAAAGGGATGCAATACTCTTACTAAAGAGAATACTAAATCAGAAGGCCAATATAATGAAGAAATTGTAGAGATGTGAGTTTTCAGCATATTAGAATAAGTTATTTTCAAATGACGCATGCCATGTCCTCAAGAGAATCATTGCTGTTGGAAGCCACTATTAATGATACGATGTAGTTGTATTCTTTGAGTATATTGTGGGGGTAAAAAGATGACGATTACTCTAGAGAAGCATTGTCTTAATAAAAAACAAAATTTGTTTTTAAAAGGGTTAGGGAGCTAATAGTGCCTCTCTTCCCCAACTAAAACATAAAGCAGTCTGACAGATGATCAAAACAGCAGGTTTATTTCTGGTGAGGGACTACCTCTAGCAGCCAACATGAAGTAACTCCTACCAGAAACTACTGAAAAATAACACAAAATGTGTGAAGCAATTGTTTCCATTGGTTGGATGTAAGGGCAGACACGATAGTGACTTCTGAGAGAGGAGAAACAGAAAAGGTGAGCCCCAAGATTTCACCTAACTTACTGCCTGGTGAAGGATTCCAGCCCACACCTTATGGCGAGATCTCCGTTAGTTGAGAAGGATTTGGGAGCCAGAGTAGGTCAAGGTGTGAGTCTGCATAACAGAGAGATCTGAGGATTTTCCAGAAGTCTTCAGCTTAGTGTATCAGTACATCTGGTGAGGAAAACACATGTGGCCAGACAATGAACCACCCAAAAGGAGCATTAAAAAATCCTTGGACTTACGCAAAATAGTTTGTGTTCCCACCAGGAAGAGTGGAAAATCATGTAAATCATAGGACATTTGTTAGAGTGCTAAGAAGTGTGTTGTCTCAGGGCACTAAAGTCGTTATTATAAAATAGTTTTTGTATTATATTTTCATCAGATTAAAGCAGTTATATAATGTAAAAGTTATGTTCTGTATGTTCAAGCATATAGAGGAAAGATTGAGCGTGTTAAATCCAAAATAAACTTCTACAGATATAAAATGCAATGTCAAATATGTAAAATACAGTGAGTGGAATTTATAGCAGATTTGACACTGCAGAACAAAAGAGTGAATTTAGAGACACCAATGGTAAGAAAATCGGAAAAAAAAATATTAGGAGACATCAATAAGCTGTGGGAAAATTTCAGGCAAAAACTGAGTTCTTATATTTTGAGTCTCCAGGAGAGGAGAGGAAAGAGGACAGACAAAAAATAGTTGAAGAAATAATTAGTGAGAAATTGCCAAATTTTATGAAAACTGTAAACCCGCAAATCCAAGAGGACAATGAACTTCAAGCAAAAGAAATATGAAAAAAATTATGCTGAGACATAATAATAGTCAAATTGCTTAAAATCAGTGATTTAAAAATTTAAAGGCAACTAGAAAAAAAAATTGGGGTACAGTCATGCATCACTTAATGACAGGGACATGTTCTGAGAAGGGTGTCATTAGGCAATTTCATTGTGCAAACATCATAGAGTGTACTTACACAAACCTAGATGGTATACCCTAGTATCCGCTTAGGCTATATGGTATAGCCTATTACTCCTAGGCTACGAGCCTGTACAGCATGTTACTGTACTGAATACTGTAGACAATCGTAATACAATGGTATTGGTGTATCTAAAAATAGAAAATGTACAGTAAAAATACAGTTTAAAAGATTAAAAAATGGTGCATTGTATAGAGCACTTACCATGAATGGTGATTGCAGGACTGGAAGTTGCTTTGGGTGAGTGAGTGAGTCAGTGGTGAGTGAATGTGAAGGCCTAGGATGTTACATTGCTGTAGACTTTATAAACACTGTACGCTTAGACTACATTAAATTTATTTTAAAAAATTTCTTCAATACTAAATTAACCTTAGCTTACTGGAGCTTTTTTACTTTAAAATTTTTTAATTCTTTTAAGTTTTTGACTTTTAGTAACATTTAGCTTAAAACACAAACACATTGTACATCTGTACAAAAATATTTTCTTCATATCCTTATTTCATGAGCTTTTTCCTGTTTTTAAAATTTTTTTCTTTTTAAACTTTTTTGTTAAAACTAAGACACAAACACACCCATTAGCCTGGGCCTAAAGAGAGTCAGGGTCATCAATATCACTGTCTTCCCCCTCCACATCTTGTCCCACTGAAAGGTCTTCAAGGGCACTAATATGCATGGAGCTGTCATCTCCTATGATAACAATGCCTTCATCTGGAATACCTCCTGAAGAACCTGCCTGAGGCTCTTTTTGAGGGGGTATCACTTTTCAGAAATATGTGCATGGTGGTTTGCTTGATTTGTTTCTTTTTTTCATTATAGATTTGCTTTTAAGTAGGTAATGCACCATGAACATTCCTCTCTATTAATGAAAACCTTATGGTGTTGGAGTCCATGTTTTCAAACTTTTTAAGGAGATTTTGAGGTCTGCAAAAGCTTCTGCTAAACCTTTCACTGTGAGCTTTTTGGGAGTCCTTTTCCTTCTGAGGTTTTGTTTTCTCTTGCTTCTTCCACTATGCGTTCTTGTTCTAATTCTAGCAACTCCTCCTTAGTCATTCTTCAGGAACCACCTCTAGGAGCTCCTAAATGTCATCCTCATTCATACCCAGGTTAAAGTTTTTTGTCATGTCTACCACAGTGTCATTGTTTTTTGTGTGTGTGTGTGTGAGGAGATCAGCCCTGTGCTAACATCTGCCAATCCTTGTCTTTTTTTTTGCTGAGGAAGACTGGCCCTGGGGTAACATCCATGCCCACCTTCCTCCACTTTATATGGGACGCTGCCACAGCATGGCTTGCCAGGCAGTGCATCGGTGCGCGCCCAGGATCCGAACCGGCGAACCCCGGGCCACCACAGCAGAGCGCGTGCACTTAACTGCTTGCACCACCGGGCCAGCCCAGCGTCGTTGATTTTGCAACCTCCTCATCCTGGGCAAATTTTTTGAAATCATGGACAAACCTCTTGAGTATCTTCTTCCAGATACCATTCATACACTCCTTGGTGACATCACCCCAAGACCAAGCAAGGTTCTTGATGCAGTCATAGAGATTGTAATCTTTCCAGAATTGCATCGCTGTCTTGTCAGCGTCTTCCTTAGTTGCAACCATGGCCTGAGCAAAGGTCCTCCTCAGGTAGTATGCCTTAAAAGCTGCTATAACTCCTCAATCCATTGGTTGCATCAAAGAGATGGTGTTTGGAGGGAGAAATACTGCTTTGATATTGGGATGAAGATCACCAATAAAAGGAAGATATGTGAGAGCATTATCAACAATAAGCAAAATCTTGAAAGATATGTTATTCTCCCAATAGTAGTTTTCCATTTTGGTGCATAGCATTTCAGGAGGGCATCTTGGAAGAGGAGCTGAGTAAGCCGTGACTTATTGTTCCTATAGTACACTGGCATTGTGTGCTTATTGATATGCTTGAAGGCCCTGGGGTTCTCACTCTGCCAGATCACAAATGGTTTCAGTTTGTAGCATGCAACATTACCCCCAAGCAAGACTGTTACCTTGTCCTTAAAAGCCTTGAAACCTGGCATTGACTTGGCCTTCTTATGGTTGAATGTCCTTTCAGGCATCCATTTCCAGAATAGGGAGGCTTCATCCGTATTGAATATTTGCTCTGGAAGGTAATTTTCCTGCACAATCAGCCACTCTGGAGTTTCCAAAAATTCTTCAGCTACTTTCACATCAGCACTCACAAACTTGCCACTCCCTTTCACATTATGTAATGAATAACAGCTATTGAATAGTTTAAACCATGCAGAGCTAGCAGTGAATTCAACATCATAGTTGGGTCCAGCCTTTTGTTTCAACATGAAAAACTAACTTTTTGCTTTGGCCATGATCATGGTGCTGAGAGAGATATGCTTCTGTGTCTTGTCTTCAATCCAGGTCACTAGAAGTTTCTCCATGTCTGATATAGGCCTTTCTCAAATTTTTGTTAGTCTTGCCTTCAGTGAAGCAGATCCTGTAACAGCTTCCATCCCTTTGTGCCTATCCTTCAAGCTCATAGCTATGGAGGAATGGGACGTGTCTTACTGGCTAGCAATAACCATCACTGATTTTCCAACTTCATAGTCCTTAATCACCTTTTATTTTGTTTCCATGTCAGTCACTCAACGTGGCCTCTTACTGGCAACATTAGCAGTGGATTTTGTACGCTTATGGGCCATGGTGAATAAAATAACATGAGAGTAAATCAAGAACATGAGAGTAAATCAAGAACAAGAGAAAATGATGCAGTTGAGAGGCGCAGTAAACACAAGATGCATGAGGCTGCTGCTCGTGTAATACAGCATACTATTTTACAATAAACCTTTTTTTATAAGTAGAAAAAAATACAATCTAACAATGAAAAGTATAGTACAGTAAATACATAAACCAGTAACAGTCATTTATTATTATCAAGTATTATGTACTATACCTAATTGCATGTGCTATCCTTTTATATGACTGGCAGTACAGTAGGTTTATTTATACCAGCATCACTACAAACACATGAATAATGTATTGTGATATGATGGCTACAACATCACTTCATGATAGGAATTTTTCAACTCCATTATAATCTTATGAGACTACAATATATGCAGTTCGTCGTTGACCAAAATGTCTGTTGACCGAAATGTTATGTGATGTGTGAGTGTACAGAGGAATGAAGATGAATCGACAGCAGACTTCATCAGAAACAATGCAAGCCAAAAGATATTGAGTCCTCATCTTTAAAGTACAGACAGTTCCTGAGTTATGATGGTTCGATCAATGATTTTTTTATGTTATGATGCTGCAGAAGTGATGATACACATTCAGTAGAAACCGTACCTCAGATTTTGAATTTTGATCTTTTCCCAGGCTAGTGCTATGCATTATGATACTCTCTCATGATGCTGAACAGATCATTGAGCTGCAGCTCCCAGTCAGCCATGTGATCACAAGAGTAAACAATTGACACACAACCATTCTGTACCCATATAGCCATTCTGTTTTTCACTTTCAGTACAATATTAATAAATTACGTGAGATGTTCAGCACTTTATTATAAAATAGGCTTTGTGTTAGATGATTTTGCCCAACTGTAGGCTAATGTGAGTATTCTGAACACGTTTAAGGTATGCTAGGCTAAGCTGTGATGTTCAGTAGGTTAGATATATTAAATGCATTTTTGACTTCTTATATTTTCAATTTATGATGGGTTTATCACTATGTAACCCCATCGTAAATCAAGGAAGATCTGTCCTGAAAGGTATTTTAAAGTATCTTTAAAGTTGAAACAATCATAAATCTAGAATTCTATACCCAGTGAAAGTATCTTTCAAAAAACAAAGGCAAAATAATGAGTTTTTCAGATATATGAAAGCTAAAAGAATTTATCGCCAACAAACCTACATATCAGAAATGACAAAGTCCTTCAAGCAAAAGGAATATGATACAAGATGTAAATCTGTATCTAGACAAAGGAAAGCACTGGGAGTGGTAATTATATAGATAAATATATTTTTTCTTATTTTTAAATATATTTAAAGATAATTGAGTAAATCCGAAATAATAAAAAGTTGTTGGGTTTGTACCATTTGTTGAAGTAAACTGCATGACAGTACTGGCACAAAGGCCAGAGAAGTGGGAGGGGGAGGCATTATACCATTGTAAGACTCTTATGCTGTATGTGAAGTGGTATAATGTGACTTGAAGGTGATAAGTTAAAGATGTATACTATAAACCCTAAAACCACTACTGGAAAAGAATACAAATGATGTAAAACAGAATCATTAAAAATACTTTGTTTTAAAAAAAGCATAAAAATATAAAGGAACAAAGAACAGATGCGACAAATAGGAAACAGAAAACAGTATAATATATTTACACACAATTCTATCAACCACATTAAATGTAAATATTATAAATACCCCAATTAAAATTTAGATATTGTCAGACTGGTTATGAAAGCAAGATAAAACTATACACTGTCTACAAGAAACACTCTTTAAATATAAAGACACAAATAGGTTAAAATGAAAGGATGGAAAAAGATATACCATATGAACAGTAATTAAAAGAAAACTGGAATGGGGGCCAGCCTGGTGGCGTAGCAGTTAAGTTTGCATGCTGCACTTTGGTGTCCCAGGGTTCGCGGCTTTGGATCCCAGGCGTGAACTTATGCACCGCTTATCAAGCCATGCTGTGGCAGTGTCCCATACAAAGTAGAGGAAGATGGGCATGGATGTTAGCCCAGGGCCAATCTTCCTCAGCAAAAAAGAGGAGGATTGGCAATAGATGTTAGCTTAGGGCTGATCTTCCTCAAAAAAATAAAAAGAAAGTTGGAATGCCTATAATAATATCAGAGAAAGTACATTTCTAAACAAAGAATATTATGAGAGATAAAGAGAGTCATTCCATAATGTCAGGAAGTCAATTCGTCAGAAGGACATAACACTCCTAAATATTTATGCACCTAAATTCAGAGCTTTGAAATACACAAAGTAAAAACATCATGTATTTCTTCTTGTGGAAATAGACATCTGTAATTATGGTTGGAAATTTTAACACATCTCTCCATCTCTCTCTCGCTCTCTCTCTCCCTCTCCCCATCTCTCAGCAACTGATACCACAAGTAGACAAAAGTCTAGTAAGCACATAAAAGACATGAACAATACAATAATCCAACTTGAACTAGTGGACTTTTATAGAATAATCTATGAAACCACAGCAAAACAAATATTCTTTAGAAGTACTAATGGAACACTGCTACGATAAAACATGCCCTGAGACATAAAACAAGTCCCAATAAATGTAAAAGGATTCAGATCATACAAAGTATGTTCTCTGACCACAATGAGATAATTTAGAAATCAGTAACAGAAAAATATATGATAATCACAAATTAAATGAAAACTAAATGACACACTTCTAAATAACCCATGGGTAAAAGAAGAAAACAAAAGAGGAAATATTTTAAACTGAATGAAAATAAAAATACAACATTTCAAAAATTGTAGGTGTAGCTAAATCAACACTTAGGGTAATTTATAGCCCTAAATACCTAAATTAGATTTCAAATCAATATTCCAACAATCAGCTCAAGGTAGAAAAAGAAGAGCAAATTAAACTCAAAGTGAGCAAAAGATGGGAGATAATAAACATGAATGGAAATCAATGAAATAGTAAACTGATAAACAATAGAGAAAAATTAATGAAACCAAAGATGAGTTTTTGGAAAGATCAATAAAGTTGGCAAACCTCCAGCCCAGAGGTTGGCAAACACAGACTGTCAGTCAAATCTGGCTCTCAGCCTGTTTCTGTACAGCCTGTGAGCTAATAATGGTTTCTTTATTTTTAAAGGGTTATTTAAAAAGGATTGAAGGAGATGGGGAGGAAGAGGAGGAAAAGGGAGAGTTGGAGGAGGTGGAGGAGAAGACGTGACAAAGTCCATATTTGGCCCACGATGCCTAAAATATGTACTAGCCGGACCTTTACAGAAAAAGTTTGCCAACCTCACACAAGTCAGACTAATCAAGTAATGAAAAAAAAAAAAAAGAAAAATTGTTAATACCAGGAATGAAAGGGGGAATCATTATAGACCTGATAAATATTAAAAGGATCATAAAGAAATACTAAGAACAATTATGATCATAAATTCAACAACTTGGAAGAAAGGCACATATTTCTTGAAAGGCACTATTATAGGCTGAATTGTGTTCTCCTAGAATTTATGTGTTGAAGCCTCAGTACCTCACTCAGTACCTCAGAATGTGAGTATATGTGGAGATAGGGCCTAATTTAAAGAGGTAATTATTTAAAATGAAGCTGTTGGAATGGGCCCTAATCCGATCTGATTAATGTCGTTATAAGAAGAGGAGATTAGGACACAGACACACCAGGGCTAAGCATACACAGTGGGATGACCATGCAAAGAGGCAGCAAGAGGGCAGCCATCTGCAAGAGAGAGGCTCAGGAGAAACCAACCCTGTTGGCACCTTGATCTTCTAGCCTCCAGAAGTCAACTGTTTAAGCCAACTGGTCTGTGGTATTTTGTTATGACAGCTCTAGCAAACTAATATATAGACACAAACTACCATAGCTTACTCAAGAAATAGATACCCTAAATAGCTGCTATATCTATTAAAGAAAATAAATTTGTAGTTTAAAACATTCCCATAAAGAAAACTCCAGGCCCAGATGGCTTTGGTGAGTTCTACCAAATATTATAGTGTTATGGAAAATTGAAGAGGACAGAATTCTTCCCAATTTATGCTCTGAGGCCAGCATTACCTTCTATCAAAATCAGAGTAATAGCAAGAAAACAGACCAATATTCCTCATGAACATGGATGCAAAATTAACAAAATTATACAAATTAAATCCACCAATATAAAAGAAGAATAAAATATATATACTGCATCCAACATAGGAGCACCTAATTATATAAATCAAATATTAACAGACCTAAAGGAAGAAATAGAAATCAATACAAAAATAGTAGAGGACTTCAATACCCTCACTTACGTCAATGGATAGATTATCTACACAAAAAAATCAATAGAAAACATTTGCCTTAAATGAAACATTAGACCAGAGGGACTTAACAGATATATAAGAACATCGCATCCAAAAGCAGCAGGATACACGTTCTTCTCAAGTGCACCTGGAACATTCTTCAGGATAGATCATATGTTAGGCCAGAAAAAAAATCTTAATAAATTTAAGAAGATTGGAATCATATCAAGCATCTTTCCAATCACAGTGGTATGAAACTAGAAATCAATTACAAGACGAAAACTAGAAAATTCACAAATATGTGGAGATTAAACATATGTTACTGAAAAACCCATGGGTCAAGGGAGAAATCATAAAATACCTTGAGAGAAATGAAAATGGAAATACAACATAGCAAAATTTATATGATGCAGCAAAAGCAGCTTTAAGAGGAAAGTTCATAGCAGCGAATGCCTACCTCAAGAAACGAGAAATCTCAAACATCCTAACTTTACACCTCAAGGAACTAGAAAAAAAAGAACAAACAAAGCACAATGTTATTAGAAGAAAGGAAATAACAAGATCAGAGTGGAAATAAATGAAATAGAGACTAAAAAGACACAGAAAAGATCAGTGAAACTAAGAGCTGGTTCTTTGAAAAGATAAACAAAATTTACAAACATTTAGCTAGATTCACCAAGAGAAAAAGAGAAAGGGCTCAAATAAATAAAATCAGAAATGAAAGAGGAGAAGTTACAACTGATACCACAGAAATACAAAAGATCATAAGAGATTACTATGAACAAGTATAGGCCAACAATTTGGACAACCTAGTAGAAATGGATAAATTCCTAGAAATATACAACGTTATAAGACTGAATCATGAGGAAATAAAAAATCTGAATAGAATGATTACTAGCAAGAAGATTGAATCAGTAATCAAAAACCTCTCAGCAAACAAAAATCCAGGACCAGACAGCTTCACTGGTGAATTCTACCAAACACTCAAAGAAGAATTAATACCTATCCTTCTCAAACTTTTCCGAAAAATAGAAGAGGAACTAACACTTCCAAGTTCATTTTACGAGGCCAGCATTACCCTAATACCAAAACCAGACAAGGACACCATGAGAAAAAAATTATCAGCCAACATCTCTAATGAATGTAAATGGAAAAATCCTCAGTAAAATATTAGCAAACTGAATTCAACAATACATTAAAAAGATCAAACATTATGATGAAGTGGGATTTATTCCAGGGATGCAAGGATGGTTCAACATCCCCAAATCAATCAATGAGATACACCATATTAACAAAATGAAGGATAAAAATCATATGATCATCTCAATACCTGGAGAAAAAGCATTTAACAAAATTCAACATCCTTTTATGATTCTCAATGAAGTGAGTATAGAAGGAACGTACCTCAACCTAATAAAGGCCATATACGACAAGCCCACAGCTAACATCATACTCGATGGTGAAAAGCTGAAAGATTTTTCTCTAAGATCAGGAAAAAGACAGGATGCTCACTCTTGCCACTTTTATTTAACATAGTATTGGAAATTTTAGCCAGAGCAATTAGGAAAGAAAAAGAAATAAAATGCATCTAAATTGAAAATGAAGAAGTAAAACTGTCACTATTTGCAGATGACATGATATTATATATAGAAAACCCTAAAGACACCACCAAAAAACTGTTAGAACTAGTGAACAAATTCAGTAAAGTTTTAGGATAAAAAATCAATATACAAAAATCTATTGTTTTTCTATACGCCAAGAACAAACTATCAGAAAGAGAAATTAAGAAAATCTCGTTTACAATTGCATCAAAAAGAATAAAATACCTCGGAATAAATTTATCCAAGGAGGTGAAAGA
This sequence comes from Ceratotherium simum simum, assembly GCF_057802395.1. Lineage (NCBI taxonomy): Eukaryota > Metazoa > Chordata > Mammalia > Perissodactyla > Rhinocerotidae > Ceratotherium > Ceratotherium simum. Next base: position 810,765 of record NC_141937.1, read on the forward strand.
TCTGTACGCTGAAAACTATAAGATGTTGATGAAACAAACCAAAGAAGACACAAATAAATGGAAAGGTATTCCATGCTGATGGATTGGAAGAATTAATATTGATAAAATGTCCTTACTACTCCAAGCAATCCACAAATTCAGTGCAGGCCTTATCAAAATTCCAATGGCGGGCCGGCCCCATAGCTTAGCAGTTAGGTGCATGCGCTCCGCTACTGGTGGCCTGGGTTCGGATTCCAGGCACGCACCGATGCACCGCTTCTCCAGCCATGCTGACGCCGCGTCCCACATACAGCAACTAGAAGGATGTTCAACTATGACATACAACTATCTACTGGGGCTTTGGGGAAAAAAAAAAAAAGGAGGAGGATTGGCAATAGATGTTAGCTCAGAGCCGGTCGTCCTCAGCAAAAAGAGGAGGATTAACATGGATGTTAGCTCAGGGCTGATCTTCCTCACACACAAAAAAAATTCCAATGGCATTTTTCACAGAAATAGAACAAACAATCCCAAAATTTTTGTGGAACCACAAAGACCCCAAATAGGCAACCCAATCTTGAGAATGAAGAATAAAGCTAGAGGCATCGTGCTCCCTGATTTCAAACTATATTATAGAGCTATAGTAATCAAAACAGTATGGTATTGGCATAAACACAGACACATAGATAAATGGAACAGAATAGAGAGCCCAGAAATAAACCCACACTTATGTGGTCAATTAATTTACGAGAAAGGGGCCCAACAATATACAATGGGGTAAGGACAGTGTCTTCAATAAATGGTGTTGGGAAAACTAGACAGCCACGTGCAAAAGAATAAAACTGGACCACTATCTTACTCCATAAACAAAAATAAACTCAAAATAGATTAAAGACTTGAACATAAGACCTGAAACCATAAAACTCCAAGAAGAAAACATAGATGGTAAGCTCCTTGAAATTGTTCTTGGAGATGATTTTTTTTTTTTTGGATCTGACTTCAAAAGCAAAGGCAACAAAAGCAAAAACAAGTGGGACTGAAAACTAAAAAGCTGCTACACAGCAAAGGAAGTCATCAACAAAATGAGAAGGTAACCTACTGAATGGAAGAAATTATTTGCAAATCATATATCTGATAAGGGGTTAATATCCAAAATATATGAAGAACTCATACAACTCAATAACAAAAAAACAAACAATATGATTAAAAAATGGGCAGAAGATCTGAATAGACATTTTCCAAAGAAGACATACAGATGGCCAACAGGTACATGAAAAGATGGTCAACATCACTAATCATCAGGGAAATGCAAATCAAAAAGACAATGGGATATCATCTCACACCTGTTAGAATGGCTGTTATCAAAAAGACAAGAGAAAACAAGTGTTGGAGAGGATGTGGAGAAAAGGGAACTCTTGTGCACTATTGGCAGGTATGTGAATTGGTGCAGCCACTATAGAAAGCAATACAGAGTTTCTAAAAGAAATTGAAAATAAAACTAGCATATGATCCACCAATTCCACCTCTGGGTATTTATCCATAAGAAATAAAAACATGAATTTGAGGGGCCGGCCCCGTGGCTTAGCGGTTAAGTGCGCATGCTCTGCTACTGGCGTCACGGGTTCGGATCCCGGGCACACACCGACGCACCGCTTCTCCAGCCATGCCAGTCTTCCTCAGCAAAAAGAGGAGGATTAGCACGGATGTTAGCTCAGGGGGGATCTTCCTCACAAAAAAACAAACAAACAAACATGAATTTGAAAAGATATATGCACTCCCATATTTATTGCAGCATAATTTACAATAGCTAAGATACGGGAACCACTTAAGTGTCCATTGATGAATGAATGAATAAAGAATCTTCTTTGACTTTCGATGGGGTTACATTCCGATAACTCATCATAAGTTGAAAATATTCTAAGTTGAAAATGTATTTAATACCTCTAACCTACTGAACATCATAGCTTAGCCTAGCCTACCTTAATCATGTTCAGAACACTTACATTAGCCTACAGTTTGGCAAAATCATCTAACACAAAGCCTATTTTATAATAAAGTGTTGAATATCTCATGTAATTTGTTGAATACTGTACTGAAAGTGAAAAACAGATTGGTTGTAGGGGTACAGAATGGTTGAAAGTGTATCAGATGTTTCCCCTCATTATTGTGTGGCTGACGGAACTGTGGCTCACTGCCACTGCTCAGCATCACAAGAGAGTGTCATACCACGTATCACTAGCCCAGGAAAAGATCAAAATTCAAAATTTGAAGTACAATTTCTTTTTGTGTGTGTGTGAGGAAGATCAGCGCTGAACTAACATCTGCCAATCCTCCTCTTTTTTTTTTTTTGCTGAGGAAAACTGGCCCTGGGCTAACATCTGTGCCCATCTTCCTCCACTTTATATGGGACACTGCCACAGCATGGCTTGCCAAGTGGTGCGTCGGTGCATGCCCAGGATCCGAACTGGCGAACTGCGGGCCACCACAGCGGAGCATGCGCACTTAACTGCTTGTGCCACCGGGCTGGCCCTGAAGTACAATTTCTAATGAATATGTATTGCTTTCACAACATTGTAACATCAAAAAATCATCAGTTGAACCATTATAAGTTGGGGACTGTCTGTATACATACAATGTGTGTTATTCAGCTATAAAAAAGGAAGAACCCTTTCCATTCGCAAGATGGACCTTGAGGGCATTATGCTAAGTGAAATAAGTCAAACAGAGAAAGACAAATACTGTAGGATCTCACTTATATGTGGAATCTAAAGAAAAACTCAAAAAAATTGAGCTCATAGTTACAGAGAACTGATTGGTGGTTGCCAGAGATGGGGTGGGGGTGGACCAAATGGGTGAAGGGGGTCAAAAGGTACAAACTTTCAGTAAAAAAAAATAATAGTAATACATTATGTCCAAGTGGGGTTTATTCCAGGAATGCAAGGTTGTTTTAACATTCAAAAGTCAATATAACTCACCATATTAACAAACTATTAGTGATGAAAGATAGGCTGGCAAATGGTAACATTTCTACTTGAATTAAACCAGCTCATCCACATAGCATGGGCAAAGCTGGACAATGACATATATCTAAGATGATGTTCTATCTCTGTAAAACATAGGCAGTGGTGGAACAGATAATAGGTACTCCTCATAATCAGATGCCAAGAGCAGAGCTAGGAAGATTCTGAACTAAGTATGCTCTTCCTCTTCCAACTCACCAATCAGATAAACCCCCTCAGAGGAGAACACATATATATATATTTTTTGTTATCTTTTCAACTTAAGACTTATGAATGTGTTACCTAAATAATTATATTATTTATTCAAAGATAAATAAAATTAAAATAATTAAAATTGTAAGACAGCAATGAAGGATAATATTTTCATAACCTCAGGGTGGGGAAGATGAAAGATTTTCCTTACAGGCCTGTCTCCTAGCCACTCAGTTGCCCTCTCTGGAGGCCACTCTTGTTTCTAGTTCTTTTGCATCTTCCATGGATATTCTAAACATATGCATGCAAATTTGTGTTTGTGTGTATTTGTGTTTATAGATAAATAGATAAATGATAGCTATTCTTTTTTTGTCTTTTACCAAATTGATAGCCAGGAGTGAATCTAGGATTTAGCAACCACATTAACATAGAAGTCCCTTATAACGGATTCCAAGCTTTAAAACTGCAGTTTCATTTTACAATTTAAAAAGTAAAGGTGAGTAAAGTGAGTAAATTTACAATTTAAAAAGTTCTTAAAAAGTAATATTTCTCCCTCCTCTCTCTCTCTCCCTTTCTTTCAGTATGCACAAATTTTAAGAGAAAGATTGAGAGAATCATTTCATGATGTTCAGTATGTAGAGCCTCCATTTGATGATTCAATTGCTGATATAGGTAAAGAATGGAAGAGTGCCCTGGCAAAATTAAAGTTTGCTAATTCATATAGAATGGAGCCATTGAAAAAATTCCAAGCTCATTCAGTAGAAACTAAAATCCAGCAGATATTGAAGGTAAGTTGGTAGATACATATGATAGCAATATCTTAGCTTTGGGGGTTTGATAAACTATATTAAGATTTATGGCAGTACGTTTACCCTGATTGATTTTTTTGTAGCATTTGTCTGAAAATATGAAAGCACTTTGTGATCATACTCAATAATCTTCACATTGATGCTAGATTAAAGGGAATATTCTTTTGTTATTTCATTCAACTCTTAATTATCTGTAAATTATTTACCCCTCAGTTTCCATGTTTCTCCCATATTTGGAGGCATGAGTAAGAAAAAGAACATATTGAATATGTGTATATATGTGAAAAATTGGTTCCTGACCACACTAAATCATCTTGAGAACAGGCAATCTCCAACTGATGCATAGGTTTTCTTCTTTAAACTGACTGGAATCTAAAGTTCATTTAAGACAGTTTGAAAATCAGACACATATTTCCATGCTAGTCCAAGAAAGCTGCTTCAATTTTATAAAACTAATACTTTAATACTAATACTTACCAATATTAATACTAGTTTCAGTATCTGAAGGCTACATTATCCAGATGGAAAGAATTCCCTTCACCATCTTTCCTAATAAAGGACCAAATTAAAAAATTTTTAATTATAGAAAGTTGGTTTGAGGGACCACCTTTTCTGAATTCCATTTTCATCTTTGGTCTCTACTTTGGAGCACCAGGCACCCAGGAGTTTTCTGATGACCAGATTCCCTTTGTGGGACTCCACCCAGCCTAATACCACCCCTGAGGTGTTCCTTGTTTTAAAATTACCACCTACCCTACAATTTACAAGATGTATTCCTTCAGTAACTACTGATGTGAGCTAGCTTTTAGGAAGAAAGCATAGGTTTAATTTATTTTGTGTAAATGATTAATACCCCTTTAATCACATAAAAGTTAATTCTTACATTAATACAGAGGAATATTTAGGAGACCCACTCTCCAATCTCCCTCCACTACCACAGATATTGATACATTTCTAAACTGAACTAATAATTGTCAGATGATGTTTGCCAAAGATATTATGGCTTATGGTTTCAGGAAATAAAGAAATTCAACTGAATTTAATACAATAAAATAATTATTGATTACCTTCTTCTCTGATCTAAACACTAATAGCAAGCATTTGTGATGTGAGAGTATACATTTGGTGTGTCTCTCACTCAGCCCTACAGCATAGACTGAGTTTAAATTTATTGAATATAGTAAGATTTCAAATTGTATTTATGTATGATAATTTATAGAATTGCATTGAGCATGATGGGGCCTAGAGCAGCTTATTGGATATGTAGGTGGGTGGCTAGGGATAATAAAGAGGCCAGGGATTTTCCCTTGGGTTCAGGGAACACAACATAGTTCTAGACAGAAATACCATATATTAATGGAGCTTGTGGGCATCTTCCTAGCAAGCGCTCATCATTTATTAAAAAAGAGTACTTAGGGAGGCTGGCCCTGTGGTGTAGTGGTGGGCTTCGGTGGCCCAGGGTTCACGGGTTCAGATTCCAGGCACGGACCTACACACCGCTCATTAAGCCATACTGCAGTGGCATCCCACATACAAAATAGAGGAAGATTGGCACAAACGTTAGCTCAGGGACAATCTTCCTCAAGCAAGAAGAAGGAGATTGGCAACAGATGTTAGCTCAGGGGCAGTCTTCTTCATCAAAAAAAAAAAAAAAAAAAAAGGAGTACTTAGGTAGAAAAAGCCTGGAATCTGTTAGGCAGATTTAGAAGAGAGAATGGGTGTGTCCAAAAGATAGATCCACAGCCAAATGCCTGAGGAAATAAATGTTTCTAGACCCGGTTTTAGATCTGGAAGAATTCCAGAAGGGAAATGAAACTTAAAAAAGGGTAATGTCTTTGGTTTTACATGCCTATAAAATTAGCTAGTAGGAGTCCATGTGTTATCACTAGAACCCAGAATATTGGCTAATTTATCACTGGTCCATCAATTAATCAAAGACATGTACCCTCTGCTCACTAGATGGTCCAAGTCTACTTACGGTTCATAGGAAGGTGTAGTACATCATGGCCCACATCTGTCTCTCCCACAGCCATACATTTCCTATGATTTCCTTGGCATTCTCCTGGCGGCCACAGAAAAGAGCAGTAGAGTGAGTGGCCATAGGGAGAGGGTTAGAAAGAAGTGGGCTTTAATTCAAGGAGACTGAGGAAGACAGGATAACACAATGTAGGCTCTGGGTCCAAGTAACACTTGCTGTAGGAAAACCCAAATCTGAATTTTAGCAAATATATACATTTTAAAAAGATTTCTTTCCTCTACCTAAGAATTCCCAGAAACTTTCTTTTAAAATTCCCTTTGTGTTGGGGCCGGCCCCGTGGCTTAGCGGCTAAGTGCGTGCGCTCCACTGCTGGTGGCCCGGGTTCGGATCCCGGGCGCGCAGCAAAGCACTGCTTCTCCTGCCATGCTGAGGCCGCGTCCCACATACAGCAACTGGAAGGATGTGCAGCTATGACATACAACTATCTACTGGGGCTTTGGGGAAAAAAATAAAAAAATAATTAAAAAATAAAATTCCCTTTGTGTCTCCTTAATAACTGTTTGATAGATTAATCTAGTAAAGGAAAATTTACAGCTCAAGCATTGGTAATGAAAAGCAATTAAACATAACTTAAAAACCAAGATGAATTTTCTTCAAAATTGTTATTGAAATAAATTGGTAAGCATAACATTCAGGTAAAATTATTTGGTTGGGGATATGTATATTTTTTTAAAAGGTTGTATGTATTATTTAGACACGTTTTCTACTTGAATTTTTACTTAGAAAAATATTTGGTTTGATATTTATTTTTCTTAATTTTTTTAAAGGAAAGTCTTGAAGATGTCAAGTACGATGATAAAGTCTTCTCTCATTTGTCACTCGAATTAGCAGACCATATATTGTTAGCAGTCAAAGAATTTGGGTACCACCGTTACAAGTTCATTATAAAAGTATTATTTATTCAAAAGACTGGTCAGGCAATAAATGTAAGTATCCCATTGATCCAGCATCTATCAATTAGAACTATAATGTCTCTCCTGTATAGTGATTTGATATTTATTGTGATGTCTCCAAGGCACCTCAAGATTCTGAGATGCCTTTTGAATGAAAGGATAATTTTGTTAAATATATTTTCTTTCATTGTAAATTATTTGAAAAGTACTAACCTAGAAATGACAATTTTCTATTAATAATTTATTAAATTGTATGGCTATCTTGTTCCTTGATCATATTAGTTTTGACAATTTAATGTCTTTTTATAATTAACCAGTAAATCTATTTTGGGTACTAATGGATGTTAGGTACTAAGGAAAATACGGAGAATTATAAGACATGGACCATGATCCTCAGGGAGTTTTTACTCTAGTCAAGGAAATAAAGCAACACAGGTTAGATTTTAAGAAAATAAAATGGTGCAGATAGAGTAACAGCCAAGATTTTGGAGTCCGATTGACCTAGATACGAATCCTGGCAGCAGTACTCACTGTCTGTGGCTTGGCATAGTTTTCTCTTCTATTAAATGGGGATCATAAAATCTATTTACTAGAGTTGTTGTGAGGATTAAATGAGATTATCTGTATTAAAATTCTTAACACAGTCTCCATCACAGAGTCCTCAATAAACAGTAGGGTTATTATTATATTCACAAATAAAAATGCAATACCACTAGGCTGTGTAAGCTTCTAGTGAGTGGAGAGTGAATATCTGGATTGGGCACAGTCTGTTTAGGCTTCACGCAAGCATGGAGAGGAGGACTTGGACAGGCAGAGAGGTGCTAGCCACACAACAGTCAGCAAGACAGAGGTGGTCCTGGCTCCCAGGGAGAAAAGAATTACCACCACCTACTACATAAACCCTTAGGTAATGGGAAGAATCTAGATGGTGATAAGTGCTCCACAGAGAAAATTAAGGTAGGGCCATGTGACAGAGTAGCAACTTGGGATTGTCTAGAGACAGGGCAGGCCCTCTGATATCTGAATGACAAGAAGAAACCAGCTGTGCCAAAGATGAGGCAGAAGAACTTCCAAGCAGAGCAAACATGGAGTGCAAAGATCCTAAGGCAGGGATGAACTTGGTGTGCTTGATTAATAACCAGTGTGGTTGCGTATATGTAGGTAGTAGAGAGTGGTATTGTTATATCAGGTAATATTACTGCACAACCAACCACTCCAGAATTTTGCAGCTTAAAACAACAACTATTTATTTGCTCATCTGTGGGTCAGCTTAGCCTGGATTAGCCATTTGGTTTTCTGCTGGTCTTATTGATACGCTTGCAGCCATCTGGTGACTCAGCTGGGCTTGGAGGTCCAAGATGGCCTCACTCATGTGTCTGACAGTTGGTGCTGGCTGTTGGCTGGGGCACCTGGGTTCTCCTGCATGTGAGCCATCATCCTCCAGTGGACCGAATGGCCTTCCTTACATGTGGGTTTCCTCACTGTGTTCCAAGAAGGTAAGAGAAGAAGACTTCATAAGACCTTGCTTGGAAGTCACACAATGTCACATTCTTTTGTTCAGAGCAAGTCCCAAGGCCAACTCATATTCAAAGCGTGGAAAAATAGAGTCAAGCTCTTGATGGGAGAAGTCACAAAGGATTTGTGGCCCTTGTAGATCCACCACAGAAAAGTAGGCTGTAGTCAGATCATGTATGGCTTTGTAAATGAAGCAAAGGAGTTAGGATTTTCTCTAACAGCCTGCTTGTATAACCAATGCCATTTCTTCATTTCAAGATAAGGTCCTAACGAACTTCCAGTTGAAAATATTTTAAGGGTGGGAAGAATATTCCTTATCATGGACTCTAACACAGCAGACTGGTACTGCATGCAGAGCTACTAGACCCAAATCACAGAGGGCCTCCTGTTCCTGCCCGGCCACTCTCAGCTGAGGGAGTTTTCTCTGTTAGATAACTACCACTCCAATCAAGGAGAAGATGGGCCCAGGTAGAGTCACTATTAAGGAAAGTTGGACAAATTACTTTCTAAATAGAACTTTCTAATATACTGATGCATCTTTTAAATAAAATCAAACTTGTATAGATTTAAAAATTACTTCTTAACCTGTTCAATCTAAAGTTGGTCTTTTTACAATTTCTCTCATAGATTGCCAGCAGATGGATCTGGGATGTTGCGTGGGATAGCTGGGTTGCAGCTAAACATGAAACTGAAACTTATGTGGCCTTGGCCTTGGTATTTGCTCTTTATTGTGACTAGCTTGTTACATGTACTAAAGAATGGTTACTTCTCAATTTTTCAAAAATACATGAAGTTTATAGATTTGTGAACCTCATAATAGGTTTGATTCACTATATTCTTATCTCCAATTGAAGCTTCTCAATTGTATTCTTTTAACAACAAGTAAAAGCTGTATTTTTACCTTCAGACTTACTAGTTATCATATTTATTAACATTCTATTACCCCAAAGTATAGGTATAAAAAGTACATATATATATAGACCTTATATGTATGTATCTTTATTCATATATATATATGAATATATGAATGCTTATAGTAGATTATAATATGAGGAAATTATTTATCATTCTTGTTAGATTTAAGAAAATTAGAATTTGCTACAGGAAATTATGATGCAACCTTGTAAAGTGTCAAATTAAGTAAATGATAGGAAAGATTTTGGAAAACTTCTAAAGGCAGATGTATTTTGAACAGTATTTTAATAAGTTGTATGCATTCTTTTGAAAGGAATTACCAAATTCTTTTGAATTTGAAAGAAAGATGTTAATGTATTTAATACTTCCCTAACTTATACCTCCCTCTCCAATCAAAATGCTTACAAATGTGTGGTCTTTCTATTTGTTAGTCTGTTATTAGGCTCTTTTTAGATGCAAGAACCAAAAACCCTAACACAATTGTTTTAAAAAAAGGGGGAGGGATTTTGTTTCCCAGGAATTTGATCAAGAATCCAGGTTCTTTCTGTCTTCCCACTCTCCCTGCAGACTTCTATGTACATTTTTTCAACTTCATAGAATTTAATCACTGTCCCATGACTAGACTGGTCATAATTCACTCTCTGGGGCTGAGGCTGGATCCCACCTTCCCTGAAGCACATGGCCGTGTGAAAAGTGGATACAACCATAAATTGGAGCTCTTTTAGCAAGGAAGCAAGGGGTGGGCTTGGGGGAGGCCACCAATAATGTCTGTGATAATCTATACAATTTTCATAGTTATAATCAGAACTTGAAAAACCATGTTAAACTTAATGGACAGTAAAAATACCCATTGGTTGAATAATCAATAAACAGGAAGACAGAAAGGTAGAGGAGAGAATTTTTTTAACTTACGTGTTATAATGAGTTGGATAATCCAGGACTAACAGTTCTATACTACACAGCACAAACATGACAGTTGTAGCCCAAAGGATCTCCAAAACAGGAATTATCAGTTGGTAACCTTGGCCACAGAAAAAATTAGTAATAATAAACCTATGAAATAGCTGTTAAACAATGTGCCTCCCTGATGAACTTGTCAGAATAAATTGGTTGTAAAATATACTGCCTAGTATTTGAGCGACTGCCTTATAGAAATAATTGTTTGTAAAATGAGAATTATACCTTCCTCCTAAGGTTAGTATGTGAATTTAGTTAGGTGATATATGGTCAAGCACTTATGCCCAGCACTTAGCATAGCCCTGGAGTGCACTAAGTCCTAAAACATTACCTATTATTATTCAGTTCGACATCTCAGAATTGCCTTTAGCTCTGCTCTTTCTCTTGCCCTTATCCCAACCCTCATATGTACTTAGTTGTTAAATTCTATAGATTCTAATTTTTTGAAGAGATTCAGAATCATCCCCCGTTTTCCACCACTGACATATCTTTTGTTTGGATCCTCACTTCTCTCACATCTATTTCAATAGCCCTTTTCTTTCATTTATTCATTCATTAATTGTTTTGTTCAACATATGTCATACATCTACCATATTCCAGGCGCTGTGTGAGATGCAGAATGTAGAGTGGTGAACAAAACAGATGGGCCCTTGCCCTTCCTGAACTTCCATTGTATTATGGGACTGGTATTATGGCAAATGCTTCTAAGGATGAACCAGGGAGAAAACTCTTTGGACCTACTTCTCTTTGCCTGAAGTCTCCTTTCCACCTCACATGTAAGACTGATGATGTTACCATCTTGGAAGCATAACTTTGGTTATGTCACTCCCTGCCTCAGAACTCCTCAATAGTTCTGGTTGCCTTTAGAGTTAATACGAACTCTTCTGCCTATTCTTACAGTTCTAGAATCTCTGAAATATAATACTATAATACTCTAAAATATAATACTCTGCCATTTTCTGAGGTTTAATGGATTCCAGATGCATTATAAACACTTCTAATCATAGCAACACTTCTCACTGCAAATCACACATCTACTCTCACTTCTAATCCAGGTTGCATTAGATACCCTCCTTTGTACTCTCATAATGTCTTGTGCACATTTCTATTATTGCCTTCCTCCCACCATGAAGACCACTTCCCACCTCTTCTCCAACTATATTGAGGCTTGTACCAGGAAAATCTCTGCTCTGCTATCACCCAATTCTTTTCCCACTCTACCTAGGCATCTACTTCACCATGAGCCTATAAAAGGGTACAATAACCCTGAAACCACTGGCCCATCATGCTAAATATTAAGGACTATGTCTTCTGAACCAATTTCCCTCTGTCCTTAAGCAACCATAAGGATCAATCACATCAAATGTCATGTAAATGTTTACTTCAGTCACTAAACCTTCCTTTACATGGTTCATAGAACTCCTCTAGGGGAGCAACGCCTCCCCCACCCTCAGCAGCAGTGATTGAGAGTGCAGATCCTCATGCAGTGACCTGCGTGACTGTGAGTGGAGGCAAGGGTGGCCCAACTCTGTGCACCCGAATGCCCCTGGGGAGGTAGCTGCAGCACAGTGGCAGCCCCCCCATGACAGTTGGTGGAGTGGTGGCAGTGGTGGTGGCCCAACCCACACTAGTGCAGGTAGATGGGGGAACACCCAGCCCCCAGTGACAGCACCCCCAATGCAAACTCCACCACCAGTGGGCTGCATACTAGTCCCCAGGTCCCTGGACCCCCACTAGCAACAGCAACATCCGTGAACCCAGCACCCTTGGCAGTGGTACAACCAGCACCCCCAGACAACTGGGGAACAGCAATGAAGGTGGTGCACAGGACAACAGCATCTGAGCCTGCAGAGAGCCAATGGAGGAACACTAGACCTGAGCAACCAGAACCAAAGTAATCAAAGCTGTACCCAAATAAGAGAAGGTGATTACTACCACAAATGTGTTGGCAGAGGATCAATTCATCAAACACCATGAAGAACTACAGTAACACGGCAGAACAGAATGAAAATGACAACTCTCCAGAAACCAAATCTGAAGTTACAGAAGACCACAACCTAATTGATAGAGAATTCAAAATAGCTGTCATAAAGAAACTCAATGAGTTACAAGAAAACTCAGAAAGACAGTTTAATGAGCTCAGGAATAAAGTTAACAAACAAAAGGAATACTTTACCAAAGAGATTGAAGCTTTTTAAAAACCCCAAACAAATTCTGGATATGAAGAACACAATTAATGAGATAAAAAATAATGTATAAAGCATTAAAAATAGAGTAGGCCTTATGTAGGAGAGAATTAGCGCTCTTAAAGATGGAAACATAAAAACGATTCAGGTGAAGGAGGAGAGAAAACTAAGATTTTTAAAAAATGAAGAAATTCTTTGAGAAATATCTGACTCAATTAGGAAAAGTAACATAAGGATACCATAGATATTATAGAGATCCCAGAGGAATAAGAGAGGGAAAAATGAGCAGAGAGCTTATTCAAAGAAACAATAGCTGAGAATTTCCCGAACTTGGGAAAAGAATGGGACATGCAAGTACATGAAGCTAACAGAACTCCTAATTACATCAATCCAAAAAGACCTTTTCCAAGGAATATAATATTAAAACTGTCAAAAGTCAATGACAAAGAAAAAGTATTAAGGGCAGCCAGATAGAAGAAAGTAACGTACAAAGGAAACCTCATCAGACTTTCAGTGGATTTCTCAGCAGAAATCTTACAGGCTAAGAGAAAGTGGAATGATATGTTCAAAATACTGAAGGACAAAAACTATTAGCCAAGAATACTCTATACAGTGAAATTATCTTTCAGATAGTACCAAGAAATGAAAGCTTTCCCAGACAAACAAAAGCTAAAGGAGTTCATTGTCACTAGACATACCCTACAGAAAATGTTGAAGGGAGCCCTCCTACCTGAAATAAAAAGGCAAAGGTTTACAAGGCTTTGAGCAAGGAGATAAATAGAAAGACAAACTCAGAATATCACAGCTCTATATCAGAATATATTAGCAAACAATTAATTATAAAACAAAGGATAAAGGGAAAGAAAGCATCAAAAATAACTATAAACATCTCATTTTGATCACAAACTCACAACACAAATAGGAATAATTTGTGACAACAAACACCTAGATGGGGAAGAGGAAAAGGATGTAACCTGCATAGGCTACTGGAGATAAGAGGCTATCAGAAAAAGGACTATCTCATCTATGAGATCTTTTATACAAACCTCATGGTAACCACAAAACAAAAAATCAGAGCAGAGTCACAAATCATAAATAAAGAGAAAATTGAGAAAATCATCACAGAAAATCACCAAACTGAAATGGCAGAAAGAAATACAAGGCAAAAGAAACAATAGAAATATACAACGACCATAAAAGAAAAGATAAAAGGACAGTATTAATCCCTCATGTATCAATAATCACTCTAAATGTAAATGGATTTCACTCACCAATCAAAAGACACAAAGTGGCTGGATGGATTAAAAAACAAGACCCAACAATATGCTGTTGGGTCATGGAAACATCTCTCAGCTCTAAAGACAAACATAGGCTCAGAGTGAAGGGATGGAAGATGACACTTCAAGCAAATGGCAAGCAAAAGAAATCAGATGTAGCCATATTTATATCAGACACAGCAGTCTTCAAGATAAAAAAGATAACAAGAGACAAAGATGGGCATTACATAATGATAAAAAGGACATTCCACCAAGAAGACATAACACTTATTAATATACATGCACCTAACACAGGAGCACCAAAGTATATAAAGCAACTATTAACGGACCTAAAGGGAGCAATTAACAGCAACACAATAGTAGTAGGGGACCTTAACACCCCACTTATGTCAATGGATAGATCATCCAGATACAATGTCAACAAGGAAACAGTGACCTTAAATGAAACACCAGACCAGATGGACTTAATATATATATATAGAACATTCTATCCAAAGACAGCAGAATAAACATTCTTCTCAAGTGCACATGTAATATTCTCAAAGATAGACCATATACTGGGAAACAAGGCAAGCCTCAATAAATTTGAGAAGATTGGTATCATATCAAGCATATTTCCAACCACAATGCTATGAAACTAGAAATCAACTGTAAGAAAAAAGCTGGGAAATTTGCAACATGTGGAAACTAAATGACAGGCTATTGAACAACTACTGGATCAATGAAGAAATAAAAAGTGAAATCAAAAACTACCTGGAGACAAATGAAAATGAAAACACAATATACCGACATCCATGGGACGCAGCAAAAGCAGAACTAAGAGGAAAATTTATAGCAATACAGGCCTACCTCAAAAAACAAGAAGTCTCAAATAAAGAAGCTTAAACTATACCTAAAAGAACAAGAAAAAGAACAAACAATGCCCAAAGTTAGTAGAAGGAAGGAAATAATAAAAATCAGAGCAGAAATAAATGAAACAGAGACCAAGAACACAGTAGAAGGATTACTGAAACTAAGAGCTGGTTCTTTGGGAACATAAACAAAATTGACAAACCCTTACCCAGAATCACTAAGAAAAGAAGAGAGAAGTCTCAAACAAATAAAATCAGAAGTGAAAAAGGAGAAATTACAACACACACCACAGAAATACAAAGGATTATAAGAGAATACTGTGAAAAGCTATACTCCAACAACCTTAATAACCTAGAAGAAATGGGTAAATGCTTAGAATCATACAACCTCCCAAAACTGAATCAAGAAGAAATAGAAAATCTGAATAGACCAATCACAAGCAGATTGAGACAGTAATCAAAATCCTCCCAAAAAACACAAGTCCAGGACCAGATGGCTTCTCAGGTGAATTTTACCAAACATTCAAAGAACAATTAAATCCTATCCTTCTTGAACTATTCCAAAAAACTGAAGAAGACAAGACACGTCCTAACACATTTTACAAGGCCAACATTACCCTGATACCAAAACCAGACCAGGACAACACAGAAAAGGAAAATTACAGGCCAATATCGCTGATGAACATAGATGCAAAAATCTTCAACAAAATATTAGCAAATCAAATACAACAATACATTAAATGGATCATACACCATGATCAAGTGGGATTAATACTAGGGACACAGGGATGGTTCAACGTCCACAACTCAATCAATGTGATACATCACATTAATAAAATGAGGAATAAAAATCACATAATCACCTTGAAAGATGCAGAGAAAGGATTTGACAAGATCCAACATCCACTTATGATAAAAACTCTCAATAAAATGGGTATAAAAGGAAAGTAACTCAATATAATAAAGGCCATATATGACAAACCCACAACCAAGATCATACTTAATGGTGAAAAATTGAAAGCCATTCCTCTGAGGACAGGAACAAGACAAGGGTGCCTACTCTTGCCATTCTTATTCAATAGTGCTGGAAGTTTTAGACAGAGCAATTAGCAATAAAAAATATCCAAATTGGAAAGGAAGAAGTGAAACTCTCACTGTTTGAACATGAAATGAAAACCCTAAAGAACTCATCAGGAAACTATTAGAAATAATCAACAACTACAGCAAAGTTGCAGGGTACAAAATCAATATATAAAAACCAGTTGCATTTCTAGATACTAATAACGAACTACCAGAAGGAGAAGTCAAGAATACAATCCCATTTACAATGGTAACAAAAAGGATAAAATACCTAGGAATAAATTTAACCAAAGAGGTGAAAGCTCTATACACTGAAAACTATATGACATTATTGAAAGAAATTGAAGAATATATAAAGAAATGAAAATATATTCCATGCTTATGGATTGGAAGAGTAAATGTAGTTAAAATATTCACATTACCTAAAGCAATCTACAGATTCAATGCAATCCCCATCAGACTCTCAATGACATGCTTTACAGAAATAGAACAAAGAATCCTAAAATTTATATGGAACAACAAAAGACCCTGAACAGTCAAAGGAATCCTGAGGAAAAAGAACAAAGCTGGAAGTATCACAATCCCTGACTTCAAAATACTACAAAGCTATAGTAATCAAAACACACGGTACTGGGGGCCAGCCCGGTGGTGCAAGTGGTTACGTGCGCGCGCTCCGCTGTGGTGACCAGGGGTTCGCCGGTTGAGATCCTGGGTGCGCACCGACGCACTGCTTGTCGAGCCATGCTGTGGCAGTGTCCCATATAAAGTAGAGGAATATGGGCACGGATGTTAGCTCAGGGCCAGTCTTCCTCAGAAAAAAGAGAGGAGGATTGGCATCAGATGTTAGCTCAGGGCTGATCTTCCTCACACACACACACACACACACACACACACACACACAAAACACATGGTACTGGCACAAAAACAGACACACAGATAAATGGAACAGAATTGAAAGCCCAGAAATAAAATCACACATCTATGGACAGCTAATCTTCAACAAAGGAGCCAAGAACATACAATGGAGAAAGGAAAGTCTCTTCAATAAATGGTGTTGGGAAAACTGTACAGCCACATGCAAAAGAATGAAAGTAGACCATTATCTTACACTGTACACAAAAATTAATTCAAAATGGATTAAAGACTTGAATATAAGTCTTGAAACCATAAAACTCCTAGGAGAAAAATATAGGCATTACACTCTGACATCGGTCTTAGCAGTTTCTTTTGGAACACTGTGTCTACTCAGGCAAGGGAAACAAAAGAAAAAATAAACACATAGAACTACATCAGACTAAAAAGCTTCTACAAGGCAAAAGAAACCATGAACAAAATGAAAAGATAACCCACCAACTGGGAGAAAATATTTGCAAGTCATATATCCAGCAGGGGGTTAATTTCCAAAATATTCAAAGAACTCATTCACCTCAACAACAACAAAAAAACAAACAACCCAATCAAAAATGGGCAGAAGATAGTGAACAGACATTTTTCCAAAGAAGATATACAGATGTCCAACAGGCACATGAAAAGATGTTCAACATCACTAATTATTAGGGAAATGCAAATCAAAACTACAATGAGCTCTCACCTTACACCCATCAGAATGGCTATAATTAACAAGACAAGAAATAACAAGTGTTAGAAAGGATGTGGAGAAAAGGGAACTCTTCCACACTGCTGGTGGGAATGCAACCTGGTGCTGTCACTATAGAAAACAGTATAGTGAATTTTAAGGCATGGAAATCATATCTCAATAATTATAAAAATACACATTGAAATACAGATATAATACCATCTGGGATTTGCTCCAAAATGATCTTGAGGTAAGGGGCAGGAATAGATGAAGAGACTGGCTTGGTGTTCACAATCATTTAAGCTGGTGATGGGACATGGGGTCATTAGAATCATCTCCCTCCTATATCCCCCATCCTCTGGGTGTGGGACAGCTAATGACTAAAGCCATACTGTCTTTTCCTTTTGTTGTGAGTGAAGGTGACACAGAGCACTCAGCCAGCTCTAGAACATCGTGATTGCTGAACAGACGTGCTCTCTTATGACGAGAGTCAGTCTCAGCCCACAAACTCAGGTGTGTAAGATGTGCAACCTTTACTTGTTAATTTATCCTATGTGCCCCAATTTACTGAATGGGCAGGAGCCCCTGTGGTCAGTGTGGCTCCACTCCAGCCCCGGAACCTTGACTTGGGCTCTGCAACAGACAGAATGTTTGCATCCCCCAACATTCCTGTGTTGAAGCCCTAACCCCAAAGTGATGGGATCAGGAGGTGAGGCCTTTGGGAGTGGATTAGGTCACAAGCCTGGGGCCCACGTGAATGGGATTAGTGCCCTTAAAAAAGAGATCCCAGAGAGTTCCCTCGCTCCTTCCTCCATGTGAGGACACAGTGAGCAATGGAGATC
This sequence comes from Ceratotherium simum simum, assembly GCF_057802395.1. Classification (NCBI taxonomy): domain Eukaryota; kingdom Metazoa; phylum Chordata; class Mammalia; order Perissodactyla; family Rhinocerotidae; genus Ceratotherium; species Ceratotherium simum. Next base: position 828,892 of record NC_141937.1, read on the forward strand.
TCTCAAAAAATTATAAATAGAAATACCATATGATCCAGCTATCCCACTACTGGGTATTTATCCAAAGAACATGATATCAACAATTCAAAGAGATCGATGCATCCCTATGTTCATCACAGCATTATTCAAAATAGCCAAGACATGGAAACAACTCAAGTGCCCATCAACAGATGAATGGATAAAGAAGATGTTGTATATATGCAATACTACTCATCCATAAAAAAAGACAAAATCGTGACATTTGTGACAACATGGATGAACCTTGAGGGCATTATGCTAAGCAAAATAAGCCAGACAAAGACAAACACCGTATGATTTCACTCATATATGGAAGATAAACACATGGATAAGGAGAACATATTACTGGTTACCAGAGGGGAAAGGGGTGGGGGGAGGGTGAAAGGGGTAAAGTGGCCCATAGGTATGGTGACAAATGGAAACTAGACTTTTGTTGGGGAACACGATGCAGTCTATACAGAAACTGATATATAATAGTGTACATCTGAAATTTATACAATTTTATAAGCCAATATGACCTCAATAAAATAATTAAAAAATAAAAATAAAAAATAAATATTAGTTTTACAATTAAAAAAAATCTATGTACATTTATAATTGGCAGTAAGGAAATTTTCAAAGTTTCAACAAAAGCTTCCATGGTCATTTTTATAGTCCTGTTCTATCATGCAGAGCTAGGACTGTCTGTACTCTAGCTCCTCAACTCCTTGACTAACTCACATTCAATGACCTCTTCCTCTAGCCCACCATAGTCATCTACTCCTTGGTTCACCCTGTAGGCCTTGTAATCATCAGTATCAGTATGACCTCTGAAATCTTGATTTCAAGCAGGTTATTCTTGTGCAGTCATTTCCTGTCCTTCCAGCTCGCCACCTGTAGTACCCTGAAGATAGCGACTCTTCAATCGCATTGAAATCTCCAATTCATTGGCCTTTTGCACTGTTTAATAGCCCTCTTGTTTTCTTCCTCGTTCAGCTTAGATTTCATGGCCCATCATTATAATCACTTCCTTACAAACACACTCCAAATTCCTTTGCCCCTCATCTTCAGCTGGGAAAACCCCTTTCTGAATGAACCACATCATCCACTTTGTCCTAGCCTGAATTCAAGTAGGTAAACTTGACTGAGAACATTACAAAACCAGACTGACTGGTTTCACTTTAAACTCATGACCACAGTGGGCAAACTACTTGGCATCCTAGAAACTTTGCTTGCCTACTCTCCACACCTTCTCTCTCCTCCAACTTCCTTTATTCCTCTCCTCTCCTCACTTTCAGCTGATGATCTCATCTCATATTTCATTAAGGAAAGAAAAAGTATCAGAAGAAAATCCTTCACATTTTCTACCAAATCTCTAAACCTACTTGCATCCACAGCCACATTCTGTTTTCTGTCCAGTTACAATGGATGGATTGTGCTTCCACTCATCAGAGGCTTATCTCAACCACTGTGTTGCCTCCTTGCCTTCTCAAGGGCTGCCTCTCAGCACCAACCTCCTCTCTCTCCTGTATCATGACTTTCCACCTCCTACTGAGTCATTTCTTGTCAGCATGCAAACATCCTCTAGTGTCTCCCATTTTAAAAACAACAACCCACCTCTCCAGCTACCCGCGTCTTTGTCTACTGCTCTTCATAATCAAACTTTTCTCTATACTCTGGCTCCCATTCCTAGCCTCCCATTTCTTCCTTAATCAACTTTAATCTAGCTTCTGAAACTGCCACTCCATTGAAACAGCTTGAAACAATTAAGATTGCTAATTACCCCCACACTGCTAAATACAATGGACATATCTCTGTCTTCCTGGTACTCAACTTCTCAATCAACATAGTTGACTGGTTCCCTTTCTGAAACACTCTATCCTCTCAGTTTACAATACTTGACACTTTTCTTCCTTCTCCTTCTCTACCTATTTCCACAAGTATCTCTAGACTTCTTGGTCTGGGGCCTTTTTCTCACCTTTATCTCCATATTCTAAGTGGTCTCACACAGAAACCATGGCTTATGGCTTTTTCTCTTCACCACTGTATTGCCAGTGCCTAACTCAGGGCCTAACAATAAATAATAAGGTAGTATTTGATGAAAAAATGAATAAATCATTCCTTAAATTATTCCTTGTATTTCTATCACCTAACAGTTCTTAGCTCATAGTTCATTTCCATGAACTATTTGTGAAATAATTGAATGGACATGATTATTATTGTTAAAAAACAATATTCAACCAAGTAAATTTGAAGATCTAATTGGCTTTATTAGGCAATTCATGAATCAGGCAGTATCCCCTCTAGCAACTAGAAGAGTACTTTGAAGAGTTGTACAAAATGAAAGGTTTTTTATACTATAGGAAGAAGGGTGGGGCAAGTGAAGGGAAGGTACCTGGAAACTGTTTTATCTTGCAGATTGCCTCTTCTTCCTCTGGGGGGGATGGGGAATAGAGAGGGCCCAAGTGACAGATGACCTCATTGGTGCTGATCAAAAAATTCTAGACTGGCCGATTAAGATGACATTTCTAGGTTGGTATCATAGGCTTTGGCACAAGTGACACTGTTTTGGGCCTGTGGTTTTCCTTTTAATATTCTAATCCTACAAACGAGGAATCGGAGAGGGTCAGAGAGATTGAATAATTTCCCCTGGTCACACAGCTAATAAGTGGCGCAGCTGGTATTCAAACCCAAGTCTTAACTCCAAATGTTTCTTCTCACCATTACATCATACTGCCTCCCTGCATATTTCATCCCTAACTCCTAGAATCTGCCTTCATTTACTCTATTCTCAAGCCAAACTGGAGTGATCGACGTACCTGAACATGTCTCCTATTTTCCCACCTCTCAATCTTTTTCATGCTTGAAATCCTACTTCCACTTCCAGTTGTACATTTACCTGTAGCTATTCTACTAGTCTCTTAAGATAGTTTTCAAATTCTGTGTCAACCTTAAAATCTTAAATTTTCTAGTTGCAAGTGAATTTTCTCCCACCTAAACCACTTTTAAATACAATTGTAATTTGTATCATATTCTTTCAACATTGAAACTGCCTACAGGGAGGAATTGTAATCCACATAGTGCTGCCTTAATATTCTGCCTTCCTTGCATGTTGAAAGGCTGAGTCAGTCTTTGTTGACTTGGAATGAAGAGTTTTAAATTTGTACTTGATCTAGAGACAGAATGCCTGAGGGAAATGAGTAGAACCAAATAACTGAACATATATATTGTATATTCTTAACATTAAACTCTATCCAGAGAATCTGACTAAGGGCCTTGATCAGTTAAGAGAATTTGGCAGAAAAATGTTGATTCTTCTTGTTGGGTTCACATGGGCCATTTTCTTCAGTGGGCTCTTGTTAGGGAAATGGGCAGCTGGTCTGACTGAGGATGCAAAAGAAAGCAAAGTCTAAAAAGGAGCAACTTGGGAATCTTAAGTTGTTGGTGATGCCATTGCTGATCTGATGCAAGTGGGAAACTCAGGATAGGGTGGCCTGGGAGAGTCAAATTAGGTCGTTTGTATTAATGTGATGAGCTAGAAATAATCCCTGTGTTTGATCTTTCCAAACTTGTGTCTGCTGAGTGTGAGCAAAAAAAATGAATGAAAAGGAAGCCATATTGTACACTAAATCCAAGAACATTCTCTATTGCCTGAAACAAGTCATAGGCACTCTCAGATAATAAAGTGTCTGCGGAGAGGTCAACTTTAATGACTTTCCGGCACCCTTGTCATCTTACTACAGCCATCTGCCATGTGTTCTTTTAAGGTTCAGTTCCTAACTTTTTATTTTTGGTGAAGTCCTAGAAGTGACCAGGTGAAGCCTAAGAACTAGGATTAAGAGTAAATTCAATTCAATAAAACAGCTCCCTTTTTCTTTTGTGGGCCTACCATTGTTCTATGCTCTTTACAACAATCCTGAAGATTCAGGATCTCCCCATTTTACGGATGAGAAAAGACGAGTCAAGGCTGTGCGGAGTCAGAATATGACTGGAGGTCAGTATGGTCCCCAAATGTTCTGTTGCCACTTGTCTTTCCTGCTGTTGATCAGCCTGGGAAGCCTTCCATGCAGCCTTCTCAGAACACCTCTTTCTCTCTCCGCGCTATTTTACTGTCTTCGGTGGAAGCTGCTGCATAAATTACATTCCGACACACAGAATCCTAAGCATGCAAGTTGAATTTCAGCTACTTTTACATTTTAAGATTTCGGCACGCTCTGAGGTGGATGTAGAAAAACTTTGCAAATGAAAGCAGCGGAGGATGTCATTGGAAAGTACTCATCCCATGGCAGGTAGCTCAGGAGCTCCAGAGGGCGGGAGGCCGGGAGCAGAGAACAAAGGGTGGCGACGGGCGGCGACTGCGGACCGGGAACGCGAGGAAATGGGCCAGGGCCCTCACAGCCCACCGTGACACAGCCACGGTGGGGGGAGACCCCCAGGAATTAGGGCGAGGGGCGGGGGAGGGGACCCCCGGGAGAGAAGGGGCGGGGACCCGCAGGGAGGAGGAGGCGGAGGAGGGGACCCCCGGGAGGAGGGGCGAGGACCCTTGGGGAAGGGGCGGAGGAGGGGACCCCGGGAGGAGGGGGCGGAGGAAGGGACCCCTGGGAGGAGGGGCGGGGCTGGGCGCCGCGGGACGCTGTGGGAGGAGAGGGCTGACGTGCGGAGGGGCCGGGCCGGGGGCGCGGGGAGGGGGCGGCGGCGAGCTCGCCAAGTGGCGGCGGGCCGGGGCGGGGCTGGGGGCCGAGGGGAGCGGCGGGAGGTGGGGCCGCGGAGCGCGCCGGGTGCGGCGGGCCGGGGATCGCGCGGGGCTAAGGAGCGGCGGGCGGGCGCAGCCGAGGGGAGGCGGACGGCGGCGGAAGGGAGCCGAGGGCCGAGGGCGGCGGGGAGCCCAGGGGAGCGGAGCCGCTGAGGGCCGCGGGCGGCGGCGGCGGCAGAGGGAGCGGCGGCGAGGGCAGCTGAGGGCCGCGGGGAGCGGCGGGCTGCGGCCGGCGCCGGGCGGGCGCGCTGAGGGTCGGCGGGGCGGGCGCGCCGAGGCCGCCGGCGTCCTCCTTCCGGCCCTCGGCCGCGGCGCGAGGCGGCGCGCTGGCGGCGGCCATGGCGGTGGCGGCGGCGCTGGCGGGCCGCGGGGCGCGCGGAGGCAGGGGCCGGCCCCGGGCGGCGGGCGGGCGGAGGGGCGGGGCCCGGGCGGCGGGCGGCCCGCGCGGCGGCGGCGGCGGCGGCGGCGAAGGCGGCGGCGGCCGGAACGAGACGGCGGCGGCGGAGGCGGCGGCGCGGGGCGCTCGGGCTGATGGCGGCGGCGGCGGCCGGCCCTGGGACGGCGCTGTCCCCGCGGCCGTGCGACAGCGAGCCGGCCACCCCCGGAGCGCAGTCCCCGAAGGTGAGGAGGCGCCGCTCGGGGGGGGGGGGGGGGAGGGGGTGGCGGTCGGGCGGGGGCCGCGCGGTTCCCGCCTCAGTCGCGCTGTGAGGACGCGCGCCGCGGGGCTCCGGAGGGCTGGACGCCGCCGGGAGGCGGGAGGAGGCTGAGGAGACCGAGGAGACCCCCCACGGGGCTCGGCCGGGTCGGGAGGCCCTCGGGGACAGCGCGACGGCCCGGGCCGGTCAGCCCGGCGCTGTGAGGGTGGCCGGTGAGGAGCCGGCCTCCCCGTGTCCCCGCGTCCCGGGGTCCGGGCAGCTTCCCCAGAGCTCACTCCCGGCCTGACGGGAGTGGTGGGCTTCTTGTGGGCACACCACTTTCCCTGCAGACGGAAGGAGTCTCCTCTCCTTAGTCTAGGACGGTGTGTAGGTCTAGGACATCCTTCGTCTGAGGGGTGTCGGAGGGATGGGAACTCTTCTGAGCAAAGAGCCGTAAACAACTGGGGCAAACAAGATAGGTGTTCAGTCAGTGGACTCAGTTTATTACTAAGTTAATACACAGCCATTCTAATATTTTCAGTGAAACTTTAAAAAAAATTGTAGTTGGTACTGTTTTCAGAAGGTAGAAAGGACTTAGTGTTTCTGAAGTCGAAGATGAGTGGAGAAAAACCAAGATGCGCAGTGGAATGTCATGCATTAAAACAGTTGTTTTTAAAGTTACTAGTTTGTGACGGAAGGTTGGAATGGAGGAGTGATTTCTAAAAACCTCAAAATTTGAATTGTTATTGAAAAGTTGAAAGTAGAAGATAATGGGAAGTAGAACACTTAAGACCCATCTCTTGCCTTGAGTGTGTCGTCAGCGTTGACAGTAGGAACAAGTTCTTGTTGCCCTCTCACAAGACTGCTCCTGCCTTGTCCCTGTATCCTCTGTGCTGCACAATAAAGACTCTCCTTTCTGAGGGTTTCTCAAGTGCCCGAACTTATGCAAGTGACTGGGCTGTAAGGCTCTTAATCCCCACCATTGTGCTTCCAGAGTCAGTGCTGGGCCTGGCACGTGGGGAGCGCTCAGCGTACCTCCCCACTGCGTGTCTAGTGCAGGACTTATCTGAACCTCGTGGTGGATAGGAACCTGTCTAATCTGAAGGTGGGAACCACCTGTGACTCCCATTTAGTAGATCTGGCAGTCTTAAATACGGACTTCTGTATCAGTATCGAAGTTACAAGCAAATTCCTTTAACTTAATTGTATTCTATCATAAGTTAGGAAAGATATTGCTGTTACATCTGTCTAGGAAAAGGTCAGCCAGCTAATGTTCAAATGCATTTGCCTAGAATTTGTAACATCAGATTCAAAACACTGCGTATGAAATTGTGGTTTCAGCTTTTTTGAGGGCTTTGTGTTTTTAACTTTGTCTCTTTTCAATTTTTTTGCCGAGGGGAATATACTTAAATGAATTGACGTAAAAATCCTTAAAATGCTCAGAAGCCAGTAAAATAGAAAAAAATGATACTTGAATGCTTAGAAGGAGTTATGCCTGAAGTATTGAAGATGAAATGTTTCAATTGTGATACTTATTGTTAAGTGTAAATTTTGGTGAAATAGATTTAGACTATTCTCCATCTCCTGTCTGGTTGCTTGTCTTAATAGGAACATACAGAGCTCTTTTAATGAATGCTTATTTTATAAGAACTGAAAAGGAGAATATTCTGTATATTTTACTATTTGGGAAGGAATCTGAGTAAATTCCTAACAGCTGGAGCCATTTGAAACTTTCTAAGTATCATCGTAATCATATTAACTAATTTTTATTGGGCACTTAATTATTTGCTAGGCCTTGCTCTAAGTGCTTCCCATTTATTAACTCATTTAATCCTTGCCTTAGCCAAGTAACACAGGCACTATTATCATCTCAGTTTTACAGATAAGGAGCAGCTCACAGAGGATAACTACTCAGCTAGTGAAGGGCAGTGCCCAGTAATATCCCAGGCAGTCCAGCTTTGGCCTGCCTGATGAGTATACCTTACTACCTCTTTATCTGCAGGATTGCTTTCCTTTTAATATGTAGCAAGAGAACCATGGCAAAATTGTATTAGTCTTAGAAAGCTACGTTACCTTAAAAAAAATCTGCTTTTTTAAGGCTTATATTCATTAAGCTTTCGCTAAATAATATGTGAATAAATCAATTTCCTAACATTTTATATCTCATTTATTTCCTTAATGCAGTGCTCCACCTTACAGCCTTAATATTGTTACATAATGGATAAAGTCACTTAAAAAAATTTTAAGCCTCTCCTTTTTTGGGGGAAGGTGTGTGTTGCTATATAGATTGATGATTCTTACTAGGATATAGTTCTGCTAAATTTTTGCAATGTAAGGAAAAAAAATTAACAGGATTGGTACCCTGTTTTTAGTTCTTGTATGTCCTTTTTTTACAGGGATATAAGTATCTAAAATAGCTGATTAGAATAGCCCTATAAGCCAGCTGTAAGTTGAGTTAAACACTAAATGATCCATACATTTTTTTCCTGGCTGGGGTAGGAGGGTTTGCTTTAATTTTAGAGTGTTCCAGCAATTTTATGTGTGTATTTAAAGCAGAAGGCGTTTTAACCTTGGTTGGTAAGAAAGCGAAAGTAGACTTAGATTTACAGGTTAATTGAAAATTTTCTTATTTTGATTGTATTGAAGATCAGTTTTTAGTTTTTTCCAGGTCTTGCCCATGCTAAATTCTTGTCTCCTGTTAATTATAATAGAAAGTTAACATTTGCGTAACCAGTTGTCCTTAGAAAGCCTTTAAGTTGAGCTTCTTAGCAAGTTTGGGAAGATACATAATCATTCTTTTCTTATTTTTCTTTTATTATTTTTTGAATCTTTTAAATGTGTAGGATGATAATGAAGATAATTCAAATGATGGGACCCAGCCATCCAAAAGGAGGCGAATGGGCTCAGGCGATAGCTCTAGGAGTTGTGAAACTTCAAGTCAAGATCTTGGGTACTGTTATTTTATTGCTTAATAATATTTTTTGTGCTATGTTTCTCCTCTCTGCATTAGCTTCCTCCTCCCCTCCCCCTAGGCCTGGCAAAGGTAATTATAAATATTGTAGAGTGTTTTTTGTGTTTTACAGTGTGACATCAAAGTTGCTTTTGCTATTCAGTGTCATTTTAAAAAATTTTCTTTTATTGTAGTAAAATACACATAAAATTTACCATTTTAACTATTTTTAAGTGTATAATTCAGTGGCATTAATTAAGTCACAGTGCTGTGTAACCATCACCACCATCCATTTCCAAAACTTTGTCACTACTGCAAACAGAAACTCCGTAACCATTAAGCAATAAAAATTCCCATTTCCCCTTTTCCCAGCCCCTGGCAACCACCGGTCTACTTTCTGTCATTATGAATTTGCCTATTTTAGGTACCTCATATAAATGGAATCATACAATATTTGTCCTTTTGTGTCTGGCTTATTTCAGTTAGTGTAATTTCTTCAAAGTTCATGTTGTAGCATGTATTAGGATTTCCCTTCTCTTTAGGGCTGACTTAATACTCCATCATATGGATAGACTATGTTTTGTTTATCCATTCATCTGCTGGTGGACACTTGGGTTGTTTCCACCGTTTGGCTATTGTGAATAATGCTACTGTGAACATTGGTTTATAAATATCTGTTGAGAGTCTGTGTTTTCAATTCCTTTGGGTATATACCTAAGCGTGGCATAGCTGGATCATACAGTAATTCTATGTTTAGCTTTTTGAGGAGCTGCCAAACTTTTCCACAGTGGATGCACCGTTTTATATCCCCACCAGCAATGCACACAGTTTCTAATTTCTTCATATCCTTACCAATTTGTTATTTTCCATTTTTTTTTTGATAATAGCCATTCTAGATAAAAAGTGTGAAGTGGCACCTCATTGTGATTTTGATTTGAATTTCCATAATAACTAGTGATGTTGTGCATCTTTTCATGTGCTTAGTGGCCGTTTATATATCTTCTTTGGAGAAATGTCTATTCAAATTTTTTGCCTATTTTTATGGGTTGTTTTCTTGTTTTCAAGTTGTAGGAGTTCTCTATGTATTCTGGATATTAATGCCTTATCAGATCTATGATTTACAAATATTTTCTCTCATCCTGTGGGTTGTCTTTTCACTCTGTTGATAGTATCCTTGATGCACAAAATTTTTAATTTTGCTGAAGTCCAGATTATCTATTTTGTTTTTGTTGTTGATCATGCTTTGGTGTCATATCTAGAATTCGTTGCCAAATCTGAGATCGTGAAGTTTTACCCCTGTGTTTTCTAAGAATTTTCTAGTTTTGGCTCTTATATTTTAGGTCTTCGATCCATTTTTTAATTAATTTTTGTATAGCAGCTGAGGTAAGAGTCCAATTTCAGACTTGCGTTTGGTTATCCAATTTCCCAGCACCATTTTTGAGAAAACTATTCTTTTTGTCTGTTATTTTTAATTGGATAGATGCATAAAATAGTGTCACATTCCTGCCTCTATTATCCATTGATGAAATTTAGAGGTTGAATTGGCCCAGGTCCAGAAGTCTGTAGTCTTTGCTATTCAGGGTTGGGATTGATCTGCAATACACTGGCACCATCAAACTAGGTCCATTCTCTGCTTCTGGGTTTGTGGAGTCTATGAGAACAAATAATTATGGTTTATAGTTTAATTCATTGAGAAATAGGTTTTTAGAGTTCTGTTTTCTCAGCTGTTGGTGACTCACTGAACAGCGGATGGGGAACAGAAGTTGATTACTTTATACCTTGGGTGGATGAAATAGTAGCTATGGGTGTTAAGCCCAAGAGATAGAATTCAGAACTGATATTACCACTCTGTTTTGGCCTTACAGACCTCTTAAGCTAAAAAATGCCTTTGTTCCTAACAATTGTTGAGTCTGTTTTTTGTGGTATATATAAAATGTTATTTCCATTGTACTTTTTTGTTTTGGTATTCCAGGTGGTTGTTTCTTTTCCCTCTACCTGTTTTGTAATTTTCTTTCGTACACATGAAATCATGGGAACTTTTATGTATTTGCAAAGTCATAGAAGACTGACTGAGAATTTAAATAATTAAAATAGTTTTTCAGAATCCTTAAAAATATTCTCAAAAATAAATCCTTAAAAATAAATATCCTTAAAAATAAAAATTATTAAAGGCATAATATATATTTCTGTGCTTAGCTTTAGCTACTATCCAGCAGAAAATTTGATAGAGTACAAATGGCCACCTGATGAAACAGGAGAATACTATATGCTTCAAGAACAAGTCAGTGAATATTTGGGTGTGACCTCCTTTAAACGGAAATATCCAGGTATTAAGTCTCAGTTTGTGTAACAGATTAAATCTAACTTTTAACTAATAGTAATTCTTTTTGATAAGTTGTCAACTTCTGAATATTTGAGGATGGATTATTTATAATGTATTTTATATCCTTCTGCCAGCTGATTTCCATTTACTGCTATCATCCAACATCTCTCCCTGCTATCAGTTTGTTCTTATCCCTTATAAACTGATTTAAAAGCAAAACGAGGAAAATGAAAGTCCTGGGAAAAATTTTAGAAAAAATCACTTATAGGTGTATGAACCAAGGATTGATTCTTTACCATTGTTCCTTGACCTTAGGAATGGAAGTAGCTCTATATAGCTGTATCTGAATTTGGGCTAAGCTGTACTTCATCAGCCATTGTAATATAGTTATCTATGTTACCTTCTTGCTGTGGATTATTCTGTTTTTATTTTAACTTTTATTTCTTGAATTTGTAAGATTCTTTGTGTAGTCTCTTTAATAATATTTGGAATACGTAACATGAAGTACTTTTTTAAATCTTTGAAGATTTTAACTTTTTAAAAATTTTAAAAGTTTTTTAAGCTTTTGAAGGTTTTACAAATGCATGATGTTATAAAAGCAAAAGACTTTTTAATAGTCTTTGATTCTTTTTTTTGGAGATTTAGAGCGACGAGATTTGTCTCATAAGGAGAAACTCTACCTGAGAGAGCTAAATGTCATCACAGAAACTCAATGCACTCTAGGTAATGAGAGCTTTGAATGTGAATTTTGAAAGTTGAACATTTATGAGGCAATATTGGATGAGTATTTATCTCCTTTCCTAAAATATTTTACAAAATTAATAAAACAGATGGAATTCTTTAAATGCTAAATTGTTTACTTCATTTTCGATTGTTAAAATACAAGGGAGAATGACATTTTATAGCAATATCATTTTCTAATAGCTTTTACAGAAGTGTCAAAGTATATGTGTGTTTTGTGTGTAAAACACAAAAGTATTAGTCCTTATCTCTTAAAAGGCAAATTTTGCTCAATTTTTAGTTCTGTATAATTGTCTCTATGCTTGATTTGTAATTTTCCTTTCATAAACATTTTAATGTGACATGGCTACTTTTTAGTATAAAACCTTGGGAGTTCACCTCAGCAATTGGTATAAGCTGATACTATGAATTTTGAAAATTGCTTATATGACTTGTGTGTGTGTGCTGATGCTTTTGGTGAAATTGAATTACCTCTATACTACTTCTAGTGTATCTAATTTGAAGAGTAAGAACTGTAATATATTGAAAAAGTCTTTGTTTTTCTCATCTAATATCCTATGTTAATTGGCACTAGTTAGTGTGCATCATTATTTAGCAATTGTTTCTAATAAAGGGCTATATGTTTATAGTACAGAGAATTTAAAAAAAGTTTGGTTGAAAAATTGATTGCTTTTTGCGACTTTGGTAATTTATTTCTTTTTAATTGTTTCGCTTTCTATTATGACTATTTTATTTATTTATTTTTTTTAAATTTTTTGTTTATTGCAGTAACATTGGTTTATAACATTGTATAAATTTCAGGTGTACATCGTTATACTTCTATTTCTGCATAGATTACATCATGTTCACCACCCAAATACTAATTACAGCCCATCACCACACACATGTGCCGAATTATCCCTTTTGCCCTCCTCCCTCCCCCTTCCCCTCTGGTAACCACCAATCCAATCTCTGTCTCTACGTGTTTGTTTATTGTTGTTATTATCTACTACTTAATGAAGGAAATCATAAGGTATCTGACCTTCTCCCTCTGACTTATTTCACTTTGCATAATACCCTCAATGTCCATCCATGTTGTCAATGACTATTATTTTTTATTATTTTTGAATGTATTAAAATATTTTGCTTTGGCTATTGGAAAATCTTTTAAATGTAGAGTAGTTTGAAGAAAAAGCAAATTTTGGAAAGTGGTTTTGTCCACTCAGCCTTAAAATAGGTTCTTTACCTTTTTTTTTTTTGTCTAAAATAGGTTTAACAGCATTGCGCAGTGATGAAGTGATTGATTTAATGATAAAAGAATATCCAGCCAAACATGCTGAATATTCTGTTATTCTACAAGAAAAGGAACGTCAACGAATTACAGATCATTATAAAGAGTATTCTGTAAGTATCGAGGTGACTAGCATCTTTTATTTGGTTTGGGGAGGATGACATTTTGTAAAGTTATGTGTGACTTCCAACTCTAGTATTTTTATTTCAGCAAATGCAACAACAGAATACTCAGAAAGTTGAAGCCAGCAAAGTGCCTGAGTACATTAAGAAAGCTGCCAAAAAGGCAGCTGAATTTAACAGCAACCTAAACCGGGAACGTATGGAAGAAAGAAGAGCTTATTTTGACTTACAGACGCACGTAGGATCGCTTAAATTTATTAGTCCCTGAATCTCCCTTATTGCAGAGTTCTCACTACCTCCTTTGTTATTGTTATTTTTTGTACCGGCAATGTGTACTTTTCTTCCCTAGAATTTGCCTAATAATACTCAATTTACTTTTGTGTGCGTATGAGATGTCTTTTGCTTTGTGGTTGACATCCTACTGAAATAGACTAATAGCTACGTATTGTACTTGCTGTGTGTCCCAAGAGTTGTTCTAAGAGATTTCCGTGTTAGTTCCTTCAGTTCTCACGGTTACCATGTGAGGTTGAAACTAGTATTATTTCCATTTCATACATGAGGAAGTTGAGCTTCAGAGGTTTTATAAGTTGCTCAGGTCACATCCCTGTTAAGTGGTGAGCAGAAACGCACTGCCTTTCCTCAGAAATGATGATCATAGTGAAGAGCCAGACAAAACTCACCTGTACAACTAGAAACACCAACCATCCCCTTAGTTCATAGCTCCTAATGTCTCTTATATTTTTAGCTTTTTTGGGGGAGGAGCGCAGTGGAGAACAAAAGGGATTATTTTACCAAAGCCTTGATTCCTAGCATGGAATCAGTTTTGTATTTCTCTTCATGTTAACCCAGGTTATCCAGGTGCCTCAAGGGAAGTACAAAGTGTTACCAACAGAGCGAACCAAAGTCAGTTCTTACCCAGTGGCCCTCATCCCCGGACAGTTCCAGGAATATTACAAAAGGTATTCAGTGGTTTTATTTCCCATTAGTACTGGCTGTTAGTGAGGGACTTTGGAGCTTTTTGTACTTGTCTCCTAAAAGTTTTTGGCTCTATAAGTATTACCATAAGGTGTTGTATAAGATTGGTGTCAATATTCTCTATCTTCTATGGTTGTGTGGCAAAAAATGCCCTTGAACCAGAATCGGAAGGTTTCCTGTCTCAGCCTGGACTGCCCATCTCCCTGCCCACCCATTTGTGCTTCTGTGACAGGTGCCAGAGGTTCTCTAGCACCTCGATCCTCAGAGTATGGTCCATGGCCCAGCAGCACTGGTCTCCCTTGAATGCTTATTGGAAATGCAAACTCTCAGGCACAACCCCAGAGGCGCTGACTCGGAATCTGCATTTTTGTAGATGCCTCCATGCTTCATGTGCAAATGCAAGTTTGAGAAGCACTGGCTTAGCCTGCAGAGGAGATGAAGGAAGGAGCAGAGTGGCTGCCAGGGTGGGCATGGCCACCTGGTTGCTCCAGCCACATCACTGCCCTGGCCTGGCTGCTGCTTCCACTCCATGTAGCGAGAATACTGTTATCTCTTATTCCTAACCTGGACATAACGGAAAACAGGGCTGACAGGGTCATTTTGTTTCAAAATCTCAGCTTTTACTTCAGCTTTAAACCTTATGTTCTTTAGGATAGAGAAGATTCTTTAAAGAATAGTATTTAAAATAGACTATAGGGTCATAGTATTTGAAAGTCAAATGTAAACCATGGGTCAGCATATTTTATTTCTTTTTATTTTTGAGTCAGCAAATTATTGTAAATGATATGCAGTGTTCCAACTCCTTTGCTTTTTGGTGGATGTATTAGCTGAGGGAGATGCTGATCCAGTGTCTGCTGCTGAAAAAGGTTACAGAGAGTGATGCCAACAGGGCGCTCCACTGGGTGAGAATGGCATGGACGTCAGCTGGCTGTATGCAGTCCGACCCAGAGGAAGGGGTTGCCAATCCCTAGTTTCAGATAAAATAGATGATTTAAATGTGTTAGAATACGTGCTTCACAAATTGGTTTAAAATAATTTGTTACTGAAAATTTTGTTTCTCAAATACCATGCACTGCTGTGATTTACGTGTGTTAATTGATTGAAGCCTCACGTCCATTCTGTGAGGTCGACTCTTGGTATCACACCATTTTACATGTGAGCAATGCCAGCACTCCACGAGCAGTAATGACTTGGGAGAGTAGGGGGGCTGGAGGTGATCAGGAAGCCTGGATTTTGTGCACGATTTTATAGTGCCACAGTTTTACCGGTGTCTGCTGACTTTTTGCGGGTGGGGGAGGTTGAGGGTAAAAGGGAGACATTATCTTTTGATAATAAGAATCAAGCACATATTTTACACTCTCAGTCTGGTGAAAAAATGTTTAGGTTTTTTCTTTGTTACTTGGCCCTACTTGATCACCAAAATAAAAGATTATTTATTACCCTAACCATTTTTCAAAAGTATTTGGGGTTAATTGAGAAGATTAAGGCTATCTTCATAGCTCAAAGCTTAGTCCATGCATATTTAATAATAAAGGAAAACTGAAAGTTGCCTCTCTGAACTTTAGGTACTCACCGGATGAACTGCGGTATTTGCCGTTAAACACGGCACTTTACGAGCCCCCTCTGGATCCTGAGCTCCCTGCTCTAGATAGTGATGGTGATTCAGATGATGCTGAAGATGGTCGAGGTGATGAGAAACAGAAAAATAAAGGCACTTCGGTAATCTTTAGTAGGAGATACCTCTCTTCCCTTTAAAGTTTTGCTAATTGCTTTCCTGGAATGTCACATTGAACTTGTATCACCATCCCCTTTTTGAAAAAGGGACAGTTGTATGTAATTTCCAGAAAGCTTTCATTAAGTAAAGTTATTTATTGTGTGCGTTGATACAGACAAGCTGTGCATGGCCTTTTGTAGGGTTATATTTAAAGTTGCTCCTTGTAGTCATCACAAGCAGGTTAGGCAAGGGCACCAAACACCACCTTACAGTCTTACCGTTAACTCGCTTGGTTTGGGGGAGCACGTTAACTTGTGTTCCTATTGCTTAATTAGTAATCTTAGGCTTCCTAAGGGAAAATATAAAGGTTACTAATAGGTTGTGCTATTAGTTAGGTTTTCTGTATGACTTTTTTTTGTAGCAAAATGCACTTGCTACACAGTGGGGAAGTTGGTGTGCTCTGTGGTATTGAAGGTGAATGAAAAACGTGGTGGTATAGGGTTCTGATTTTATTCGCACTGTATATTGAGCAACTGGCCATTTTTAAACTTGTTACTATAGCCAGCCTGAACTTGAGAATGCTGCCGTTAAATGGGCAGTCCATTTCTTTGTTACCATTAGCTTCTGAAACATATTTAATGGTACATGTTGCATAAAATAAGACGCTATTCAACTACTAAAGTGATGATACCCCTTTCACTTGTTGTTGGTAAAAGGGGAGCTGTGGTGTGGTGAGGGTGTGATGGTGTGATGTTCCCCCACGCTGCTAGTAGGAGTGTAAATTCATCCAACATTTTGGGCAAGGATTTTGACAGTATATACCAAGATGTTTCACTTCCACAGAATTTGACTTAGCAAATACACTAATAGAATTTATTTGAAGGACCTAATCAGATGCTGACAAAATTTAATTAGAAAAATGTCCATTAGAATATTAACAGCATTTTTTATAGTGGAAATTAGAAATAAATCTAATGTCCACGATGGGCGATATATTACATTTACTTGATAGAAATGCAGTTCAAAGAATATTTAATGATGTGATTAAATGTACATAACACTTAAAAAAAATTAAAACACATACACATAATCTAGTTTTGTGTTTTAAAAAGTGAGGGCACATCTGTAGATAAGGTGTGTATGTGGTATGTGATGTGTGAGTCTGGTATCTATATATATGTACAAACACGTGTCTAGAAGGAAGAAAAAGGAGATAATGTTCATGTTCCCAGTAGTTGTTACAGAGTGTTTATCAGGGTGCTTATGGATAACCTCATTTTTTCATTTGTAATCTTCATAATTTATATAAATATAACATTTTCATTCTAATTAGAAAATTTTAAATTAAAAAATGAAGAATTAAAATATCAGATATCGAACTCCTAAACTTTGAACATCTGAAATATGTCAGATGTTGTAAATACTTGGCAGTATTGGCCCCTGCATAGTTTAACGTTATGAAAACACAAGTGTGTGCTTGAAGAACTTCTTTAATGACCTTTATTACTCAATGAAAATACCCACACATATTTAAAACAGTGTGGTTTTTTTTTTTTTTTTTTTTGTGAAGATCAGCCCTGAGCTAACATCCGTGCTAATCCTCCTCTTTTTGCTGAGGAAGACCGGCCCTGAGCTAACATCTATTGCCAATCCTCCTCCTCCCCCCCCTCCTTTCCCCCGCAAGCCCCAGTAGATAGTTGTATGTCATAGTTGCACATCCCTCTGGTTGCTGTATGTGGGACGCCACCTCAGTGTGGCTGGACAAGCGGTGTGGCTGGACAAGCGGTGTGTCCATGCGCGCCCGGGATCCGAACAAGGGCTGCCAGTAGCGGAGTGCGCGCACTTAACCACTAAGCCACGGGGCCGGCCCCCAAAACAGTGTATTTTTTAAATAATATTTTTGCATGAAACAAGTGTGTTCCCTTGTGACATGGCAAAGTGATGTTGAAGCTCTGTGGTATGATAATAGCTGAAGTAGATAATTCTGCTTCCGTTGACTTGAGTCAGAAAACAAAGTTGATTAAGGTACTCGCTGATATAAATGGAATTAGCTATATGTTATAATGTACTTATAAGACATAAATGATTTTTAATGTGACTTATTTTAATCTACTGGGAAAAGTTTTCCTATATTTAGAATTATCTTTTTATTTTTAAATTGATGAAACTCTAAAACTTTTTTTGAATATATTCTGTAGTTTTCAAAATTCAGACTTGGGGCCGGCCCCATGGCTTAGCGGTTAAGTGCGCGCACTCCGCTGCTGGCGGCCTGGGTTCGGATCCTGGGCGTGCACCGATGCACTGCTTCTCCAGCCGTGCTGAGGCTGCGTCCCACATACAGCAACTAGAAAGATGTGCAACTATGACATACAGCTATCTACTGGGGCTTTGGGGAAAAATAAAGGAGGAGGATTGGCAATAGATCTTAGCTCAGAGCCGGTCTTCCTCAGCAAATAGAGGAGGATTAGCATGGTTGTTAGCTCAGGGCTGATCTTCCTCACCAAAAAAAAAAAAAAAAAATTCAGACTCAAATCTGCGGGAATTCCGAGGAACTTTTGTTTGTGCCTTTGACCTGCAGGACAGCTCCTCTGGCAACGTGTCTGAGGGGGAAGGCCTTCCCGACAGCCAGGAGGAGCCTCTCCAGGGAAAACAGAGATCCAAGGACAAAGCTGCCACCCCAAGAAAAGACGCTTCCAAACGTTCTGTACTGTCCAAGTCAGTTCCTGGGTACAAGGTAGAAGAGAAAAGCCCCTGACTCAGCTTTCTTCCTGAGCAGCCTCTCTCCCTGAAACATTTTAACTTTGAATTTCAAAGTGGTGGAGCCCTGCCTGCTGCCCTGCACTAGCTGTTCCTCTGTGCTATGTGCCCTGTCAACTTCTTTCTTTTTTGCTTTATTTTCCTGGTGGCTTTTCTATCACTTTTGGCTATGGTTTAGCTTCTGTTTTCTGTATATGTACAATTGTAAGAGAATCTTTTTTTTTCTTTTAAATAATAACCAGGCAAGTATGGATTTTTAAGAAATTATTTCATAGGCAGAACTTCATACTTTGTTTCATCAGAGTAAAGGTCATAATTATCTGACATTTTAAATATCCTAGTATTTAGTATAGCTAAACATGTTGAGCTGTAAAGTATGGGTGGATATACTGTCAGACTGAGTTGCATTTTTGTAGTGCCTTTCATTAAGAAAGATCTGGGTTTAATCTAAGGATTATTTGATCCATTTGCCAAATTCAGCTAACTCTGCGATAGAATGTAGTAAAACTTGTTATTTACATTGTAGTGCCAAGCCTAATCTTTGCACATAACCCATGCAATTCTCTGACAAGGATTTAAACATTATTTAGTGAGGTAACTTGGCTGATAGACTTGTTAACTTTTTGATTGGGTATTCTCAGAGTAAGATAGTATGTTATCAGCAGTGTTATTATTTTTATTGTTTGCTCCTGCTGTCTGCCCCTCCCCCTTCAGAGTGTTAGCTGAGAGGTGAGTAGCCTTATTTGTATATGGGGATTTAGGAATATCATAAAAGGAGTGGAATTAGCTGCACAGTTTTGTTTTTTGGATGGTAATAGTAAAATACACAGTTCTTTTGGTCTGGAATGTATCAGACTAAGCTTTTCATTGTGGTTAGGAAGGTGTTTTGAAGGAAAGTTTTACAGTCAAGTGATGAAGAAGTTGTGCTTAGGGTGTTGTAAACACCTTGTTTTGCATCAGAATTGGGGTTGTGGTAGGTCATCCAGAAGAACAGGTTCAGGTGAGCTGCTACCAGCTTCCCTGCAACCTGACCAGAATGCTTCTAACAGTTTGTTTGCCTTTCTTTTCTCAAAGTAAAACAGCGACTTAAATTAGTGTATTCCATATTTCATTAGAAAATGCCTTTATGTAATCAACTTAAAAATACATGTTTTTTCAGCCTATGGCAAGCAAATCTTAAGCTTCATTCAGCAAAATGGCTTCAATAGGCTGCAGCTATGTGACTTTTGTACTTGTTTTTACACATATAGGTTATCTAATTTTTTTAAACTGAAGATTTAAATTAATGCTTAATAATTAAAAGCAAATGAACTCCAAAGATTAAATTTTGGAAAGTTAGCTGGGTGTGTGTGCTACACTGTGCTACTAGTCTGATAAGAGGTTCAAATGGGAGTGTCAGCTCAAAGCACACTGTCAGTGTTGAGTAGACCTTTCAGACAATAAGCCTGGATTAATTATGGGTTAAAAAAAGAGAGAATATTGAAATAGATGTTTTAATAGAAGCTGTGAAAGTGAAGAACTATTCAATACTATCAGTGATTTATTATAGAAGAGATCATCTAGGTTAACCTAAATTGATAAGTACTCAAGGGAGTCTAATATGCAGAATACACATTTTATAATCTTCTGTGAACATTTTTAGTACCTAAAAATGTTTCAGGTATTTCAAAGTTTGGAACAACCAGTATCTAGACTTAATACGTTAATGTGAACATGTTTATTAAAAGTTAACCTCTCTATGAAAAGTATTAATAAGCCAAGATGTGCCTAAATATTAGGGTACTTCAACCTGAAGGCATATGTATAAATGTGTTTTAAAATCTGGGAGTTAAGAAAAATGATAATGTATCTGATGTCTTGCTTAATAAGAATGACTAGTGCTTGCCCTTAATTTGTAGGACAGTATTGTTTAGGTTACATTAACCTGAAATTAAAGCATAATTGTTAGGATTCAGGCCTATGTTACCAGTGTATCGTTAAAATTTATAGTGTATTAGTGTTACCATATCACTTATCTTTGGTTATTTTTCAAGCAGGAATATGAATGTACTGTTAGCCTTTTATTTGAGATGCTGAGAACTATTAGAATGAGTATTTTAATTTTCTTGTCAATAGTGACATTATGATGTTGTTGCAGTTATGAGAAGTAAAACTGACTGTCTCCATCAGACATACGTAGGGTTCTGTTCCGTTAATCTTCAGGAGAGTTCTGCACACTGTTCCCTTCCTCCTCCATCAACTCTACAGTACAGCGAGAAACTAGCTTCCCAGCCACAATTGGTATCCACTGTGTAAAGTGCTGGGCTGAGCAGTGTGGCTTCTTAGAGCGCTCAGAGTGCTTGAATGAACAAGCCTTTTACATTGAGCTGTGGCCTCATCGTAGAAAATGCTGCAAAGCTCTGTCTCTGCCTCTCCCTTCTCCACCCCTGTCTCTCCCTTTTTTCATCAAGGTGAAGACTATTGGGTAAGAAAAATTTTAAGTGGTTTAACCAAACATTATGATTTTAAGCTTAGAAGTAAATCTGGAATTTTCTTGGTGTCCTTTTAATCGTAGGTGTTTAATGTATATTTTAATGATTGTAGAACTTGAATTGCTCTAGAATGTGAATGACTAGCCTTGTGTTTTATTCCTTTATACTTTTGTAAAGGATCTCCTATGAGGAGTTCTTTCTTTAGAATTGAATATTGTGTGGTTACTTCCTTGACTTTAGTGCAAGATACTAGAGTACTTAGTATGCCAGTATCTAACTTAAACTACAAGTATTAGATAAGTATATCCTTTACATTTAGTACAGGTACTATAACCAAAAGATATTTCTTATTTTGATGGATTGAGAGGTAGCTTTCTGCTGTATATTATGGCAGTTACAGATTTGATTGTACCTGAACCAGAATTTGGATCATGGAAGTGCACTTCCTAGCTATTTTTTATTTAGGGATAGGAAAACACAATGAGAACCTTATGCTTAGAATGTAGCAGGAACAAGAGGGTAACACACTGCAAGACTTAAAAGGTTTGAGCGTGTGACACTATCCTTTTGTTGGGGGAGCAGGGTATAAAGATATACGTACAGGAAATGTAGAATAGCTAACGGTAAAATTTTATATGTATGTTTTAACTTCTATGATATTTATTATTTTGTAGAGACATTTGTGATTGTTTAGAGTTATTGTTTTTATTATATTTATGTATAAGGTTGACTTTTTTTAAATAAATAAGTCAAAAATTATTTTTGAATGCCTCTGTCATCTTTTGCAAAGAAAGATAATTTAAAGAATAAAAAAATTAAATAATTAAGAACAAATTGTTTAGGCCTAACAGGTTTTGAAGGTGGCAGTGAGACATTTCAAAGCCGAATACCATATACAAAGTTGGAGTTTCATTTAGGCTCCTCTTTGGTTCAGTAACTTAGGAAAAGAAAATTTAAGATGCATTTGGCTGGGTTGGAATAAAACAAATATAATAATTCTATTTAAAATAATTTTTCTCCCGGTTCATATATATATATATATATATATATATATATATATATATATATATATCCACCTCTGGCCCCCATTTCCTACTTGGGCCATGCTTGCTCTTCTTTTTCTCCCACTGTCCTTACGTATTCATATAGCATGAGTGAGCATCATATCACCACAGTCAAGGCTATGATGCTGGAATGTTCTCACCCCAGTAATTTCAGATGTGGTGAATCTTCTCTTTTTTGTCCTTTTCCACGTGTTGCCAAGTGTTTTTTAAAGCCAGATACCTTCATTGGATTGAGCATGTTTTTAATCTGACAAATGATTAGTACTCAAAATGTGTCTTTGTATTTGAGTGATAATTTTTTTTTGCTTGTCTGAAAACTTACTTTTCTCTTTTATGTTTTGTTTTTCACACTGAATGCATTTTCCCATGTAGGCTCATTTATTAATTTATTAGATAGGCAAAGGGAATCATCACACAGCTCGGTTTTCCACACATATTTTTGCACATGATAGTGTATGCATGAGACATCTTTCAACTAAAAATGTGAAAACATTGATTTTGTAACTTAGATTTTATAGATCTAGTTTTACAGCTTTGGAAAATATCAGTTTTTAAACCAAATCAGTATATAAGCTGCTTAAAACTGAGTCGTTTTTTAAATAATAAGCCTAACTTACATGAATAGTCATTTGGTGCGTAGCTTTTCTCTTCCAGTTAATAGTGTGATTTGACATTGTATTTAGTCTTCCCTTTCAGTTCATTATAAAGATCTCACTGTGCATGTAGGGAGTGTAGAATGCTACATTTAATCCTAACACAGATCATGCAGTTAACAAAATTTAAAGTGAATTCTAATAAGGATTTAGTCAGTAGGCCATTGTATGTTGAAAGCAGACTCACGTCAAGTTACGTCTTTCAAAAAGGTCCTCATTAGCAAGTTACCAAAAGTAAAGATAAGGCATTACAATAACAGAATTCCTTTTGAACACATAGTAAGTTCTTCTGGCATGAATTTATAGCCCTCTTCTACCCTTCCAGCCAAAGGTCATTCCAAATGCTCTATGTGGAATTTGTCTCAAGGGTAAGGAGACCAACAAGAAAGGGAAGGCTGAGTCACTTATCCACTGCTCCCAGTGCGATAACAGCGGTAAGTATTGGCATGTCTTCTTAACTTTTTAACCACTCTGTTGCTTCAAAAACTAGGATTTTTAGTTGTCAGATAGACTTGAACCATAGAATCATCAAATATAGAGGGCAACTTATAAGGTGTAGATGAAGTCCATGTATTTTCTTCTACACTGTATTTTCAGTTCTCTTCTGCGATTAAACATTGTAGCCCTTCTTGAGAAATCTCAAAACTAGCATTTTATTATGCTATATTAAGTTAAAAATTCTTGTGTGAAATACTACTAATATTGGTTTTGGTTTAGGCCATCCTTCTTGCCTGGATATGACCATGGAGCTTGTTTCTATGATTAAGACCTACCCATGGCAATGTATGGAATGTAAAACTTGCATTATATGTGGACAACCCCACCATGAAGAAGAAATGATGTTCTGTGATGTGTGTGACAGAGGTTATCATACTTTTTGTGTGGGCCTTGGTGCTATTCCATCAGGTAAAGATGAAAAAAGAAGGAACATAATCTTTGAGTGAAAGGACTCTCCCAGCATTTTTGTACAGGCTTCATAAACACCATAATGACACAAAGGGCCTGTAGACCCCTCTGTTGACAAGACGTGACCAACGCTGTGATTACCCAGATCATATCCACCTGCTTTTCATCCCTAGACAACCCAACTAAAGGACACATGAGATGTCAAGGTGCCTAATCTAAGTTTTGGAAATAGAGCTCAATGTACAGAATGAGCCAGTGTTTTTCTACTGAAATAGCTAAAGCAACAGCATCAATTTGTTTCAAAGCCTTGATTTTATTTTTATGTCACCTATTTAGAAACTTAACAAAATGACTGCTATGCCTGTATACATGTTAAACCAGATTTTTATAAATCAAGGCAGCTTGACAATTCCAGAAAACTTTAGAATGAACAGAGGATCGAAGAATAAATCACAGTAATTGCACTAAAACATTACACACATAATTGTGTAACTTTAGAACTCATTTGCATAGTTAATACTGTATAATACTTTATATAAAGTATATGCCTAGAACTAAGTTTCCTGGGAATCATTAAGAAGCAAGCAACTTAAAGTTCTGTAGTAATTCAGATCAAGTACATAGTACAGTTTATCAATGTGCTATCAAATACTTGGTAAGTTTTAAAGTGCTGTGTTGGCAAAATACACCAGGACTTGAGAGGATGCTGTTAAGATACACAGCTGCCAGTGAGCAGCAGCGAGAAAGGCCGAAAAAAAGCCGAACTCAAGAACAGGTTTTATATTAGGATTTGTATTACTGAACTTTTTAAGTGTGATCGTGTTTGGATTTCAGAAAGGATTTTAATAATTTTTTAAAGGTCCCTATTATAGCATTGCTCCTCTCACCATGCCTCCCCCCCACCACTTGCACTGAATTTCACAGGACATTGATTACACTAATCATCTAAAGGGAAGTTTACATTTTTCTCTTTAAGGAATTCATTAGTCCCCTTCCCACCACACATCCACAGAGGACTGTCATTAGTGATAGCTAAGGAACAAGAGCAAAATGGGTTTAAAATTCAGTGCTAAAAAATTAAATTTCATTCTGTATTAACAATTTTTCTCCTAGGTCGCTGGATTTGTGACTGTTGTCAGCGAGCCCCCCCAACACCCAGGAAAGTGGGCAGAAGGGGGAAAAACAGCAAAGAGGGATAAAATAATTTTTTGACCGCAACATTGTAATATGCATTTAAATGAACTATTTGGTGCCAATTTATTTACAACATTCTCATTTTTATTCCAATAAAAGATTTTTGAAATTAACTATTTGCTTAAAATCTGCAAGTTGATTTATTTCTATTATAAGCTACTCTTGCCCTTGAAACCAATTTCAGGTAGAGAAATAATTCATCTTCCAAAAGGTTTTTATATCTTAGTACTTTGACTCTCTCTGGAAATTCAGTGGAAATATTAGGCAGCTTAATTTGAAATACTTTTATTAGCCTGAAAATTACTTTTACTTTTATGAAATTTTCCTAATCTACATTGTTTCTGGCCTACCATAAGTAGCATAAGAAAGTTATTTAGTAACGGAACAATTTTAATAAATAGGTAGCCCAAGATGTTAACATTACAAATGACCTGATGAGATTTGGTGCAGCTGATTTTACAACTGCACAGAAACACCACCAGCCTGCCAGGAAATCCTGTTTACATAGGAGGTACCATCCCTACTTGGGGTGGAGGCATGGAGCTTGTGTCCATGCTCAGGCAAGTATGAAGAAATTACATCTCAGACTTGCTTTTAGTAACTCTTCAAAGCCTACACATTGTAACTTCATTTAGAATCTGTAACTAGAGTAAAATTATAAAGCTATCAGCCTTTTAATGTGATCTGTGTAACTGCATGAAAAGTTGCTCTATTTTGATTTCTTTTATATAAACCTAAATTACTGCAATAATCATTCTTTTTAGTCTCCTGACTAATCAAAATGGAGTTTAAACATTTTATTGTTCATATCTTTTATAGGAATTTTGATCTTTAAAAGGAAATAAATATCATGTTTGCTGCTTTTCCTACTTTTGGGGTAACTGAGGTAACAAAACAGTATGGCTTTATTTTTCCATCCCCCAACTAGAAAAGGTAACCAGAACTCCAACCAGGTGAGAGTAGCTAGGTTCACAGCAAACTGCAGTCAACTTCACAGATTAAGGGTATTATACTCCACAGTATGTTCAGTGAAATCAAAAAAGAATTTCAAGTACCAGCTTCAAAATACTAATTAATATTGTCCAGAGAACGGATTCCTCTTCTTGAGATGCATCTTCTGGAGCATAAGCGTGCTTATGACTCGTATCTGTGCCATCCGAATACGCCGTCTCACCAAATGGGTACTGTTCGATGGTTCGGTCATAGTAGACTTTCATTTCAAATTCGCTCTCGTGGTGAGATGGGTGTCCGTAAATCCCTATCCCCACAGGGCGCTGGAAATGCGCTGGAATAAAAACGACGTCCTGGCCACAGGTAACAGACTGCAGTTCATAGTCATCAAAACTCGGGTGGAGGGTGCTGTCAGACACGTACAGGTCTGCATCGCCCTTTAAGCTCTGCATCTTAAGAACTATCTTTCCCTCATGATTTAACCGCAGATAGCTGTAATTCCCGGCTCCTATCTGACCCTGAACAACATGCAGAAGTATCCATTCTTCTGGAACTTCCTCCTCGTCAGAGGCATTCACCAAGGACACAGCTTGAGACGCTAGCAGTATCAGGAGCGCGCTCTTCCAGGGAGCTGCCATGGTGGTGACACCTAGCGCCGCAACCTCATCTGTGAGCGGTCTGCAGATAAAAGCAAGGACGCGCTCAGCACGCTGTTTACACCTGGGGCAACTCTGAATGTCAGGGCAGGACACGTCCGTCCAGGCCACCCGCCGGGGCTCAGACTTCGGGCGGGTCCTGGGCGACCTCTGCGGCCCGCTGCCCTTGCCCCTGGCCCAGGGAAGAGGAGGGGAGAGCATGGGGAGGGGATGAGAGAGGATGGGGAAAGGAGGGGAGGGGAGAGCACAGGAGAGGAAGGAAGGTGCTACGGAGGGGATGGGGAGAGATGGAGAGGGCAGAGGACCGGGAGGAGAGGATGGAATGGGGAGGCCGTGCAGGGAGGAGACCCACGGGGAGAGGAGGATGGGAGGCCCGGAGGGAGGAGGGGGCCTGGGTCGGGTGCGGGCGCGACGGGCCGGGGCCGCCTGGGGATCCCGGAGCGCGGGCCAGGCTGAGGGGCGTCTCCGGGTAGCTCCGCCGGGAGCGGAGGGGCGGGAAGGCCGGCCTCCCGCCACGCACTCACCCCTCTCCCCACAGGGCGCCGCGCCAGCAGCACCGGGCCGGGGCCGGGCGGCCGCGCCGGACGAGGCGGAAGTGAGGCGGCGCCCGGAAGTGAGGCTGTCCGGAAGTGGTGTGGCAGCTATGAAGTGAGGCCTCGGGGCGGGGGGGGGGGCGGCGGCCTCCGGGCTCTCGCGAGAATGGAGCAAGTGGCGGGTGCGCTAAGGGGGGAATGGGTTTGTAACCAGGGCGACGGGGCGAGGGCGGGGCGCAGGCCCTAAGCTCTCGGGTGCTCACCTGACAGAGCGTCCACCTCGCGGGTCCCCAGGTGAGAGGCAGGTGCGCCCAAGGGCCCCTTGTCCGGGCACCTGTTCCCTGTCGTGTGCTCCCCTGACTGAGCGACCATCTCGAGAGTCACCAGGTGACAGGCAGGTGCGCCCGAGGGCCCCTTGTCCAGGCACCTGTCACTTCTCCTGTGCTCATTTGACTCAACATCCATTTCGCCAGGTGGGCACTATGTGTGGGTGGGTCTTCTGGTGAGAGGCAGGTGCCGAAGGGCCCTTGTCCAGGCACCTGTTACCTGTTTTCTTTTCCTGTTAAGAACATGGTACTTTGTGAAACGCTCCGAAAAGAGGCTTCAAAATGGAGTTTTGTTTATATTCGGGATTTATTTTGTTAATTTGGAATATGGGTTAAGGGACACCTATTGGCCACTGAAAAAGATTTCCCTAAGAAAGATTATGTGCATTTTAGTATCACACTTTTGTGTGGATTCCAATTCTTGTGTTTCATTTTAGAACCTGC
Source organism: Ceratotherium simum simum (assembly GCF_057802395.1). NCBI lineage: Eukaryota > Metazoa > Chordata > Mammalia > Perissodactyla > Rhinocerotidae > Ceratotherium > Ceratotherium simum. The sequence goes on from NC_141937.1 coordinate 856,327, forward strand.
TGAATCACTTTTGTGGAAACAAGTGGCATATAAATATTAAAAATATATGGAGTCAGCCTGGTGCTGTAGCGGTTAAGTTTGCCCGCTCCACTTTGGTGGCCCGGGGTTCCCAGGTTAGGATCCTGTGGCAGGCGTCGCACATATAAAGTAGAGGAAGATGGGCACGGATGTTAGCTCAGGGCTAATCTTCCTCACCAAAACACAAAACCAAAAACATGCAATGACCCTTGTGCCCGTTTCTATAGAACCTGAACTCTGCCAAGTAGCTACAAAATTTGTGGGTTAGTCAGGATGTAATGGAGATTGGCATGTGTTGGGTTAAAGAGCGTGTATGTTGGCACATTGAATTGTTACGTTTGCAGTCACTTATGGTTGTGTAAAAGTGGCATGAAGGTCTAAGGCTGATTATATTTTTGGGGTTGACTTGACTGAAGTTGAGAGAAGCTGCATCCAGGTGGGTAGTGACTCACTGGTCTTGGGCTAATGATGGAGATGGCACTAGTGGGGCTGGAATACCAGAGAGTGGATGGGACATAGGGATACATCTGGATCTGTTTTGAATCATTAAAGAAGGAAATGATTTTAAAACGTCGGTATGATAACTGTTATTAGTAGTCAATGATTTGTGCTTACTTGGTAAGTCACAGGCACAAAAGTGCAAAATCTGTGGGCTATAAGTCATCCTGGCCAGCAGAAAGAGGGTATAGATTTTTTTTTGGTTAAAGCAACTAAATATAAAAAGTAGTATTACCTTTTAAAATATTTAATAATTTAGGAAAGAAATTAAAGACAAAGATATGCCTGGGTATAATTTGGTACTGTTTCCACACCTCTGTTATCAGTCCTTGCTCCATTTTATACTAGTTCCACCCTCAGGATATCTAGAGTTAGAACCTCTCTCCTGTTCTGGCTAAGGTAGAGAACTTTATATTTTCTTTTGCTACAAAGTAAAGCGTCAAGGACACTTTAATTATGGTGCTATTTGTCACTTTACCACCGGAGCTCAGCATGCTGTCCAACCAGCATGTTACATTTTCCTCACTCAAGAATGAGACAGAGCATTTCTGGCTTGCTGAGCTGCTAAAAGAGAAAGATTATGATCTTTTCTAATCAGAAAGGAGTAATTTCTCTTTCTAAAAGTATACATATACACATATGTACATAGAAAAAAACAGAACAAGGTGCACAGGGTTTTAACAGTGGTACCCCTTGAGTAGTAGAGAATAATTATTTTTTTCTTGTATGGATTTTCTAATTTTGTACAATTCACATGCACTGCTTCTGAATCACTAAAAATGTCTTGAATGTACAGCCTCCAGTTATCTAGGATTACTGTCTGCTTTGTGTTTACTGACTTAATTTTAAAACAATGGTCTCTCCAGCAGCCATTTGTCACTGCGTTTTCCTGAAGTACTTACATAGTCTTAGAATCCCGTTAAAAAAATAACTTGAGTGTAGCCTCTCAGGCTTGTTCCTGTGCGTGTATATCAGACTCTTACATTGGTTGTCCAAGGGGAATGTGCAACAAGGAGAGGAGGTGGGCGGGGAGGGAAAGTTTAACTGTAGTATTTATGTATTGTTTAAGAGTTTTGCACTGTATTGCTTTTGTAAGCAAAAAAAGTTAAACAATTTATATCAGTAAGGGTAGGCTAGTGCTGTGGCAAACAACCCTGACAGATAATTGTATGTGTCTTGCTCACACAGTCCTGTGTGGCTGCTCAAATCAGATCACGCTTTTAGGCGTTCCCTCTTTCGTTCCCTCTTCCTTAGGCTCTCCATATCCTCTCCATTTAGTCAGTGCTTGGGGGAAGAGAAGAGAGAATCGCGTATGGGAGGGTTTTATGGGCCAGGCTTGTAAGTGGCCTACGTTACTTATGCCCGCATACTCCCTCCCCGCTGCCCTGGCCAGAGCTCAGCCTCGTGGTGGCATCTAGCTGTAGGGGAAGCTGGATCATGTAGTTTCCAGAAGGAAATGGAATGAATTGTTGAACAAGGGGAAGCACTTGTCATTGCCTCCCTTCTGGTGACCAGACATCTGCTTCTTTCTTGAACCCACATAGAGAACTCACCTCCCCAGGGCACACATCTAGTCACGGCATCCAGCAGGACACAGAACATCTCCCAGCATGGCACAGTTCTCTCCATCAGCCCCCCGATATGGTTCCTCATGGTCCGGGTGTTACCGGATACATACCCAGGTTCTTTATCTGCCACACAAGAGGGGCCAAATACAACTAGAACACCAGGCTTATGGCAAGGAAAGAGTTTGTATTTCGGGTGACGTCAGCCGGGAGACGAGAGCTCTCAGATTTGTCCTGTCTCCCCGAAAGTTGGGAGGCAAGGGGTTTTAAAGGTTGTGAGGGATGTGGCTGCTGGTAGGGAGGGGGAGCCTGTGGCCTTGCTGGTTGGCGCTTTCCCACCAGCCTGCGTTTGGCCTTGTGAGGCTGCTTGGAGGGAGGAGGATGGTGGATAAGGGAATTGCAAGTGGGTGTCCTTCAACTGTCTCTGTCTCCGTAGTGGATGGTGGATTCTGGCTCCAGGAAGCCAAGGAGTTGAGGTCTGAGAAGCTTTAGCTTGTTGATGTCAGTTTCCCTGTAACAAACCTCAAGCACTGGTAATTAGCCAAAACATCAGTGTGAGCCCAGCTTGAGGGCACCTGGGCTTTTAACAATTAGTAACTCCATCTGCCTTGTGAAGTTCAGGGATACAAAAACACCCCAATTGTTACATATGAATGTAACTTAGAGAAGCAGGGAAAGAGGATGAGTGCTTTTGGTTTTAACCCCATATATTCTGGGTTTAATGTAGGGGCACTGATATCAGGGCCAGTATCATGGGAACCTATGAACTAAAAAGACGAGCTATCCGCTCCCCCACCAAAGCACTGGGTTAAATGTGACCAGGGTTATTGTAACAGAATCTCCCCTTCATAAGGGAGATGGGTCCATAATGGTGCTGAAATCGGTGGGGTGATCTAATTAGATTTAGGTCTAATCTAAATCCTATTGGACCCCGACTCTGCTGCCTGGGGGCCCCCCTTGTCCATTTGTCCGTTGTTGGTCCTACCCTCAGGCCTCTTCCCTTCATAGCCTCATCTGAAGGGGTCGTGAGATGATGCCCTCCTGGAGGGCTGCCGTGGTCCACCTCCTGCAGCAATGAAGAGGGACCAAAGATGCTCAGTCTTAAGCAGCCAGGGTGTCTTTGTCTGTTGCTCCGTGTTTCTGTGGCCTCCTGGCTCTCTTAAGGGCACAATGGGCTCTGGTCTGTACATCCCATCAGCTGCGTGTGTCAGCTAGCAACTCCACCATAACCCTGACTGCGTATGCTTTTCAAGGCTTTTATCTGTCTTTTTGCACGCTTGCTCTCTTGTCTTTCCTGGAATTGAACGGCTGGTACCTGGAGGTTATATGGAACTGAAGGCTTGAGTGGGAAGGTACCTGTCCTTGATCTGGTCTTTTCTGGAAGGCTGTCTTGTTGGTCCCTGGTCCCTCACCACAGTTTTCCTGAAGTCCTCACACTTCTGGACACTTTCTGTTTCCACTCACTTTTGCTTTGTACACCATTCTTTCTTCATCCAATTTTATGTGTTGGCTGCAAACACTGATTCCTTCCAATCATTTCGCCTAGGGCTGCAGGATCAGTCAGCGTGGGGTCTTTCTGTCAGGTTATCACAGGATAGAGTTTAGTCAAATGTTTTGTCACTGCATAACATGAATCTTGAGCTGTCAGCCTCCTGAATTTGTTTCCAAGCCACACCACTCAGTCACTGAGCAGCACCTGCTTCAGGGTCCCAGGTTCTGCACTGGCTGGGGTGGGCTGTCACAAGTAACCTCAGCATGCCAGTGGCTTCACACAATAAAAGTTTGTTTCCCGCTTACACAGCAGTCCATCCCAGTGCCCCTGGTCAGGTGACCCTCACCAGGAAACAGCTCAGACAACCACTTTTTTCCACTATGTGCCCTCCCTCTCAGCCTTTGGAGCCCCCTGCCTTCACCTGTGGTGGATAAAGTGGTTGGAGGGTCACACATGGGACCATATTTGGGACCAAGCCTGTGCATAGGGGTGTGACTTCTTCCCGCCTTCCACTGACCAGAACTCGGTGGTGCTGCTGTGCTTAATTCCAGAGAGGCTGGGAAATGTGGTTTTGCTACATTCCTGTGGCTCCAGGGAGAAAGCAGAAAGGGCTTGGTGAAAAACTAGCAGGAGACTGCCATACCACGGAAATGGGAAAGCCAATATTTTAACAGGTGTGAAAAGAATACTTGTTTGTCAAGTATTCTTAAATAAGACATCTGATGGGGTCCCCAGACCACCCTCAGGCTCGATGCCTTACTAGGACGACTCACAGGGCATGGGAAAACTGCTATACTCACAGTCACCATTTCAAAGGAGAAGGCAGGTGGAGCCTGTTCCAGGAGACACCAGGCCTGACTTACCTCCCTCCCAGTGCAGTCACGCGGACATGCTCACTTCTCCCAGCAACGATGGGTGACAACCTCTGTGAACCCAGGGAGGCCCACTGGGCCTTGGTGTCTGGGGATTTAGTGAGGGTCAATTGTGTAGACACGCACTGCCCACATGACCAACCTCAGCTACCCAGACTGCCCCCAGTCTGGGAAAAACAGGGGTTCACCATAAATCGCATTGTCAGGATAAACTTAGGTGGTCAGACTGGTCAACGCCGCCCAGGGCCTCAGGTTACAAACACACCTCAACAGGCTCATCTCCCAGGGGCCAGTGCCCAAGACAGGCCTCTCCTGGGAACGTGCAGGGTGTTAGCCACTGGCCTGCCCAGTCAGCCCTCTCCTGCCCAGATCTCGTTCCATTCAAGTCCGAGTAGAAAGTCGGGGCCAAACTGTTTCATTCCTCTGTCCACCGAGATGAATTCTAGAGGTTGTCAACCCACCTTGGTGTAATGATTGTGGTTTACAGCTGTGCAGCTGTACGCTTGTGTGTGTGTGAGGGACATGTTTTACTGGAAGACAGTTGTCGTTTTCTCTGGTGTGTTCTTTTGTGGCATGCAGCCTCTGGAAAATTAAGATAGTCCTGCTAGGTGGGTATTCCTAGAGATGGTTGAGAAAATCAGTTTTCTAGGAAGCTTTTATTTGATTGGTTTAATTTGCTAACAGAAAAATCAAATGAGACAGTAGTTATTTTTCACCTGAACATTTACTCCATTTTAATTGCATTCACTTTGTATGTTCATATAGGAAATATTAAAGACCTTTGCTATTCAATGAACTGTTTTTTATCTCAGTCCAGTGCTGGCGTTCTTCCAGGCAGAATATAACAGACGAGATACAATGGCTCATAGGCATACCAACATGCTGGTTCCAGGAGGAAAATGACAGACACTCGAACAAGCTGACCCAACCATGGAGATGCAGAGATCATGAAGGTCTCCGGCTCCAGCCTGCGTGTGATCCAGCACCGGGGCTCCCTCTGGCTGTAGACGTTGTGACTGTGTAATGACGTGACCCCATGAGTAACATATGAAATCCGTGGATACGTGAACAGACTTTAGTGTTGTAACCAAACAGAACTTGCAACAAAGTTGATTTGACACATTAGAATATTCCATTGGGCCTGTCAACGGAGGAAAATTCACTACAATTCAAACAAAAGATATTTATTTGGGGAATTAGAATTGCAATTTGGGGAGCACAGATTCAGGTAGAAACTCAAAACGTGTTCTGATTACAGGAGAGGGGCTTAGGGTTTTTATGGGAAAAAGGGAGGTTGAAGTGAGTTGTATTACAGACAAGTTCATTGGTGCTAGATGAGGTCAGGCTGGGTTTGTACTTCATTGATTGGCTTGAGATTCACTCATCAGGCAAAAGGCTAGCCTTGTCCTTCATTGACTGGTTGAGATTCGGTCATCAGCAAAGTCGAGTCCCAACAGTCCTTACAAGCATGATATTCTTGTCCTTAATGACTTCTTGGAATGCTAGCAGTTTGGTCCAGTTTGGAAGATACAGAAAACAAGACGCGCAAGGCAGTTCCTCTGAAATGGCTGCTCCGGCTCTACTGTAATATGGCTCCACTCACGTCATCCTTCACAGGCCACAGCGCAGTCACGGTTATGAGGTGCAGGTTGTGAATGGCTTGCATCTGGATGCCTGTCATTCCTGGGGTCAGCTGGGGAAACTGGAGGGTTAATAGGGCAGAGCGGGAGGCCGCGGGCCTTTCTGAGTGCTGGGAGCCGCCACCAGCGCTGCTGTGTTTCTGGGTATTCCAGCGCCAACTCTAGGAAGAGGGGACCTGCAGGCTCTGCAAGCAGTGGGCACGTTCAGGTGTCCTGGACCGAATTGCAGGTGGGGGGTTTCGAAACGTGAAATGCTCGCCGGGGTCAAGACTGCCTGTCGCTTTTCTTAAAAATCAGATGAGAAGGGTTGCCTTCTTTTGTGATAGCTGCACCGAGCAGGGACCTGAATCATGTGAAATGTTGGCGGGGAAGGGTGTACCCACTGCTGTTCCAGCTCCTAAACTCTTTCATTTCCAGGGTCCCTCAGACCTTCTGTTATGATTCTGTTCGGAATCCAGTCCTCCTCCCACTTCCGTCTTCTGCTGCGGTGAGCTCACGCTGCAGGTGGATGTGCAGGCCTTTGAGTGGGAATAGGGCAGACTTTATGTCTTAGTCCCTTCAGGCTGCTTTACAGAACACCAGAGACCTGCTGGCTTATACACATTAGCCTCAGTTCTGGAGGCTGGAGTCCGAGATCAAGGCATCGGCAGATTTCGTGTTTGGTGAGGGCCTCTCCCTGGATCTAGACATCTGTCATCTCACTGTGTCCTCACATGGCGGAAGGGACGAGGGAGCTCTCTGGGGTCCTGTTATTATAAGGGCACTGATCCCATTCACAAGAGCTGCACCCTCATGACCTGATCACCTCCAAACACCATCACATTGGGGGTTAGGATTTCAACATATGAATTTGGGAGACACAGACGTTCAGACCACAGCACTTCAGATGGTTGTGTACTTACACAGATTAGTGGCAGCTCTGCACCACTCAACCACACACGGCTGTTTTCGCTGCTCTTATATTTATTTGTCATTTGTTTTGAGATTATTTAATTTTCATCTAGTTGTGCTCTATCACTCTAACTTGACTGACACGGTGGAGGGGACACTTGTCCTTTTTTTGGCGACTCCTGGGGATTGGCACACAATGTGCTGAAGCATAAGCCATCTGTGTAGGTTGACCATCCACTCAGGCCCTCCAGACCTTGTTCCAGCTGTGGGGTCTAGAACTGTATGCTATTTAGTGTGTCCATGGAAAGTTCCAGAACATTCTCTACTGTGTTGTAGTCACGTGCTCCTTGTGTGTCCTAGAGGTTTGCTGTGGCACCTGAAGCACAGTGTCGAGACCTCTCAGCTTTAGGCTCTGTTATCTACAGTTTCCTGCTGGTGGTGAGATTTTTTTTGTTAGTTATAGTGTAAATATTATTCCACTGTCTCAACTTGTTAAATTCTTAATTGTGATGTCCTTAAATAGAACATGGTTTTGGATGAGTTCCCAAAGTGAGATCCCTGGGTAACAAGTGTCCTTCCTTTTTTTTTTTGATGAGGAAGATTCACCCTGAGCTAACATCTGTTGCCAGTCCTCCTCTATTTTGTATGTTGGTTGCCGTCGCAGAATGGCTGATGAGTGATGTAGGTCCACACCCGGGAACCGAACGCAGGCCGCTGAAGGGGAGTGCGCCAAACTTAATCACTATCCCACGGGCCTGGCCCCAAATGTCCTTGATTTTAATGTGCCGATTGGGCCAGCTCTTCTGCCTTCAGAAGCCGCCGTAGTGACTGATGAAGGGGACGGCAGCACTCTCCTGGAAGAGCCCTGTTGACTCGGAGCTGAGCATCTGGTGTCTCCTGTCTCTGATTGTCTCCTGTCTCACCCCCTCCCAGCCAAGCAGAATGAGAGGTTCTGTGAGCTTGGGGCCCACTGGGGACAAGGCCAGCCTGGCTGGGTGCTACTTGTCTCACATGGGCCAGCTGTAGAAGCTGCTATTCTGCAGTTTTCTAGAAAGAGTCATCTGCCCCACAGACACAGATGCAGGGCCAGGAAGAGAGCACCGGACCCTCCACTGCCTCTTGCTCCACACCCCACTGCCGCCTGCCCTGCCCTGCCTGGCCCGGTGAGCAGACCCTCCCCTGTGGTACCTTGATGGGGCCCAGCCTGGAAGGAGGGGAGACACTTTGAAATGGGTACAAGACTTAAATTCTTATTTAGCTCACATTTTAACACACAAAAGAGATAAAGGGATTTCAGCTGGAGGAGGGGAAACTAGACAAGGTGGGTATGAAGAGCAGTGGTGGGACAAGGTGTTCTTTCTGCCTGGGCCGTGGGGGCTCATGCTGTTAATGGGGGGCCGGCCCGGTGGCGTAGCTGTTCAGTGCGCGCGCTCTGCTGTGGTGGCCCGAGGTTCCCAGGTTCGGATCCTGGGCGTGCACTGACGCACCGCTTGTCAAGCCATGCTGTACGGTGTCCCATATAAAGTAGAGGGAGGTGGGCATGGATGTTAGCCCAGGGCCAATCTTCCTCAGCAAAAAGAGGAGGATTGGCATCAGATGTTAGCTCAGGGCTGATCTTCCTCATGAAAAACAACAATAACAAAAAAAACCGACCTCGGGGATCTGAACAAAGCTGTTGTGATTTTTAATCTACACTTTAGTGTCACTTCCTCTCCATCTTCTTGGGTCGACTTTCCCCCATTTCCTGCCGTCTTCTCCTGCCTTCTCCCCAAGCCCCCAGCACTGTCACCTGAGGACTGGTGAGCCCTGACCATGGGCCCCTTCCTGATCATCTGAGCAGATTCTCCTTGAAGCTAAGATCTTGGGCTTCCTGGAGGCCCTGCAGGAGCCCTGCCGGTCCCGGCACGAATTCTGCATTCATGATTTTAAATACCTCTTTTCTTCAAGATAACCCTCCCGCAAAATTTTATAAACTGAAGGCCCACAAACAGGCGTCTATGCTGGTGTGAAGCAAAACTTATTTTTTTCAGATTATTGTGACCCATACAGTACTTTTTGACATCGACTACAATGCATTATAGTGATTGTACCCATCCCCGTGATTCCTATAAATGTGCAACATAGCTGCAGATTTTAGCCTCAAAAATGTGATGGTTTCCTGGCTGCAGGATAGGTTTTAAGCTTTTTCTCATTTATTTATAATAGCTCTCTAAATATTAAGGATGTTAATTCTTTGTCTTTATTGTTGCAGATTTTTCACCAGTTTTCTGTTTGTTTTTGATTTTTAGTGATGTTTTGTAACCTGCAGTCCATCTGGAATTTTTGTTACTATTTCCCAAATGGTTGTCTAGTCCCCAAACAATTAAAACAATTTGTTTCTCAAAGCTTAAGGTAATATTCCTCCATACTTTGTCCCAGTTAAGCTCAAGTTCTGTCCAGGGGTTCCTGCCTAAGCAGGATTTATGGCAGCCTGTTGGGTAGAAAATTAGATGGCCTGCAGCTCAAAGAAGAGGAAAACAACAACTGTGTCCCGGGAAAGTCTGGCAGGGAGCTGAGCATTTGGTACAGGGGAGTGAGCAAGTCCTCTCAAGTCAGAACAAATGGTGTGAGTAGGATTGAGATGGCTGGACTCTTGTAAGAGGCAATGTGTGGGCAGCCCCAAGCCCAGTCTCCTGCAGTGGTCGGCTGGCTGGGTGTGCTTTGGCAGGGACACAAGCCACATAGAGCAGCAGTGAGTGGCTGGGCAGGGATGTCAGGCGAGTCTGTCTGGCTGTAAACCCGAGCTCCTCCCTCACAGCATGTTGCCAGCAGGGCTGATGCTTTCTCAGATCGAATGGAACTGTGAGGTCACATCTAAGGACCAGTCTTCTGTGTGGGCTGCAGTGGAGAGGCCACGGAGGAGGAGTCAGAAATGTGAAGGCTAGTCGTCTTGATTCCATAACTGGTCGTATCACTTACCTCTCTGATTTTTTCACCTGTAAAATGGAAAAAAAAACATTTAACAACTTTATAGAGTTAATGTGAGAATTAAATGATATAATGTATTTATTGTTATACACAAATCTACATGATAATATCTGTAAAAGTGATCGGTAAACTGTAAGTTTGTATACAAATACTATTATTTGCAAATCACAGTACTCACCACTTTGTCAGCACTTCTGTGGCTGAGCTTCAAGTGGCTCCAGTGCCTGGAAGGAGGTGTGAGGCAGGGCAGAAGCAAAGAGGACTCCAGGCTATTGCACCATGTGTGTAAAAGGATTACGTCGGTGCAGTTATTAACTGTGAGGTGGGAAAGAAGTCTGACACATTTTTTTATTTTTGTCAATGTTTTATTAGTTTATGCTTTATAAGACGTAGCCTGTGAATCAGTGATTATTTAACCCAAGGTAATTAACGTTAATAACAAGAATGTTGTGAAATAGTTGAGTAAATCCCGGATTAGCAACAGGAGATCTACATTCTAATTGCAGTTTACCACCATCTAATTTGCTTGGTCAATTTAGAAAGTAACTTTGTATCTTAGCCATTGATAATAGTCATCGATTTCAGTAATAACTTTTTGAATGCTCTGCTTAGTGCCAGTGCTGGACTAAATGCCATACAGGCCGTCGTCTAATCCTCACCACACCTCTGCAAGGTAGTTACTCTCTCCATTTTCTGGCTGGGAAAGACTGAGCAAGTCTCAGCAAGATCTGTTAGGCAGAAATAGTGGGACTTGACTCAAGGTCTGTTTGAAAGCCCGTGGGGAGGAGTGGAGCAGTCACTGAGTCGGAACCCCCAGGATTTTCAGGGATTTCTCTTCCTTTCTCTTAGCAGCAGGAGGGAGAGGTGAGTAAGTAGATACGATGTGCTGTGTGTATAATCACATTAGTAATTATTAATAATTAATAACAGACTATTGTCTATATTAAATATCACACCCGAAGTCATCTTGTATGTACTTTGTGTTTTCAGATTGAACATGGAAGAACCACAAGAGATTTCTTCCACTAACGATGGCTGTGTAGGTGACATAGTCATAGAGAAATACCTGGTTGAATCCCAGGAGTCCGCGTCCCACGTCCAGCTTGCTTGCAGTGTGCCGCACTGTGCCTTCCCTCTAGATGGAAACAAACTTTGCATATGGAACACCAATGACCCTTCTCACCAGGTATGTAAAAACTGTGTGTGTTTCCTGTTAAGTCAAATGACACAAAGAGCCTGCCATCACCTCGCCGTTTCTCTGATGCTGTTTGGGTAATATTACCATCCATGGATTCAGCTCTAACTATGGGAGAAAAATGTTAAAAATAAAACATTATATTAAGTTTTGATTTTTAGAAAATAAACTGTCTGGAATCTCTTTATTAAAAAAAATTCTTCAGTAAGAACATGAGCAAGAAGAGGTTCATTGTAACACAATCAAGACAAGTTGAACCTTTGTATGTTTTTAGTACAACACATTTAAGGAAGTTTATGGTGTTTATTGCAGAATCTTTTACATCAAACCGATAGAATTTTAAACATCATTAGTTTTCATTCTAAAGCTTATTTCATGACTAATATCATTATCTGAATACTCTTAATAAGAACAGGTTTCATTTTACAAAATGAAAAAGTAAACTCTGTGAACATTTTTTGGTATTCAGATAATTTTTATCTTGATTTGGGCTTCAGGAGTTTGAGGACAGTGATTATAGTTACATAGGCACCAAAACTATATTTACTGTGAAATTTTCCCTTGACTTTCAGTCTTTCTGGCAATCACTTTACTAATAGAAGAAGCTGTTCATTATTATTAAAGAGGAGTCTATATTTTTATTTTTTTCCCCCAGTTAAGAGATCTACATTCAGATCTCCAGCTGATCTCTCTTACTTTTTCAGTGAAGTATAAAATACCTAGAAAAATGTGTCCTGGATATCAAGTGCACATTGTAGTGGTTCTAACAAAGTAGACACAGCTGGGTGACCACCACGCCGGCTCTGCTCCTCTCCATCAGTGCTCCCTTCTCTCCTCCCTGAAGGTAACTCTATCTTGACTTCTAGGACCATGGGTTAGTTTTGCTCATGTCTGAACTTTGCATACATGGGATTACGCATTATGTATTCCTTTGTGCTGGTTTCTTTCATTCACCATTGTGTTTATGAGATATCCACATTGCTTTTTCGTTACTGCGTAGTATTCTGTTGTACAGAGAGTCTACAATTTATCCATTCTACTATTGGTGGACATTTAGCTTATTTTCACTTTGACTATTGTAAATAAAGCTGCCATAAAGATTTGCCTGTCTTTTGTTTTATAAATGTGATTTAGGTCAAGGTGGTTTATAGTGTTCTTCAAATCTTCTATGTTCCTGCTGATTTTATGTCTACTGTTCTATCAGTTATTAAGAGAGGCATATTGAAATCTATGACTTTAAATGTGAATTTGTCTATTTCTCTTCCATCAGTGTTATTCCAGGTATTTTGAAGCTCTATTATTAAGCATGTGAGTGTTTAGTATTTTTGTGTCCTCTTGATGAACTCACTCTATTAATATTATGAAGTAATGTCCTTTATCTCTGGTAATATTCCTTGCTCTGAAATTTTGGCTAGTATTTTCTTTTTTTTTGTCTACTTTTTACTGTTTTTTTTTTGTGTGTTAAGACTTGATTATTATTTTTTAAGAGCAGTTTTATATTCACAGCAAAATTGAGAGGAAGGTACAGAGATTTCCCATATAGTCCCTACCCCCCAACATGCATAGCCTCCCCCATTATCAACATCCCCCATCAGAGTGGTAGGCTTCTTACAGCTGATGAACCTACATTGACACATCATAATCATCCAAAGTCTATATTTACATTAGAGTTCACTCTTGGTATTGTACATCCTTTGGGTTTGGACAAATGTGTAATGATATGTATCCACCATTATAGTATCATACAAAGTATTTTCACTGCCCTAAAAATCCTTAGTGCTTTGCCTAGTCATCCTTCCCTCCCCCAACCCCTGGCAACCACTAATCTTTTACTGTCTCCATAGTTTTGCCTTTTCCAGAATGTCATGTATTTGGAATCATACAGTAAGCGATTGGCTTCTTTCACATGGCAATATGCATTTAAGATTCCTCCGTGTCTTTTCATGATTTGATAGCTTGTTGCTTTTTAGTGCTGAATAATATTCTATTGTCTGGATATACCACAGTTTATCCATTCGCCTACTGAAGGGCATCTTGATTGCTTACAAGTTTTGACAGTTATGAATAAAGTTGCTATAAACATCAGTGTGCAAGTTTTTATGTGGACATAAGTTTTCGACTCCTTTGGGTAAATGCCAAGGAGCATGATTGCTGGATTATACAGTAAGAGTATGTTTAGTTTTGTAAGAAACAAAACAAACTGTCTTCCCAAGTGGCTGTACCATTTTGCATTCCCATCAGCAATGGATGAAAGTTCCTGTTACTCCACATTCTTGCCAGCATTTGCTGTTGTCAGTGTTCCAGATTTTGGCCATTCTAATAAGTGTGTAGTAGTATCTCATTGTTGTTTTAATTTGCATTTCCTTAATAACATATGATGTGGAGCATTTTTTCATATGCTTACTGCCATCTGTATATCTTCTTTGATGAGTTGTCTGTTAAGGTCTTTGGCCCATTTTTTAACTGGGTTGTTTGTTTTCTTATTATTGTGTTTTAAGAGTTCTTTGTATATTTTGGATAAGATTCCTTTATCAGATATGTCTTTTGCAAATATTTTCTCCCAGTTTGTGATTTGTCTTTTTATTTTCTTGATAGGATCTTTTACGGAACAGAAAATTTTAATTTTAATGAAGTCCAGCTTATCAATTCTTTCTTCAGTGGATCGTGCCTTTGGTGTATCTAAAAATTTATTGCCAAACTCAAGTCATCTGGATTTTCTCCTGTTATCTTCTAGGAGTTTATAATTTTCTGTATTGCATTCCTTTGCTCTTTTGTCAAAGATCAGTTGATTATATTTATGTGTGTCTATTTCTGGCTCTCTGTTCTCTCCCGTTGATCTGTTTGTCTTTTCTTCCACCAATACCTCATGGTCCCAATTAGTATAGCTTTATAGGAAGTCTTGAAGTCAGGTAGTGGCAGTCCTCCAGTTTTGTTCTTCTTCTTCAACATTGTGTGGCCATTCTAGATCTTTTGCCTCTCCATATAAACTTTAGAATCAGTCTGTCGATTTTCTTTGGGATTGTGCTGAATCTATGGATCAAGTTGGAAGAATTGACATCTTGACAATATTGAGTCTTTCTATCCATGGACATGGAATATGTCTCCATTCATTTAGTTCTTCTTTGATTTCTTTCAACAGAGTTTTGTAGTTTTCCTCATATAGATCTTGTACATATTTTGTTATATTTGTACCTAAGCATTTCAGTTTTTTTTGGTGTTAGTGTAAATGGTATTGTGTTTTAAATTTCAAATTTCACTTGTTTATTGCTGATTTAGAGGAAAGTGATGGACTTTTGTATCCTGCAACCTTGCTATAGTTGCTTAATTTCAGGGTTTTTTTTGTTGATTCTTTGAATTTTCTATATAGATGATCATGTCATCTGTGAGCAAAGATAGTTTTATTTCTTCCTTACCAATCTGTATACCTTTTATTCCCTTTTCTTGTCTTATTGCATTAGCTAAGACTTCCAGTATAATGTTAAAAAGGAATGGTGAGAGGGGACTTCTTTGCCTTCCTCTTGGTCTTAGTGGGAACACTTCTAGTTTCTCATTTAGTGGTGAGATATGCTGTTGTGATGCTACAATGTTAGCTCTTGGTATTTTGTAGATATTCTTTATCAAGTTGAGGAAGTTCCTTTCTATTCCTAGTATATTGAAAGTTTTTATCATGAATTGGTGTTGGATTTTGTCAAATGCTTTTTCTGCCTCTGTTGATAAGAACCTGTGATTTTCTTCTTTAGCCTGTTGTTGTGATGGGTTACATTAATTGATTTTCAAATGTTGAACCAGCCTTGCATACCTGGAATAAATTCCACTTAGTCTTGCTGTATAATTCTTTTTATACATTATTGGATTTGATTTGCTAATATTTTGAATATTTTGTTGAAGATTTTGGCATCTGTGTTCATGAGAGATATTGGTCTGTAGTTTTCTTTTCTTGTAATGTCTTTGATTTTGGTATTAGGGTAATGCTGGCTTTATAGTATGAGTTCGGAAGTATTCCTTCTGTTTCTATCTTCTGAAAGAGATTGTAGAGAATTGGTGTAATTTCTTCCTTAAATGTTTGGTAGAATTCACCAGTGAACCATCTTGACCTGGTGCTTTCTGTTTTGGAAAGTTATTAATTATCGATTCATATTCTTTGATAGACGTAGGCCTATTCAAATCATCTATTTTGTTTTCTGCAACATGTAACCTGCTGTCAATCTTTCTCAGTATGTTTTTCATCTGTCATTCTAGTTTTCATCTCTCCAAGTTAGACTTGGGTCTTTTTAATATATTCCATGCCTCTATTTAACTTTTTGAACATATGGAATAAAGTTATAATGATTGTTTTAATGTCCTTATCTAGTAATTCTAACGTCTAGATCAGTTCTAGATTGGTTTCAAGGCCATCTTGATGGCATGTGGGTGTTTTCCATGTTTTCCTCTTTCTCTTGGTTTTTGACTGAATGGTCTTGTCTCTTTGAATAACTGATTATTTTTGATTGATTGCTGGACATTATAAATGAAAAAAATGTACAGCTGGTTTGAGGTTCTGGATGATCTTAACTTCTTCCAGGGGGAATTTGTTTACTTCTGATAGCTACCTGGCTAAGGGCACCAGCAACCCCAGAAGATGGGTTTCAGCACTGTGAGGGCTGTTCTAGTTCCAGTTTACCCACTCATTTGGTCTGGTCCTTTGTGTTCCTACTGTTAGCCTAGGGTGTTTAGCAACATGCCCCTCCTTCACCATAGTAGGCTGTATTATTTTTTTAAAGCAGAAATTTATTAAAATCCATCCATAGGATTTTAGAGAAAAAAAAATGTATAGAGTCCTCAACCTTGAGGCTATTGACTCTATTTTCAGAAGTACTTTGTAAGGCGACAGAATTCTTTGCCTTTCTCCCAATAAGATGCTTCTGTTAATGCCTCTGAAAATGATGCACTAATTACACCATTTTTGTGCCGTTAGCCCCATAAATATCTCAGCTTCTCAACTGCCTTTACTGGAATTGTCAGAAATTGCCTTTTGATAGATGTCTTCATGGGAGAAGTGGTCTCTGTTGCTAGGATCGCTTCCCTCAGTTTTTTTCTTCTCTGTGATCTTAATTCATTACTCTTGGATGCCTTAAAAAGTATATATATTTGAAAATTTTGTCCAGTTTTTCACATCATTCTCACCAGGAGAGTTGGTACAGATGAACTAGCTTGCCATGACCAGAGCAGAGCTGGCCTTGTCCTCGCGTCTACTGTCTACATACTGTCTACGTGCTGTCCACTTGTAAGTACCTCAGCTTACCATGGACCAGACAACCTCATCTACCCCGGTTCCATCCCGTCTTCCTTATGCCATCATTCAGCCAGGATTTCAACCTGTAACGCTGATTCTTTTTGCTCCATCCCTCCATGTCCATTGGTCAGCGAGTCTTCAATTCATCATCTCCTCTCCATCTCCAGCTCTGCCGCCTCATTCAGGCCTTTATTGCATCTCCTTTGGAACGTTTTGGTCTTACCTGGATCCCCTACTCTGGTCTCTCTTCTATACTTACAATCATATTACGTTTCTAGAAAATAAATCTGGCCATTGCTTGCCTCTGCTTGCACATTTTTCCTAACTTCCAATTTCCTAGAGCTCTATTGAAACTCTTTATGTAGTTGTCAAGCTGTTCATACCCTGGCTCCACCTCTCTCTCACTTCATCTTGTTACTCTGCTTGCAACAGCAGTTTCTTCAACATGCTTTGCTTTCCTGGAGACCCGAATGCTCTCCTCCTCATGTCAAATCCTTATTATTTTTCTTATCCTTCAATATCCAGCACAGCTGTTACCTCTTCTGGCATGCAGTGGGGATGCAATATGCATTTGTTTAATTATTAAATAATGAAGAAATGGAAGAACGAGGTCACCTGCATCATTTTCCTAGTGTGTGTTACATGTGATACCGAGTAACAATGAAATAGTCAACGTGAGGGAATAATTTAGCAGTACATAAACGGGAATTTTAATAAATGATTAATATATGTTTGCAAAATTCAGTCCATTTAAATTCTTAGGTTTGAGGTTAAGTTGTTATGTTCTTTTATTCTTTAAATGTTATCTATAATCTATGATGTTTTTGTGTTTTGTTAATTTTTCAGTTTTTAGTGCTAAGAGGACACCATTGGCCAATTACTGCCATGGCGTTTGGAAACACAGCGAATCCACTTCTAATCTGTTCTGCATCACAAGACTATGTTATAATGTGGAACCTGGATGAATGCAGAGAGAAAGTACTTCAAGGTACATGAAAATTTAAAACATATTTTTAAAAATGTACAAAGGGAACAACTTATCCTTAAATATACTTGGTAACATAAGGGGGTTTGGGATCATTTTTGACTCATTTAACCTTGAAACCAGACATCTAAGCTGGGTGTTCTGTACGGGAAGCACACCAGGCCATTTGACCTTTGCTACATGTGAAGCTGATATCAGAGGCTCATTAGTTTTTATCTTGCATATTTTCTTATTTTTAAATTTGTGATTTTTGCAGAACTCTGAAAACATTTAGGCAAGTTGAAATATTCTTTCTTTACAGAGACACAGTGGTTGGCAAGTAAGTGAATAAGGTGTTGACAGAGAACATGGCAGGACGCATTTATGTGGTGTAATCTGAGGCATTGATGTCTGAGCTGGAGGATGAGAAGGAGCTGGGGGAAGGGTTGGCGTTGGGGAGTGGCACAGTGCTGGGTGGGACAGCATTTTAGGCAGAAGAATCCATCTCTGCTCACCCTCAGTGTGAAGACCTTGACCTATTTGAAGAACTGAGAACAAGCCCATGTGGTTGGAACATGGTGATGTTAGCAGAGATTTATCAGATGCACCTGAAAAGTTAGGTGAGGCCCACATTAAGAAATTCACATTTTATGCAATTACATTGAGAATTGAGAATTTGTAGGATTACTCTAAAAAATCAAATGTCAAGTAATCTTAGGCAACAGCATATATAATAGTTTATACTCCACCTTCACTTAATTTGTAGTGTGATCACTCCAATATCAGTGTATCACCACGAAGTGCACATATGCATATACATATATAGTACAAGCATAGGTACCCACGTACATATACATGTAGTACATACACACATGAACATGCATATACAGTACACACATACACACAAATACGTATATAGTATACGTATACACATGCAACACACATATGCATGTGTATATAAAGTAGACACATGCGTACAGACACATATAGTACACATGTACATGCGTATATAGTACATACATCATGCATTTATAGTACATGTCCATGTGTTTATAGTACATGTATACACACATAATACATATATACATACACATGTACACACAAATATACATAGGGTACATATTTACATACATATATAGCACATACATACACAAGCGTGTGTATAGTACATGCACACATGTACATATGTATATAGTATATATATATGCACACATATATAGTAAACACACAATACATATGTATATAGTTTATACATATACCTATATGGTACACACATGCACACACATATAGTACATGCCTACAAAGCACATATGTATAGCACACACGTGTAGGCATATATAGTATACATAGTACACACGTATGCATGTATGCACACACATATATAGTACACACATACATATGTAGTACACACACACACACGTGCATGTGAATAGTGACCCACGTGTTAGTTCTCTGCTCCCTCCAGAGGTCTTTGTAAATAGGCAATCCTCCCTGTTGGACGGGACTGCACTCCCAAAGTTTATTTTTAAGTTGCTCCTCAGAGCCTCACGTGGATTTGATAGGTGGTGGTCTGCTGCCAGAACAGTGGGCAGAAGCGGAGCCCTGAGGCGTGACACTGATGCTCACGTAGAATCCCACACAGCGGGCATGCTGGAGCTGCTCCTGGTATCCTGCAGCTCTGCCAGGGGATCAGAACAGGCCCCTTGTCTACCCTTCACTTTGGGGCTGTGGGGGAGGGATCCTCGTGAACTACAGGCCATCGGCTGTGGCCCTGCGGCCTGGGCAGGATCCAGCACAGTCAGGTGTGTTTAGGGGTCCATGGAGGTGGTGTGCTGACAGCACCTTTACGTCCAGTACCGATTTGGGTTTGCACTTGGACTGAGAACACGGTCTATGACCAGTGGCCTCAGAGTGCTGTGGTGTTGGTCGGTTTTCGGTCCTTGGATCCTGTTAGTCACTTGTTCCCAGTCCCTTCTGCTGGCTCCTTCTCATCCTTCTCATCCGCCTACTTGCCAGCATGGGAATATGGTGAATAGTGACCATGTCCTCCCCGTTAGAAAGCACTCCTTTGGGGACTGCACCTGGGCCTTGGCTTTTAGAAATGCTTATATGCTGACGACTGCCGCTGTGACTCTGCTGAACCCTCTCTCCTGACCTCGGCCTCACGGGTGGCCGGCCCCTGCACACCTCCATGTGGCTGTCTGATAGCATCGCACACTGCCCCCACAAACCCTCCTCCCCCAGTCTTCCCGCAGTGGCTCGGGGAGAAGCCGAGGCGCCATCCCTTACCCCAGCTCTCACACCCACATCCAGCCCGTGCGCAGACTCCATCTGCTTTACCTTCAGAACATATGCCTCGTCTGAGCACTTTTCACACCTCCGTGCCACCACGCAGGTTCACACCACAGGCATCTCACCTGGGTTGTTGTGCTAGCCTTCAACTGCCTCCCTGCTCCCACTGCCCTCTCCAGCTGGTATTTTATTCTCAGTTTAATTTATTCTCAATTTTTGCCCTGCCTTTGCTCAAAGCCCTCCTGGGCCTTCCCGTCTCATGCAGATTTTTGGAGCCAACAAGCTACAGCCCCTCGCCCACACCCCCAGCCTCACGGAGCAGCCAGGCACTGTCCTGCCCCAGGGCATTTGCTTCTGCTGCTCCTTCTCGGGATCCCTGCTGATTCTGCTGCTTCCTTCAGGTCTCTACTCAGATGTCTCCTTTGCTGTGGGCCCTTTCTGACTCCCACCCTGTACCCTGATACCATTTCATACTTTGTTTTTCTCACCTGCTTACTTCCTTCTGGCAGCCTACACAGCTTGTTTATTCATTTTGTTAACTGGTGTCTACATGTCCCTCCCCCGATCCCTCGAACGTGTGTTTTCCATGAAGACAGGGTTTCTGTCTGTCTGGTCTGTGGAGCTCTCCCTCAGGGAGGTGCCTGGGCAGCACAGGCCCCTGTTAAATCCTGATGGGTGGATGACCCCGTGTGTTTAGTCCTGCCCAAACAGAGCTCTGGGACATTTGTGTGTTGTCCTTTCTGCAGGTTCTTGGTCTCCCTCTTGACACGATCTTGCTGCACAACAAGCGGCCTCGGTCCCAGGGCCGGGCCACATGGGTACCGGCTCTGCTGCATGGTGTGGGTGGGTCGAGTGGCCCTACCGGAAGCTGCAGGTCGGCCTGTGTTGTCACCTTGGGACCCACAGGCTGTCCTGGAGGTGTCCTCATGGTGGTGGGGAGGCCCTGGACGCTGAGGCTCAGATGGGCACACTGTCCCTTCTGCCCCCCGACATGGGCCAGAGCAGGTCACATGGCTGGACGCAGTGGGGTGGACGCAGGAAGGAGGAGTTGGGATGTACTGGTCAGTCTGCATGACTCAGCCCGTGTGTGAGTACGCAGCCTTCCCAAGACCGTCATCCTTCACGACACTGAGTCATTTCCCTGTGGACAATTCCCGTGTCCCACATAGTCCCAGAAGAATATTTATATTCAACAGTTTTAGTACTTTCAAAGAGCCAAAATCATATCAAAGCTCCTTGTTACTCTGCTTGTGATTTTAGAATAGAGGACCGCATTGTCAGCGTTTCCCCACGAGGTTACTACAGTTATGCTAATGCTGTTGGCCTTTGATGAACTCACACTAATGATGGACACTCCCTCTAGGGTTGATTCCTCGAGGGACGGTCATGGGCACCCTTCTGGGAGAGGTGCTGTGTTTAAGATTTAGTCCGGATGATAGTGTGGTTGCAGTGTGTGCTGGAAATAAGATACTCGTGCTGGATGTTGAGGTAAGATTGAACACCTGTGTGAGTCTAGTGGGGCGCAGACCTGATGGGGCCTCTCAGGTGCTGAGGTCCCACCTGCCTCTTATCAACGGTATTTTTAATTGGGTGTATTTTTGTAAAGATGTTAGGGGGAATGAATGAAAACATATCTTTATCTTGCAGTTGGAAAACCACTGGAATCAGATACTGCTATTTTATGTGAGTTGTGAAACCTCTACATCCCTGGGTACCAGGGATGACTTTAAACAAATACATTCAGTAAAACACTTATTTCCTTGATATTCTTCTCCTTTTTTTTAGTTTCATTAAATGTGTCACCTCTTCCTGTTTCTGTGATTTTTAATCTCGTATTTGGCTGTGAAATGGTAAGCTTTCTTTGACCCGTTACAGAAGTGCCAAGTGTTGGAGAGCAGGAGGTGGGCTGGGGGTTGAGTGGGGCTTTCTGTTTCCTTGGGATTTGTGTTCTACTTCAGACACATTGTGAAGATAGATCATCTGAGGCCTGGTGTCATGTATTGTCTTCTGTTTCCCAAATGAGTACAGTTAACAAAGCTATTTGCCTGCAAATAATTTTCTTGCCATATCCATGTTAAAAAATTTACGTTGGGAAGGACGTTAGGCTTAAAATCTTAATTGATTATTAATTGATGGTGAGCCCAGTGTGTGCCATGCAGTTTGGAGTACAGAGTGTACATTTGTGTTTTCAAACAACTTTTGGCCAAATTGTGAAATTGAGGCTCACACGTAATAAAAGGTTAATGTCGTAAGTGAAGTCACAGTCAGATAGTGGGACGTGTCCTAGGGTTAGGCAGGGGCTTGGAGAGTTGTCCAGCATCCTAGCCTATGAAAGCGTCATGGATAGGTTGGTATTTGAGCTGTAAATATTTACGTTTTGTGCAAACATCTGTTTTTTGTGTGTGTGAGGAAGATTAGCCCTGAGCTAACATCTGTCGCCAATCCTCCTCTTTTTGCTGAGGAAGATTGGCCCTGGGCTAACATCTGTGCCCATCTTCCTTTACTTATATGGGACGCCGCCACAGCATGGCTTGATAAGCAGGGCGTTGGGATACACCCGGGATCCGAACCCTGGGCAGCTGCATTGGAGCGCATACACTTAACTGCTACGCCACTGGGCCGGCCCCTGTGCAAACGTCTTTTGATGGTTAAATGATATCAACGCAAATAATCCACAATCAATCTGTAAATCCAAATTGATGTGAGTTTATTATGAGCCAGATCTGAGGACTAGCCTAGGGCCTTCCTTCCCCAAGGGAGGAAGGGCACTAAAGAAGTGGGGTATACAGAGTGGTTATATACCTTCTTGGAACAAAGAGCATACATCACATATGACAGGAATGTCCCCTTTACAAATTGTCATAAGATGCTTAGCTGGCACAGCAGGTAGGTGGTCAGCAGGTCAGTGGTCACAAGGTGAGCACAGCAGGTCAGTAATTAATCCTTAGTTTCCAAGAAGAGATGCTTATCCTTAAAGAAATGCCAGTATGGGGGGAAGTTACATGCCTATCTTTACGGGCATCATTCTTGTCCTTTGGACATTGTAAATATTTAAAGCAGACATACAATGCATGCTCATCAGGCTCTTCTGGAAAAACAAGGTTAGGTCGAATTAGTTTTACACCAAATGGCTTCCTCATATCCTCCAATATACCCTATTGCTTTGCATTTATTTATCAATGGATTAGCATTCGCTCGCCCTACCAAACATAACAAAACTCACCATCTCCATGTCAGGAAAAGGAAAACCAAAGTGAACCAGGAGGACACTGAGCACTGTCAGTGTTTGAGGAAGATGAGATGTCCCAGGAAGAGAAAATGATGAACCTGGGGTGACACCCCAGCCACTGACTTGGAAGTTCATGACAATAAAAGTGAGGTGGCAGACATGTGCTCCAGACTTCCTGCGTAGATATGGCCTGAATTGGTCATTCTTTTCATGCATCTTAGCCACAGGCTTATAAAATGTGACACGATTTACCAAGGAAAGGTAATTTTATGGACATGGGTGGGCTGCCCATAGGCACATGAAGAGTTCACATTGTCTTAACAGAATTCTTGGGTAGTAAACAGTTTATGAAATTTGTTTTGAAAGACTTTAAACAAGTACTGAATGCTTTTTGTAAAGATTCTTTTTAACTAATATAAAATATAAGTATAAATTAATTTATGGTTAATAAAATATCAAAAGGAAACAGTATTTTTCTGTGTGTACATTAGGGGATATTTATCTCATCTAAACTGAATGCTGTGAAGTTGAAGGAAAATGCCCTCTGCCCAGTGCCTGGATCCCATGGGCACATTCTGTGGGGCCTGACTGTGACCTTGGGGACCCCTGGTGCTCTCACTGCCCTGTTTCTCAAGCTGTGCTAAGGAATTCCAGCCTGTGACACTGTCTTCTGGGGCTGCTTGGCCATAAGAGGTTTCAGGGACTTAAGAGGAAGGATAACTCATTAGTAGCTTGAACACATGCTGTGTTTTTATCTCAGTAACTGCCTGATGGAGGCCGCTGCTGAAGGACAGCGTGTCAGGTAGATACACGTTGATGATGGCGGGGAGGGGTGAGGGAGAATGAAGGTGGAGCAGGGCTCCTCCACCTGCCTCTGCAGGGCCGTCCTGGGCGGTCCCGGCAGCAGAGAGTGGCGTCAGAGCAGCATGCGGGAGGCGGGCTGTGGGAAGGCGGGAGGGCCTCGAGGTCCCTGCTGCGCAGCTTGGTTAGGGTTGGCCTCGGTTAGCCTTTGTCTTTCAAAGTTGCTGTTGCTGTGGCATATGCTCCCCTCTGAGCTCAGCCAGCTGAATTTTAAATTCTAGGTTTATATACAGATAATTTCAAATTTGCAAGAGAGGATTATGTAAAGTAGAATTTATTTTAACAGAAACTGTTTTCTGTGAGATATATGTAACTTCTTAATGATAATAATCATCAGAACGTTCAGTTACTGATCTTCCTCATACATTCTCCCAGAGCTTGTCCATACTAGCTGAGCTGGAGGGCCACCGGGGGCCTGTGACTGCAGCTGAGTTTTGTGCTTGGCAAGCACGAATCATCATCTCAGTGTCTGGGGACAGAAGCTTTAAGGTAAGGGAATGGCCGTTGGACTACGTGTGCCTTCAGGTACCACAGGTGATTGGTTTACGGTCACTGCCACATACATACTTTTATTCCTACCACACTGTATGATGGCCATCATCCTGAACCTCGGCCTGATGTTCTGGCTGGGGTCCCCGGCTGGGTGCGGGAAGCCGGTGTGGCCCTCACAGCACCCTCTTGTGTCCCTACAGTCCCAGACGGGCTTGAGTCAGCTGTGGACCCTCCTCCTCATATGCAGGCCCTTGGAGAGCTGAAACATTAATTTATCTCCACAGTGTTGCCTCGGGACCAGAGCAGAAGAGCCATTTTCCAATGTCAGGGGACTAATCAGAACTAAATTGACTTAAGAAGAAGATAATTTAAAATGCAAGCTCAGGGCCAGCCCCGTGGCTTAGCGGTTAAGTGCGCGCGCTCCGCTGCTGGCGGCCTGGGTTCGGATCCCGGGCGTGCACTGGCGCACCGCTTCTCTGGCCATGCTGAGGCAGTGTCCCACATACAGCAACTAGAAGGATGTGCAGCTATGACATACAACTATCTACTGGGGCTTTGGGGAAAAATAAATAAATAAAATTAAAAAAAATAAAATAAAATGCAAGCTCAGTTCCCATCCCACTCCAAGCTAGCCAGTGTTATGATTGTTATCCCACTGGCAAGGGGAGGACGTGACACGTTGCAATGGAAAAAAAAGTTGAGGGTAGTTAATAGCATCTACAGAGAGAGGAGAGAATGTGAAAACGCTGGGGTCGTCATCTTGAAGTTTCTTGCCTGGTGAAACCAACTTGAAGTGGGTTCTTCCCTCCTCTGGAGCCAGCTGTCCGGCCAGAACCCCAGCTCTACCACTGACCAACTGCCGACAGATGACGGATAACTGCCCTGTGCCTCACTTTTCTTATCTGCAAAGTGGATGTGCTGGCGCCCATCGCCATGGGGGTTGTGAGCACTGCAGGAGCTAGTGTTGGGAAAGCAGCAGAGTGTGCCTGTCACACAGTAAATGTAGGGTGCAGGTTACACCAAGCTTCATGTCTCCTCTTGGGAATGTAGATGAGGAGCTGGATGTGGCTCCAGCCTCGTCTTGTCTTGGGTCTTCCAAACCCATAGGTTGTTATTTCTGGAAATGTTGTTAGGTTTTTTCTATATGATTCTGACATCTTTTATTGTGTTTCTACAGCTTTATTATCTATATACTTATTTTATTATTATTTTCTCTTTTAGAAAACCATTCACATAGATTAATTTGTAGTTGGGTAGAAGTACTGGTTGAAGCTATAGCAATAATGGCAAAGGTTTTACCTCTTCTAAAGACATGTGTGTTTGTCCAAAGGTTTGGGACCATCATCTGGGATCATTAATATACAGCTCGTCAGTGTTAACAGGTAACTCAACACTTTTACATGTTTTCTGTCAGTAGGCTCTGCGTAACGCAGTTCTCCTGGTGCACGTATTGTTATGTAAGCTGAAGCCATGACATTCAGGGGGATCTGAGTGTCACCCCTCAATGCCGTTTCACTCCCATCTGCATATAGAGATGATTCACTTAACAGTTAATTTTCTTGAAGGATATACTTGGACTCTGAGCCTTTCTATATTGGAAAATAGGAAAAGCATGTTGGTGGGCTCTGAGGAAAGTGTTGTCCACCATCGGGAAAGGGGACCCTTTGCCATCCCATAGAGCCAGGGCCCAGAGCTAAGGGGTCTTCAGGGCCAACTGCCTGATGGATCCGGTGGGTGTGGTCGGGAGAGAGGAACATGCCTGACTCCTGTGGGCAGAAAGCGCTCGTGAAGCTCGTGCGTTCTAGGGCAGCTGCGTACTTTCCACAGACTGTCTGTTGGTGGTGCCTGACACCAATGGGTGATCACACAGGTGGGGTCACAGTGTTGAGCAGTGCAGTGCAGGTGCCCCTGGGGCTGCAACACTGTGGGGCTGGCGGTGCTGCAGGGTATGGGCGTTCCCAAACTTCTGTTGCCTATGACCTCCCATGCAGGGTTCCCCAAGCACCTCCTAGGACTGGTTTCCAGGGTTGCTGTGTACCTCTTGCATGCACAATCCAGTTAACGTGGAGAAGAGGAATAGAAAATTCATATCAGACAATTCCTTTCTTGGGACAAGTAACATGAAAATACAGCTTAAAGAATATACAAATACCTTGTAACCTGGTAGAGTTACTCTTATATTTCCCCAAAGCTTCAGCACTCTTCCTGAGATTAATTTATCCATGTGGAGAATATGATATTTTAACAACTTGAATACATTTACCAATCTCAGGGATAAAGCATGTCTTTTGGAATTATGTTGGAATTATTTTCCTGAAATTAATTCTGTGGAATTATTATTTGACTGTCAAGAAAACAATGGCAAACTTGGTTTTGATGACATTTATAGTTTATTTAGGATATGCCATGTTTTTAATAACTTTATCTTAATTTTCCTAAATTCTTGACAGTTTAGATTCAGAATAAGTTTTAAATGATAGGACATCTGAGGCGATAATTTAAAAAAAATGACATCCAGTTGACTGCTGTTTTCATCACTGATTTTATTATTTCTGGCTTACTCAAGCGTTGTTCTACTGTGAGTTTACTGCTCCTTGGGTACTGGTGCTGTTCTCACTCTGGTCATAAAGCTGCTGGAATCAGTGATTCAGGGAGTGGTGTGAATGACTGCACCAGGCTCTCTGCTTGGGCAGACGGGGTGGGAGCATCGGATCCGTCCTCACAGGCTGTAATTGTAATCGACACCTCCCAGTGCTTTTTATGCGGTAGCGTCCCAGTCTTCCCACACTCACTCACAAATAAGTTTGTATTCACTTACAGTTTCTGCTTCCTGGGGAAGAAATTATTTCGGAATAGTTCAAACTTGACTCAAAGAAATATTGTAAGTAAAACTGATAGTTCTCAGTTTAAAATATATCAAGTGCTTTTAAAGCTAAATATTCACATATTCCATTCAATAGCCTCCCCACTCCTGAGTCTCTTCATCGATGAAGAAAGTCAGCAGCTGGTTACTGGGTGTGCTGATGGCCAGGTGAGAGCACCACAAAATCCATTTCCAATTTCAAATGTTGTTATGACTAAGTGAACACGTGCACAGAAGGTCTTTGGTTACTTTGTGCTCTTTGTGACTTGAAGGAACTAGTCGGCCTCAGCTGCTGAGACGAGGCCTTTGGGGGCCCCGGGCATCACTGTGGGGTTTTCACACCCCCGCCTGGACCCTCGACTGCAGAGGAGCTGTGCATCTGTACATCCTAAAGGCTCCAGTTGAGAACGACTCACACAGCTGTTAGTGTCAGCTTTATGTTTTGAAGATATTTGATATTTTTCAAAACTTAGTTTTTTAGGTGAGACATTTAGGTTCACTTCACAAAGTATGGATACTATTCCCACCCCCCCCCCTTTTTTTTGGTGAAGAAGATTTGCCCTGAGCTAACATCTGTGCCCATCTTCCTCTATTTTATGTGGGACGCCTGTCACAACATGGCTTGATGAGCAGTGCATAGGACTGTGCCTGGGATCCCAACCTGTGAACCCCAGGCTGCCAAAGTGGAGCACATACACTTAACCACTACACCACCAGGCCGGCCCCCTATTCTCTTTTTCAAAAGATCCTCTTGATATAATTTGGGAAAGTTCTTCCCTCCTGTGAGTCTTCTTTACTTTCACACAGAACACTTCACTTCTGACACTTCTGGTCACCAAATGTGTGGGGTTTTCCCCACAGGAAGCAACTCTCCACGACACCAGCAGGGTGTCCTACAATCTAACTGAATCTTGACACTGTCTGCCTGGAGAGAGGGCCAGACCCCACAGGTTAGGGGCTCAGTCCCACAAGATGCCCCCACTTCAGATACCAATTGCAAATAGTAGGTCCCCAGGTTACCCACAATTTCTGCCTGACTTGGCTACAAATTGGAAGTTCCCAGGACCCCCTCCTCGAGTTTGATTAATTTGTTAGAGCGGCTCACAGAACTCAGGGAAGCACTTGTTTATCAGTTTATTGTATAATAAAGGACATGATAAAGGATACAGATGAACAGCCAGGTGGAAGACTTACAGAGGGTGAGGTCTGGGAGAATCCCAAGTGCAGGAACTTCTGTCCTTATGGAGTTGGGGGGCATCACCGTCCTGAAGTGGATGTTGTCACCAACCCAGAAGCTCTCTGAAGCTATCCTTTTGGGATTTTTATGGAGGCTTCATTACATGGACAGGATTGATTAAATCATTGGTCATTGGTGATTGAGCTCAATCTCCAGCCCTTCTCCCTTCCCCAGAAGTCAGGGGTGGGACTGAAAGTTACAACCTCTAATCATGTGGTTGGTTACACTGGCCACAGTCCCCATCCTGAGGTGACCTAGGGGCTTCCCAAAGCCACCTCATTCACATAAGGAAAGACACCTGTGCAGCTCTCATCATTTAGGAAATTCCAAGGGTTTTAGGGGCTCCGTGCCAGGAACAGCGTCCAAGACCAAATATATATTTCTTATTATAAATCACAATATCACAGATATATTTTTGTAAAAGAAGATAATTTTATTTTGACAAAGTTGACTGCTATCACCCAGTGACATGCCAGATGTATTTGTGGCTGTGTATTCATGGTGTTTGGTTTAGAGAGAATGGGCTGGACTCCTGGAGATGAGAGCATGGTCTCCTCTTAGGTAGAGTGCTTTGTAGAAGACCTGTAAGTCTGTCTGCACCTAAAGTCAGTACTCTTGACTGACATGCCGATACGAGGAAGTACTCTGAGATTGTGGGATGAAGGAAGGAGGGGATCTGAGAATGGGCCTTAGGACCAGAGAAGAAGGTCAAGGGGGATCTCTGAAGGCCACTTGGACTTGTCTCTTGTTCCTGTCTGCTCCCAACTCATTTTTCTCATCTGGCTTTTCCTGCGTTTTCATCTGTACCGTTTGATGAGCGAGTCACGTGTCTATACATTTTGCTTTTGCAGCTTTGGATCTTCAGTTTGGGTGAAAGACATCATTATCGTTGTGTGACACATGTTGACCTGAAGAAAAAGACAGAGAGTGTCTCCTCCAGGAAGGTCAAGTCCCAGCCCCATAACCTGCCAGGTACTGTCAGTCACTCAACTCCTCCGAGGGGCTCATGCTCCACCCACAGCACTCCCTGAGCAGCCTGTCTAGGGTCCTATTAGGGGTGGTGGAGGGAGAATGGGGAGGAGATGGTTTCTTATTAGGAGAAGACCAGGGTCATGACCTTAGACATCCACCTGGTACCAGGCAGGTCTTGTGAGAAGGGATGGGGTGGGAGTGGGTGAAGGCTCCTCTTGTGTGCTTGGGGAAGTTTGGTGAACGGGGAGCCTGGTGAACACCAGCTTCTGCTGGTGGTTGTCATGGAGTGGGGAGACCAGGGGGGACAGATCTTCCAGCCTTCCATGGATTTTCCATCCTGAGTACACAGGTGTACTGCACATCATAGATTCCACTTCCATCAGTCTGGCCCTGCCCAGTATCCTCCAGGTCCTCAGCTGGTTTTCCCTGCACACCACAGATTCCACCTCATCCAGCGCAGCCCAGCCCGCCATCCTCTAGGTCCTCACCTGGTCTTCCCTACTCATCACAGATTCCATCTCATCCAACCCAACTCGCTATCCTCCAGGTCCTCACCTGGTCTTCCCTACTCATCACAGATTCCATGTCATCCAGCCCAGCATCCTCCAGGTCCTCACCTGGTCTTCCCTGCACATCACAGACTCCACCTCGGCCAGCCCTGCCCACCATCCTCTTGCTCGGCACCCGTCTTCTCACTCTGCCCAGAGTGGCTTCCACCTGTCCCCATCTCACTCCATCACCACCTGCTCTAGTAGCTCCCATACTGTCACAGAGGGAGCTGGCATCTTTCTAGAAGCACTGTTGATTTTACAGTTTAGTCCGGCTAACGGCTCTGTTTTATAGGTGTGTGCAGTCCAATAATTTTCATGTTACAGCAAGCATATTTCTGCTCTGCTGCCCTTCAAGTTTATCATCATTCTTATTCTTTCTTTTAATTTAGTTTGTGTGGTTTTTTTGTGTGTGTGGATAGCTTTAAATTCTTTCTGTTTAAAGTAGGTCAGAAATTACCTTTATCTAATATATCTATTTTTTCCTAATGCTTTAAACTTTAGCCTTCATGATTTCCTGTAAATACCCGTTTGTGACAAAGTCGACCCTAAATCCACTTCAGGAACACGCGTGGAACTCTGAGTTGACCAGCTCCTCCTTGCTTGTGTTTCCTGGTTCTATACTTGAAACTCCATCTTTCTGCCCTCCAGGCCGCACGTTGGAGGGTCTCGTTATTCCTAACCTTGTTCTTTACAATGTGTGTGTCTGAGTGTTTCTTACTCATGAGTTATTCTAGCTGCAGATATTTCCTACAACGTCTCACCCTGTTAACTGTTTGCCTTTACCTTGGTCGGTCATTTTAATTTCACTTCTCAGATCATCAATAATTCTGTTCCTAGAAGAGAGTCAGCTTCCCTCCACGAATGGACCGGAGAAAGGAGGAGAGACTGAAGTAGCGCTTCCTATCCTGAGTCTGGCGCACTGTGACCTGTCGCTTGTTCTAAGTTCTGAACGTGGATTGTAAGTACAAAGAACGTGGCCAATGCTGCATGAAGAAAACCTCTTCAAGTAGGTTCATTTTTTAAGAATGAGTAAAATAAAACCAAATTATTTTTATCTGTTTGAGTAATAATAACTGTGTTATTAGGATTGCGTATTTTAAGTCTTAAAGGTAAACTTGATTAATTACTTTTAAGTCTATTTTTTAAAAGAAATGAGATTATTTTAAATTTTGCTCATCAAGATCTAGGCAGATCTTGACTCTGTAATAGGGTCAAGGGGAGACAGTCATAACTCATTCTAAATTTTTCCCCCATCTGCGCCATATAGCATACATTTAAAATTGACCCCAAGTGAATTTTATTTGTTTCTATGTTTGATAGAAATATTATACATATTTGGTAATGTAAGGAAGCTGCTGTTTGTGATTAAAAGAATATATTACAATTGTCTTCACCTCTGGCCCACGCACAGCGTGGAAAGCTCCAGAGATGACTAGAGACCAGCCTCCAATCTTCCTGGACGAGGAGCAGTTGTTGGGGATGGAGACCTGAGGAGCCTGCTGGCCCAGCTACAGCCCTGCCTTGATGGCCCAGCAGTGGCGGCCACTGCCTGGTCTACACCACGGGGCTGAGGCAGGGACGGGAGCAGACGCTTGGCCTGTGCTTGAGCGGATTAGAGGATCTGAGGCCATGGATCCCTGACGTCTCCTCTTAGAGCAGAGGCAGGGCACAGAGGATGCGATTTCTGTTCACGATGACCCATCTGGTCGACCTTTGGAGTGGTGTTGGAGGACGAGGACACAGAGAATGAGCCCCAGGGGATTGGGGGCTGTTGGAGCCGGGTGACCGAGGCTGGTGTTTGGACTAGTGTTCTGGAACTGGTAGTGGGAGAGAGGTGGATCTGGAGAGCCATGCTGAGTCTGTCTGGCAAGCCTCAGTCCAGAATGAGGCTTATTAGTCAGTTTATTAACCTTTATCTAGTTTGTAAACTGAAAAAAAAGAAGCAACAGTGGAGCTCGTTTGCCTTCCTGTGAACTCTGCTACTCTGGGTGTAGTCTCTCTTGGGCTTGTTTCCTCATTTCCTAATGCTGCCTGGCAGGACCACTAGGTGCACCAGTTGGTGGCACTAAGCCTCACTCGCAGGGCGCCCGCAGGGGCGCCCACCTGTGCGGTGTCTTGCAGAGGTCGCAGGCACCAGTCTCTTTTGTGACGTCAGAAGAAATAAAAAACCTTGCAGATCACAGTTGATTTGGGACCAGTTTGTGGCCATTTGTGTTACTTGTCTTCACTAGACAGTGGATGCCTAGAAAACCCCAAACAATTTTGATAGCAGCCGGGTCAAATGTAACTGTAGATCATAGATGGTTAGAACCAGCCTCCCGCAACAGCAGGTGAGAAACCTGTGAGTTGTCATCGTTATTCGTCGCTTCGTTCCACTTGCTGGAGATTTAGTGTGATGTTCAGTGACACCCTCTGGAACTGAAGTTTAAGGAGTAAGATCAGTACAGTTATTCTCTTTTTCTTTTAAAATTAGTGTTTCTTCTGAGAACGCCAGCTGCTTGTGGATCGGAAGCTCAGCTGGTTTATTCATATTTAACTTGGCAAACTTTGAACTGGAAGCAGTTTTATATTACAAAGGTGAGATCAGAATTCAAATAGAAATTTCATATGACATTGACATTTTCTTTGTCTACTATCTGGGGAGTAACAGTTTCAGTGTAGAAGGCCTGTCCCCTGAGTTTGAGGACGAGATGGGTCAATCACTAGCCCTAGCCGGCTCTCCTCAGGGTCACGGTCACCTCTGTGCTGCTGAATCCCACGGATGGTGTCTCGTTCTGCTCTGACCTCTGGTGGTGCCCCCCGGAAGCTACTCCTCGTCCTTCGTCCCCTTCCCTATCTGGCTCTGTGGGACGCCCTTCCCCTCCTTGCTCGGGGGTCTGTGCCAGGTTGTATCAAGGACTCTTATATTAGCTCTCTCAGTATTTCACGCTGAAGACGTGGCACCCGTGCCTGGACAACCTCACAGCATGTCAGACTCAACCTGTCTAATTTGAGATGATGTGCTCTCCTTTCCAACCTGGTTCCTGTCCTAAGATTCTGTCCACTGAGTTGCTCCCGCCAGAAATGTAGGCATGACTACCGGCACCTCCCTCTTCCCTCCCCTCAGTCCCACCTCCAGTCATTTCAGTGCCCCTCTTCTGGGAAGGGGCCCTTCTCTTCCCTCCCATCCCCTCCCCTCCCCCTCCCTCGTGGGCAGCAGCCAAGGTCACTTTTAAAGGCAATCTCCCGCCTTTCTCCTTTAAGCTCTCTAGGCCCCGGAAGCTTTGGGGATGGAGTGGATTCTTAGTTTCGCCCAGGCCCAGGTCTCACCTCTTCCTGGGAGGTTGCTTCTCCCTTCTCATCGTGTTCCAGCTTGGTTAAGGGACTTTCCTTGAGCTCTGTAAACGTTGGTGCCTGAGCGCTGCTCCTCATTCCTGGGCTGGCCAGTCCTGCTGTCCTTTAAGACTCAGTGAAATGTGGCTCAGATCAGGGTCTATGTTCTCATGGGAACTCTGTCTTTCCTCCCCAGCACTTTCACAGCCATGTTACGGAGTTATGTTTGTGGTCTGTGCTGAGGTCCACTTCCCACGGGGCTCCAGCTGCACCCACGGAGGGACCCTGACTTGCTCTCTTTGCGTCCCAGCCCCCACCACGGCCTGTGTGCAGCAGGCACTTAGGATACGGTGAATAGATGTGTCAATGAGTATTTGGTTCTCTTTACCTACCCCTTAATCATTGCTTCTTCATTTCTCTTTGCTGAAAATGAAGATTTTAGGAACCTCAGCATTCAAGTTGCCGGATCATGTGCAATGGTGAGCAAAACTGGTCATCATGAGGTGAGTCACGAAACATTGCTGTACTTGGATTCTGTAGGATGCATCTGTCTGTCCTATGATCTACACTTACCTTCTTCCCTGTATTATAATGACTGGCTTACTAACTGAGATTTATCCGTGAAAGTTTGAATGACTCACACAGTAGTGTGCAATTTCTATTACCAAACTATACAATAGTGTAAATATATACTCTATGTATACATACTATATAATAGGACTGTGTATAGATATACACTATATAATAGTACTATGTTTACACACACTATATAATAGTACAATATATATACATATTCTATGATAGTACTATATATAATATAAACACTCTATAATAGTACTATATACACACACTCTATAATAATACTATATATATACATACTCTGTAATAGTACTCTTTATATACACACACTCTATAATAGTATTATATATATATATAAATACTATATAATAGTACTATATATGTAATATACACACTGTATAATTGTACTATATATAATATAAATGTGTATGTATACACATTCTATAATAGTACTACATACACTATATATATACATATACTATATATATAATATACACACTATATAATAGTACTATATATCATATAAACACTATATAATAGTACTATATATACGTACAGTGTATAATAGTACTATATATACACATTAGATAATTGTACTATATATACATATACTATATAATGGTACTATATATACACACACTATATAATGATACTATATATACCTATACTGTGTAATAGGACTATATATGCACATAGTATATAATAGTACTATATATACATACACTATATAATAGGGCTATATATACACACACTATATAATAGGACTATATTTATACATACACTATATAATAGGACTATACACACACACACTATGTAATAGTACTATATATATAAATACACTATATAATAGTACTTTAGATATACGTACTGTATAATAGGACTATATAAATACTATATATAACAGTGTAATATTACCTATATATATACACTGTATAATGGTGTAACTATAAGTGAAGCAGATTTAATTTTTGAAGAACTGTATTGATGACGAGAGTTATGGATACACGTTCACACCTGTATCACAGAAATAGAGTTAATTCACACCCCGTCCCTCCCGTGCAGGCGTTCTGCTTACTCACGTCCATGTTCGGAAGTGAGGTTGCCATGTTGGAGATCCACGTCGCCGCTCTGATGAGGTCTTGCCGGCGCCCCGACTTGGGAGAGGATCTCTCAGTGCTGCCTCGGTACAGTCTGTTCAAGGAGGACATACAGGAGCTGGTCTATCAGTCGGCAGAATTTAGATTCCTTTTTATCTTAAGAAATTAAAGTTTAGTAAACTCTGAAAGAAATTCTTGCTCGTGCCAATGCCTCCATCTTGTTTAAAACTAAATGGCTCATCATTTATTTTAATGTGAAACACTATTTTATTTCAGGATAGAATTTAGATTATAAAACAGCACTTTTATTAAAAATATTAATGTATTTCTGGGAAGAATAAGCTTGGTAGTTTCCTTACATTCAAATATCGCATATCCATATCTGTGTGAATTAATCATTAGAACTGTTCTAAAACATGCATTTTGTTGCAACAGCTCCATTGTAGTATTTTGCCCTCATAGTATGATTTTGTGTTTTTATTTTAGCTCTGGTGTCTTACCAACCTCTCCACTGTATTTTGGAATTGTTGAGGAAAAAAGTGGCAAGCCGGGTAGTCAAAAACAATGTGGTTAGTATAACATTCTCTGAATATAAAATACAAAAGTTGTTCCTTCTCAGTTGTTATGATGTTAGCATCGTTCTGTTGCTTTGTGAATTTGTGTTTGTCAAAGACAGCGTTCAGGGCATCCTTCTTTCCGTTACACCTTTGTTTCTCTGCTTCTCTGCATTCTACATGCTGTTTTTGGTAGGCAATGTGCTAGATGTTTCTTCTCCTGAACTGGGTATAATTCATAGGAGTTCAAATATATTTAATTTTTAGTGTCCCATGAACAGAATGTCACATAGACTGAGTTCTGCGTGTGGCCCATTTCATGACAATGTGGGCAGTCTCTTCCTGATGACGCCCCTCTGGCCAGCACTGCAGGGAAGAGCTGAAGTTTTAGTCCATAAGGATTTGAAATACGCAGTATTAAACATATTGCAATTCTGTGTTATTTAAGGAAGGAGAAAAACATGTTTTGTTGTCTTCTTATGCCTTTAATGGCCTCGACTTAACCTTCTTTGCTGGTATTGGTTGGCTTGGCATGAGCTATGAAATCTCTTAAATTTTTAGGTCATAAACTCATTCCATCTGTTTGAACTTTTCTGTTTTTAAGGCACCGTGTTCTTGTTGTGTCCAGAATGAAATGGCAATGTTAAATATTTGCTTCACCTTTAAACTCATTTTTATACAGCTGTACGGAGTGTCGTAAAGGACCAGCCCCTGATTTTCCACAGTAGAGTCAGGTCATCTGGGTACGCAGCCGCCCCGCAGTGAGTAAACCAGCGCACAAGCCACTTGCACTGGAACAGGAGCAGCAGTGTGGCGCGCCATGGAGGCAGGGCTCAAATACAGACAGAAGTGTGTCCTTGAGGGTCATCTCGGGGGTGAGGAGACAATGAACGAACAGCGGTTAAAATGTGGACCTCAGAATGTTGCAGTCACAAAAGTGGCAGCAGCAAGCATTTATTGAGTGCTTACTGTGTACCAAGCCTCAGATCACCCTCAGATCAGATTATCCTTGGTTGATAATCGTGATAATGAGTGATAACCTAGTGAGGGGAGAGGAGAGGGTGGACTGGGACCAAGAGAGAGGGAGGCAGCGATGGAGGCCTGTCTACACTGGCCTCGCTCTAACTCGGGGCATTAAAATCCAGTCTGTTCAGCACTCACATCAGCAGCCCTGACTGTTTGAGGTGGGCGGGGAGGGGTCAAAGACGAGGAAATGTGAAACGGCGATGTTTGAGGACTTTCAGGTCCTGGTGTCTCAGGAGCCCCATGTCTCTGAGGCAAGCTTGGCTTTTCTGTCTAAAATGCAGACGTGCCACCCTCCTCCCACCCCAAATCTTGACCCTTTATCTGTTCTTAACGCAGTGACAAAAATGGCCATTACCTGGAAGCCCCATGGGGCCCCCATGCCGAGCACAAGTAGGGTCTTTGGTAGGCTCTCCAGGGTTCTCCTTGGTTAGCATCCACCCACCCGTCCCCATTGACCTCACCTCTACCGTGCTTCCCGCCTGGACCCCCTGTAGCCACATCTGGTCACCCTGTCCCATCTCATCCATCTGTCCCTCCTGCCCTGGCCCTTCCCACCCCGGTGTGCCTCCGTGTGGTTCCCCCAGGTCTTGCAGGGCAGCCAGGCTCTGCTTTCAGTGTGCAGGCTGCTGTCCTGGCCGCTCTGTGTAAAGTTACAGCCTCCGCCACCTCTGCCAGCCCATTCCTGCTTTACTCCTTCTCTTTGGCTCAACCACTGGCTGACATGACTGTGTGTTTTACTTATTATCTGTTCCATAAACCCCCGGGCCTGGGACAGCACCTGGCACCTCGGACCCTCACACAAAGCACTTGAGGGCAGGTGGATGGATGGATGGATGGATTCTGAATTTGTGCCCCAGCAAAATTGCACAGCAGTCCATGCCCTGACCCTGTGGGATGGCTCAGCAGTAGTGTCATCTGTACATTCAGTGTGGACTGCTAGGGTCCACAGTATTGAGACATGTTTTGAGTGTGGGGCCCTGTGTGGGAGCCCAAGGGCAGGGTGGGGGCCAGAACATGGACGGCCCTGGGTTTGAACTTTACAGGAAAAGTACACGGTGCTGTTACAGGATTTTCAAGGGGATCACCTGGTCGGGACACGCAGCACGGCGACACCTCTGAGGCAGTGTGAGATGGGTGGAGAGGATGGGAGGCTGGCCTTGACTGTGCCCGCCTCTCTTCCTGGTATGCTTCCCAAACTCTAGCCCATGGGTGGCATGCTTGCTCCTCCTCATGCTCCCAGCTAGTCCCTGCTCAGTGGCCCTCTGCCCTTTGTTCTCTGTGGGGGACACTCTCCTCTGATTCTCACAGGGCTTGTGTCCTTGCCTTATCCAGGCCCCAGCCGGTGTCAGCACCCCGAGGGAACTTGCGGATCCTCAGCAAACATAGAGCCCCCAGGTGTGGCCCCCTCCTGCCCCGTCTTGTCCTGACAGCCCTGGGCTGAGCGTGGTGCTCGCCCTGTGTGGCCTGGATGCAGGTGCAGGGTGGGGATGTGGCTGTCCCCATGTCTGTCCCTGGACCTCAGCACCACACATCCAGGGCACACACAGCACGGGCTCTTCCCAGCGCTGTCAGAAGGGCCCCAGCTGCAGCAGAGGGGCAGCTCTCCAGGGCTCTGTGCATCTGAAAAATGGGCCAGTACAAGGTGATTGTTTAATTAACATCATTATTTAAAGTTCACATTTTATTAAAGGGAGAATTCAGTGTGACTTCCCGGTACTTTGCACTTCTGTTTCTGAGTTGACTTGTAGAATAATGTCCATAAATGGAATTTGACTTCTATTGTGATTATATAAATCTATTCTCTGGAAAGGAAACAATGTCATAAGAATCATAGTTTGTATTCAATTTAAGGGACATTCTGCCTTTTTGAGAAGTTTTTTTTTTCTCTTTTTTGCTGAGGAAGATTAGCCCTGAGCTAACATCTGTGCCAATCTTCCTCTACTTTATATATGGGATGCCGCCACAGCATGGCTGACGAGTGGTGTAGGTCCAGGCCTGGGATCCGAACCCGTGAACCTAGGCTGCTGAAGCGGAATGTGCCGAACTTAACCATTAGGCCAGGGGGCTGGCCCCCTTTGTGAGGAGTTTTTTGATTTATAACTCTTTCACACAAATCTCACGAAATGCGATCAATAGATAATTTACAATGTGATCTTTGCAAAAATAATCTTAGTTTTTTTCTAGTAATCCATAATTTGTAAGTAAATAGTACAGTATTCTCCAGAATTTTTATACCTAAATATGCTTTATTTTCCAGTAGTGAATAGCCAATATAGATATATAATTGGAAAAATAGCTGTTAAAATTAAAATAATTAAATGTTCAGTTTATTAGTAACT
The DNA here is from genome assembly GCF_057802395.1 of Ceratotherium simum simum. Lineage (NCBI taxonomy): Eukaryota > Metazoa > Chordata > Mammalia > Perissodactyla > Rhinocerotidae > Ceratotherium > Ceratotherium simum. The sequence continues at coordinate 895,105 of NC_141937.1, forward strand.
TGGGACACTGAAAATGTTTATGTATTTATATATATTTTTTCACCACAAAATATAGGTCTGTTAGAACCTTAGAACTTTCAATCTTTGAGAATGACGTAAGAGTTTTCTTTCCACAGTGTAACCATGTTTTTACCAAAAACTAATATCAAGAATGATGGTAAAAGATCTTCAAGCTGCAAGAACAATTACAAATGGTATGTAACTAGTTTATGCATTCAAAGTAAATTTGAAATAATTTGGAGAGACCCTTCAAATATTTAACTGAATTTTTTTCAGACAGGTATAAGACCTTCTTTTTTTTTTATTTTTTTGAGGAAGATCAGCCCTAAGCTAACATCCGTGCTAATCCTCCTCTTTTTGCTGAGGAAGACTGGCTCTGAGCTAACATCTATTGCCAATCCTCCTCCTTTTTTTCCCCAAAGCCCCAGTAGATAGTTGTATGTCATAGTTGCACATCCTTCTTAGTTGCTGTATGTGGGACGAGGCCTCAGCATGGCCGGAGAAGCGGTGCGTCGGTGCGCGCCTGGGATCTGAACCCGGGCCGCCCGTAGCGGAGCGCGCGCACTTAACCGCTAGGCCACGGGGCCAGCCCAAGGCCTTATTATACACAAATATGTATATGTTATTTATATATATCCTTTTAGTCAAATTTAATTCTTTCACATTAATCATTTTTCAGACATGCTGTTATTTTTACCACCTTAACAATTTTGGTATAATTGTTAAAATTTAGTTTTAGAAAGTATTGTAGCTAATGATTATTCTTGATAAGCTTCTTAGGTAATAATTGGATGGAAAAATTTGAGCAGTTCTAGTGCTGAGTGTTAATTTTGAATGGTGTGATTTGGAAAGGCTCCCCTTCATCCAGCATCCCCATGGCCCTGGGCTGGCCTTCTGGCTCTGGCTCCATACCCTCGTGTGATGTGCACAAGTCCCACAGATTCCCTGGGCCCGTTAATCTAGACAAGAAGGCTTTTGGGGGGCCCCCCAGGGCCCTCCCAGTTCCACACTTGAAGGTTATGTCATCTAAACAGAGATATGGGCTACAGTGTTTAACATGTTACTCACTTAATGCAATCGCATCTGCACCGGGACAGTCATGAGCTCTGCAGAAACGTGCACCAAACGCTGATTTTACCTGTAGTTAGTGATGTTTTCTTGAACCCTGTGGCTCTTCCTGCCACTCTCTGCTGCTCTCCATTTGAGTTGGTCATTGATGTTAAGTATGTGCCTACAACAAATGCCCTCAAACCCTATAAAAACATTCAGTGGTCCAGGGTGAAATGCGGCATCCAGAGTTATACTGAACTCTGATTTTTTTGGTGATATTTTTCTATGAGGAGCCTGGCTCTCCAGCCTGAGCAAGTCTCGTTGATATGTTTCTGGCCCTCGGGGTCGTTGTGCTGAAAGGCTGCAGGTGGCCGAGCTGGTGATGACCCAACACGATGTCCTGGGTACAGGCAAATGTTTCCTAGAGAAAGGCAATCTGAACACCTTCTAGATTTGACTTCGAGAGGATGGCCTTGTCTCTCTGCCAGGCAGGCTTGCAAAACCAGTCTTACAGCTTTTACAGAATACACATGGTAGGAATAAATGCATATTCTTTGTCATTCAGTAACTTCCAGTTTTTAGGACAACATACTTTGAGATCACAGCAATTTTCCCTTTCCTGCCCTGTGCTGGGCGCCTGGCGTGTTTCTACGTTTCTCAGACCCCGTAACGACACTGTGACAGGTGGTTTCCTGTTCAATTTACGGTGTGGATCCTGGGACTGAGGAGGCCACAGGGGTACAGTGAGGAGTCAGCCTCACACCGCCAGGCTGGTCCCCGGCCCATGGCCTTGCACCACCTGGTGGCTGTAAAACCAATTGCTGAAACTGAACAACGGAGAGATTTTGCCTCAAGGTCTGGCTGCCCCTAAGATGGGCCATGTGCCCTGCTCACACGTTCCTCCTGCCCTGCCCTGGATCTTGAGCTTCAGTCCTTTTTCCCAGCCTTCCTTGGCTTCATGTAGAAACTGGGAATGTGATTATTTTCATGGTAAATAGAAGCCATTTGTAGATTATTTGAGTAATTAGTATTATCACAGCCACCCACATAGAGTATGAAACTGGGACGTAAAATGTGTTTTCTCTAAGAACCCTCCCCCAATCATCATAGTCTTCTTGTCAATTTCTATTAAACCCGATAAATCCTTATATTTTATACTTAAAACACATGCATTTTTTGGCACTATGGAATATAAGTCTATATTAAAGAGTTATTTCATGGTTTTGAATCTAAGAGTTTATATATATATATATTCAAATTTGATGGAATAAAATTATACATGCAAATAGGGGAAAATCCACTTCTAGTTTGATTTTGATTTTTAATCTCACTTTGAACTGTCTCTTGATCTTTATTATCTCTGATCTTCCTTAAAGTAAGGAATACCCTTTCGAGAGCTCTCTGCCCAGCAGACTCAGCAAGCAGCTCGCTGTAGCCGGTGACACTGCGGCCGTGAGCTGTCTTCAGTTCTCAGGTAGGCTGAGTCAGGTGGGAGCCTGCTTTGCGGCCTGTGTTAAGAGTCTCTTCTGCCCACTGTTCCGTGGTAAACGGATTTTTAAAATCTTGGTTACTTGAAGTTACGTGGCCTTGTCTAGTCTAAGTTAAAATCAAAGCTCACTTCCCCCTGAGTGGAGGCAGAATTAGTGCAGAGCATTGGCGTTTGGGTGGTGGCTCCTGTGGCACACCAGCACCTGGAGTGGGGATTACAAGCTCCTCCAGGTCTGCGCTCTGTGTGTCTGACCGTCTCCTCCAGAAGCTGTCAAGGGGGCCTGGCAGGAGGGCTGCCCATGAGGGTTATTTGTAGGTGAAGAGAAGCTACAAAATAGTCACCGACTTTCCCCTGGAGACCGGTCATCTGGTTTGTCGATGGGGTGAAGGAAAGTGCACCCATGTCGCGTGTCAGCACCGTCCCTCCCTCAGATGGAGGCTTTCCTGCAGGCGAGCTCTCCCAACCTCCTGGAGCCACTCTGCTCTCAAGTGTGTCAGATGCCTTTACCAGACTTCTTTTCTGGGACATCAGCATTTCTCTAAATAAAGTTTGAAAGAAGTTAGAAGGCAGCCCTCCTATAGGTAGCTTCACCATTTGAGCTCTTTTATCAGAAGTAAACACTGTTTCTGGGTTCTGGATTTTCCTGGCCCTCAGTCCAGTCTATGATTATAGATGTAGGATCCTCAGGTCTGAATTTTATGGGGGACGTCTATAGTTTATTTCCATCCTGTTGTATGGAAACGTTTAGGTGGAACTGCTTAGTCAGATATGCCGCTTAAAGCATTGGTTGATGGGAGGCAGGCTGCCCTCGGACTCAGGGTGGGCGCCCTGGATTTCTGGTGTCGTAGGTTCTGATCCTGCGCTGACTGTGGACCAGCCCGCAACCCCTGGCTCGCCGCCTCTGCTCCCAGTCCTCGGGCTGCTCTTCTGTAAATGAGGTCTCGAGGGAGTGACATGAGGGCTGGCACAGGGCCTGGCCCCTGGGGACTCTCAGTGTCAGTGGTCAGCAGTTGAGTAAGTGCAGTTACCTGTTAGCTTCAGATTTTCTCACTACCAGAGGAAACGAGCATCAAGTTAACTGAACATCCTATACTGTACCTGCTGCAGGTGCGACCCTGGTGACCGAGGATTTTATAAGGGGTATCTCTCACTTTTTTAAGCAGATGATGGACGGCGGCTGGCCTGTGGCTTAGCCAACCACTTGTCACTGGTCTTTGATGCCGATCTTACCGGGACACCTGCTGTTTTTTCAGGTAAAATGTGTCCTAATTTTGGTTAATATAAACTTACAGGTGGGTCTCATTTTGGTCCTGGTTATTAATTGCTAAGGGCCACTTTTGTTTCCTTCAAGACAAGAATGGGAGCTAAGGCTTGCATTGAGGGGATGGAAGGATGAGATTTAATAAACTGGACTCCACTGAGCCCGGCTAAACCAGACAGAGTGAGGCCAGAGCTCAGGCATTTTCACGACTGGTGCCCGTGGTCAGCGGCCAAACGTTTGCAGGGTTCTAGGGGAGCGGGAGGTCAAATCTCATATAGACGTGTGATGAAATCTGTTGTGAACGTTAGTAGGGTTCGTACAGAGATGTGTTGATAAACATAACAAGGCAAAGCGTTTTTTCAAGTAAGTACATGTGAGATGAGGGCAGCGATGTTGTGTTACCATTTCAGCTTCATGACTCTGACACATGGATTCCTAGTCCTGAAACCTTGAGAAATCTCACTCTTTATTGGATTCCTGATGCTGCTTGATTCAAAACTCACACTTGGTAGATATTTTAACAACAGAAACACAAGAAAAAACAAAAAGTCTTTCACTAGTCCGTGTGTTTTTGTGAACTGGAGTGGTGAGGAGTTGGTGGAGGAATTAGTGGAAGGTCGTAGCCCCAGGCCAGCAGGGAGGCCACACCCAGCCGTTGACAAGAGCGTCCTCCCGCGTTTCTCCAGGTCCCAGACTCAGGCTGGTTCCAGGGTCTGTGGTGGGCTCCCTGACAAGGAAGAAGGAGGGCCCTTCTGACGGGAGACCAAGTCACTGCCTCTTGCATGGTGTCTCCTGGAGCATCTTTATTCCTCATCCTACCAGCCTCAAGCCTGTGTGATTCTAGTGTATTCTGTGGCTCTCCAGGCTCAAAACCTTTGCTTCCAGTGCCCTTGTTAAAGGACCTGGCATATGACGGGGAACTCCGCGTGGGTGTCTTTCTGTGCTCCAAAATTGGTATAAATGGTAATTATGTTGGTTTTGGACATTACGTATTTTATTATTGAAAAAGGGCCACTGCTGAATTAAGAAAATGCACTGGATATTTAAACTCATCCTTAAAAAATGTGGGTTCTGTTTTCATTTGGGGAAAGAGTGATTATTACCCACCTTACCCATTCTAGAGCATCATTTCACCTTACGTGGTGAGTTGCTAGCAGTCAGGTAATTCAACTTTGAAAATACGATTGGTTTCTCAACAGTTACCCAGAAAGCAGAAAAATGGGTTATTCCCATCATAATCTAAGACAAATAAAATAAGTATATTCTGGATAATTTGATTGTGGTCAAAATTAGATGCTGAATTAAAATTCACTCCTGGAGAACTCAGTGCTCTGAGTACAACCAGGTGGTGCATCGTGATTTGAAAACCAGTGATCTCCATTGTATTTAATTTAATAAAGGCGTTTACATTTATGCTTCAGAATTTAGAGTGGTTTCCATCAAACGTTGTTGTCTAGTACAAGGATTGTGGGGCACCCCGGTTCTGTCCCTGTGCTTCGTGTGTGCCTGGCACGGAGCAGATGCTCAAGGGCACGGGTGGACGGGTCTGAGCACGTTGAGGGAGAGCCATGCCAGAGGGCGAGGGGTTTGACAGCTAAATTCCGGGATCAGTCACTCCAGAAGATTAAACTTAATTAAGATTTCATTAAAGATTATGAAATTGTATAAAAACTAATTCTTATAAAAGGATGAAATTAAGCTCCAATGTCTTGCTTCCTGATCTGTCTGGGCTCTGCCGGGTTACTTCCTTGTCACGTGGGGGTGGCGCCCTGGCTCCCAGTCCACGTGGGGCAGTTTGCATCACAGACGCTGTCAGTCCTTTCCCTCCAGCGGGAGCCTGGCCTGGGTGGAGTCCAGTCAGGGTTCTGCGTCCTGCTCTTTCTGTTTCTGAAGTGCATCACCCGTCGTCCGCAGGGCATGTCGGTCAGTGGGCGGGAGACCTCCACGTGGTTCTGGTGGGATGGCGTGTGCGACAACGAAATTGAGAGAAGAGCAGGAAGAGGGAGCTGAGCGGCTGGAACTGGGGGCCTGGCTCCAGGGGGACCTAGTTCTCACCCCACAGTGCTGGGTCTGTGACAGGCCCCGAAGTTGTGGCCTCATGTGTCCTGGGTGGAGCCTGGAGGAGAAGGTAGGGTTCCCAGTGTCTCATTTACAGTTGGAGAGGCCTGTCCCTGATGCCCTGAGCTGAAGCACCGTGACACTTGGGGACCAGCAGAGGGACATCCTTTACAGTGTCTGTGCTGCGAGTCCTTCTGCCTTCGCTGGTGACTTGGCCGTTGTCTGGGTGCCCAGTGATGGCACTATACCCAGTGACCATGTAGTACTAGTTAGTGGTGGCAGGGACAGAAAGACGAGAGGAGGGTATCCCCACTCTCTGGTGGATTACAGCTTAGTTGGGAAGAATTAAACCCAGTTGAGTGGTGGTGGCTTCACCATGTGTGTCCCTCTGACGTGTGGCCTCATTGGCCCCTTTGCCGTCTGGGTGAGGTGGTGGTGAACTGAGTTCCCTCATGCGATATGTGAGGAGGGAGCCACTTAGCTGGTGACATGGCCAAGTCCAAAGGTCCCATAGCTAGGGGGGTCAGACCTGTCCACACCTTTCCCTGGGCCGAGGCTTGGCCGCCAGCACCCGACACTACACGAGGGGTTGTTAAGCCTCAGGAACACTGACCTTCAGCAGAACATCTCAGGCACTCATGACACTTAGAGCCAAGTCTGTCAGCTAAGCAGCTGTGATGGGTGTTCGCAGCCTGACTTGACCAGCCTTAGTGCTTCTCGTAAAACTCCCGGAATTCACACCAGAGGGCAGCAAAGCCATTTCAGATGTTTTTCTGCTCCATAAACTTGAGCTCTAAGTTTTCTTGGGTCATGTTACAGAACTGCGATATATACTATTTATAAATCTTTCCCAGTTCGTCCACTTTTTCCTTGTTGGTTTTCTGACAAGTATGGTATGGTGATATTGCAATTCGTGGTCTAATCTTTAAATTACCGTGTGTACTCACATGCTGAGGCCAACGTGGAGGACGATCTACAGGCGATGAGATCTTGCCGTGGCGAGAATGTGCTCATGGTTGTGCTTACTTATCCTATACAATTTCAGCCACAAAGCGCTTGGACCCGGGAGGTAAAGGGTCGTCATTCTCGAGGCCATGGGTCGCTGTTGTCCAGGACGCAGTGTGTGAAGCTGCAGATGGTGTCCACCGCCCTTCCCAGCGCTTTACAGGGACTCGGGGAAGTGCAGCTTTGCCACAGCACAGAGGTTTCTCCTTCCTGTGTGTCCCCACCTCGCCTGCCCCCCACGGCACCCCACAGTACAGCTCGCTCTGCCACGGACGCTGGCACATCAGCCCTCCAACCCTGCCCTCTTCCCGTCTCTCATCCTGTCACACAGGATGGTTTTCATTTCCAAAACTCTGAGAAGCCGTCTGTGGCCACCTTGCTTTGTGTCTCCTTGGGCTCATCCACTTCTCAGAGCAGTGGGTGGTGGCGTTGTTAGGGGACGATGTTAGGATTGCCTCCCCTGGAACGATGGCTGGTCTGAGTGGTTAGCAGGGCAAGGAGGGTTCAGAAATCAGCGTGCCTGCAGGCTCAGGAGCTGGAGACACACAGATACCCAGCCAGAAAGAGCAGGGCTGGCAGGTCGGGCCGGTGTGGGAGTGAAGTGGGCGGACAGAAGCACTTACCAGCTCTCTGGCCACAGCGCTCCTGACACTTCATCAAGACCCAGCTGACTGGCTGGGCAGCTCAGAGCTGAGGCAGACGAGGGCCGGGGAGCCTAGCGGGGTGAGGTGTGGATGTGCGATCGTGTTGACCAGATGCGTGTCTGGGGTAGTTCAGCCCAGCCCCTGGCACACACGAGTGTCGCTGCGTGTTAGTCCTTCCCTCTCTTCCTGAGCATCAATTCATCTTTCTACAAAAGGAGCGGATGCAGTCAATGGTAACTGGGTCCATTATTTGTATATTTAATTATTCTGACATTCTAATTGCCTGACATGAAGACGGGGTCACATCGTAAGACATGTTTTGGCTGTCTGCCGAATCATGGCCGATGATGGCGGTGACAGAAGAAGTTGGAGAGGGTCATAGTGGCCCAAAGAACAGACTGTAGCTGTCAGTTGAGAACCTCTTTTCAGGCATTTTGCTGAGAAGTGAGAAGCAAGTGATGATCTCCTTGACCCAGTGATGGGAGACTAACCTCCTTTTCTTCCCCTCTTGACTCGTTCCTTTGTAATCCTATGTATTTCAGAAGCTCTTATGGGGCGTATTAAATAAACTCTGGTTGTTAGTGTGATAGCCGGTGTTCAGTTTCATATTAGAGGGCTGGGCCCTGCGGATACATTCAGACGCCTGAAGACCAGCGCAGTCGTACCATCAGAAATCAGCAGTTCAAAACAGCCACTTTTGTTGTAGACAAAACCATTCAAATCCATCACAACAAATAATCAGATTACATGTGACTATGCTCAGTAAATCCTTTTGACTTTTTCCTTCAATGTTGACAGAATAATAGTTCTTTAAAATGCATTACTGTGAAACCCATGGATTTCTATATATTTTATAATACTATATTTTTTAAGTTTCTACATTTTATAAGTTTCTTCTTTTAAAATATACACTCACAAATGCACTCATAATTTTGAACTTCATACTTTAAAAATGTGAATTTTGGCAACACCTCCTTCAGAAACCATATTAAGCCTTTACATGAAGTATAATTCCTGCCCTCAGGCTTCGGTTCCACCTGCATCACTGTAGCTCGGAAATGCCTCCAGCTGGGTCATTTATTCCTGGAAGAAGTGCAGTGCTGGTGTGTTGGGTGGAATCCTTGCTCCTTCCTTCCCATTTCTGTCCCCTGTAGGTCACGACAGGGCAGTGAGCACCGTGTGCTGGAGCCACAACGGCAGGTGGCTGCTGTCCACTTCCCAGGACGGGACCCTGCGGGTCTGGTCGGTGCGCAGGACGGAACTCGCGTTGTGTCTGGTAATGGGTAATTCCTGTTGGTCCCAGGCAGGGATTTCAAAATGACCAGCCTTGTGATCTCGAGACTGTCAGGTAGTCACAGCTGTCCAAACAGAACTTTCTCCAGGGTCCCATCTCCTGGGACGATTAGATATTGTCTCAAATGTGTGTATTTACACACATATGTAATGTGCACATGTGCGTAGCACACAATACACATACATACATCTATGCACATGTGCACATGCATACAGTTAAATATGTCCTACATTCGTGTGGTCTAAAAATGGCAGAACAATTAATGCTAAAATATTGGAATAATTTTAAATATGAATTGGATGTGATTTTATAGTAGAGGTAATAATAATGGCCAAGGGGATATTATGTGGAGGCAGTAACTTTGGGGGAGAAAAATGACTGGTTTCAGTGAACGTAGAGGAGATCATTTGGAAATGAATGAGAAAGGAGAGACAGGAAGGTGACAGTTGTCTTACAGGTGAGGCAGGAGAAGAGGTGATAACAGGAGACCCAGTTTTGATTAATCAGATTGTGAGCTGGTGAATTGCAGATTTTCAAAGATATTGTTAGCTTTTATTTTCTATGAGTCTTGCTGTAAAAAGGGGAGGGAGTCCTAGGAAAACTGACTGAGAGAAAGTTGGTCAGACCTAGGACTGCGCAGGCTGAGGCGTTTGGCAGCAGCTGCAGGTGGAGAAACTTGTTCTAGGCTTGTTAATACCACCAACGGCTCCTACGCCGTAGTGTTGTGGGTTGTGGGGTATAAATGTGAGAGCAGACACCTCAGAACTGCATTTTAAAACGTTTAGAATTTTGGCTTTAATAAAATCCTTGCTACTTAACATGTTTACTGCCAGGTTTCAAATTTTTTTCATTTTTTATAAGTTTTTAAATGGCCAGAATTCAAAACACTCATTATAGTAAAATTTTAATTATATAACGTCTTTTAAAAGTAGGAAGACAAAACAAAAATTGTAAATTGGCTCTAACAAAGTATGTCTATACATTTAGAATGAGTAGATGTTTGGTGTTAAGATGAAAGAACTTCATATTCAGAGCAATAGTGCTTTTTATTAACATTTATTATATTGGTAATAATTACTGATTTGCGTTACAGGGCAAAGGCATGTTTTCTAAGCCCATACAGTCTGCACAGTTTTACTACATGGATACCTTCATACTGTTGTCGTCTGGCCCTGAGTGCCAGCTCCTCAAGTATCATGTTGACACCTGCAAAGAGGACCTGAGAAGGTAGGCGGCTTCCCTTCTGCGCCTCTTCTGTCTTCAGTTGGAGAAGCTCGGTCTCAATAGTGAGTTACATGTAAATAAAGTATTTACACTTACAAATGTCATTCACAACGTGATCATAACTGAGAATTCCTGAGGTTCTAGTGGGAGCTGAAGAACCGGCTTCTCCACATTCAGGGCTTCTCTGAGCTGCCCCTCCCTTCTGGGGCCTGCGGTGTGGTGTAAGGAGGGGACTCAGGCTCAGGAAACTGCACTGTGACTTTGGTTCTTGCAACACGTTTAACTGATGTTATGTGGGACGATTGTTACAATAAAGTTAAAATTATGAAATATTTCATATATACGTAATACTAAATGCCTACTTAGCTACACCGAGCTTTCGCAAATGATAACATTTTGCTTTCTTTGTTTCTAAAGTATTTTAAAGAAATAAAACGTCATAGAGAGAATTAGTGACCCGCCCCTCCCCCACCCCAGTCCCATCCCCTCTGTCCTCTCCTTGAGATTGGTGTGTTTGCTTCCCATCCTTAGTTTTATATTTGCTATATCTCTAGGTTTCATGTAATTTTGAGTGTTTAATGTAACACTCCTTTCTTCATCATCAGAATTACAATTCTGAGATTTATCCATGCTCCTGAACGTGACTTCAGTTTGTTCATCGTAACCACTTTGCAATTTGTACAGTGGGAACGTGCCACAACTTCTTCGCCCATCTCTTGTGGACAGACACCTGGGTGTTTCCGACTTTCCCTTGTTCTAGCAGCACTGCTGGATTTCCTGGTGCACGTCTGGAAGCAGAACTGTTGGGGTGTTTTCAGACTAACCTTCTCCGGTCTTTCCACTGGCGTGAGTTTGGGGCGAGCTGTTGTTTTAGGAACTGAATTGTTATTGGCTGTTGCTGGCCAGGTGTTTGTAATGTCTACTTTTTTGATAATACAGTTCCCTGAGAAAAGGTTACCGTGCTTCTGGACTACTTGCTCGCAGTCAAGGGCATGTTTGGGTAACTGCAGCCAAAGCTGGGTCTGGAGATGGCCTTCATGTCCAACTCCTTCCACCCTGGCCTTGCACTCGCTTGCATGGCAAACGGCTTGAGCCCTCGGCGGGTGGTCACGCAGGCTGGGCAGCCTTACCTCCGTACCTGTCTGTCTGGGCAGCTCCCCTGTAGAAATGCTTGAGAAGAGCCTGCTCACAGGCCTGTCTCTTGCTCAGTGGCAGCTGCTTCACCCACTTTTACTGGCCTCAGCTGGAGGCGGTGACGAACTTTTTCAAACTGTCAGGGCTCCAAATTTGGGAGTGCTTTGCTGCATTAGCCACCCTGCTGTATGATTCTGAGCAGTTTTTCAGCTTGAATGCACAAATTTATGAACCTTTGTGCTGTCACTGGGCTTCATTCCCAAACCTGCCCTGCGACTCGGCCCCTTTGTCCTCCAAGTCTGTGGGTGGTTGACCCTCAGTTCCCATTTCTCCTAGAGCTGGCTCTCACAGTTGTGGTTCCTGGGACCCCTCTGGACCTGAGGCCTGTCTTGGGCTCGCTGTCACCCTCTGAGCGTTCGGCTCTGTGCAGGACTCTGCCTGTCACAGCCTCAGACCCCTGCCCAGCGTTCACCTCCCTGTGGGAGGTACGGGCTAGTAGCCTGTAGTGTCCTCACCCTTGACTGTCCCAGAGCTTCAGACTCTGAGCCCCTGATGGCTTTGCCCCATCACCCACCTGTACCTGCGTGTGCCCCAGTTCTCACCCGCCTGGGCTAACCTTGGGCATCTCCCCTGAGTCCCTCCTGGGCCAACCCTGGGCGTCTCCCCTGGGCCAAGATCACGTCCTGGAATTGCTAGCAGTTTCTTTTCCTTTATGAAATCATTGTTGGAGTCGGCCCCGTGGCTTAGCAGTTAAGTGCTGTGGGAGATCAAGATTTGGCCACCCTGAAATCTATCTCTTTACCTTGATTGTTTTCTCTGACGGACATTTGACCTCCCCCACTGACTGCCTAAAGAATTTGACATAGTAACTCCTTCCTGGAACAGATCTTCTATCTGATGGCTGTAATATAATGTAAAATAGATGTTACAATAGGAAAGGCACCAACAAGCCCATCTTATCAGAAGTTCTGTCTCTCTGGCCACATTCTCTGGATGGCCCTTTGAGGAGTTGCCAGACAAACATTTACATTTATAAGGGAAATCTCCATTTGTAAAGGTATCTCCCTCTCTGTTTTGGGAAGAGGGGGGATGGCCTCATTTCTAGAGACTTATCAGTGTAGAAGATGAGGCCTTAAATCTGCATAATAACCTTACTCTTGTTTACTGTGCTTTAGTGGTAATTTCCTGTAACTGACTCCCCCCACCCCCAACATCCTCCTTCGTCATTGACTAAATATGGTATTTAAGATGAAAAATTTCTGCTGTTGTGTTGAGAAACGCAGTGTCCCTGGTTTCTCCCATGTATACGTGTTATTAAACTTGGTATTATTTTCTCCTGCTAACCTGTCTTGTTAATTATTTGGCCAGCCATAAAAACCTTAAGAAAAGGGGCAGAGGGAGATATTCTCCCTCTTCCCCCACAGTGCGCACACTCTGCTACTGGCGGCACGGGTTCAGATCCCAGGCGTGCACCAACACACTGCTTGTCCGGCCATGCTGAGGTGGCGTCCCACATACAGCAACTAGAAGGATGTGAAACTATGACATACAACTATCTACTGGGGCTTTGGGGAGAAAAAGGGAAAAAAAAGGAGGAGGATTGGCTATAGATGTTAGCTCAGGGCCGGTCTTCCTCAGCAAAAAGAGGAGGATTGACATGGATGTTAGTTCAGGGCTGATCTTCCTCATCAAAAAAAAATATATATATATTGTTAAGGGTTGTTAAGATCATGTATTTATTAAACCAATGCTAACTGCTTATGTTACCCTTTAGAAAACATTAAGAACTTATGTTTAAATGGAAATATAGATAATTTATAACCAGTTGGATTTCTCCTTAAGTATACATAATTATTTTAGAATTAAGAGAAAAGTTTGCTTTCTTGTAGACAGGAGTGAATTATTTTTGGCTATCTATAGTGATATTTTTTCATGAAATCTTCCTAAAGGAAGGACATGAAAACTTTTTTTCATTTTCAATTTTTTTAAAGGTAGAATGCTTAGTTGTAGTGGAAGGGAGACCGAAAGATTGATCATCTTTGTTTTTCTTCCAGGTATAAACAGAAGAGCAGGTGCAAACCCGTGTTCAGCCTCCGTATGACGGATGCGGTGGAGATGACCAGCTTATCGGCAGTAAACGACTTCTACTCCTGTATCCTTTCTTCTCCGTCCTCTCGTGTCTCCACATCCTGAGTGTCATCCTTCCAGCAAAGCATCTGTGAGTGTCTGAGTTCCAGGCACTGTGTTGGACAGTGGGCATTCAGAGAGCTCACCGTCTTCCAGAGTAATTAATTCTATGTGTAGTAAGTTCATCTCAATAGTGAAAACAGCCTCAAAGGAAAAGTAAAACCAGATGCAACAGAGCGTGTGGCATACAACAGGACACTCTAACCTGGTGTTTCTGGTCTGTCACTTGTTGAGCAGGCTGTTGTTACTTAGTACATTTTAAAATAAACCTCTGTGCTTTCGATAGGCACCCCAGCAGGTGTGGTCGAATATGGAATTCAGTCCCAAACTTTAATTTTTGAGTTTTTATGGCTAATATCATCCCTTTTGATTAAAAAGCATTGATTTTAATTTATTAGAAGCAAAGCTCTGATGCTCTGGAATTCATTTAATAAAATTTTAATTTATTCAAAGGTCTAAGTTGAATTTTTCTGAAGTTTTATAGTTGAAATTTCAGAAAGACTGATATAAGGTATTAGAGGTTCTAGTATATTTTAGTTAGAAATGTGATATTTTTATGCTAGAATCTCTTGCTAAAAAAACCCCAGAATGCCACCTAGCAGAAACATGTGGTTCTGATGATTCCAGCCTTGCATGATGGTCTCTCCTATGTCGGTGTTAGCACTGGGTTTATTGTTGACTCTAGTACTCTTTCTACTATGGATACTTTTTGTGACCATATTCTGGGCTAAACATTGAAGATGGGGTAGTTCTGGTGGTCACATGACCCCTAAGTTCCTGAATTGTCCCTCATACACCAAATTTATAAAGTTTATTACACTACATACTGTGCTACGTTGTGCGCCTTGTCCTCTCACTCATATGGCCTGTTCAGGGGACGCCGTCTACTTTATGGTTTTATTGTCTATTCTTTAGTTCAGATCTGTCTTCTGAGCCCAACACCTATATATTTGACTGCTGTTCCATCTCTTGATTTGGGTATTTTCTGGACGTCTCAAACCTCATTTACCTGTAAGTGGGACTCTTGCTCCCCCACCATGAAATCTGCACTGCCTGGGGTCTCCCTCCTCAAAATCTCACCTCTCAGGGTCTCCCCATCGTCCTCACCAGCCCCTCCACTGCCCACCGGCTCTTGCCAACTGCCTGGGACCAGACGGGGGAGCAGGGCTGTGATTAGGGCTTCTCCTGAGGGGCTTCAGAAAATTGTAACTAGTTATCTGTTTGTGCATCTTCTAGTGTTGCAAAACTTATTAATAGAATAAATAGGACCATTCACTCCCTGTGAGTGGATTGTTGAGAGGAGTTCCCTAACTAAAGCCCACAGACATTGTGCTGGCCGCCGGCCGAAACAGGACTTTGGAAGTTTTCGACCTCAACGTGGGCCGCAGTGCGGCCCTGATAGCAGGAGTCCATTCACGGCCTGTCCACCAAATTTGTCAAAATAAAGTGAGTTGTTTTTTTTTTTAATTGAGGTCATATTGGCTGATAACATTGTATAAAATTTCAGGTGTACATTTTTATATTTCAGATTCTGTATAGACTGCATCGTGCTCACCACTGAGTCTAGTTTTTATTCGTCACCATACATATGTGCCCATTTACCCCTTAGCCTTCCCCCCCCACCCCCTCCCCTCTGGTAACCACTAATCTGTTCTTCTTATCCATGTGTTTGTTTATCTTCCACATATGAGTGAAATCATATGGTGTTTGTCTTTCTCTGTCTGACTTCGCTTAACATCATACCCTCAAGGTCAATGTTGTTGCAAATGGCATGATTTTGTCTTTTTTTATGGCTGAGTAGTAATCCGTTATGTATATACACCACATCTTCTTTGTCCAGTCATCAGTCGATGGGCACTTGGGCTGCTTCTACGTCTTGGCTACAGTGAATAATGCTGCAATGACCATGGGGTGCATAAGTCTCTTTGAATTGTTGATTTCATGTTCTTTGGATAAATGCCTAGTAGTGGGATAGCTGGATTATATGGTATTTCTATTTATAATTTTTTGAGAAATCTCCATACTGTTTTCCATAGTGGCTGCACCAGGTTACATTCCTACCAGCCGTGTATGAGGGTTCCTTTTTCTCCACATCCTCTCCAACACTTGTTATTTCTTCTCTTGTTAATTATAGCCATTCTGACAGGTGTAAGGTGGTATCTCATTGTAGTTTTGATTTGCATTTCCCTAATAAGTAGTGATGTTGAACATCTTTTCATGTACCTGTTGGCCATCTGTATATCTTCTTTGGAAAAATGTCTTGTTTATATCCTCTGCCCATTTTTTGATCGAGTTGTTTGTTGTTTTGTTGTTGAGTTGTACGAGTTCTTTATATACTTTGGAAATTAACCCCTCGTTGGATATATGATTGTCAAATATTTTCTCCCAGTTGGTGGGTTGTCTTTTCATTTTGTTGATAATTTCCTTTGCCATACAGAAGCTTTTTAATCTGATGTAGTCCCATTTGTTTCTTTTTTCTTTTGTTTCCCTTGCCTGAGTAGACATGCTATTCAAAAAGATACTGCTAAGACCGATGTCAAAGAGTGTACTGCCCATATTTTCTTCTAAGAGTTTTATGGTTTCAGGTCTTACTTTCAAGTCTTTAATCCATTTTGAGTTAAGTTTTGTGTATGGTGTAAGATAATGGTCTTCTTTCATTTTTTGCATGTGGCTATCCTGTTTTCCCAACGCCATTTATTGAAGAGATTTTCCTTTCTGCATTGTATGTTCTTGGCTCCTTTGTCAAAGATTAGCTGTCCATAGATTTGTGGTTTTATTTCTGCGCTCTCAATTCTGTTCCATTTATCAGTGTGTTTGTTTTTCAGCCAGTACCATGCTGGTTTGATTACTATAGCTTTGTAGTATAATTTGAAGCCAGGGAGTGTAATACTTCCAACTTTGTTCTTTTTTCTCAGGATTGCTTTGGCTATTGGAGGTCTTTTGTTGTTCCATATAAATTTTAGGCTTCTTTGTTCTATTTCCTTGAAGAATGTCATTTGGATTTGGATTGGGATTGCATTGAATCTGTAGATTACTTTAGGTAATATGGACATTTTAACTATGTTTATTCTTCCAATCAATGAGCATGGAATATCTTTCCATTTCTTTATGTCTTTTTTGATTTCTTTCAATAATGTCTTATAGTTTTCAGTGTATACGTCTTTCACCTTCTTGATTAAATTTATTCCTAGGTATTTTATTCTTTTTGTTGTGATTGTAAATGGGATAGTGTATTCTTGACTTTGGTTTCTGCTAGTTCATTATTAGTGTATAGAAATGCAACTCATTTTTATATGTTGATTTTGTTTCCTGCAACTTTACTGTATTTGTTGGTTATTTCTAATAGTTTTCTGATGGACTCTTTAGGATTTTCTTATATGGAATCATGTCATCTGCAAATAGTGACAGTTTCACTTCTTCCTTTCCAATTTGGATCCATTTTATTTATTTTTCTTACCCAATTGCTCTGGCTAAAACGTCCAGCACTATCTTGAATAAAAGTGGCAAAAGTGGGCATCCTTGTCTTGTTCCTCTTCTCAGAGGAATGGCTTTCAGTTTTTCTCCATTGAGTATGATGTTGGCTGTGGGGTTGTTATAAATGGCCTTTATTACGTTGAGATACTTTCCTTCTATACCCATTTTTGAGAGGTTTTATCATAAATGGATGTTAGATATGGTAAAATGCTTTTTATGCATCTATTGAGATGATCATGTGATTTTTATTCTTCATTTTGTTAATGTGGTGTTTCACGTTGATTGATTTGCAGGTGTTGAGCCACCCCTGCAACCCTGGAATAAATCCTACTTGATCATGGTGTATGATCCTTTTAATGTATTGTTGTATTTTATTTGCTAGTACTTTCTTGAGGATTTTTTTGCATCTATGTTCATCAGCAATATTGACCTGTAATTTTCTTTTTTGTATTTTGCCCCTGTCTGGTTTTGTTATCAGGGTAATGTTGGCCTCTTGGAATGAGTTAGGAAGCTTCCCCTCCTCTTCCAATTTTTGGAAGAGTTTGAGAAGGATAGGTATTAAGTCTTCTTTGAATGTTTGGTAGAATTCACCAGGGAAACCATCTGGTACTGGACTTTGGTTTTTTGGGAAGTTTTTGATTTCTGTTTCAATCTCTTTGCTTGTGACTGGTTTATTCAGATTTTCTATTTCTTCTTGGTTCAGTTTTGGAAGGTTGTATGATTCTAAGAATTTATCCACTTCTTCTAGCTTATTAAGTTTGTTGGCATATAGCTTTTTATAGTATTGTCTTATAATCCTTTGTATTTCTGTGGTGTCTGTTGTAATTTCTCCTCTTTCATTTCTGATTTTATTTATTTGAGTCTTCCCTCTTCTTTTCTTAGTGAGTCTGGCTAAAGGTTTGTCAATTTTGTTTATCTTCTCAAAGAACCAACTCTTAGTTTCATTAATCCTTTCTATCTTGTTTTTTTTTTTTAGTTTCTATTTCCTTTATTTTTGCTTTGATTTTTATTATTTCCTTCCTTCTATTGACTTTGGACTTTTTTCTTCTTTTTCTAGTTCTAACTATAGGGTAAGCTTGTTTATTTGAGATTCTTATTGTTTATTGAGTTAGGCCTGTATTGCTATAAATTTCCCTCTTAGTATCACTTTTGCTGCATTCATTAAGAGTTGGTATGTTGTGTTTTCATTTTCATCTGTCTCCAGGTATTTTGTAATTTCTCCTTTGGTTTCTTCATTGGTCCAATAGTTGTTCAGTAGCATATTGTTTAGTTTCTACATATTTGTGGCTTTCCCAGATTTTTTCTTGTGGTTGATTTCTAGTTTCATAGCATTGTGGTCAGAAAAGATGCTTGATATGATTTCAGTTTTCTTAAATTTATTGAAGCTTGCCTTGTTTCCCAACGTATGGTCTATCTTTGAGAATGTTCCATGTGCACTTGAGAAGAGTGTGTATTCTGCTGTTTTTGGATAGAATGTTCAATTTATATCTATTAAGTCCATCTAGTCTAGTGTTTCATTTGAGGCCACTGTTTCCTTGTTGACTTTCTATCTGGGTGATCTATCCATTGATGTAAGTGGGGTGTTAAGGTCCCCTGATATTATGATGTTGCTGTCAGTTTCTCTCTTTAGATCTGTTAATAATTGCTTTATATACTTTGGTGCTCCTGTGTTAGGTACATATATATTAATACGTGTTATGTCTTCTTAGTGGAATGTCCCTTTTATCATTATACAATGCTTATTTTTGTCTCTTGTTATCTTTTTTATCTTGAAGTCTGCCCTGTCTGATATAAGTATGGCTACACCAGCTTTCTTTTGCTTGCCATTCACTTGGAGTATCCTCTTCCATCCCTTCACTCTGAGCCTATGGTTTTGTCTATAGTTTGTCTTTAGAGCTTAGATGTGTTTCCTGGAGGCAGCATATTGTTGAGTCTTATTTTTTAATCCATTCAGCCAAAAATGAGTGGGTTTTTTGACAGTACACATCATTTGTAAAACTTTATGTTTACAGTGTTTACATGCAAGTGTTAGATACAAATACATGATGCAATTTTATAACAGTTTGCTAATGAATTCAATGTTAATTTTTATTGTTCATTAAATTATTCCAAGCTTTGATGTTTGACCTTAGAAAATATTTTAATATCATGTTGAATGTTAATTTTTGTACTTTGGTCTTGGGTTATTTTATGGGCCTACTTTTTGACTTTGCTAGTAATACATTCTCACTTAAAACTTGATGGAGGGTTTGGGTGTTTTAAGCACTAACTAGATTGAATGACAATCATGTAGATCCTGCAGGAATGTGAAGCAGCCTTCATAAATCGATAGCTTCTCTTTTCTGCTAGTCCATTTAGACAGAGAAATAGTTTAAAAATACCCACAGCTGAGGGTTAAAGATTTGGGATTAGAGGAAGTGGCCATTTTGATGAATTCATTGTCTCATGGTTTAGTTCAAAAGACATTTTGTTACCCAGAAGAGCATCTAAAAGACTTGTGAACAAAACTTTTGTTTTCAGGACTACAGCTCCAATTTTTATTTTTGATATATTTGGAATGGCTTTCCAAAATTAGGGTTTAATTTATAATGCCTTCTGCATTATGCATTATGATCCAGGGATATGAGTTTTTTTTGTGTGTGTGTGAAGAAGATTAGCTAACATCTGTTGCCAATCCTCCTCTTTTTGTTGAGGAGGATTGGCCCCCAGCTAACATCTGTGCCCATCTTCCTCTACTTTATATGTGAGACTCCTGCCACAGCACGGCTTGATAAGCAGTGTGTAGGTCCACACCCAGGATCTGAAACTGTGAACCCCGGCCCACCCAAGTGAAGTGTGTGAACTTAACTACTATGCCACCGACTGGCCCCAACAGGGGTAGCATTTTTTAAAAGTGAAGTCTTACTATATTGGTTAAAAAGACTGTTATCCACAGTTTTGATACCTTATTCCAGGCTCACTTTAAATTTCTGTTTAATAGGGCAGGTATGGTCTGATAATCTGTGAAGTTTTGTAACTGGTTTGAGTGGGAAAGAGCACAAATTCTGGACCACGACTTGAATTCTGTTGAAGCAGATGTTGTTCCAGTGTTCCTGCAGACAAATGGGACCTGGAAACGCTGGAGCCAGAGCAAGACTTTTTCAGGGATGCAGTAGGGGAGGCCCCTGGGTTCTGAGCCAGAGCAGGCCTGAGGCTCAGTGTCCAGGTCCCTGTGAGCTGTCAGTCTGGATGTGGCCGTGGGGGGGGGGGGGGTTGGCAGTAAATCAGCCCAGGTCAGAGGCAGAGCTTTGGGACAGAGGGCAGGAAAGAAGCCTGGAGGGGCTGTCTGGGGTGGAGGAGCAGACCTGCAGGGCGCGGTGTCATTTATTCACTTTCTGTGGGGCTTCCTTGGTCTTGGAGGGCAGGCCTTTGAAGACTCAGGAAGGCGTCTTATCTTGACATTCTTTTCCAACTTTATACCCTTGGAGATTAATTAATCAGGACATTTCAAATTATGATAGGAGAAGGTTTTTCTGGTTTTTATAATGCTACAGAGAATATCAGCTTGGAGAGAGTTGTTGAAGAAAAGGTTATTATTTTTCTTCAATCTTTTCTGCATCTTCCTTTATTTGTGCAGAATATTATTACATAAAAACAGACAAGTATTTTAAACACTGTGCAGTACGTCTGCCAGATAAATGAAGGAATCCCTTTGAAGAACTTTGTAACTGCTTTATGAGGCCAATAAAACAGCAAACCTCAAAAACGGAGAGCATGCTTGTCACACCAGCTGTGTGTGTGAGGATACTCTGTGTTTTCACGTCTCGTCTCCTAGGAGGGCTGTGAAGAAAGGGAGTCAGCTTGGGAGTTGATGGCAGGAATAGGCACGCTGCTTTGTATTCGAGAGCCATGATCTTATGCGGCTCATTTCACAGTTAGATCTGTAAAGACTGGGTTTAAGATTGATTATCAGGCCTTATATATTTCTGGGCTTGTAAAAAAATTTGATAATTGAGTCATATATTTAAAATGATTGTTAAAATGATTGTTAGCCTAATACCTGTCTTATTTTTTAGGTATTATGATTTCTTTTAAATTCAAGTGCAACTCAATGAGGTATTGATAGGCAATATTTTGACGCAGAATCTGAAAGGATAAGTCTGACTTGCTTAATTTGTTTAGGGAAACTTTTGAGACAAAGGCGGTTGACTTCCAGACACTTCAGTGCCGGTTGGTATTCTGGTGGCCTCTGTGGCACCTAGAACCATCATCTATACGTAGACTCTGCTGTAGTATTTGCTGATAAAATCACAACTGTTGCCAACAGAGAGACAAGGATGCAATCTTTATGTAGCAAACGAAATGTAAATGCAGAGCACAGTGGGATTCTTGAAAAGACTCATCAACACATAGATTTTTAGGGGTTAAATTTTGACAAATACCATTTAAACATATTTAATGCCCTTAATGTTTAATGTATTATTCTCAAAATGTAATACAAAAAATTTATCTAAAGACTTCTAACATTCAAGGGTCTCTCTTGACGTGTTATGAAGTTGTATGCTTGGTGAGTTTTCCTACAGTTTCTGTGAGTCTTTAATAAATTCAATGAGAATTGACTAAATTTACCAAATATTGCCATTCTTGAGTTAAAATGTTTCAGTCGTGAAGATAAACATAAATCTCGTGTGATGTTCCTTTAATGTTGTAAATGTTACGTTTAAGATATATTTCTTACCAGGCTTTCTGACACTTACTACTTCTTATCTCTAAAGTTTTAGGAATTATTAGAAAAAAGTTTCTTTGTTCATTTAATTTTTGAATTTATCGTACATGACTCTTATTAAAGGTGGTCATTTCAAAGCTGATTATCATCATCATCATCACCATTTCTTGAGTGTAGAAAATGGCCTGTCAGCATCTCCATTATAAATCCCTATTTTCTTTTCTTGTTACTCGCTCTATTTATTTTTTTGAGAGTTTATCACAGAGTCATGAAAACTTGGTCTAGGGGCCGGCCGTGTGGCATAGTGGTTAAGTTTGGCAGGTTCCGCTTTGGCAGCCTGGGTTTGTGGGTTCGGATCCCGGGCATGGACCTATACCACTCCTCAGCCATACTATGGTGGCGTCCCACATACAAAATAGAGGAAGATTGGCATAGGTGTTAGCTAGGGCTAATCTTCCTCAGCAAAAAAAACCCAAAAAAACAAACAAAAAAAAACTTGGTCTAGATTGACACTTAGCATATTAGAGCTCATTCTGAGATTTTTTTTTTTCAATTTGGTTCCCAAATTTGTTTTAAATTGTTTCAGCTGTTTAAGTTACAAATGCAAAATATAACTTTGCAGTTTTAAATGCTCATTTACTTATAACATAAGAAGCAAAGCCCTGGCTTTAAAATAATGGTAAAGACCATTCTTTTAAACTTAGCTAACCAGTTTTTCTCATGTTTTCAAGAGAAGTTATTTCATTTTGAAAAATAATGTGATGCTGTTTTGTCTGATATCTTGGAATTTTCTTGTTTCCTTTCCTCTCTGTTCCCATTTCATAATAGAAGATTTTTTAAACTTTCTCATTCAATACTTTTCTCTGTTACAAGGATTAAATAAGATAATGTATATAACTCTCTTAGCACATGCTAAGTTCATTAAATGGAAACTATTATTCTTATTTTTTAAATATAAATTTATGAAAGCTAGTGAGCATTGCCTTAGAAAACTCTTACTTTTCAAATGCACCTAATTTCACACAATTCCTTCGTTCCCATGAGTGTTAAGGATAAATGCACAGAGATTTGCTATCTGCAGTAGAAGATCAGTGGATCAATTAGATATGATTCTACTTTCAAAGAAATCGCAACATAGAAGGTGGTGGATGTGGACATGGATAACGTTTATACACAGTTGGCTCCCATAAGCACTGTGAAATGATATGAAAGGGTCCACCAGAGCAATGAGGACCGAAACCTTTATTCTGTCGTGGGAAGATTAGCGCAGGCTGCATTTGACTGGAGTTATACTTTCTTACACGTCTTGAACAATGTGCAGGGCAGTGCTCTTTTGAGGAGGCGCACCATATAAAATGAGTTGTTTCTTTTAAAGTCTTCCTGTTTTTATGGCTCTGATATAAATAATAAGTAATAGTAGATTTTACATGAAACTTTGAGGAGATTCAGTTTTATCAAGATCTTGTTTTCTAAGTTCTCTTTTATCTCTATAATAATTCAACCAAAATAACCCCAGGGGGTAAGGTGGTTGCAGACCACTCTTGGGCTGAACCGTTAATTCAGTGCCTGTTCCTAATTTAATAACACGGCTAAATCTGTCAGTGCTCATTTCAACTTCTCCCACCTTAAAGCTGGTGTGTGTGTGTACACATGTGCACACACTCATGTGTATCCATGTATGTGTATATCTACATACGTGTGCACACATTCAGGTATGTGTGGATATGTGTGTGTATGTGAAAGCATATGTGTGTGTATGTGAAAGCATATGTATGTGTATGTGTATACACATGCATGCACACATATATTTGTGTATATGTGCATGTGCATATAAACGTGTGCTTGTGAACATGTGTGTGTAGCCATGTATGTGTGCAGCTGAGGTGCAAGCCCTTCACAGTTGGGGTGTATATGTGTACGCCTGTATATGTGTGTGCATGTGTGTGTGTGTATCTATCTGTGTGTAATAACCTATCTATTAACAAATTCATTTAAACATGTATGTTAGCAACCACTTTGTACCTGGCACTGTTCCAAGCACTGGGATATGTGACCGAATGAGAGAGCAAAGTACTTACCCTTGAGGAATTTGTACTCTTCAAAAGAAAGAAGCAAGTGGTTCCATACGATGTCGGATACCCTGTGTGTAGGCTCCTCCAGGGAGCCCTCTCTGATGAGGTAATGTTCGTGGCAGGCACATGAAGTAGGGAAGGTGTGCGTTGAGGGAGCAGTGTCCAGGAAGTGGGCTAGTGGTCGTCATGTTCGGACCCGTGTGGCAAAGCCAAGGGAGGAGGAGTTGGACTGCAGGAGCCCTGGCTGGGGGCAGGGGACAGTCCTTTGGGCTTGTAGGCCCTGGTCAGATATTGGGTTTTATTTTGAGTGAGGGACTGCTGTCATAAAGGTTGACCTCACAATGCTTTGGTGAGTGCGTGTGAATGATACATACATATATGTACATGCAGACCCAGGGAAGATCAGAATTGTGCTGCACGGGTCCCAACTGTAAAGGCTTGCCCCCCAGCTGTGAAGGCTTGTGCCCAGCTGTGAAGGGTTTGCAACCACCTGTGAAGCCTTGGCCTGTAGCTGTGAAGGCTTGCCCCCTAGCTGTGAAGGCTTGCACGCAACCATGAAGAGCTTGGACTCCAGCCGTGAAGGCTTGCACCCCAGCTGTGAAGGGCTTGCATCCAGCTGTGAAGGCTTGCACCCCAGCTGTGAAGGGCTTGCACCCAGCTGTGAAGGCTTGGACCCCAGCTGTGAAGGCTTGCACGCCAGCTGTGAAGGGCTTGCACCCAGCTGTGAAGGCTTGGACCCCAGCTGTGAAGGCTTGCACCCCAGCTGTGAAGGGCTTGCACACCAGGCGTAAAAGGTTTACACCCCACCTGTGAAGGGCTTGTGCTCATGCTCTATACTCTCTGCAGGGGTGCACTGTGGCTGTGCAAACCATGTTTCTGCTTTGCCAGCTGCTCCCTGTGAGCTCCCCCACACTGGGTACCATAGAAGGAGACCAGCAGGCTGGAGAAGGAAGAAGGGACTTGCTGCTTCGGATTCTCCTCCTGCTCCTGACAAGTGGGGCTTCTTCACCCTGGTGGCAGCAGCTCCGTGAAGCAGCTGTAAACCCAAAATTCAGATTGTCAATCTTGCAGAATCAAGGGCTCTGCACCCCCACCCTGAGCAGCAGCACCAGCCAGGCAGGGCCTCCCCTCAGGGATGTGGGGGACTCACCCTCCCAGCTCAGAGACCCCAGCACCAGCTTCTGAGATTCACCCTCTGTTCTGTGTGTTCCCGGCCCCACGGTGATGGTGTGTCCTGTGCTTGCTGTCCTAGCATGCTCCTCACTCATTCAGGAGGGAACAGCTTCATGTGACAGTGCTTTAGATTAAACTCCCTCTGCTCAACTATCTGCAGTGGCTTCGACTCCTGCCTGGACCCTGGCTCTGAGGCTGATGTCTTGACAATGGACTCAAGGGGGCGGGGCACAGGGAGAAGTCAGGGGCTGCTGCAGTAGTCCAGGTGGGAGGGCTGGGCAGTGGCCTATGCCTTAACTTGTCTTCAGACAGTGATGTGAGGCTGCAGGATGTGTCTCCTTGCCGACGGACGCCTGGGCAATTGGAACTGGCTCTCAGAGACAGCGTCCTACATTTAGAGTGTGCCCTAAAGAGGTCCTAGGAAATTTCATTGCAGATGCTTCAGTGAAGACTATTTTGCCTCAAGGCAGGCCTGTGAAGAGCCATTGTTGTGTAGATATGGCCTTCCCTCCTCCTTGGGTGACAGTGACCACCTAGGATGCCAATTCAGCGAAAGTTCCTCTCCATTAAAAACTCGTGTCTTTTTGTTAAGAGTTTTAGTGCATTTGCTTTAGGAAACTGCTTAAAATTTCTTCCTTGAGTAGCGGCTTATGCAATGACTGAACAGAAGCCGAGTCTACCTCAAATCGATGTGGTCTTTTAGTGACGATTGTGATATTTTGGGAATCGTTGTGGTGTGCTCTTGGATGAGAGGTGTTATATTATGAAAAATAGTTCTGAGGTTTTCAATGGGAAAATAACTAGTTTTACTTCCTGAAAATGAACATCTGAATGTATATGATGGAATGAGAGGAAAGGAATGTTGGGTTACGGAGGCTCACACTATGTTTTAATAGCTTGTTCTTTCAGACTGCTCTTAAATTCTTGTCCAGTTACACACATACGGCGAAGCGTTCCAACTAACCACAGCCATAGGGGAGCTGCTGCTCATGCACTGTCGGCCTGCGTGTCCACATCCGGGAGAAGCACAGACTGTAATTGGCCCAAATGCCATATTTCCAGTAAAGTATAAAATAGGTCATTTCTAATTTCTTTTAAGCTTAGTAATGAGCATAGCCACATTCATCATGCATCAGTAATGCTCTTTTGTAAGCATCCTGGTGCACAGTCATTAAAATGATCTCTTCCCAGAGTCACACCGATTGTTTTCTTGGTTAAGTTGGCCATGAGAACTTGTTTATCTCATTTCATCATCACATTAACAAGAGGACTGTATACGTCAACAAGTGACGGCCATATTTCCCTATTTTTATATTATGTTTTATATCATTAAATGGTTTATTTTTAGAATGAAACTACATAAATATTTTATGATTTATTGATGTCTTTAAAAATCATAGGTGTTTTTTCTTTACATATTTTTAAAACTTGACTGGCTATTACTCTTTTTTTCTGTGTCTGAATAAGATATTTGCATTTTTTATGATGTAAATATATAATACTAGACAGCTAATTTGAATTGAAAAAATAAAAAATATGTTTTTTAATGAAACCATTTTATTGCACAAAAAACTTCAGATTTTCAGAAATAATAGTCACTTAAATTGATATGATTGCTTTAAAATATATTATTTCATTAGCTTTAGATCTTGCTGTGCTTGTTTTAATAAAATGATTATTGATACAGATAAAACTCCACCCTCTATCCCTCTCTCTCATTCTTCTTTGATAACAACTACTGACTCTGATGTGAATCTTTCCCAAGTATGCATTAAAAAATATATGCGGCATTGTTTAATGTGTCGCACTCTCTGACATAGTGGTATCAAACCATACATGTTTCTCTGTAAACTGATTTTTACTCCACATTACATGTATGAATCTTATCCATTTTTATACGTTTCTAATATGTGCATTTAAGCCTCTAAATTTCCTTCTGAATACTGCTTTATTTGCACTTTGCAAGTTCTAGCATATGGTACTTTTATTATTTAGCACTAAATATTTTATAATTTTCATCATGAATTTTTTCAACCTAGGCTTTATTTAGATGTGTGCTTTCAGATTTCCACATGTATGAGCTCATTTTTGATAATATTTTTTGTTACTGATTTCTAATTTTATTGCGTTGTGTTCAGAGCACATGCTCTATATAGCACTGATTTCCTTGGTATCTGTTGAGATTTTTGTATTATTGAGAAACTTGGCTCTCTGGTTCATTTTTATAAATATTACATGTGTGCATGAAAAGGACGTGTTCTTGCTGACCATTGAATGCATGTTCGCATACACGTTCATTGGCCCGACCTTAGTCATTGTATTCAAATTATTCAAGTTTCCTGATTTTTTATATGCTTGACTTTTTTTAATTAGTGAGAGAAATGTATTAACATCCCCTTCTACAATTGTAATCTTGTCAATTTCTTCTTATAATTCTATTAATTTCTGCTTTATGTATTTGCAGGCTGTATTGTTAGGTATATTTCAGTTCAGACTTCTTGTATTTTCAAGTTCAGTTGTTCCTTTTATCATTTTTAGAAACTATTTCTAATTAGGTGTTCTTTGCTTTACATCTGTTTTTTCTAGTACTTATATAATCAACCTTGCCTCCTTTTACTTCGGATATGCTGTTTTTCTCCCCACCCTTCACATTCAACCTTTAAAAATAATATGTTTTAAATGTTTTTCTTGAAATCCAATGTAAGAGTCTCTTCTACTTGCTGAGTTTAGTCTATTTGCAATTATTGTGATCACTCATAACATTTGATCTTATTTTGTGCTTTCCTTTCCACCTTTTAAAAGAAAAACTTCTGCACTTTCTATTTATCATGAATTTTCTTTGCTTCTTCATTTCTTTTTCCTCAGCCTCTATTGGATCGATCAAAAATTTTTTTAATTCTCCTTTTTTTCCCTTGAAAGTTTTGACCATTGTATATTTTTTCTATTCTATTCCATTTTTTTTTACTGTTCAGCTTCAAGAAACTAGCAATGTTGTAAGGTATTGTAGCTATGCAATCATCCCTCTGTCTGTCCTTCTGTTAAACTAGATCTTTGTTTCCTTCTTCTTATACTCAGTGCCTTATGAAGTCCCAACATTTAGTAGACGATCTCTAAAAGTCTGTTGAATGTCTGTTGAATTGTTTGTGTGTTATATTACGAGTTATCAAGCTCTCCAACCCAGTCCTAGTTTGTGGAACACTAAGCTATGTTGATCTTAGCTGTGTGGCAATGAATGGACCTATCTGTATGTCATGTTTCTCACTGAAAATGAGTATAAAACAGTTTATACTTCATAAGTTTGTTGAAAGGATGAAATGTAAAGTGTTTAGAATGCTGTCTGGCACAGAGTTAAAACTCAATATAAATATTAGTTTGTTATTGTTACTATTGAAATAAGGCCTATTTATGTAGGCCTTTATTTCCTGTTTGTAAATGAAAAACCACTTCTAGGTGTGTGTATATTTTAAGCATAAATGTTTATGGATATAGATATAGTTCATTAAATTTGTCTTAATATTTTGGATATTCTTGACATAGAAAGAAGACGGAAATCATTATGAACCACAATGTATTTAGGTAATGTCTGGGGCCAATTGGTTCTGTAGACGGAGTGCAGGTCAGTTCCACTCCATGAGACATTTTAAATCACTACAGCGTTTCTTCTGACAGCAGCGTGGGGAGGTGGGCGTGCCAGAGTGCCTTGGTGATCAGGTCAGAGGCAGGACCTCAAAGGGACCAACATCTGAGGTGACACATGCTGGGTTTCACCCGAGGCATCGCACAGGCACCTGCTCAGAGTGTCTGAGTTTGATAATCGGCAGATTAATAACTGACCTCAAACTGTAAATACCTATTAAGGGCATCTTTCAGATAATTTATTGAATATGGATTATGATCTATACTTTAGATCATTTTGGTGATAAATTTTGGTGTATTAATATCGTAGTCTTTTGATCTTTACCGTTTGTAGTTCTATAACTTTCAGTGGCATTACATATAGATAAAACATGCATCAATGGTTCTTAAGGTCAAAATGTGCTGTTAGTAACTACTCACATGGAAGTTTTTGGAGTCCAACTCTGAAACTGATATAAATAAGAAAAAACATTTGCGTTAATTTCTTACTTTACATTCAATGTTGTTTGATATCGTTAGTCTGATGTTTATTAAGTCAGCCTTTAAAAATACAACTAGATTTTTCCCCTTACAATTATAGGGATCGTCATTTACGACCCGGCAATCTCAGGTTTATAATCTTTTCACAACCACAGCCGTTGGTGATGGGATAAGACTGTGGGACTTGAGAACCCTGAGGTAAGGCCGTCCTGTTCGCAGATTGCAGTTGGAGGTGAAGCTAGAGAGACCGTATAAAACGTGTTTCTAGGAGAGCTCATAAAGCACTTAGCTTTATCTATAAACTCAACTTGATCATTTTTTCCAAATATGACAAGGTTGTGGTGAATCTATTCATACTGACCAATCTAAGAAAAGTCTGATTTATACAGAGAAAAGGGCACATAAATTTGGAATGGTAAAATAACAGGTGCTGGTCTTTCCTCTGCTACATGTGTGACATGTGACCCCTGAGTGTCAGAGATGCACAGGAGGCAATCAGATGCCCTTAACTACAGTGACATCTATGTATATTCTGATAATTGTATTATGGCAAATAATCACTAAATATATAATGTATATAAGAAAATATAATAAATATTTATGTATGTGTGTGTATGCATGTATATATATTCACAGGGGCAAAATTAGCAGTGTCTTTGCTCTTCTCTTTAATCACAGAACAAGTATAAAAGCCTCCGAGGTTCACCAGTGTCGTGACTACAGGGGATGTTGCCCACCCACCAGGGCATCTTGGGGGGCTCTCTGTTGACATCATCGTGCCCCTGGAGCCCAGCCCAGTACTGTTAGATGCTTGCAAAGGCTTTCTCAGGAAGGCTCAGGCTATCCCGAACGGTGTCAGAGATTTTCTCAATATAACTAACAACAACTCCCTGACATTTTTTACAATAAAGAAATTTTATATAGCACTTTATAAATAGTCATTGTGAAACTTAACCAGCCTTGATAGAATGTTGCACCTCCCAAAAGTCTTTCAATCATTGACCCAAATAATTTATGATTTTAAAAGGTTTGTTTTTATATTTTTAAAGATCTCTAGAATATGTTAATCATTTAATATTCTTCATATATAAAAGGTTCATTTAGTGTTAGTTTGGTTGTCTTTGTGAATTTGTGATTTTGAAAAGCGTTTTAATTACATTTAAAGATCTCCAGAATAACCTGCTTACCGTGTAATAATCCCCTCATAAAAACGTTTCATCAGGGTCTGTCCCAGTGGTGCAAGCGGTTAAGTGCGTGCGCTCCACTGCAGCGGCCTGGGGTTCGCAGGTTCGGAACCCTGGGCGCGCACAATGCACTGCTTGTCAAGCCATGCTGTGGCAGCGTCCCATATAAAGTAAAGGAAGATGGGCATGGATGTTAGCTCAGGGCCAATCTTCCTCAAGGGGAAGAAAAGGGGGGGAGGATTGGCATCGGATATTACCTTAGGGCTAGTCCTTCTCACAAAAAAAAAAAAAAAAAATTCCTTCACTGCTAGTTTGCTCATTTTTGTGAGGAAAAGCAACAAGTCAGTATCTTTCTCCTAATATGTGTTAAAAATTAAACAATCCTCTTTTCTCCTGCTGTTTTACTCCTCGTAGGTGTGAGCGCCGTTTTGAAGGTCATCCGAGCCGCTGTTATCCCTGTGGAATGGCTTTTAGCCCTTGTGGACGATACGTGGCCTGCGGTGCCGAGGACAGACACGTATGTTGGTCTCTTGTTGTAGGGATCCTGGACTCATTCATGTGGAGACTGTTTAATGTGGCTGCACGTTAGGATTAAGTCTGTTCTAGGCTTGACTCCTGGCCAGCGTTGTGAGCCTCTCACACAGTAACAGTATTTTAATAACAATAATGTGTGAGGTATGAAAGGCCCTCATGGGTATTTTAGTGAAGCACGATACTTTAAACGCCAATCACTCATTAATTCATTTCTTTATTCATTTATTAATCATTGCACAAATTGCCTACTCTGTGAAAGACATTGTGTTTCATGCAGTATCTCCTTTGAATTACAAGATAATAACATTAATCTATAAAATACCAGACTGTAGCTACCTAACTGGGAGTGTTCCTCTTAGGTCTCTCAGGGAACAACATGCTTATTTTAATGACATTGCCTCCTCCTCTTCCTCTCCTAACACACATTACACATCAGACATACATATCTAATGGTTGATTTGGAACAGATACTAATATATCCATTTGTCTTTAACATATTTAAAAAGATCTTCTATTAGTTTCCTAGGGCTGCTGTAACAATTTACCACAAACTTGGCATCTTAAAACAACAGAAATCTATTTTCTCATAGTTCTGGAGGCCAGAAGTGTAAAATCAAGGTGTTGGTAGTGTTGGTTCCTTCTCGAGGAGAATCTGCTCCAGGCCTCTTCTACGCCTGCTGGTGGCCATTCATCCTTGGCGTTCTTTCCCTCCAGTCTCTGCCTCCAACTTCACACAGCCTTCTTCCCTGTGGGTCTCAAATATCCCTTTCCTTTTTCTTATAAGGACACTGGTCACTGGATACCCTACATCCAAGCTGATCTTATGATCCTTAACTTAAGTAAATCTGCAGAGATCCTATTTCCAGATAAGATTACATTCACAGGTACTGGGGGTTAGGACTTGGACGTATAATTTTGGGGAACACAGTTTAACTCACTACTGGTCTATAGGGTTATCTAAACAAAAAAGACATGAAGAAGTGTCCAAAAATTCAAGGAAATCATAAAGTTAATTTGGAAAAAATCACTTTACAATTTAACTGTGAGTTAGATTTATTTTTCTAAACTTTTTCTCTTATTCAGTTTAACTGGTGAGAATGGCATTTATGAATATTGAAAACCATTTTATGAAACTTTTAAATAGGAAGAGCTACTCTAAAATTTTACTAGTTCATATCTAACTAAGTGTGGTCTATTGACATCTTTCTCATCTGCTATGATAGACACTTGAGTTCATCTTTAAATGAAGTAGTTTGATCATGTGAAAAATGGTTAGAAATGGATACTTTAGATTTTTTTCAAAAACAATGTATTCTAAAACTTGACTACCATGCAGCTAATTAATAATTTGCAAAATTATTAAGGCAACTTAAAATATTAAAATAAGTAACATTTACTTGACAATATGAACTATTTTCAACCATTTTGGATACACCTTTTTTCCAATTTTGAACAAAAACCCTGCTGGCACCACCACCACCGCCACCACCAAGATAATGGTATCTTTGGTTTTCCCTCTAAATTGTTTCTCTGTATCCAGTCATGTACTCAAATTTGCTTACCAATCCAAATATGTCCATCAAATTAAATTCTCTTTTAGAACATCTCATTATGTATAATAGCTTCCTGGCTTTCAGGTAGAATATCAAATCCTTATTTGCTTCGAAGACTTGAGCACTACTTCTATATTATCTAAGAAATTCATGAGATAACATAAGTATGGATCTATTCTTTTAGGAGCCAAATGTAAGTAAACTGTGTACATTGAATTTTCTTGAAATTTTTGATCACTTTCTTTTATTCAACATACATGTGAATGTAGCTGAAAAATATAATAGTTGTAATTAAGAGTATAAAGACACAGAAACATTGAAAGTAGAAAGATGGGAAATGAAGATTATGTGAGAATATTTAAGTATACAATAGACTTTAAGGCTTAAGGCATTACTAGAGATAATGAGGGACACAATAATAATAACAATGTCAATCTATATAGAAAATGTCGTAGTTCTAAATCTGTATGCACCTAATAACACAGGTTCAAAATATGTAAAGCAAAAGTAATATAACTCTAAGAAGAAAAAGAAACATCCTCAATCATAATGGAAGACTTTAACAACTTCTTTTAATAGCTAGAAAACAAATTATTGCTGATCATGATGGTTTTCTGTTTAAAATATTCTGCTGGCTCTCCAATATCACATGGAATATAGACCAGTATCTTTTGTGTGGCATACAAGAACCTTCACAATATGTCTCCAACTTGCCTATCAAATTCTGTTTCTATTTCTCCTGTATGTCGTATTTTCTGTTCCACTGTGTCATAAAACTTCTGGATATGACAGTCCTTTTTATTAATACAAAAAGATGAGGATGAACTGCAAACATTCTCACAGACAAATAGACCATGCCAGAAAAATGTGTTTTCTAGACAGATGAAAACTAATAATATATTTGCAAATAAGCTGAAGGAAATTAAGAAAAACAAAAACTTTAACAGAGCAGCTAAAGCATAAACAGAAGAGTTTGGAAATGAAATTCCTAGACAACAGGAACATGTGAAATGAAAACTGATAAAAGGAAAGCATTAGAAAAAAATTTTCAGAAATAAAGACCAAATTTGAATAAATATGGTAGAACATAGATACCACAGAGAGCACAATAAGGGAAAAAGAGGATATGAAGGAGAAAAATAAGTAAATAAATCCACATGTGAATAAAGAAAATGATAAAAACATTCAAGATGAAAGGGCAGATATAGAAGTTTGGCAAAAGAGATTCAACCTACATAAAATTGGAGACCATGAAAAAAATTAAAAAAAAAAAAATTGAACAGAACTAATATTTAAAATTATAATTCAAAAATGATTTTTCAGAAATAACTTAAATCTGTATATTGAAAGTGTACCTGGGAAAATTGACCAGACTGGCCAGCACCAAAATGTGGCTTAGTAAATCTACTTGATTATAATTATTAAAAACACCACCAAAAAATATGGATTATGTATTTGGACTGTGTACGTATGGATTGTGTGCTTTTGTGTATCCATATAAAATCTTCAAAAACTTATAAAAGAAAGAATATCAGATTGGCATAAGACTTCTCTAAACCATCATTTTAAGTTAGAAAATATTGGGAGGAACATATTTAATGTACTCTAAAACAGAAAATTTGTGTCAAGAAATTTTACATCCAGATAAGTTGTCCTTTAAGTATAAAACCAGACACACTATTATGAACATTCTAGAATTGAATGACTAGTGTCACCTTGAATCATTCTTGAAGAAAAAAGCTTCAGAAAACCATGGTGAGATTGAAGAAACTTCCACAAAAGCTTCAAGGGGAGCAATGAGTATGTTCAACTGTATAACTAAGACTAAAAGATGAGGATGAGGGTGCCAAAATGCTTTGTAAATGTTATCTCTATTACAGTTTAAAAAATAATACAAACATGTGAGATGTGAGAGTATTCTAGAAAGTAGAATAAGTTTCTTGATTTTCTCATAGATAATAACTGGGAGTAAAAAGCTGTCACTTGAAGCTGACAATACAATTGTACACTCTTAGATTTATTTAAGAGTATAAGTATTAAGATAATTCTAATGACTAAAATTGGATAGTAGTGGGGAAGGACTAGAAAGATCAGATACAGATAAAGCAGTGCTTGGAGGAAAATTTAAAGCACTAAATATTTATACAAAATAAAAAAAGGGAAAAAAAATGAATTAAATATCTAACTTTTTTTCTTTCCTCCCCAAAGCCTCAGTACATAGTTGTCTATTCTAGTTATAGGTCCTACTTGTTCTTCTATGTGAGCCGCTGCCACAGCATGGCAACTGACAGATGAGTGGTGTGGTTCCACATCTGGGAACTGAACCCGGGCCATCAAAGCGGAATGCACTAAACTTTAACCACTAGGCCATGAAGGCTGGCTCAAATATCTAACTTTTATAAAGCCAGAAAAGGAACAAAAAAATAAATTAGAAGAAAGGAATTGATAGAGATAAAAGCAGACAATAAGTTAGAAAAAAGAAAATTAGTAGAATTAATAAATAAATGAAAATGCTTGGTTTTTAAAAAAAATATAAGCTACAAAATAAACTTTAGCTAAATCAGATTTTTGAAAAAGAGAAAAAATTCAATAATTAATTAATAAGAAATGGCAAAGAGAAAAAAAACATGGAACAGAGGAACTTTTGAAAATCATGAGACTGCTTTTCACAGTTTATGCAAATAACTTTGAAAGTCTACATATAAATGGATAACTTGTAGGAAATGTAATTTATCAAAACTTTCCCCAAAAGAAAAATAAACAGGCCAGTTTTCATAGACGAAATAAAAAAATTTTCCAAGAATTTCTCTGCAAGAAAGTGTTAGGTCCAGATGACTTGTCAGGGGACTTTACCAAACTTTTAAAGATCAAGTGGTCTCAATGTTTTTTTTTAACTGTTTCAGAAAAATAAGGAAAGCATGCAAGTTATCTTTTGAAGTGAATATAACTAATATGAAAGTTTGATAAAATTTCAGAAAAGGGGCCAGCCCAGTGGTGCAAACAGTTAAGTGCGTGCACTCCTCTGCGGCTGCTGGGGGTTTGTCGGTTCGGATCTTGGGCGTGCACCGACGCACCGCTTGGCAAGCCATGCTGTGGCGGCATCCCATATAAAGTGGAGGAAGA
Source organism: Ceratotherium simum simum (assembly GCF_057802395.1). Taxonomy (NCBI): domain Eukaryota; kingdom Metazoa; phylum Chordata; class Mammalia; order Perissodactyla; family Rhinocerotidae; genus Ceratotherium; species Ceratotherium simum. Next base: position 930,385 of record NC_141937.1, read on the forward strand.
TGGGCACGGATGTTAGCCCACGGCCAGTCTTCCTCAGCATAAAAAGAGGAGGATGGGCAGATGTTAGCACAAGTTTGATGTTCCTCACCAAAAAAAAAAAAAAAAAAATTCAGAAAAAAGCTACATTTCACTTATGAATATAAATTCAAAAATCTTAAATAAAATAAGAATAAATAGGATCTGACAGCACATTAACAATAATTTATCATTAACCAATGTTCATGAATTCAAGGATGGTTCAATATGAAGAAATCCATTAATAAATCATTTGACTAACTGAGCATCATTTGACTAACTGATGTAAAAAGAGGAACTCTATGACCATCTTCATATATGCACAAAAGCCATTTCAACAGAATTCCACATTCATTTATGATAAAACACCCTGTAAAGAAGGAATCCATGAATGCTTCTTTCAAATGATAAAACGCTTATCTCAGCTCAAATGCCAGCATCTTATGAGAAAACATTAGAGGCATTCTAGGGTTGGGAACAAAGCAAGAATGCCCATTAATTCCACTACTATTTTATAGACTTTGGAGGCATTTAGCTATGAAATTATGCAAGAGAACGTAGTTAGAGAGATTATAATTGAAAAGGAATGGTTAAAACTATCTTAATTCATAGATGATAAGATTGCATATCTGGAAAACCCAAGAGAACTCATGGCCATCATGAACAATAAAATAACTCAGACAAGTATTAATAGTAGGATTTAAATTAATATATGGAATTCAATGGTCTTTATATATAAAAACAATAACCTGTGAGAAGATACCATGAAGAAGAGAATCCATTTAGAAGAGTCTTAAAAAGGATAAAATATTAGGCATGAACTTAACAAGAACTCTGCAAAACCTATATGAAGAAAGCTTTATTTTTTTTCCCAGAAGTGTATACTTGAACAAATGCAAAGTCTTAACTTGTTCTTGGATAGGAAGATTTAATCTCATAAGGAAATCAGTTCTGTGTAGGTAATTTGTAAATTTGACACTGCCTCAACAAAAGTATCGTTAGGTTTCCCTCTAGCTAGACAATTTCATTGTAAAGTTATTTGGAAGAATAAATAAGTAACAATTGTCAAGACACCCTGGAAGAAAGAGTATTATGTTGGGGGAAACTTGCTTTACCAGTTAGTAAAACATTTAGAAAGCATCTCTAATTAAAACAGTGTGGAGTTGGTGCACAAATATAAAGACAGATGCTATTTCCAGCTCTGGCCACTGAAGGTGCTTAGAAGCATTGACATTCCAGCCATCACCCTTAGTATCCTCGTTGTAGTCGCCAAATGCCATTCCCCACTAATGGAAACCAGGGTTCCCTGGATGAATAGCTGGTTTCAGGTCTGTTGCAGAAAGTTTACAGATGAGCCAGGGACATTTTGTGCCAAAAAGAAAGGAAGAGTAATGGAGTCATATAATAAGGCCAAAGGAGGCAACATCAAAGGCTATTGGGCAAAGAAAGCATAGTTGAGCATCGAAAGAATAATGACTGTAATTGATTTTAAAACATTATATATCTAATTTATAATGATTTTAAAATGACATTCCAAAAGGATAACTAAAAACAAAACAAAAACAAACATAAAACAAAACTTCATTAGTCCCTATTTGGAAGAAACTAGGGCACCAATTCCTTACTCAGAAGCATGCCTTTTAAAAGGAAAGAATTAAGCATTTATCTTGCCTTTCCTGTTTGGACTATGTTTAAAGTGAACCAAACACCCTATATGAAGAGGAAAAGTTCTTTTCTAGAGAAGAATTCCAGACAAGTGGGCTGAATGACAATTAGAAAATTACCCTCTTGCAACCTCAAATGAAGTAATTGATTTTGGCAAATGTCATCAGTAGAGGAAATTATCAGAGAAAGATCAATAGTTCCCAGGCAGCTTGAATAGACATTTCTCCAGAGAAGACATAGATGACCGCCACCTATGTGAAAAGGTGCTCAGCACCCCTAATCATCAGAGAAATGCAAATCAAAACCACTATGGGATATCACCTCACACCTGTTAGGGTGGCTATGAACAAAGAACCAGAAGACGACAAGTGTTGCTGAGGGTGTGGAGAAAAGGGAGCCCGTGTGCACAGTCGGTGGGATTGTAAACTGGTGCAGTCCCTATGGAAAACAGGGTGGAGGTTCCTCAAAAAATTAAAAATGGAACTACCATATGATCCAGCAATCTCACTCTTGGGTATTAATCCAAAAGAATTGAAATCAGGATCTTGAAGAGATATTTGCACTCCCATGTCGTTGGACATTGTTCACAATAGCCAAGATGTGGAAACAATGCAAATGTTTATTGACGATGAATAAATAAAGAAAATGTGGTCTATACATATGCTGGAATGTTATTTAGCCTTAAAAAAAGAAGGAAATCCTGCCATTTGCGACCACATGGATGAACCTGGAGGACATTATGCTAAGTGAAATATGCCAGTCACAGGAGGACAAATACTGTATGATTCCAGTTAAATGAGGAATCTAAAATCATCACAGTCATAGAAGCAGAGAGTAGAATGGTGGTTGCCAGGGGCTGAGGGGAGGGGGAAATAGGGAGGCGTTGGTCACAGGGTCCAGAGTTTTAGTTATGCAGGATGAGTAAGTCTAGAGCTCTGTGGTACATTATTGTGCCTGTAGTTAACAATACTGTATCATAGACTTAAACATTTGTTAGAAACGTAGATCCCATGTTAAATGTTCTCACTACAATTAAAAAAAGGTTGATGGGAAACTCTCCCAGAGAGCATCGTGCTATCACAACCTAAACCTTCTGGCCAGCATTAGCATCAGTAAGTGGAGACAGTTTAGACACTGTTCATTCCTGATGCCATTGTGTGTACAGATCCCACTAATATTCATCATAAAGTATTCTTGTAAAAAGAAGTTGAACCTGAACCTAACTGGTTCTTTCTAGGTAATCTCTGTCCTACAGCAAATATGTAGGATAATGGAATAAGTTGAAAAACATCACAAGAAAGCAAACAGACAAATCTGAATATGGAACATTCTTTAGGACACAGAGCCAGGTTCTTCAACAAGTCTATGGCATGAAAAGAAGAAAGGCAAGGAGGGAAAGAATTGCTCCAAAAGAGAGAGAAAGAGAGAGAGATATAACAACAATATATGGATCTTATTTGGATCCTGATTTACTCAAAATAACTATAAAAAGACATTCGAGAACATTGGGAAATTGTTATGACTGGGTATTAAATATTAAGGAATTGTTTTTATTTTAGTTGGATGTAAAAATGGCTGTAAAGTTATGTTTAAAATGTCCATATTTTTAGAGATACTTACAAAATACATAGGACATCATCTTGGCAATTTGCTTCAAAAGACTTCATACTTTTTCAACTACAAAAACTGAAAAGAAAAAGAAAAGAAAAAAGCTATGGCGGTTGAAGCAAGTATAGCAAAATCTTGATAATGTTGTATTTGGGTTATGTTTTTATGAGGCTCGTTTTATAATTCTCCGTACTTTTGCATGTGTTTGAAATTTTTCAAAATAAAAAGCCAAGCACAGATACAGTTGGAAACAGAACTGGACACAGGGGCTCTTTACTTGACTGTTGCACGAGCCCCTCCCCTTTGCCGCGCGCCTCCTGGAGGACAGTGGCTGTGTGCTGGAGTGAGAGCTCTCTCTGGTCAGAGAAAGGCTGTGTTTGCATCCTGGTTCTGCTCTGCGAATTTGGAAATCACTGTTCTCTGACCTTTGGTGTTTTCCTCTGTAGCAGTGCACTGTGAGATGTCTACTGTATGGGTGAAGTGAAATAATATATGTTTGTAGCTACATTTAATAAATATTGCTTGAATCTTACCATATAGAAAGCTATTGTCACACTGCAATGACTTTATCAGGATAATGCCAAAGTTACGCGTTGATAAGCTACTCTTGCCAGATCCCTCTGCCCTGATCTGCACTATGTGATCATATTTTCAAAGAAATCAAAATGAATGAATGACAAGTGTATACTAAAAGATGACTAGTTATATAATTGACTGCAGGTTCAAAGATGCTGAAAAAGACCAGGTTGTTATTAGAAATAAAGTTGATAAAGATTTATTTCAAGACTATTCAAGCTGCTGCAGCCCTAGGTATATGATACTGGTGGTTAGACCAGTGGTCAGTGCCATACAGTGATCTATTGTGCTCTGTCTTTTCGAGAGGAAGTGGCAGGGAGAGGGGCAGAGTGTATCCTGGAGTTTGCCGTCGTCCCATTGCAGACCTTGATGGAGGTTATCAGAGAAAGAGAGTGTGTCTACGTCCAAACCTGATGGAGGACCCAGAGCAATGCCATTAACATCCAGTTGTCCATTGGTAGTGGCCAAATGACTTGGTGTGCCAAAATCAGTGATTTTCTACTGGAGTCTTTGCTTGCTACAGGAAGTAGGCAATGTTTCTTAATGTAAGGCTCTGTATTAAATCATGAACATTTTGGTCTTCTGATAAAAGTTTATTTTTCTATGAACTAAAAATTCAATGATCTGAAGAAATGTACACAGTTCTGAGAAATGTCATTTCTGGAAATATTTTAAAAAGTAAGTGACCATAATATGATGGTTGATCCCTCTGTGGACAATTTCGCTACTATTATGAAGTTTCAGAAATACAGAATTAACTTCTGTTTGCAATTCTTTTTCCCATTTCTTCTGTGGTGATAATTCTAGTACAGGGAAATTAAGGACACGTGTTAGAACTCTGTGAGACAAAAAATTAAAGAAACTTCATCTTTGCAGATACGGTTCAATAGAGTTACAAAATAGTCGTAATGAATTGGTCTAGTCCTGTTTGCTAAACATCCATCTTTTTCATTAGTACATTCAGTCCCTTACAACTTTTGTGAAAATATTTTTGAACAGTAAAGCATTATTCCAGCTCTTGTGTGGTTTGTGCCACATCCTCATCTTTTGCTTGAAAAAATATTACCCACTTCTTGCCCCCTTCTCAGGGCTTATTTATTTAGTTTTGGAGTAAGATTTACTTTATACAGGTTTTATTTTGAGTTTCCTTTGTTTCTTAGTACATTTTGGCTACAGCTTATTTCTCTTCGATGGGGAGAAGTTGCTTCATGAATCAAACAACTGTTGTTACCTCCAGTTAAAACATTTTGTTCCCAACATGGATTGTAATGAAATTGAACCATTTGTAAAGTTATTCTTTACTTTTCAACCATATCGTGTGAGATACATCTTGTCCTTTGGATTGGTCATTGCCACTGGCTCATGACAAGTGCGTGTCTAATAAGATATTTCTGATATTTGGGACTGCAGACTGCTGTTTTCATGTTTAAAGTTTGTCATGACCATAAAGATTCATTTGACTCAAGAACCTTCTCCACGAAAAGATGTGTTTCACTTACTAACATTTTCATATAGAAAATAAAAACCTGTTTTCTTAAATAACTCTTACCTAGACTTCTTTCACAATATTATGGTGTCATTTTGTGTGTGTTTCGAGATTTCATGCAAGTACCAGCCAGTGTTAAGTCCTACTTAGAATTAGGTAAAAACATAACGAATCTCAGGAAGGACTTTTCAACAAGTGATAATGATAGAATGGAAGCTGATTTGAACGGAAAAAAAACCCTCAAACTCTAAACACTGCCTCTAATTTTCAGACCTTCTTTTCACCTGTCAGCCTCAACAGTTGTCTGTCTGTACTTAACTTTGCTCCTTGGTCTGTCAGGGAGGAAGGAGGAAGCAGCTTCCTCGGCACCTGTGTCTTCCGCCCGTCGTCCCTGACTTGTCTGGGACCCTGTTGCATCAGAAAACTTTCTCTCTCATTCCTTCAGTCTCAGTCCATTTTCCATTAGCCTATAAACAAGTTCCCTGGGGTCTAAAAATATTAGTTTAAGCCTTTGCCTTGCACGTAACTTCCCTTTATAATCGGATGTCTGTCACATGTTACACTGAAGCTGCTTCCTAGCAAGTTACAAGGTCCGCCCAGTTACCTAAGCTCCTGGCTCTTTTCTCTGCCCATTTCTTATTTCTGGGACTCCTTTGCTCCCACAGCTTCTCTTTCTCATGGTTCTCTTTCTACATCTGTCTATTTGTTCTCTGACATTCCTTCCTCTTCTCACGTCTTCTGTAGTAAATTCAACCCACTGTAGTAAATTCAACCCACTGTAGTAAATTCAACCCACTGTCATGGTTTGAGTGACTCCTCCACATCACAAGTCAAACAGATGTCGCCATCTCTGATGCTGGCCTCGTCCTGCTTCCTGAATGTGTAACAGCTGCAGGCCTGGTTGTCACCTTAAACTCATTTCTCCCCGCACCTGCTTCTCGGAGCATCGCGTCACTTCTCAGTAGGTTCTGGTGGTTTTCAGTGCCTCTGAGCTGCATTGTGGAGACGTCAACGGTGATTAGAAACCTGTTTCTCCTTTCTTATTATTAACTTCTATATTTGATAACTGGAAATAATAGATGCAAAGAGGTGTGGTCATTATAATTTCCCTTATCCACTTAATCTGCACAGCAGACAAGAGGACAGTCTTGAATCCTGAGAAACGCTCCAAAATTAATTATAGCATTGTTCATTGGCAGTCCTGAAGAGAAAATGGTGAAGTGACCAAGATAGTTCTGAAACACATGTGAGACCAGAGGGATTTTGAAGATGCCCTGAGTCCTTCATGAATGGGTGTTGTCTTTGGCAGCCTAGCAAAATAGAAAGCAAGAGTTTAGAGTCAGAAAACCAGTTTAGAATCTCAGTATCGACATTTGATGGCCATACTAGTAACTTACTCTCTACATGTCATGGTTTCCTCAATAAAAATATGGGGATATTAATAATTTCAAGTGGGCATACCTCGACCAGTTGTGATTTCTGTGACAGTTGTGAAGTGTTGTGTAGACCACAATATACTGTCTAGCCTGTGGTTCTCAAAGTGGGGTCCCCTGGGCCAATAAAGGAATCACCTTTGAGGTCTTGCAATGTGGCATCTATCTCTCTTTATTCCCAGCAGAGTTCAGAAAATACTTCTTTGCACATTTTGTTACTTAATAATTAGTATGGTTCTCTCTTGTCTTATATCACATCAGAGTGGTACCCTGATTCCAGATCTTGTCCCTAAATGAAGTATTTGATGACAACTCTAAAGAGATATATAGATATGTGTATATATGTATATGTCTATATATGTATATCTAGATATCTTTTTATATAATAACATTAGAGAGGAATGTATATTTTTTATTTTTAATTTTATCAACAGCTACAGAAAAAATTCTAAATATTTGAATTGCTCAAATTCCAAGTTGATTAGTAGGAAGCAAAGTATAGACAGCTATCTCTCAAGTTTATGGGAAAGGACAATAAAACATCACCTTTTCACTCGATTTGTGACTTCCAGATAAGGTTGCAATACAAAATCTGTACTCCTTCCTTAGAATTAGTCATCAAATATAAGCATATATTTAAAACTCTTCACAATGTTTTGTGAAGGCTTATGATAGGCCAGAAAGTATTATATAAATTCATTAAGATGATAAAAATTCTAATAGAGAAAAGAGGAGAAATGTGTATTTCCTAAATTTCATTCTATGACCTAGATGGCGTTTTGTCCATTATATCATTGCTGCCGTGACACTTGGTTAGCCGTAGAGTATCCTTCTACTTTGCATCATCGATAATTGATTATTGACTCTCTCAGCATAGAACCCCTGTCTGTTTTGTCTTTCAGGCATATGTGTATGAAATGGGCTCCAGCACTTTTTCTCATAGGCTCGCGGGACACACGGACACAGTCACGGGAGTGGCCTTCAGCCCGTCTGCCCCGCAGGTACAGTCTTCCTGTGTAGGTACCTCTGGTGCCTATAGGTCTCACATCATATTTTTTGTGTCTGTCAGACTTTATTTTAGTGAAATTTTGTTATATTTCAGATTACATGCCAATTTTCATTGAGTCTACCTAGGGAGGCAAACTTAGGAAATAGACCTTTACTGGAGAGAAAGGGAAATCTAGAGTGTTTTCTTTTACAATAGAGGTATTTGTCTTCAGTGCTGACGCACATCTGCTCTCACTGAAATATGGAAAAATGTGGAAATACCCATGGACAAAGATGGGAATATGTAGCACGGATATGGACACTGTTGTTCAGATTGAAGGAAGAAAGGGAGAGAGCATGTAAGAATGGGATTTTGCAAATTCTCACAAAAAGGATTTGCGTGGAGAAAGAGGACTATACAATTTAAAGAAACTTTCTTTTTTTTTCGTGAGCAAGATCAGCCCTGAGCTAACATCTGATGCCAATCCTCCTCTTTTTGCTGAGGAAGATTGGCCCTGAGCTAACATCTGTTCCTATCTTCCTCCACTTTATATGGGAGGCCGCCACAGCATGGCTTGACAAGCGGTGCGTCGGTGCGGACCCGGGATCCGAACCAGCGGACCCAGGGCCCCCACAGCGGAGCACGTGCACTTAACCGCTTGTGCCACCTGGCCAGCCCCTAAAGAAACTTTCTGAATTAGGAGAAAAGGTGAAAAAAATGACGTCAGCTGAAAATCACTCATATGGAAAAGTGAATGGTCTTGTATTAAAATACAGAGGGATGTGCTTTGTAAAAAATGTAGAAAATATGAATATTAATGAAACAAGTATTTGGGAATATCGATTTCATTTTGTCCCCTTAAGTTTGAAGCTTTGATTCAGCGACTAATGTTATTGTGTAATTGTGTGCTTTCCCCCTACCTCTGTGTGTGTGTGTGTGTGTGTGTGTGTGTGTGTGTGTGTGTGGGGTCAGTGGGACATACTGTGGATGCTGTTTTGTTGATCCGCTCTTTTTCACTGATGGTGGGTTGTTGCAATCCAGGGCGTGTTATGGTGTCTGGCACGTAGTTTACCTTCCATTTGTATTGAATGTTGAAAAAATAAATAAACAAAGCTTGTCATGTCACTGACTAGCTCCCATCAGTGTCACTTGAAGTCTTCATGACACCCCCTTCCATCGTTGACCCTAATTTAGCTTTTTGGGCCACTCCCAATGGGTATTGAGGTTTAAATTTTTCTCCCCTGTTATAAACAATATTGAGATATACATTTGATTATGCTTCACTTATCCCAAAAATGAGGTCATGCAACATATACTGTAGTGTACCTGCTTTTCCTAATTAGTAATATGTGTTGCCATTACCTATTCTGAATCTTTTTAGTGTATTTTTTGAAATTATTTGATTCCTTTTTGAATCCTTTGCATAACACATTGCCAGTGAGACTGAGGAGTGGTCATGAATGAGAGTCAGAAGATAAGAGCAAAGTTAAGGACCAGTAAGGTGTGTGACGGGAAACTGGGTGTAGTGATTTGTAAGTGAGATATTGAAAATATCTTTTAGCAAAACTGAACTGAGCTTTTGTGAATACTTGAAAATTTTCAATTAGAAAATATTTTATAGATCTCTATTGCCATTGAGATTATTTTAATGAATAAAATAAGCAAATATGGCCTAAAATATAGTTATGAGAAAGGAAGTTGGGAAAAAGGAGCAAGCTGTACCTTCATGAACGTTGATTCTCGATGGGGTGCCGTTGAAGAAGGGGCAGTGTGAGAAGTCGGGTTTCCGGTTCATCTCGGGGAACCAGATGCCACATAGCACAGGAGTGACATTTGCAAATGTTAATATATTCTGCCACCCTTTATTTTTGTAAAATTGTTGTTAAACTTTAGGAATGATGATAAAATAATCCAGTGCTGATTGTCCTTGTATATAGAAATTTCTAACAAAAAGTCTCATTGTTCCAAAAGTTTTACAGTGGATGTTTTTTCTGATCATGGGTATCACATAGAGTTCTGTGAAATAGCAATATTTCTTCAATAACAGACCCAAGATATGTTTAAAAACCTTTGTTTTTTGGTACCATATTTATTTGATTTTAAGATAACATGTTCTCCCTTCACTAACATTTCTGAAATTGGAATGAACCTTGGAATCCTCAGGCCTCCTTTTTAAAGTGCTGTGTTCTTCTTCTGTTTTATTAAACCATGTGCATCTTACACCTAATGTTGCTTAAAATTGTGTCCATCGAACAAAATACCCAACTCAAGCTTTTGTTTTAAAAACATCTATTAAATGGTGCATCAAAACAATAATTCAGAATTTTTATTTGGATAAAAAGACCTGTCTGAATTCCACTGCAGGCGTATTGACATGTAAAATGCATGCTTAGGCACAGAGGCTGGCTTTGCGTACACTGGGAGAACAGGCGATCAGAGCCCACAAATCTGGGTCTCTCTCTTACCAGCGGAGAGGAGGTGCAGATCATTGACTTCAACAGCCCCAGGTTTCTGCATCTCTGGATGATGATACTTACCTCCTAGTAGGGGAAGGAGGGTAAAACATGTACCAAGTGTTGGGTTTGTGGTGAGCACCTTGTAAATGTTCCCTTTTCTCCACAAGAGGAGACAAAATGAGTAATACCGTAGGTATCCTACCATAGGTAAAAGTTACGCCTAACAGATTAGTGGGATAGGTACATGGAGTTCTCATTCCTCTGAATCTAGCAGATTTAACACTTCAGCTGAAATGGCTGCCCTCCCTCCTCCATCCTCTTCCTCACTTTCTTATGATTTTTCTTCATCTCATGAATTTTAAGTGACTTCCCTGGATTTTAATACATGCTTGTACAAATAAGCTATTATCCTTCAAGCCCTGTATTTCCTGGTTGTGTGGTCAACCCTAGCCCCTCCATGGTGGGTGGTTATACTGGGTCATGGCTAGTTGTGCTGGGTCTTGGCTGGTTGTGCTGGGTCATGGCTGGTTGTGCTGGGTCATGGCTGGTTGTGCTGGTTGTGCTGAGTCATGGCTAGTTGTTCTGGGTCATAGCTGGTTGTTCTGGGTCTTGGCTGGTTGTGCCGAGTCATGGCTGGTTGTGCCGGGTCTTGGCTGGTTGTGCCGGGTCGTGGCTGGTAGTGCCGGGTCTTGGCTGGTAGTGCCGGGTCGTGGCTGGTTGTGCCGTGTCGTGGCTGGTTGTACCGGGTCTTGGCTGGTTGTGCCGGGTCTTGGCTGGTTGTGCTGGGTCATGGCTGGTTGTGCTGCTTGGCTGCTCAGGACTGTGTGGGCTGGACTGTGAGGATGCACTGGGGAGAGGAAACTCACATGTGCTGTATACTTACTGAGTGCTGGGTGCCCTGCCATGCTCTCTAAATTTGTGACTTCATTTAACACAGTGTTCATGAAAATCCGGCAAAGTAGGCATTGATTTCTCCATTTCATGGCTGGGAAGGTGACATGGAGCTTACATGACTTAGTTTAGGAGCTCTGATTCACAGTGGCTGGTATGGTGCAGAAGAGACGGTAGCTGACTTTATTCCAGGAACGTGGCATAACTTTGGGAAAGGCCGGAGACAGATTCCTTAACTAGTTTTTTTTTTAATAAATTGTAATTGAGAAGGATAATATCCCTTTCAAAAATTAAAGTTTTGAGCTCCTCAGAATAAGGTACTAGATATGGCTTAAAAACTAGTGTTTCTCATCACTATTATTGCTCAATTGTCAAAATAAGACTTGTGAGTCTTTTGGAAGAAAATTATACTTGTACTAATGAAATTATTCTAACAATGCATGTGGCTAAGAGAAGAGCCCTGAATATAAGCGAGGAATCCTAATAGCTCACTGGGGAGTACAGCCTCCATGGATGGCTCAGAGTCTGAGAGACTATTACAATGCTCCTCCGTGTCCTGCCAGGAAATGCAGCTGTGCGCCACATGGGCCTGGGCAAGTGTGGCTTCAAATGGTATGTTGTCAACTGGGCTTATTGGACATGCAGAGGGCATTTGTATATCTGTCATAAGATAGATCCATTTAGATATTTAACTGTTTAGGGTGGGAACACAAATTCAAGAAGCTTCGTAGTTAAATGGTCCTGGCTGAGATTGTAGCCAAGCAAGACCTTTGTTTCTAGCAAAAGACATGTGATGTATCTCAACCCAGTGGTGCAAAAGAGGAAAGAAGACTGATGTAAACTGATGCATTCCTGGGTTTGAAATGTGGGCTAGAGGAGGGGATCTTCTATTCATGTGAGAAGTTCAGGAAAAAAGGTTAGGAAAATTGTAGGTTACCATTGAGGAAAGATGCTCCACATGAAGACAAAAATAGATAAAATTTGTTGGAATGTATAACAAAGAGTCACAATATAACTTGACCTTATGTTATCAAATTTATCTTTTTTTTTTTTTTGGTGAGGAAAATTAGCCCTAAGCTAACATTTGTTGCCAGTCTTCCTCTTTTTGCTGAGAAAGATTGGCCCTGGGCTAACATCTGTGCCCATCTTCCTCTACTTTATATGTGGGATGCCTGCCACAGCATGGCCTCATGAGCAGTGCATGGGTCCGTGCCCGGGATCCGAACCTGCAAGCCCCGGGCCACTGAAGCGGAGTGTGTGAACTTAACCACTATGCCACTGGGCCGGCCCCTTATGTTATCAAATTTATCTTATATTAATATCCCAATCATCAATTTTATCATGTGTCAATTATAAAATAATTAATGAAATAAGAGCATTCATGTAAGATAATATAAAAGCTCTTTCTTATTGATAGTGTGTGTTTATGCTTTATTTTTTCCATTTTCCATTTCTGTGTCATGTGGGATTTATTATAGAAGGTTTTGCTTTGGTCTTTCCAGCTATACTGGGTTGCATTTAGGCCACATCAGTAATGTTACCCTAGGACACAAAGTAGATACGTGGGAGATCGCCAATAGGTTATGTAAAGACATAATATACAAATGAAGGCAGATATATGCTTTCAGAGTCCAGTGTTCATGGCATGGTTTAGGCTGCAACACAAAATATCCTGACAAGAGAAGAAAACAGGAGTGAATACGGAAAGTGTGCAGATGTGATGGCTCTTCTCGCTCCTTAGGCTGGCCAGCACACCAGCCTGGGGAAAGATGAAGAAAAAGTAAAGAAATGGAAACTTGAAAACTTCTTATTTTCCTTTAAGATAGTGATATTTTATAATGGACATTTAGCAGGTTTTTGATATTTTGGTGTTATAAGTAATGTTTTGATGTATATCTTTGAGTATACATAATTTTCTGTGTCTGGATTTATTTTCTCAAGATAGGTCATTAAAAGTAGTATTGCTGAGTAAAAAAGCAAAAACTTTGAAAGGGTTCTTTTAAGACAAATGTTTCTCAAAATATTTCTTGTTGTTTGTTTCCTTACCAGCTTTGATTATTACACTTCCATTGTCTTTGTTAAGTTCATGATCAAGAGGCAGTACCTCATTGTTTTAATTTGCCTTTCTTTGAATAGTATGGAGATTGTGTCTTATTCTATATGCTATTAGCTATTTGAGTTTTTCATTTTTAAATTGCTTGTTTATATCCTTCATATCTTTTATCTTTTGGACCCAATATTTTGCTTATTGATTGCTCCAGCTTTTATTTAAAATTAACATTTTGGGGGCTGGCCCGGTGGCGCAAGCAGTTAAGTGCACGTGCTCCGCTGCAGCGGCCCAGGGTTCGCTGGTTCGGATCCCGGGTGTGCACCGATGCACCGCTTGGCAAGCCATTCTGTGGCAGCATCCCATAGAAAGTGGAGGAGGATGGGCATAAATGTTAGCCCAGGGCCAGTCTTCCTCAGCAAAAAGAAAAAAAAAAAGAGGAGGATTGGCAGATGTTAGCACAGGGCCGATCTCCTCACACACACACACACAAAATTAACATTTTGTCCTTCGTATTTATAGTGTGTTTTTCTTAGATTTGGTTTTGCTTTTTATTTTGTTGTTTTCTCTTTCATGTACAGAGCTTTGATTTCTCCTAATTATTCTAGGCCTAGAAAAGTTTTTCTCTCCAAAGATTTATCTCTGTGATGAAATTACAGTATGATCTTTAACATATTATTGTAATTTTTAGATTTCCTGGATGACAGTGCCAATATCTGGGTCATTTCCAAGTCTGGTTCTGTTGATTGTTTTGTCTCTTGACATTTGGTTTCCCTCCCCTCTTTTTGGTGTGTTATAATTTTTAAGTGAATGCTGGATATTGAATATAGAAGAACATAAGTATGCCTGGATGAGCATCTCTTTTGCTCCTAGATGTTAGTTTGGTGGTTTAAGGTAGTAGAGTTAGGAGTTGAGCCCAGTGCCATTCATTTTTTAAATTTTAATTATTAATTATTTTAATTTTAATTATTTTAAAATTAAATTTTAATATTTTAATTATTAAAACTTTGATTATAGTAGGGTCATTAGAATTAATCTGTAGGGGTCATTATACAAATAGAAATACAAAGACAGTATTGTTACCTTCTAGGAACTTTGAAATATCCAGTAATCTTCCCCAAATCATCTTTTGTCAAACTTTTTAGAAAATTTTATTTACTAAAGCATATGAGGATGAAATTTAAATCCATCTGTTTTAATTTAAAGGCCATCTCACTTTGAGAGTTATGGTGTAGCTTTGCCAAGAAAAAATAACCTAAGTCTATATCTGGAAAAAGTGTTATTTTTCTTAGTTTTTAAATTAAATAAAAGTTTGTGATATTTGTGATCATTCTATCAGGTTAGATTTGTAAATTCAGGAGTAAGATTATACTATTTTCTTCTGAATACCCACAATTCAAATAAGCTGCTCTTGTGATAGTCTTGTACAACAAAGAACCGGCATGAAGTGAACTTCGCTGGGAAAGGTAACGGGTGAGATGCTGGCTTTGCTGGCTGGGCCTATTCTGACCATCATTGTTGCTGAATCCATGTGGGCACGCTGTGACCCCAGTAGACTAGAAGAGTGGATGAGAAGGAAACCACATCCAGTCAGGTGGTAAAGTTGAAAGGGGTCACCAAAAATTACATGTGAGCATAAAATATCTGATGGAAAGACCTCAAATCCTGGCAACATGGGATGACAGTAACATGCCTTCAGAGGGCTGAGTACAAGCAAAGTCCCACCAAGAGAAGGACAAAATTAGTTGTGTGCAAACAAGGCAGAAGAATTAGGGAAAGGTGTTCTCTGGACCTCAGAGTTACACACCCGCCTCCGTGTTATAGAAAGGACGCACCCGGCCCTCAGCCGGGTATGTTCTAGCTCCCCTAGAATGTAACGTCAACTTAGGTTGAGACCATTAGGTACATCAAAGCAACAGTATTAAGAGACTTTCACGAATTTAGGAATAATCTGAGAATAATTATATTGAATATATTTGTAATATTTTAAGGATTTTGGTATATTAAAGTATCTCATTCTAATTTGAAATTGAATTAACTTTAGACTTGTGACTTTTTAGTTGAGAAAAATAAGAAAATTTTACTAAGTCTGTGATCACCATTTGAATTTTTAAGAGGACTTGAGATTTGTCATATTTGTAAATGTATTAGATTTTTGAAAATTAAGAACTTGGGAACATTTTGCTTTTTTTATTTTTGTCATTAAGGTATTAAAGAAAATGTAGTATATTAAATTTGAAAAGAATCTTGACAGTATTAACATAATTAACTAAGTTGTAAATTTAACTCATTGCCTAAAAGATTTTAATCCATTCATCATGAGTGGATTTCATGTGAATCAAAGGCCACTTGGCAGGTGATTGTTAAAATTTACTAGATTTCTTTTTTTTTGGTGAGGAAAATCAGCCCTGAGCTAACATCCATGCCAATCCTCCTCTTTTTGCTGAGGAAGACTGGCCCTGGGCTAACACCTGTGCCCATCTTCCTCCATTTTATATGGGACGCCACCACAGCATGGCCTGACAAGCGGTGCATCCCACCCCGCCAACAGCAGAGTGCGTGCACTTAACCGCTACATCAGGGGGCTGAGCCCCTTACTAGATGTCTAAGTATAAGCAAGATATTAAGTTGAATTAAAAGCTTAAGGAAACTAGGTTTTGAAATTTGAACCTTTAATAAACTGAATGATAATTTAAAAAAATCAAAATAAACCACAAGTCATTTTCCTGTGCATGAAACCATCTTTTTTTGCAACAAAAACCCACGTTCTGTAGCATTGCAGCACCCCTGATGGCGGGTTCTTAGTCGGGCTTTGTGTCGCTGGTCTTTCTGGCTTCGACAGTTTCTCTGTGAGCTTGTTACTCGCTGTGTGCTATGTTGACGAGAGAGGGGGCCACAAAATCTTTGAGTAAAAAGAGTCTTTTCCTCCTGGAAATGAGCACGAAGAAGAAATCCACCTCCCCCACCCCCGCCACAAGAAACAGGCACCACTCCTCCCCCAGCGGTGTCCTATGCACACTGCTGTGTTTTAAACTCTCCTCACACCTCAGTCCTGTGACTTACACTAATTATGGTGCCACGTTCCACACAGAAAAACTTTACATGGATGTGGGACGTGAAATGAAAGAAGAGATGTTTTCTCTCAATTTGGCTTTTTTAACAAGATTTGAAATCTCTAAGTAAAACAGCAAAGCATAAATATTGAAAAAAACAGTTCAGCCACTGTTAGTTATTGTGAGGATCTGTGAATTTAATTCAAAAGGAATCATAAAGTCATTATTCCATTTTTATTTCCCCTTCAGGAATATGCATTATTGAAAAGTTGGATCTTTGTTGTTAACCATCTTGATCTTATTTCTTGGAGACGAGAAAAGATCATTTTAAGGTCTCTGTTTCCTCCCTCAGCATTATGAGAATGTTTTCCAGTCTGGCTCCTATGACACACATTTTATCCCCCACAGCCTCACATCTCTAATGATTTTAGCAGATTTTAGGTGTGTGCTTCCATCTTTACTCTGTGCCCTGAGCTCTTATTTGACGCCCCCCCCCCCCCATAATTTGTGTGGTGACATCTCCTGGAATAGAGTGGTCCACCATTTTGACTTCTCTTTTTCAAGTTACCCAGCTTATTCTTGTAATTGTGGCCTTGAAATTGATATAGAAAAAGACATGCTGACAGGGGAGGAGGTCCTTGGAGCACCCTACAAAAGCCAGACCCTGCTGCCCAGTGTTCTGATGTTTCTAAGCTGGGTCAGCCATGTGGCTTTTTGGGTGGAGGAGCTCCCTAACATTCCTTCCTGCCCAGGACAATTGTATTGTTTCAGAGGGTGGCACACGTATATGCCAAAATTTGTTTCTCAATCTATCACCCTTAGTCTTGTGGTTATTGGAAAATATCTTCCAGATTTTTGCAATCAAGTGTCTGTGGCTGGTGCTTGTTCGTCATGTTATAATTTTCATTTTTGTTGTTGTTGTTGTTGGGGAGTGCTATGGAGGCCCTATTTGGGATTCCTAGCATGCTTCCATTTTAACCTGGAAATCTCCATAAGAGATAAAACTACTTAGAGAGCTCTTAAAGGTATCTCCTGTGATGGTTAATTCTGTGTCTGGGCTGGTGACTGGGCTAAGGGACGCCCAGAAGGCTGGCAAAACAATACTTCTGGGTGTGTCTGTGAGGGTGTTTCCAGAAGAGATTGGCATTTGAATTGGTGGACTGAGTAAAATGGCCCTCACCAGTGTGGGTGGGCGTCATCCAATCCCTCCAGGGCCTGAATAGAACAAAAAGACGAAGGAAGGGCGAATTCCCTCTCTCTCTTATTGAGCTGGGACGTCCATCCTCTCCTGCCCTTGGACATCGGGAGCTCCTGATTCTCAGGCTTTCAGACTCAGACCAGGACTTACACCATGGCCCGCCACCTCCCCCCCATGCCCATTCTCAGGCCTCTGGACTTGGACTGAATCACACCACGGGCTTTGCAGACAGCAGATTATGGGACTTCTTGGCTTCTGTAACTGTGTGAGCCAATTCCTATAATACATCTCCTCTTATAGATATCTATATCTATCTTATTGGTTCTGTTCCTTGGGAGAACCTGATTAACACATCACCTTATTGGGAATTTTATACTGGCCAAGAAGTGTTACTTCTAAACTAGTTTATATACTTTATGGTGCCAAAATAGAAACATGCGCTACCCTCTGCCCTCCCCTACAACCATCTTGTCAGGATGCCCTACTCTGGCCACTCGCACCTGGATTTCTTATTTTTATGTGAAAGTGCATTCAAATGTTGTTTCTCATGGGACAAACTCAAAATGTGCATGACCGTCTCTACACTGCAAGACTTGTAGCATCCTGGTCCTTCCAACAAATGTCAGATATGTCCCCCAGCAGTACTGTCACAGCCCAGAGTGCCCTGATTCATTTCCAAATGCTCTCCCTCATTTGAGCTAGCTGCTGGATAGAGGAGGCTGGCGTTGAGGCCGATCCCCAACCACTGCAATGTCTCCCCTGGTTCTCACTCTGTCTGAGAGGGCTAGAATATGGCCCAGCATTTGCATGGTTTCCATGCTGACTGCCTCCCCTCCGCCTCGGCTATCATGTGCCTTTTTTTTTTTTCTAGATTTCCAATAAAAGCAAGCATATTAAATATCAATTATTTTGTCTTTGGAATCGAGTTCTCAGTTTTGAATGTCCACACTTTGTATTAAATGCATGTTTGTGCAGTTGTTCCTGGTCAAACGCAGATAACGGCTGGTGTTGTTACCAAGTTCAGTTCCGATACGTTCTGAACTCTCCAAATCAAAACCTGAT
Organism: Ceratotherium simum simum; assembly: GCF_057802395.1. Taxonomy (NCBI): domain Eukaryota; kingdom Metazoa; phylum Chordata; class Mammalia; order Perissodactyla; family Rhinocerotidae; genus Ceratotherium; species Ceratotherium simum. The sequence continues at coordinate 948,863 of NC_141937.1, forward strand.
TATCCTGTTTTAAGCATTTCTCCAGTTTCATTTTGCCTTTTAGATATCATTTTATAAAAAGGAAAGAGAAATGAGTAAGGTATTGGGATAAGGACTGAAGGAAGTAAAAATTGTATTAAAAATTAAAAAGTTACTACCTTAGAGACAGGCACCTCCACACCCTAAGGATTCCTGGTATAAGGGGGAACGTTTATCGATCCTGACTGACTCTATTCATGGAAGACTCGCCCTAAACTGTTCGGGGAAAATTGAGAACAAGAGAGTGCTCCAGAGGGATAAGTTTGGGAGGGTCGGGTGGAGGGTCCAGATGGGGACGCATGTGTGTAACCTGATAATTGCTTCGCGCCATAGCAATTCGCGCCATAAAATGTAACTGTTTAAATGTTTTAAATTAGCCAATCATGTAAGACCGCGCCAACCTTTTCCCGCTTTGTGCTTCCAAACCCTATATAAGAATTTGCCCTTTAAGGTCTGGGGTCGACTCCTCTGTCTCCTGCAAGAGATACGTGTCGACCCGGAGCTCTGCTTAATAAACCTCTTGCGTTTGCATCAAGCTCGGTCTTCTGTGTCTGTGGGTCCGCGCCTTCCCGAGACTGGAGTTGGGGTTTCCTTTTTGGGATCCTACATTTGGGGGCTTGTCCGGGATCTGTGCGGTCACCCCAGACTCCGAAGACCCCTTGGAGGTAAGCCTGAGTGACTGGGTGTGTGAGTGTGTGCGGCGCCGCGAAGCATTGTTTTGGTTTCCGTATCTGGGCAGCCGCCGCTTCGGGCCGTGAGGACCGAGCGGCTGCAGTGGCAGACGTGCTGGGAACTGCAGGCTGCAACCCTAGGGGACGCCCCAAGGGACAAGGGGAGTCAGGAAAGCCTGACCACCCCCCCTTCAGGTGGAAAAAGAAACGGCACTCTTTTTCCCAGGGAGGACACGAAAACCCCTCCCATCTGAAGCCGCCTTCGGTTGGCTTGTAGAGACGCCAACCGGGCAAGGTTGTTTATGTTTTGGTGTGTCTTTGGTGTTCGTTGTTCTGTTTTTGTTCGTCACGTGGACCTCATTTGACGGGATGGGATCCTACAGCTGGAGGACCTGCCTTCTCCCTGGACTACTGCAGATGGTGAGATACGGGAACGCCTGACAAAAGCCGGCAAAAAGGTAAGACTTCTTACCACGTCAGCCTCCCGGAATCTCTATCTGCGGAGTCCAGCGGAAGGAAATGGTGAGAATTTTTTCTCTTTCTAAATTTAGATTGGCAGGAGAAAATATTTGGGAAACTAGTTTCTTGGGCTTTTAGTGACTCTTGGTTTAAATTTGGTAGAGTACTCTTGGTTTTTGATCTTGATCCCTTTTCCTCCCAAAGGTAGTCTCTGTTTTTCTCTTTTGTCTGTGTCTTTTCTCATAAAAAGGAAATACCATAGGGTAGGATGCAGGCATAGGCCCTATTAGCCTGTTGTCCGGGCCGGCCCCACAGACTGGTGAGTTTATGGTCTCACCAGACCAGCGTCTACAAACTTTGCTGTGGGTTATTATGCACATGAAGTGAAGGTCATTGCCGAGGGCATCTTGGAAGCCAAAAGGCCGCAAATTTAAGTGGGCGGGTCGAGCAGTTAAGACCCATTAGGCGCTCGCCACTTTCAGAAGACTCCCGTGACAGGATATGTTGGGTCACGGAACGGGGTAGATGACACAGGTCCCCCGCCAACTGCAAGAAAATGTCCGTGCAATGACGAGGTACTCTGTAAAGCACACAGTCCCCGACCCCGCGGCACCTCCCCCCCCAGGTATTATTCTGGCTCCAAGAGACCTAAGGCGTGGCGTGGTTAAAGCTGTCATTGTGCACATAAGAAAAAAAAAAAAACCGGATGAGGTTTTTCCTTCTGTCTTGTTCTGTGTCCTGAGAAAACTTGGCTTTGTGACCAGTGAGAATATTCTCCTTGGTCTCCACCATACGGAAGGTGCATTTACCGGGGTGCACCTTGGTGGCCAGTCGAGTACACTGGGGTTCCGAACTGTCTCTGTCCGGCTGTGCCAAGCTCTCAGGGGAGTCTGAATATCTTTGGGAGTGAATTCTGTGGATCATGGGGGCTACATCATCTGCGCCCTCACCAGGGACGCCTCTTGCGTCCATGGGAAAGATTTATTCTAAGCGTGGAAAGTTACCTCCGGGTCTTTCCTTAAAAAGGCTTATTGGTTCGAGTCACTATTGGAATAAATATACAAGTGAAGATCCTACTCGTCAATGGCCAGACGACGGATCCTTTGAATTAGAAAAACTTCTAAATTGGAAAAAAAAAAATGTGTTTTGAGAGCTCTCACATAATTGCTTAATTGGTACCTAAAAATTAAGGCTAAAAAAAAAAAGAAAAAATTTGACTAGTCTTAAGACCTTGACTCAGGTTACAATTGAATTGAAAACATGTAAAAGTGTAAGTGTTGATAAGATTATAAAGGTTAGAATGTTTGAGCTAATTTTATATAAAGAGGTTACATCAACCTTGCCTGAGTATGTTTTAAAATGTCTGACTGGGAATGCTCCCCTGGTCCAAAATTATAAGACCAAGACCTATTGATAAAAATCTTAATGATAACTATGTTTAAAGGTATAAGAAGTGATGAAAACTGCATGAAATTTTGTAGGAAAAAACTGATGTTATTTCTATTACAGAACTGGTTAACAAAAATAGTAATTTAAATGATGGCTAATTTTATCTAAAGTCTTATGAAGTCTTGTAGGCAATCTAAATAATTATTGGGAATAAGTAACTAAATAGTTGTGAAAAAGATGAACGTTGGATGAACTTTACACAATAATTATGTGTTATGGTGGTTACAGCTTCCAAACTCTTTCTGGTAACTTAAAACTTTAGAGTTTTGCTAAATTTTATGATAAAAATTCTCTGAGTATCATCATTTCCAAATAAGATAAGATATTAGACATTGATTGCTAAATATACATTTGTCTACTTTTGGCTTTTCATTACAGGAAAACTAAAAGGTGTTTTAGGTCTATTGATAAACATGTGTTTTATTAAAAGATTGTACTATAAAGTAACATATTTCTAGAAGTTATGAAGTGTTCATAAATTTTCCAATCCACAAAATGCTAATGTAAAAAAGTTTATAACTGCTTACTTAGTTTTTACTTAGAAGTCAAAGTCTATAAGGGTTAAAATTTCTAATTAATATATGTGATTGAAGCTACTAAAAAATTAAGAAAAATATGTCTGTGTACAAGGAAAGTAAGATGTATAAAGAAGGAACAAAGAATGGAAATGTTTTGTTTGGTCGATTAAGAAAGATAAATTTGTCCTCACGTACTAGAAGGGAAAAGATTGTCAGACAAGTGATGATAAGTCTGCTTAGGTGCTATTATGTGGGTAAATGTTATTGATATAGGTGTTTTAAAATTGTACAACATTACTGAAATACTGATCTGTCCTGATTATCAGTCATAATTCTGGTTATTATTATTTTAAAGTGTTGTATGTCACAAAATTAACCAAATTTCTCTGTCAGTTGCCATTTTGAGGTCTTGTTCTTTACAGACTTATTTCTTTGCTCTAATGCTTTTGCAAAATGTTTCAACTTCAGAAAAATTCATAGAAAGGACTCTGACATTTACACTGAAGTACAGGCTTCTGATAAACTTTCTGATCATAAAACTGAACTTGATAAGAAATTACAGAAATCTGTTGGAGAGACTGATAACTTCATGAAGCTGCTAACAAAAAGATTGGGATCAAGAATGGATTACACAGGACTGAATGAACTGATTATAATTTTTATGATTTTTCATTTGAAGTATTGCTGAATTTTTAATGTATTGTTTTTTCAGATTTAAGGAAAACTTTTCTCTTTTCTCCTGAGCTAGCTATGACTTATAGCAATTTGGTAAATAATACTTTTGTAAGTAAAATTGAAATATTTATCTTTTTCTCTCTATCTGATCCCTCGAATTTGGAAACTCTTAGTGAGTATTGTTGTTTTCATGGCAATATAGTTATTTGCATAAGTTCAATAAGAATCTGTTCTCCTTGTAACAGGACACAATTGGAAACACTGGTTATATTACCAAGGTTATGACTGGAACATCATATTTGCGATATAACCATACAGCTTTTGAGGAATGAAGATTGGACTTTATGGAATAAAGCCACGTGGAAATATTGGCCTGGTACCTTGTGTTCCAAGCAGCACTTACCAGGATAAGTAAAGAATGTCACTTATCTGGCAGGTACAAGGAACCTTGAAATATTTTGGGAAACCTCGGAATAGAGGAATTCACCCAAATTTATAGGTATTGCAGGCAAAGTCTGGTGACAAAATCCTTGGCTTGGCTTTCCTGGCCTCGAGAGGCCTTTAAAGTTCAATGTGAGATTCCTTATAAAAAGTTCCAGCAAAGCAGATTTAAAAGAGCCTATGTGATCAATTGCTATTCTTGCTGTACTTATGTTAATAATTGGGCCAACTCTATTAGAACTAGACTTATTTTGCAAACTAGTTAGTTTTAATTTTGCTATCTTAATAAAAATGAGGGTGATTTTAGAGAAAAAAATTATATTTCAGTAAAAACTATAGTATACATTTGCAGATATTAGATCCTAGTTTTGTTAATTGTCTTTTGAGGTTTATATTTTATATCTGTTGACTAGACTGGATCCTGATTTCTTCCAGTCTCCTGAAATATCTGGCTACAGATCTCCAAACTAACGTTTTTGATTTTTTCCATCATTTTCATTTGGAATCACTGAGAACTGAACCTGCCCTTTTTCCTGAAGCCTTACAAACTGAAGCTGATGGACTTGATACCATAATATAGGCGTAACCTTGAGAGCCCACCTGCATCACCACCTTCCAAAAGGAACTCAATTGAACTGATCTATCATCAGGACTATGAAATGTGTTCAGTGAGATGAAACAATCTACCAACTCAGCTTCTGGACTATGAAACTTCTTTAAGTTTCAAAAGGACTGTAAAACTTTTAGTTTCAAAGGTGGGACTGTGGGAGATCAAGATTTGGCCACCCTGAAATATATCTCTTTACCTTGATTGTTTTCTCTGAAGGACATTTGACCTCCCGCAGTACCTACTGGGCAAAGATGGCACAGACTGTTTAACTTAGTACGGGGAGCTTACTACACCTTAAATGGCTCCAACCCTGAAATGACTGAAGCATGCTGGCTATGCCTAGCGGTCAGCCCCCCCTTATTATGAAGGAATTGCCACCATGGGGGTCTATAATAACACCACGGACCACACGACTTGTCTTTGGGGCAAAGAAGGGCGGATAACCCTAACGGATGTATCGGGGACCGGTTCAGGACTATGCTTAGGAAAAATTCCCCCGGGCTACCAGGCTCTATGTAATAAGACTGAAGTCAGCCTTCCTACCACTCCTGGTTATTTTTTGATACCAGGACCCAATAGGTGGTGGGCTTGCTCCACAGGCCTGACCCCCTGCATCTCAACTGGTGTATTCAATTCGTCACAAGATTTTTGCGTGCTTGGGCAGTTGGTGCCTAGAATTTATTATCATACTGCCAATAGTTTCGAGGATGAATTTGACCAGAGATCCAGATTATGGAAAAGAGAACCAGTATCCCTCACCCTGGCTGTACTCCTGGGACTGGGAGCTGCTGTGGGCGTAGGGACTGGCACTACGGCCTTAGTCACAGGAGAAAGGGGATTAACTGCCTTGAGCAATGCTATAGATGAAGACCTCAGGACTTTAGAACAGTCCATCTCTAAATTAAAGGAGTCCCTCACCTCCCTGTCTGAAGTAGTGCTCCAGAATAGAAGAGGATTAGACCTGCTGTTTTTAAGAGAGGGAGGACTTTGTGCGGCCCTTAAAGAAGACTGCTGTTTCTATGCAGATCACACAGGGGTAGTCCGAGATTCAATGCAAAGATTAAAGAAAAGATTAGACATGAGGCAGCAAAGCAGGGAGGCGCAACAGAGCTGGTTTGAATCCTGGTTCACTAAGTTCCCCTGGATGACGACCTTACTATCCTCCCTAGCAGGACCCTTGCTGATTCTTTGTCTACTTTTAGTTTTCGGACCGTGTGTTTTCAATAGAATTACTGCTTTCATAAGAAAAAGAGTCAATGCAGTGCATGCTATGATGCTCCAACGCCATTACCAAGCTCTCCCACGCAATGAGCCACTGATAGTAGACACCGAAAACTAAGTTCTAAGATTAGAACTAGGGACAAAAGAAGAAGTGGGGAATGAAGGAAGTAAAAATTGTATTAAAAATTAAAAAGTTACTACCTTAGAGACAGGCACCTCCACACCCTAAGGATTCCTGGTATAAGGGGGAACGTTTATCGATCCTGACTGACTCTATTCATGGAAGACTCGCCCTAAACTGTTCGGGGAAAATTGAGAACAAGAGAGTGCTCCAGAGGGATAAGTTTGGGAGGGTCGGGGTGGAGGGGGTCCAGATGGGGACGCGTGTGTGTAACCTGATAATTGCTTCGCGCCATAGCAATTCGCGCCATAAAATGTAACTGTTTAAATGTTTTAAATTAGCCAATCATGTAAGACCGCGCCAACCTTTTCCCGCTTTGTGCTTCCAAACCCTATATAAGAATTTGCCCTTTAAGGTCCGGGGTCGACTCCTCTGTCTCCTGCAAGAGATACGTGTCGACCCGGAGCTCCGCTTAATAAACCTCTTGCGTTTGCATCAAGCTCGGTCTTCTGTGTCTGTGGGTCCGCGCCTTCCCGAGACTGGAGTTGGGGTTTCCTTTTTGGGATCCTACAGGACTAGATATTTATCAACTGCTTTTTATGTGCTTGGTGCTCGTTGGTTTAATAGTCACTTCAAAAGTGAACGGCCATGCTCTTATTTGTTTCTGTTTTCTGTGTGGGAAGTTAGGCGCTCAGAGACGTTCCATGATGTGTGTAATAAAGTCCAGCCCAGAGTTTGGACTTGAGAGACTATGCCTTATTCTTAACCACACTCTTCTGTCTTTATCTGTGAGGACGGCTCAAAAGTTGAGATGCAACTTCCTTTCAGACGTACTGTTTGAGTTAAAGCTGATAAAAGAGCACGTTCACGTCCACATTGTCAGTGGCACCACAGTGGGAGGCTGACTCACACCACAGATGTCCAACAAACCTCACTTTTGTGTCCCTGATCCCTTTATATTATTGAATTATGCGAAGGATCATCTCTTCTATTTTGCTTTCAAGATACATTTGCATTTGTGGATTGACTGCGAATAGGTCTATTTTTTATTTAACTTGAGAGAATTTTTGAATTTTAGTTGAGTTCAATAATCAGAAGAAGCCATGTGTTTTTAAAACAGTTTTGAAATATTCATTTTTTTTCATCAATTTAGTTGTAGAGATGAAAAGTGAAAACCCATGATTTTGGGTTATTTCTAGATTGCTATTCCTTCCCATGGTCTTTAAAGAAAATCTGAGGCTATAGTAAGTTTAATGTGACTAATGGAAATGAAAAGTTTAAGTTAATCTTTTTAACAGGACTTTTTAAAGTGAATTCCTTATTCACAAGCTCTGTGAAGGCTAGTCATTTTATGCTGGTTCTGCCAGCTGGGATGTGGAGGGAAGAAGAACTTAAAAAACAATATATTTTGGAACTATTCTCCCACCATAGCTAATATAAAAGAATAGGAAAAAAAATTCTACCAGGCATTTACAGTAGCTCAATTTTTCAGAAATAGGCATGCAAGTTATTTTCTGAGAAGAATATATTATCTCAATTCAGTCCAATATTTGAATGCTGCTAAAATTGCACTGAAGATACCATTTAATGTAATATAATGTTTGAGGCCTTTAAATATAGTTTATAAAATTATAGACATACACATACACACATATATACATATTTTATATAATTATAGACATCTTTCTGGGAGAAATGACTCACTTTTTATGAATAAAATTACTCAGCTCTGCACAGCAGAGTGGTTAGGATTCGGGCTTGACATCGTGACCTCATGCCAGGTGTGCCTCTATCGCTATCTCAGCTGTGGGCACCAGTCTCATCGTCTGTGCGGTGGGGGACGGACACCCATCGCAGAGCTGTTTGTCCTCAGGCCGTGACATGTGTGTGGTGAGAACACAGGCCCAGCACCACAGTGAGCACTTGGTCTAACTGCTCTGCCTCAAAGTGGAATCCTAAATCCCACATCCAGATTCCTTTGCTGTTTGACTTAAAAAACAAAGATGCTTCAGTGAATCACACTGCCATTGCGCCCACCTCTTAACGAATGACAGAGCAGTGAAAATTAGAAACTGGTCATCGTCGAAATATTTCTGTATTTTTCTTCCGTTGTAGCATGTTTTGAGGCCAGAAATGCAATGATAATCTGCTCAGGGTCTGTGAGGACAGACATCTGCTTTTGGTAAATTCGGCAGGTGCTGGGGTCCCCAGGTGCCTTCTCGGGGAAGGTGGGAGATCATCCCGAGTGCCAGCTCACAGGTGACTGACCCCTGCCCCCCTCAGCAGCCCCCAAGCCAGAGGAAAGGGCTTTAGACCCCACTGTTGTGTCCTCTGCCCAGATGGAGCAGGACTGTTTTCCGCCCACAAAGACTTCCCTGCTGTCTCTCAGAATTGACCTCGAGATGTTTAGAAATCAAAACCAGGGCTTTATTAAGTGGTCCTAATATTTACATGACAAATTGCTTCTTTCTTTGTTATACTGGGTAATTGAAGAAAAATTGATAATAAAAGTAAAAATTGAACTCATAATATCAGTTAATGAGAAAATGGTACTTGGTTTACAAATTCGTTTCTTAACACTCAACTCTTTAGGAACAGATCAGTTAGAGAAGTAAAGTGGCTTCTCTGTGTGCATACTCAGAACTTTCTAGCATTTGTGCAGTTAACGAACCCACACTGGGAAGGGAAATAGTGTCTCCACCGTTTATAGTCAGGAAGGGAGTAGATATATACTGTAGATTTTCAATATCTAGTAGAGGTGTTTTTAGTAAATGAGACTTAACGATCCCCTTGAAATATTCAATAAGTAATAGATCAAGGTGGGCAGTGTTCTTATTTGGAATAGAGTATCACTTGGGTGTTTCTAATTTTGAATATTATGTATAGCTTAATATTAAAATTCAGTCTTCTGATGACTGATTGAGGGTAAAGTTTCATTTTGGTATAAAATTTTACCAAAAAAACAAATTAGACTTTTCATTAGGAGGTAGCCTTAAATCTAGGCAAGAACACATAAAATAGTGTTAGCGTTTCGTTCATTGGGAGGGAACACTTGCATTTCTCTGCCAATTCTTAGTCGCTGACTGGCAAAATATGTCAGGACAAAAGCAGTGCTGTTTAAGCAACATGACAATCTGTCTCCCAGACCTACAGTCTTCTAAAACATCATATGATATATTAAGCTCAGTGGGGCTGAATAAAATTGGCTTTATTTTCTCTAAATATAGCAACTTTGCTGGATCGTTTCTTTAGTGAATGCAGCATCTGAGAGAAGGGCTTTTCCTTCTATTTTTCTTTTAAACATGGATTTCAAACAGACTACCATTCATTCATACATCTGTGATTTTTTGCTGGAGGTACTCGAACAGTTCATAAAACGTACACTGTTTAGGTAGATAGGAGGAGAAAGCATGGACTCTGGGTATGACACGGCTGGACTTGAATCCCACGGGGAACACTTCTATGTGTGTATGACCTTGGAGCTGTCCTTTCACCTCTCCAGCCTCGGCTTCTGCATCTTCTGCTGTGCACAGTAGCATTGATTCTGGCTAACTTAAGTGAAGGAGATTGATTTATTCATTTACCAGAAGTGTAGCAGAAGCTCACAGGATTGGTGTCGGGGTCAGAGAAACAGCATAGGAAACAGGCAGAGTCCAGGGTATTCCACAGGCTGGGAGGCAGGAGCCACAGGAAGTTTCCAGAAGCTGGAAGAGTCTGGTTAGGGCCACACCCAGGACAAGTGGATTCCAGCCGAGTCCTCTGTGTTGAAGTTCAGGCAGGAGAGCAGGTGTGTAAACATCTGGGCTGCGTCTGATGCCTGTCCCCCCTCTCTGCACTGGGGCGATGCGGCCAGAGCCTGGTGGAGAGGCCTCTATCTGCTGTTTGGCTTCTTGTCTAGGTGTCTCAGCACCTGCTTATAAAGCCTACCAAGACATCCCAGAATGGGGAAGAGCTAATCACTCACAAAGTGTCAGGGTGCAGTGATGGAGAGAAGTGGACCCTGGGAGGCAAAGAGCAACAGCGATTCCCAGCAGGACCTTGCCTGCTTGATGCGGAGGTTAAACCATGTCATGGATGTGCAATTTTGGGTGCTGGGCCTGACTCTTCTGAAGTGTTCAAGAAATGCTGATTCTTCCATCTAAACTTTCCTCCAATCCATTCCTTCCTCCTCCCAATTTAAATTCCTTCCAATGTAGATCCAGAGAGCATAACAATAAGCCAAACTGTGAACTTGGAAAATAGATTTCTTATCCTCATGGTGTGGGTTTTAAATTTTAATATAAGAAAATAATCTATTTTGGTTAAACTCAGTCCCTCAAAATTATTTTGAAGAGAAAAAGGTTTTTGCTACCATGCCTAACTCTTCGAACAGCTTCTATCTTTTTATCTCTTGTGAAAAGATAGGTCTGTACTTACTCCTTTTGCTCAGTTACAATATTTTTAAAAATTATGCTTGACATTTTCAGTGGAAAGTAACCTTTGGTTAGCTGAAGATGTGTTGATGTTAGCAGAGGCACATTCTTGAAATAGAAGCCAGTTCAGTCCGATTTGTACAGTTGAACATTGGAAATGTTCGGGATCACTGTTCATCAAAAATATGTGCTCCTATCAGACCTGTGACCACCCACTACTGCTCACACGAGGGTTAGCGATCACTTTTTTGGCTTTGTTTCTGTTTTTTTAAAATTGACCCGGTTTCCTCAATCTTTGAATCAATGATTCTCCATCCTGGCTGCACTTGGGAATCGCGGGGGAACTCTTTATAAAATGCCAGTGCCCCCGACTCTCCCAAGACGGATTAAATTAAAGGCTTGGGCGTGGGCCTGGGGGTGCTGTGGGTGTGAGGCTTCCAGGGTGCTGAGTGAACACTTCCACTCTAAGTACAGGGTTTCTACTGTAAGCTTTATTCTTTTCTCACTCTGTGTGCTGCCTCTGAATTTGTCGTCTTTCCCTCATCTTGAACTGCTGTCTCTGGGCCTTTGCCAGATGCCTCAACTTATCTCCTCCAGACCCAAATTCCATCTGTTGCTGGGCATTTCCGTCGGAAAGTCCTGCAGCACTTCCGACTCCATATTCCCAGTCCAGACAAAGTATTTCATTCCCAGGGCCTGTTGGGGAGGGCTCCTTCCTCATCTGGTCGTTTGACCGCCGTCCACCCGGTAGCCGAAGCTGGGACCTTGCAGTTAGCCTGTGTTCTTGCTCTCCATCAGCACTGTGTTCACTTGCCAACAGATGTAATTCAATTGATTACCAAATCGCTTCTCATTTCTTCTCTACCTTTCTCTCTGCTCCTCATTTCACTATCAGATTGTACAGACATTTCCTTACTAGTTTCTGTCTCCAGATTTCCCCATGTCCAGTCTTCCATTCTGCCACAGATCTGTTCCCAATGTCCACTGGTGCCTTACCACTTCCCTTTATCCGTGCTATTCACCTCATAGACTGGAGACTGCACAGTGTGAATTGTAAGTGCAGTGACCAGACCTGCTGATTTCCCTGGTTGGTTGTGGTGTATGCCTACTGTCCTGGAAATAGTCTTCTTTATTTTCTGAAGTATCCTAATATAGATGTTCAGTGCTATGAATTCCCCTCAATGTACTGCTTTGACAGCATCCTCTCAATTCTATGGTATTGTTTTATGTTCCTTTAGTTCAGAATACTTTCTAATTTCCCTTTCAATTTCTTCACTGGTTCATGGGTTATCTAAAAGTGTGCTATTTTGCTTCCAAATATTTGGGGACTTCCCAGAGAGCTTTCTTTTATTGATTTCTAATTTAACTCCATATGGTCGGAGAACATACTTTGCATGATTTGAATTTATTGAACTTTGTTTCATGTTCTGTGTTCACTTGAAAAGAATATGTATTCTGCTGTTAGTGATGGAATGTTCTATAAATATCAACTAAGTCAAGTAGGCTAACAGTGTTCTTCAAATCCCCTATATCCTTATTAATTGTCTGTCTATTTGTTCTATCAACTATTGAGAGTGGTATTGAAATCTTTGGCAATTATGGTCAAAGATTTCCTCTTTTTCCTTATAATTCTATATTTTTGCTTCTGTGTTTTGAAGCTCCTTTATTAGGTTTAGGATTGTTATAACCTCTTGATGAATAGACGCCTTTACTATTATGAAATGGTGTTCTTTATTTATTTATTTGCTGTGAAATATACTTTGATATTAATATAGCCATTCTAGCTTTCTTTGGATTAGTGTTAGGATAGTATTTTCTTAAATTCTTTTCCTTTTAACTTGTTTGGGTCTTTATGTTTGAAGTGTATTTCTTGTAGGTGGTATTTTGTTTTGTCTTGCTATTTTATTCAGTTTGACTCTCTCTGCCTTTTAATTGGTGTGTTTAGGACATTTACATTTAATGTGATTATTGATATGGTTACATTTAAGACTCTCATCTTACTTGTTTTCTATTTGCCAATCTGATATTTGTTTCCTTTTTTCTGCCTTCTTTTGGCTCGATTGGATATTTTTTGTACTTCTGTTTTGTCACTTTTAGGTGTAACTGCTTGCTTGGTTCATTTGAGGTTGCTTTAAGGTTTATGGTATATATCTTTAACTTATGACAGTCCACTTTCAAGTGATACTACACTACTTTATCTATACTATAAGTACTTTACAATAGTAAGCTTTCATTTCTCCTCTCTTGGCCTTTATGCTATTATTGTCATGCATTTTATTTTTTCATGTGTTATAAATTCCACATTACGTTATTGTTAATTTTGTTTAAACAGTCAGTTCTTTCTTAAAGAGATTTAAATAATAAGGATAAAGTCCTATATATTTGCCATGTAATTCCTCTCCAAACCTTTTGAGCCTTGGTTTCCTTATCTCTAAAATTAGGTTGTTGAATTATATGATCTCTGTGATTCTTGACTAGCTTTCTTCTCCACTAAGAGGATTGTTATAGTGTGGAACTCTGTGTGTATGTGTGTGTGCATGTGTGTTTGTATCTATGTATATATGTATTCTTTATTTCATATTATACAAAATATACATATATTAAATATATATTATACAATACATAATAAAGCAACCTTAGTGATTACTGCATGTGCTAGACACGTAACTGAGGATTATAGGGGCAAATTGACCAAGGTCTGATATCTGATATGTGGCAGAGCCAGTATCAAGCCCATCTTTGTCTGGATTCAAACCCACAAGGCATCAACTCTCAGTTTTGATTTGCCTCTGATGCCATGTGTGTTTTCCTGTCAAGTTGCATGTCAACCTTCATGCACACAGGGCTAAATTGGATCTCATTGACAGTTTCTTTTCTTGGCTTCATGCCCAAGCCTAATTTCTTGTTTTTAGCCAAAAACAAAATGGTTTGAGTTCAATTTAAACATTTACTTGTACTTATTAGGTATTTATTGTATAACAGTCACTATTCTAAGTGCTTTATTTATTTAATCATCACATCCTTAAGAAGTGGGTACTTAATTATCTTCATATTACAGATAGAGAAATTGAAGCATGAAGAAATTAAAATACTTGAATAAATCCATACAGTTGCTAAGTGGATAAGCTAAGATTTGCATTCCATTGAACTGATCTCAGATCCCATATTCTGAAGCACGGGGCCCAGCGCTATTACACACCCGAGGAGCTATGTAAGAAAAGAGAGAAGTCTTTAAGTACCACCGGTGAGGACCCGGAAGGCTCCTGGAAGAAAAGAAGGATTGAAATGCATAGGACTTAAGAGGCAGATATGAAAGTGGAGACCACATCTTACTGATTACAGAGACATGGGGACTAGGAAAATGTTTTACACCTTAGATTTATTGACTAGAGCAAAATTCTAAATCAAGATTTCAAAAAAGTTGCTTGTTTTTATTCTATGAGAGGCAGTGTATATTCCATTTTTATTAATGTGGCATTAATACTCTTTTTTGTAGCTGTTGAGTGCTTTTAAATATGTTTTCATATACAATGCTCTAGTTCTGAAGAGTATGTCATTCCCAGATATTTCCTGCCTCTCTCATCATGCCCACATCATAAAAGTTAATTTCACTCCTAAGAAATCTACAGTACCTTCCCTTTGGAAAATTCTGCAGATTCTAGCAAAGTCGGCAACCAAACCATAAATTTAAATGTAATGCAGACTAGAGGAATAGGAAGCCTGCTATTGTCACATTACTTATTTTAATATTCAAGTAATTTTCTGTAATAGCCAAAAAATTGTGTCACAAATTGATCTTTCATTATACTGTAGGCATATCCTGTCCAAATAGTAAATTAAGAAGATGGAACATAAATGAGGCATTGACTTCAAGATTTCTGGTTGCTGACAGAATTTCTTCAACAGAAAGTGTAGGAAGCTAAACTATAAAACTAGTGGGGTATTATTGTTTGTGCTCCAGACCATCCAAGTCAGGCAGGCCTGTGATTGCCACATGGAGAGTGCATTATGTTCTACAGTGCAAGACGGAAGACTTTGAACTTGAACCATTAGGAGCAGAATTTATTCCAGGATTCAAATGTGAATGACTTACCTCTTGCCAACAGTAGTCAAAATGAGAAGTCTGTTCTGCTGTAGATTTATGGCTCATGTACTCTGGACTGGTGCTGGATTTATTTTGGCTGGACAACAAATACTTGAATTGGAAAATTATGGTATACAAAATATACTTGCATAAAAACCTACTGGAGTGTTTCTGAAGAAAATGAAGATATTTGGGCCCCTTCCCCAGACGTTTAATTTCCATAGATCCACGGAGGAGGCTGGAAATTCGAGTTTTCACAGGAACGTCAGGATTTGTTGCCATTGGGACTTAGATCACACTATGAGAGCGTCTACGTGAAGTTATCTGGAAGATGGAGTGCTGGCTGTCAGCCAGGTGAGCCGTCTTCCCGATTGACTGCCCAGCACTCAGCTGTCCATACTCTGCGTTTCACCCACCCACTTCTACCCATTTTCCCAGGAAGACCCACCTCTGTCATTTGATAGCAAGGACTCCACTGGGATCTGAGCCCGATGCTTATTCCTGAAGTCAGTGGTCCAGCAGTGCACGCTGACTGCCTGCAGCCCGGCCAGGGCCAGCACAAGCGCCATTGACCTGTGTGAAATCCTGCTGCCTGAGGCTGGTGTGTCTCAGGCTTCACTGACCTGTTAAAACAGCAGTGAGAAAATTCTAACCTCAGACATGTGCTAAAATCACCAATTAACACACTTTAAACACAAGCATACTTCAGGGAGGAAGACTTTTATGTCCAGAAGCCATCACTAGTTTGTAGGAAATGGAAAAGTCAAGAAGAATATTGGATTTAGACCAATTTCTGATGAAATGCAGGTCACACTTGCTTGTTTGAACCCAGAACATTTTAAATCATGTGGGGAAATATGGTGACATGATTTATCCAATACTTTCAGAGTTTTTAGGAATCATAAACATACATTAACTTTATAAGGGTTTTATAGATATTAGGTTCCTATGAACACTGCAAAAGACCTCTGTGCATTTTTACACCATAGTTAATGTATTTTTTGTCTAAAATATGGTACAATATGGGAAATGGCAATGCGAACTCTCCTTTTTCATTTCTAACCCTCCTTCCTGACCATTTTTTTAAGTATGTGGAGGGGAAAGCAAGATGTTTCTCTATACTTTGATATTTTTGATCAAAATAAAGGAAATATTTTTTGAATAAGAATTAAAAAGGGAAGACTGAAGATAAAGAAGACAAAGTGTTGGCAGTGCATCTGCAGTGGTATTAAAATAGCAGGTGTTCTAGGTCACTGAGGGTGAGGGTGACTGACTCTTCTCTGTGTCGAGGTGTAACGATCACACAGTAAAAGGCCCAGAGCTTCAGGTTCAGATGCACGTGCCTGTGCGATGCACAACTTTCCCTTCACCCCAAGATCTTCCACGTGCCCCTTCCCAGGCAGTCCTCAAGTCCACACCCCAGAGAAGAGAGTTCTAATACCTGTCACACAGAATGGTTTTGTCTTTTCTAGGTCTTCACGTTAATGGGATCTCTGGCTCAGCCTACTGGTTGTGAAATGCGTCCACGTTGTTGGGTGTACTGGTGGTTCCTCCCTCTCTGTGGTGGAGAGGTCCTCCACTGTGTGGGTGTAGCACAGTTTGACCATTCCTCAGTTGAGAAACTGTCGATGTTTCCAGCTTTTGGTGATTGCGAATAAAGCCACTATGAAAATTCTGGCACGAGTGTTTCTGTGGGCTTATGGATCCCACTTCTCCCACGTGAGCAGCCGTGCCTGGTGATGGGCGGGTGCATGCTGCACTGGAAAGTCACTGCCTGTTGGCTTTCTAAGGTGGTCATACCATTGACACCCCCACCAGCACTGTGTGAGAGCCCAGTGGTTCCAATTCTTAGCTGCATTTGGTTTTGTTAGTCTTTTTAATTTTAGCTATTGTGATATTTTTATTGTGGTTAGCAATAAAAGAGGTTAAATATCTCACTCAAGGTCACACAGCTCGTGGATGATGAAGGCTGGGTTCATGCCATCCAGCTGGATAAGGGCCTCCCTTGAACCACACTTACTGTTATATAATTATCCATCACTTTCCTACTACCTAACATTGACACATCATGAGTCAGATTTTTATCACCATATATGTTAAAATAATTAAACTGCATTTCTCTGCATACAGTCTGTAATTTGGGGTTTTTAACTGTTTTGAAAGACCTCTGTCTCTCCATTGAGGCTAAATAGTCACCCTTCATTGAGGTCATCTCTCACAGAAACCTATTCAAGTGCTGGCCGGTGCCTTGTGTGTCCTGTAGGTGGAATCTGGGTGTGTTGGTGGCTGCAGGATGGGGGAGGTGTGGGGTCCATGTGAAAATTGTCCCACAGCTGCAATCAGCACGCACCTGCTCTGAGTGTGCTTGAGGAGCCTCCTCTAGGGGCCAGGTCCTTCCCTTTCCCATGTGACTGCTCCTGGCTCTTTGTCAGGCATCACACTTGACACCTGTTCTGGGTCCTCCCAGCCTTTCCAGTTCCTTCCATGATGCTCTGCTTCCCTGCAGATTAAGTAAGCCTTCCTTCTCTCTCTCCTACAAAAGTCAGAAGGAAGTCCTGGCACCATTTTCCTCTTTAGAAAGTAAGAACAATCTTAAAATTTTCTCTTCCAAATTTTCATTGGATCTTTATAATACAATTTAGAATAGAAATTAGGAAGGAACTGTAGATCTTAAATTTTCTCACCACAAAAAAGAAATGGTAAATATGTGATGTGATGGAGGTGTTAGCTAAGGCTACGGTGGCAATCATTTCACCATATATAAGTGATTCAAATCAACATCTTGTACATCCTAAACTTACACAATGTTACATGTCAATTATATCTCTGTAAAGCTGGAAAAAAATCATATAAGCAGCCCTACCCCATTATTGATACATATGAAGCTTGTAGACAGCAGAAAACTCTCATTTTTTTAATAAAATGCTATTATACAAAAAAATTAGAGATGAGTTGTCACAAAAGGATAAATAAATATAATAAGATGAAAGGTGGCAAGGCAGGAAGGTGCCATCATGGGAAGATTCTGGTCTTGGATGCAGGATTTCTGCTCAAAACCTCCCATTTAGGCGTGTGACCCTGGTCAATCGCAGCCTTTCTATTATCTGTTACTTTCTATAGAGAGGAAAGACAACACCTTTCTAGGACTACTCTGAAGGCTAAATAAATATTTATTTTATGTGAACATAACTCGCTACAGAAGTAGAAGGATGGTTTTCAAGGTCTATTCTCCTAGAACAAACTGAAAGGTATTTCCATGAACGTCATGAAGACAAACCATGGCGCGGTGGCTGCTCACATGTCAGGATGGCACCACGTCCCCTGGCCCTGGAACCCTCCAAGGTCTTGAAGAGGCAAAATGGAGGAACGGAAAGAATACAGACCAGACCCGCAGGCCACACACTAGACCTATGGCCCTTTACCCATCCTTAACGCCTTTAAACGGCAGGGGTTTTGATGTGTAAAATGAAGAGATCATTCGTTATAATCTCTTAAGTCACTTTTAGCTCTAAAGTGCTGGTGTTCTAGTTCTGCTAAATTTTAACATGAAGAAACAGATTAACAAACAAGTCATAATTTTCTGAACCAACAAAGTAATAACAGAGCGGAAAGCTCTTTCCCAGTTAAGGCAGTCAATGAAATTCAATAGTGAACCACGTACCTAAGGCTAGAACTATGCGGTTAGTTCACGATGGCCTGACACACATGTTCCTCCAGCCTCAAGATCTGGAAGGACTTAGTGGCTTGGCAGGATGGAGTGGCATGGCAGATGGGCACAAATGCATACAACCTTTAAAGGAAAACTTGATGGGTTTGTGCAAGAAAAAGGGGTGTGCAATTAACACCGGCGATTCCTCTCATCAAGAAAATACAAAATAGAGCTGCAGCTTCCCAGCGGTTTGCTGGCAAATCACTGATGTGCTGTGAAGAAGGGCCCTACTTGTTGACTCTTGGATTTTCATTGCTGGAAAAATGCAGTTTTAAATACTAAAATAGCGTGGGGTATAACCAAATAAAAATCTTGAAGCGGTGTATATCCTTAGAAAATATAACATCTTAGGATCCAGATCTCAAACTTTTGGAGCCACAAGATAAATGTTGTTCATGCGCAGCTCCTCTGTCATCCAGATCCTCCCGTGTCAGTTCACGTGGTGACTGCACCAACAGCCCGTTCTGGTCAACAAATGTGATGTGGAATCACAAAATAGGATTAGCTGTACTTTCTAAGTTGAGACATTAAGAAACCCTCCTAGGTTATATTACAGCCTACATTTTAAACATAAAACTCAACTCTGTGTTTCTAATGATTCACCATTTTAAATGCTTCCAAAGCAGACTGACTCCATAGGTTAGTTTTCTAGAATTCTGGGTGGTAGATGTCCACCACTTTTTCCTCCATGATGAGATAAATACACTCAGATGAAAAATATTGTAATTTCTAGTCAATATGGAAATGAGTAAAGTTGTTAGAAATAATTATGCTATCATAACACAAAAACATATAGATTGATTTATTTCACCAGCATTCATTGAGCATCTGCCCTATATTGGTGATTACTTTGACTACCAGGAATAAAAATAAAAATGAAGATGAAAAACTATCCTCCCCTTGAGGAACTCAAATTCTAGTGGAGAAGCTGACGTGTAAATTGATAATTTAAGCACGTAACATGCACATGCTCTTTACATTAGTATCTAACACCTATTATTGAAATGCTGAGATCTGAAGCTGACTTTAATTCAGGGGAAATTTCACAGAAGACAGCATTGGAAGGAAGCCTAAAGGGTGAGTAGGTGGCTATATAGAGAGGAGCAGGAAAAACATATCCCAGCAGTGAAGAACAAGGAACGGTTAGGGGCAGAGCACAACCCCAGAGGAGTGAATCCTTCCCTGGGCTGGGCATGGAACCCTCTGTGCAGGAGAAGCTCAGAGAGGGATGAGGCTGGAAAGTAGACTAGCTAAGCAAGATGAACCTCGTCAGCCAAGCTAAGGAGTTTGGACAAATCCTAGGGGCAGTACGGAGGATGAAAACAATTATCATTTATATTTTTCACTAAAAACCTAGAGGGGAAAAATAAAAATTGTAAAGTAATAGAGGAAAACAGTGACCACACTATATATGAGGTCAATTACAACATATATTGAGTAATATAATTACACTGATTATATTAAGTAATTTTCCAGCATAATATTAATGAGCCTTCAATTTTGTAATGGAATCATAAGATCCTAGAACATGTGGGAGATCAAGATTTGGCCACCCTGAAATCTATCTCTTTACCTTGATTGTTTTCTCTGAGGGACATTTGACCTCCCCCACTACCTGCCTAAAGAATTTGACATAGTGACTCCTTCCTGGAACAGATCTTCTATCTGATGGCTGTAATATAATGTAAAATAGATGTTACAATAGGAAAGGCACCAACAAGCCCATCTTATCAGAAGTTCTGTCTCTCTGGCCACATTCTCTGGATGGCCTTGCAAGGAGTTGCCAGACAGACATTTATATTTATAAGGGAAATCTCCATTTGTAAAGGTATCGCCCTCTCTGTATTGGGAAGAGGGGGGATGACCTCATTTCTAGAGACTTATCAATGTAGAAGGTGAGGCCTTAAATCTGCATAATAACCTTGCTCTTGTTTACTGTGCTTTAGTGGTAATCTCCTGTAACTGACTCCCCCCACCAACATCCTCCTTTGTCATTGGCTGAACATGGTATTTAAGACGAGAATTTCTGCTATTGTGTTGAGAAACGCAGTGTCCCTGGTTTCTCCTATGTACACATGTTATTAAACTTGGTATTATTTTCTCCTGCTAACCTGCCTTGTTAATTATTTGGCCAGCCATAAGAACCTTAAGGAAAAGGGCAGAGGGAGATTCTCCCTCTCTCCTGACAAACACTTCAGAGATATTATTAGGAGAGAGAATAATTTTCCTTAGTAGACAATTACAGTGACAACCATACCATTGGGAGAATAAACCAAATTAATGAACTTAAAATATCTTTTAAAATTATAAAAAGATTAAGTATTAAACAAGAGATTTCACCCACTGAGTTGATTTTCAACAGACACCAACGAAATTCAACGGGAAAAGGAAGGTATTTTTAACGAGTGTTCCTAGAGCAAATATTCACATGGAAAAAAATGAATCTTGATCTTTCCCTATACTGCAAAATTAATCCAAGATGGACGCGAAGGCAAGACGCAGCCCTCTCCATGCATGTGAGTGGGGCTGTGACTTGCTCCTGAACTCAGAATACAGCAGATTACGTGTACACGCTTCACACATGAGACCATAGTGCTGTCTTGCTGGAGGCTCTCTCCCTTGCTGACTTTGAGGAAGCAAGTGGCTTTGTTGGGGACCGGATGTGACAAGGAGCTGCAGTGACCTCTAAGAGCTGAGGGCAGCTTCTAGCATATAGCCTGCAAGAAGCTGAGGCCTTCAGTCCTATGACCACAAAGATCCAAAGCCTTCCAACAACCTCAGGGAGCCTGGAAGCAGATCCATCCGCAGTAGAGCCTCAGATGAGAATGCAGCCTTGGCTGACATCTCGGTCACAGCCTTGCGAGACCCAACGCTGAGAACCCAGCTGAGCTGTGCCCGGCCTCTTGACCCAGAGAAATTGTGAAATAATAAATGTGTGCTGTTTTAAACCACTAAGTTTTTGCTAATACTGGTATGGAGCAATAGATAGCTAATATATATTACAGACTATATGCAGAGAAGTGCAGTTTAATTATTTTAACATATATGGTGATAAAAATCTGACTCAAGATGTGTCAATGTTAGGTAGTAGGAAAGTGATGGATAATTATATAACAGTAAGTGTGGTTCAAGGGAGGCCCTTATCCAGCTGGATGGCATGAACCCGGCCTTCAGCATCCACGGGCTGTGTGACCTTGAGTGAGATATTTAACCTCTTTTATTGCTAGTTTCCTCATCAATGAAATACAGTAAAGTGAATTTATTCAACAAATATTTACTAAGCACCTATTGTGAGGGGGAGGACTGTTAAAAATAGGTATGATCTGCCTGACATAGTTTATGAAGTGCATGTTGGTGGTGGTGGGAGCAGGGGGCTGACACTGAGGCACTCCTGGAGCAGATGTTGAGGGTGTGCCTGGGGTGGAGACTCGTGATAACTAAGTGGGTAAGCCAGTGAAACAGTCACAAAGGTGATGAGATCATGGAGAGAAAGGAAGGAGGAGGCAGACACTGAGAGGGAGACCATGAGCACGCCTGTGACGGGAGAGCAGCCCAGACGCCAGGGACAGACACAAGGAGCCCAGACGCCGGGGACAGACACAAGGGCCCCCAGGTGGGAGAGCCTGGGGGCTCAGAAGGCACAGTGGATGGCCAGGGGTGGGGCAGTGAGGGCAGGGCAGTTGTGATGAGGTGAGAAGCAGCAGGCAGATCCTGTGGGCCTGCGGCCTTCTCCTCCACTGAGGTGGAGCCCCTGGGGTTCTGGGAGGATCTCTGAAAGGAGTCAGACTTAGGTTTTAAGGGGGAGGGGCTGGCCAACAAGGCTCCTGTTTGTGAATATGTTTTCTTGGCTCACAGCCAGCCACTGTTTCACTGTTGTCTTCGGGGGCTTCCAAGTAACAGCAGTAGAGTTGGGTTGTCCTGACACAGGCCCCATGGGCTTTGAAGCCCAAAGTCTCTACTTTCTGGGTCGTCACAGAAACCTGGCCCCTCCTGTGTCAGGAGAATCACTCTGCTGTGCTGAGGGAAGACTGTGGGGAGGCCGTGGTCACAGGAGACCAGGTAAGAGGGGACTGTGGAAAATCAGGGGAGAGAGAGAAAATGAGGGAACTACAGAACTGTCAAGGGGGTGACGTGAAGGGGGTGCAGGTAGGGATGTGCTCTGTATCTAAAACACTGACAAGAGAGACAATTAGAACATTGTAAACCCCAGTAATTCAGTTGTTGTTGTTGGAAACCAGTTTGTTTGCTGTAGTCATTTATTCCAGCTGAAATATGATTCATATTTATAATGTGGGTCCTCATTCATCTTCCAAAACAGCATGAAGGGACATGCTGGCCCAGTCACCTCTGGAATTTCATGATATTTTTTCCCCACATATTTATTTTCCTGAGAAGATTCTTAAATTATGTGTGTTATTTATTTTAACTTATGCCCACATAAAAATAACTCAAAGTGATCTGCAAACATTGAGGGATCCTGTGGGCAACATGCTTTAATCCACCATTTCCTCCACTGGACAGTGGGGCGGAGGCCAGAGTGATGTGGCCACGCCAGCGATACTTGTGGACAGCAGAGCCTGGGCTCCTCAAGCTTCTCACTGAGGCCAGATTGTTCTTTAGAAACAGAGAGTCCCTGAAAATTCTCCTCATGGGACCTGCTACTCTCCTGAAAGTTCACTTTTATAAACATTTCAGTTAACACCTGAGCAAGTCATTTACATGACACAAATGTGTCTTCCAGTCAGTTCAGAAAGTTACTAAAAGGGTAGGAAAATCTTTTATTCTCTGACTTGAGAAAACATGTCTATTGTCCTGTTTTCAAGATTTAGTGGAACTCAGGGAAGTAACCAAAGAGAAGGGCGTTGGAGCCCTCAGCGTTAGAATGTGAGTTTGGATGTGTTTGCAGCTTTGAGGACAGCTGAGGGCATGTGGCTCCATTTAGAGTCACGTCTGGAGATCCAGAGACTTCTCTGTGAGGAGCACAGCCATGAAGCTCCAAGCAGGGAGGGGCGTGGAGCCCTCAGGTCCAGAGTGGGATTAGTGTTCTCCTAAGATGTGTTTTGAACTAGAAGGGAAGAAGCACATTATGAAATGTGCTTAGTGAGTTCTCATTTTCTTTATTAGTAAACTAAACAAGGTCTTTGTTCTCTGGAGGCTGAGGAGAAAAATGAAATTGTAAAATACAGGCTATGAGGCTAATTACGGATGTGCTAGAAAGACAGCATTGGGTAAGAAATTGCATGATTGAAAACAAGCTTAGAGATTTTGCTGAAATCAGCTGTGTTCTCTGAGTTGTCGATTCCTTCAGGTGTCTTCGTTCTCTGTCAGACTTGAGCTTGGCTCAGTGTTGAACACTGTCTCCCTTTTCTTCCTCCTTAAAAGACTCCCGTTTCTTGAGTCCCACAAGGGCAGGTTTTGTTGGTTCTCCTCCCGCATCTTCATTCATGCTTCTCACTCCTCTGTGGACCTGACTCATACACCCAGCTTCCTGGGCGTGTTTATAACTGGGCAGTCCATTGACCCCTCAAATTCAGCTCAGCATCCTTCTGCCCCCAAATCCACTCGTTCTTGATGCTCCGAGCTCAGCTGGTTTACCCAGAACACGGATGTAACTCTGACAGTTACCCAAAGCACTTCCTTCCCCCCATGCACCATCCCAGTGAGTCCCCACATCCCCACTATTCCATCTTTTAACTGATTGTTTGCTTTTTCAAATCTATACCTTCCTCCCCATCTATACTTTCTGAAGCAATGAATGCCGTGGGCCCCAAAGCAGCGTGTGCAAGACAATCATTATTACAGGAAGCAATATTGGAACTTTGGTTTATGTTTCTATTTATTCAATGACAAAGAAATGCTTCTTAGTATTTAATATACAGATTGACACCAGTGCCCTCCCTGAGTGGGAGGGACACCTGGCCACGAGGACGCGAGGACACGTGAGGAGTCCTACAGTGGAAGCTTGGCAACACAGTCTCACTCCTTATAGATTTTGGCATATTGCCACGTGATATAATTCACGTGTAGTCTCTGCTAAGGGGCTTTATGGATTATATTATCTAGTTTTAACTAAATTCTTTAATTTATTTATACTTTTATTGTTATTCTTTTTAATTTTTTGTTTATTGCAGTAACATTGGTTTATAACATTGTATAAATTTCAGGTGTACATCATTACACTTCTATTTCTGCATAGATTACATCATGCAGAAATACTAATACCACCCAGAAATACCACCCAAATACTAATTACAACCCATCACCACACACGCGTGCCGAATTATCCCTTTTGCCCTCCGCCCTTCCACCTTCCCCTCTGGTAACCACCAATCCAATCTCTGTCTCTATGTGTTTGTTTGTTGTTGTTATTATCTACTACTTAATGAGGGAGATCATACGGTATTTGACATTCTCCCTCTGACTTATTTCACTTTGCATAATACCCTCAATGTCCATCCATGTTGTCACAAATGGCTGGATTTCATCGATTCTTATGGCTGAGTAGTATTCCATTGTGTATATATACCACATCTTCTTTATCCATTCATCCCTTGATGGGCACTTAGGTTGCTTCCAAGTCTTAGCTATTGTGAATAATGCTGCAATGAACACAGGGGTGCATGTATCTTTACGCATTGGTGTTTTCAAGTTCTTTGGATAAATACCCAGCAGTGGAATAGCTGGATCGTATGGTAGTTCTATCCTTAATTTTTAGAGGAATCTCCATACTGTTTTCCATAGTGGCTGCACCAGTTTGCACTCCCACCAGCAGTGTATGAGAGTTCCCTTCTCTTCACATCCTCTCCAACACATGTTGTTTCCTGTGTTGTTAATTATAGCCATTCTGACAGGTGTGAGGTGATATCTCATTGTAGTTTTGATTTGCATTTCCCTGATAGTTAATGATGTTGAACATCTTTTCATCTGCCTGTTGGCCATCTGTATATCTTCTTTGGAGAAATGTCTGTTCAGATCTTTTGCCCATTTTTTAATTGGGTTGTTAGTTTTTTTGTTGTTGAGATGCATGAGTTCTTTATATATTTTGGAGATTAACCCCTTATCAAATGTATGGTTTGCAAATATCTTCTCCCAACTGTTAGGTTGTCTTTTCGTTTTGTTGATGGTTTCCTTTGCTGTGCAGAAGCTTTTTAGTTTGATGTAGTCCCATTTGTTTATTTTTTCTATTGTTTCTCTTGCCCAGTCAGACATGGTGCTTGAAAATATGTTGCTAAGACCGATGTCGAAGAGTGTACTGCCTATGTTTTCTTCTAGAAGTTTCAGTTTCAGGTCTTACATTCAAGTCTTTAATCCATTTGGAGTTAATTTTTGTGTATGGTGTAAGGTAAGGGTCTACTTTCATTTTTTTGCATGTGGCTATCCAGTTTTCCCAACACCATTTGTTGAAGAGACTTTCTTTTCTCCATTGTATGTTCTTGGCTCCTTTGTCGAATATTAGCTGTCCATAGATGTGTGGGTTTATTTCTGGGCTTTCGATTCTATTCCATTGATCTGTCTGTTTTTGTGCCAGTACCATGCTGTTTCGGTTACTATAGCTTTGTAGTATATTTTGAAATCAGGGAGTGTGATACCTCCAGCTTTGTTCTTTTTTCTCAGGATTCCTTTAGCTATTCGGGGTCTTTTATCGTTCCCTATAAATTTTAGGATTCTTTGTTCTATTTCTGTGAAAAATGTTATTGGAACTTTGATAGGGATTGCATTGAATCTATAGATTGCTTTAGGAAGTATGGACATCTTAACTATGTTAATTCTTCCAATCCAAGAGCATGGAATTTCTTTCCATTTCTTTGTGTCTTCTTCAATTTCTCTCAGAAATGTTTTATAGTTTTCATTGTCAGGTCTTTCACCTCTTTGGTTAAGTTTATTCCTAGGTATTTTGTTCTTTTTGTTGCAATTGTAAATGGGATTGTATTCTTAATTTTTCTTTCTGCTACTTCGTTGTTAGTGTATAGAAATGCAACTGATTTTTGTATGTTGATTTTGTATCCTGCAACTTTACCCTATTTGTTTCTTACTTCTAAAAGTTTTTTGGTGGATTCTTTAAGGTTTTCTATATATAAAATCATGTCATCTGCAAATAGTGAGAGTTTCACTTCTTCCTTTCCAATTTGGATCCTTTTTATTTCTTTTTCTTGCCTGATTGCTCTGGCTAGGACTTCCAGTACTATGTTAAATAGGAGTGGTGACAGTGGGCATCCTTGTCTGGTTCCTGTTCTTAGAGGGATAGCTTTCAGTTTTTCACCATTGAAGATGACATTAGCTGTGGGTTTGTCATATATGGCCGTTATTATGTTGAGGTACTTTCCTTCTATACCCATTTTATTCAGAGTTTTTATCATAAATGGATGCTGTATCTTGTCAAATGCTTTCTCCGCATCTATTGAGATGATCATGTGATTTTTATTCTTCATTTTATTAATGTGGTGTATTAGGTTGATTGATTTGTGAATGTTGAACCATCCCTGCATCCCTGGAATAAATCCCACTTCATCATGGTGTATAAACTTTTTATAATCTTTTTAATGTATTGTTGTATGTGATTTGCTAGTATTTTGTTGAGGATTTTTACATCGATGTTCACTGGTGATATTGGCCTATTATTTTCTTCTTTTGTGTTGTCTTTATCTTGTTTTGGTATCAGGATAATGTGGGCTTCATAGAATGAGTTAGAGAGCTTCCCTCCCTCCTCAATTTTTTGGAAGAGTTTGAGAAGGATAGGTATTAAGTCTTCTTTAAATGTTTGGTAGAATTCACCAGGGAAGCCGTCTGGTCCTGGACTTTTATTTTTGGGGAGGTTTTTGATTACTGTTTCGATCTTTTTACTGGTGATTGGTCTATTCAAATTCTCTATTTCCTCTTGACCCAGTTTTGGAAGGTTGTATGATTCCAAGAATTTATCCATTTCTTCCAGATTGTCGAATTGGTTGGCATATAGCTTTTCATAGTATTCTCTTATAACCTTTTGTATTACAGAGGTGTCTGTTGTAATTTCTCCTCTTTAATTTCTGATTTTACTTATTTGAGCCTTCTCTCTTTTTTTCTTGGTGAGTCTAGCTAAAGGTTGGTCAATTTTGTTGATCTTTTAAAGAACCTGCTCTTGATTTTATTAATTTTTTCTATTGTTTTTTAGTCTCTATTTCATTTATTGCTGCTCTGATTTTTATTATTTCCCTTCTTCTACTGATTTTGGGCTTTGTTTGTTCTTCTTTTTCCAGTTCCTTTAGGTGCATTGTTAGATTGTTTTTTGAGATTTTTCTTGTTGAGGTAGGCCTGCATTGCTATAAACTTCCCTCTTAAAACCACTTTCGCTGTATCCCATAAATTCTGGCATGTCGTGTTTTCATTTTCTTTTGTCTCCAGGTATTGTTTGATTTCTCCTTTGATTTCTTCGTTGACCCAGTCGTTGTTCAGTAGCATTTTGTTTAATCTCCACGTATTTGTGGCTTTTCTGATTTTCTTCCTAAGGTTGATTTCTAGTTTCATACCATTGTGGTCAGAAAAGATGCTTGGTATTATTTCAATCTTCTTAAATTTATGGAGACTTGTTTTGTGGCCTAATATGTGATCAATCCTGGAGAATGTTCCATGTGCATTTGAAAAGAACATGTATTCTTCGGTTTTTGTATGGAATGCTCTGTATATATCTACTACTTCTATCTGTTCTAGTGTGTCATTTAAGGCCAATGTTTCCTTATTGGTCTTCTGTTTGGATGATCTATCCGTTGTTGTAAGTGGAGTGTTAAAGTCCCCTACTATTATTGTGTTACTGTCTATTTCTCTGTTCTATGTCTGTTAATAATTGCTTTATATATTTAGATGCTCCAAGTTTTAACTAAATTCATACTTACAAAATGGATGCATGGTTTAAAAGGACTCCTGCCAAGAAACGACCCTGTAAAGATAATATTAATAAGGCAACAAGCTGGAAACCATAACATGGTTGATGCGGCAGCTCCACTGCCAGGATTTATAGCACATGCAGGACGTTCTGTGTGAACCTGACTTCTTCATGTGAAATTACATTCAGAGACTGGAGTGTAGACAGTGTATCGGCACAGGAAGTGAACAGAAGCATTTTGAAACTTTAAAGAGTTGTCTGTTCAATTTTATGGTCGTTTAACTTTTATTTTCTAAACAGAAACTTTGATGACTTGAGTGGGATCAAGAAAATTGGTGGGAAAAAAGGTGAGGGGTGCAGGAGCAGGTGGGAGGAGGCTTGCTCTCCCACAGAGGGACAGTTTGGTGTTAAGACAACATATAGAATTGGATTGATGTGATTTACCCACGCTCAGCAATAATGTTTTCCATGGATGTTCTAATGGGGCTAGTTTCCTGTTCCTGCACCCCTAGTGTGTCATGGCTTGTGTGACGTTCCTGTTGTCCTTCCCCTCGCCAAGACCCCGTGCTTGCTGTCCACCCAGCCCATCCCCATGCTGCCCATGAACCACTGGAAACCTTTCATGTGGTTCCACGTTTGCCAGGATGAGAAGCCGGGTGCCACGTGCCCCTCGTCAGCACGTCTCCCACAGGTGGCAGTGCCGCTGTGGCGCGTGAAGTCCCACTCTGGTACATATGTTCAGAAACAGTTCTGTGGATGCAATCCCTATAATCCAAACCCTCTCTCAAAGGCCAGGAGCACAGTCACATCCTGGTGTCAGTGGAGCTTGTTGTTAGTGCAGATGCTGAGGCTCAAATCATTGGCCATGCCGCGGAGGGCACAGCACGGACAAAGGCTCGTGATCCATTGGGTCCGTGTCCCAGGAGCCTGATTACTTTTGGATTAATCGTGCAAAATATTTAGCTCGAAGTGTACTGATTACCTGTCATCAAAGACATTTGTATATGGAATACTGACAATTCTTCATCTTCAGTGGGAGCACAATAAATTCTAAAGAATTTAAAATTCTACGTTTTCATTCTAATGAGACTCTAGAAGTATAACAAGGAGTGGGGAAAATTCAGGTGCTTCACAATGCCCATCTCCCTAAGCTTCCAGCCCACCAGTCACTTTTAACATGGTGAATCCTAGCAGTGCAGACGACTTGGAATAACTGGAGCCAGATGTGAGAGAGAAGGAAAGAATGGCAGTTTGGAGGGAAGAAGAGCCAACAGTGAAGAAAAATTACAGAACATCAGACTCAAGCAGAAAGGGCTCTCATAAGAAGTACTAGAGGGATGAAGCAAGAATCCTTACATGAGAATTTAGTGCTTCCAGATGAAGCTTTGCTGTTGACATTTGTAAGCTGGTTGGCTGAGGTGCTCATCAGGCCTGCTGGAAGGTAATGACGCCTCGGCACACCCGGAGGGTCTTCTGCTCAGACTTCCCTGTTCCCGTCACCGACGGTCACACTGAGGTGTTCAAATGTGAACCGAGATGATGGATGTAGCCTAAATGCTGGGCACATGTGGCCTGGCCATGTGAGTCCTGGATGTGGGTCACACCTGCTGCTGCTGTCAGTGACCCCGCACAGTCGGGTCGCGACACTAGTGGCCTGTTAGTGCTAAGACAGCACAGGCTCATTTCCTTGAAATTTCTGGGAGGACACACGTGTCAGACACCGAAGCTGTACGCACACTCAGATCTAGTTATTCACACTCTTCATTCAGCAGCGTCTTCGCTCAAGTGTACAACTGTGTGAAGGAACTGGCAAAATCCAGCTGTTGCCATTCAATCTGTCACATGGTGAAGGCCAAAACAAGAGTCCACTGGGTTTTAATTTCTAAATCACTTTTCACATTCAGAAAATGAAATAAACACAGTAGAAGTTGTAGAAAACTAAAGTAGAATTACAAAATAATCTTGTTAAAATATAAGAATTAGAGACGTCTGAACAAGCCAGGCAAAATGATCCCAGCTTTCTCTTCTCTCTGCACCTGACAGCAGAGTCACAATATTATGGGTGACAGCTATGATGATTGTCCAAACAAGCAGGCTTGTCCATCTGCAGGATTGAAAGAAAGTGAGATTTGGTGAGATAATATTCTAAGGAATAGTTAGCTACTTTCAACAAGGCCTAAGCATCACTATTAAAGAAGAAAGGAGCCAAGAAATGAAAAATAAAGTCCCTTCTCCCAAAAGAAGGAAAGAAAGAGAGAAAGAGAGAGAGAGAAAGAGAGAAAGAAGAAAGAAAAATGCAACCTTTGCAGTGAGCCCAGATACCAACTTCATTCAAAGAGCTCATTCTAAAACCATGATGGGAGAAATGAGTAAACACACTGCTTTTCAATGTCATATCAACCCAGTTGACGCTTCTGGCCTATGCTCACACACAAAATAAAGATTTGCCTGTGTGCCTTCATCACCCAAGGACTGAAGATGCTCGGACGTGTATTTGAGCCTGTGTCCATTAAATAAGGCAGCAGCGTTCTGGCAGAACAGGAGGAGTGATGCAGCCCTGGTGGGGGGCAGGGTGGTCAGAGTGAAATCTTAACTATGTCTTGCACCCCAGTCCATGCTCAGGTTGTTTCTGTGGCATGTCCTGTGGGTCTTCCACTGCCCTCCCCACATCCTTTGCTGATGGACCATTTGGACTGGGACCTTTTACAAAAGCTTGTGTGAACACCAGAGCTGTGCAGATCTGCAATACCAGGGACCAATTATCTTTCAAAAAATGTAAAAGTGTCTTCCCAATGGGTCTACATGAAGGCAAAAAAATTTGTCATGAGTGTAATTCATAATTGTCATCAGATATTCTCCTAAAAGTATTGGTTTATGTTTAAAAATCCCTTTTAATTTATTTTTGATAATTGCTCTGAAATTAACTCCCAATACACTGAACTTTTGGAAGAAGGTGCTTATAAGTTGAAACACACTCTCAGCTGACAGTCGTGTGTACTGTTGCCATGGTATTATGTCCCCTTGGGACCTGCCTCTGTAGAGTCCAGCTGAACGTTTCCTCAAGTTGGGCACTGATGTCATTAGGCCACTACTTAAGTATTGAATGCCATTTTGGACCATTGTATTTCGGAAATGCTTTCTTGAAATTTTTAAACAATCCTCATGACAACAGTGTTCATTTCTAACAAAAATATAGGCTTCCAATTGCTTCTGGAGTTGACTAACTAGAACTTTGGTCTCCACTGAGGTGAGATGGTGAGTTTGCAAAAGTGCTTTGTAGGTTGGAAGTAGTGGTCTTGTTATGTCCTGATGAAAATAATAAGAATAATAAGTTTTCACATATTGACGTATATGGGGAAGCCATTCTGGTTTAAATCTGATTTGGCCTAAAACTTGTTTTTCTCAGAGCAACCTGACATACGGCCCACTGAACATGCATTGTACATCTGCCTCAAACATTTTCCCAAAGCAAAGATTGCACTCTTTAAAGATAAGGATGTAATGTCTCCCTTCCTCTGACGCTGATACCAGTATTTCTTTGAAGATAAGCCTTTCTTCCCAGAGAACCAAGGTCGAGTTGACCTGCTGTGTATGTGCTAAACTACAGCAAAACATCTCCTTGTGACTTTGGGGGAAAAAATTGTATTCCTGCTATGCTTGATGTACATTCTTTGTTTTGAAATGGTATATAACCATGCTGTAAACCACGCTTCTCCAGAGTGCTTTCTTCCCTGGGGAAGAGAGCACTTCTAGGCTAGTCCTCACATTATGTTCAATAAATACCACTCTATCTTTCTTATCTATAGATTGGTTATTGATTATTTGTGTCAACAGCCTTCATGAGATTGTCCTTGTGAGGCAGGCATGTGCCATGTGGCCCCACTGTGCTGTGTGGGCCAGAGCTTTTCCTTGGGGCCAGAGCTCAGAGCTGAGGCAGAGGTGAGCCTGAAGGCTCAACATTCTGAACAACATGTTAACTGTTGATTTTTGCCTGATGGTTGCATGTTATAAACAGCTACTTGTACTTTAGATTTACAATTCTTTTTTTTTTTTTTTTTTCAGGTCCGGTAACTAGTTGATAGGTAGTTGCACTGACATTAGTAACTAATACAAATAAAATGTTAAGCATTTTCTTTATCATCTATACAAAATCTCATGATTTTTCTTGGTTGACTGCTTTGAGGCTAGTTGCATTGATTTATTTGTTGCATGTACTACATATCCACCTGTACTTCCCCTTTGGATGAAAAAAATAGAGTATTAATACTGATGAACGAATTTCTGCTGCTTCCACCACAGTTCCTAAAGTTGAAAACTGCCTAGTTTTAGAAAAAAAACATGTACTTCACACTTTTTCTTCATTTTATTTTTTTTTATTGAAGTCACTTTGGTTTAGAACATTATATAAATTTCAGGCATACATCATTATATTTCAACTTCTGTGTTGACTACGTCATGTTCACCACCAAAAGTCTAGTTTCCATCCGTCAGTCTATTTTACCTCCATACTATTGGAGTGGAAAAACAATGTACATATGTTAACTTAGGGTAAAGAATGGGTTTCAGAAATTTTATGTGAATGACTCAGTGCCAATGCTAACCATTTTGAAGCTGAATATAAACAATGATACAGAATAATTTTCACTTATTCGAGGCTTATTTATCTACTCACTTTGACTGGTAAGAACATAGCTAAGAACTTAGTGGTAAATAAAAATAGTCCAAGTGGATACCATGAAGTCCATGTCACAAAGTTCGTGTGTTTTACTTACACAGCACTCGGAGTTTGTGTATTCTTGATTAGACATGTGGCAAGAGAGTTGGAGATTTTACAAGGAAAGTTTTCTTTCCTAAAATTATTCTCATGATGTGGTGGCTCCCCACCCCGTTGGATCCGTGGCAGCTTTGCTTAAGGTATGGAACCTTCCATGATATGGTTGAGGATCTGAGGGCAGAAGGATTTGTACTCTAATTCCTCCCTGGACACCAGGGAAGAGATGGCCTCAGGCCTGCTCAGTGGCAAAAATAGGGTGGCTGCAGTGGTGTAGAATTCATAGGTAGGCAAATCTAAATATTAGGACTGTGGGGTACTCTTCTGTCCCATCCTGGGACCCTGAAAATCTCCCTCAGCTTCTGAGGGGCACAGGGAAGTGGAAGGTAGCTGATGTGGTAGCTGGTGAGGTGTGTGAGCTTTCTGTGGAGGGGCTACAGGGTAGACCGCCCACTCTGAGGGGACAGATGGGTGTGGCAGCCAGAACTCAGCTCTCTCATACACACATGAGTGGGGGTGGAGAGGAGATGGCTTGGAAGAGCTATCCTGGGGTGGCTCCTGCCAAGAGATCAGGTGACACATTATACCACGGTCAGTCACCGCGGGGCCAGGATTGACCCCCAGGACCCCGTGGATGGAGGGCAGCTGGCTGGAGCACTGTCCCCACCCCAACCCTCATGCCACTGTGGTCCCCCTGTGACCACTTCTGGGCTCCCAGGTGCCATGTGGCATATGGGAGGGCAAAAGTGGGGCGAACGTCCAGAGGAGGAAGATCCAGCTGAGTACATCTACAAGTTGGCTGAATATTTGTTCGGAAGAGAAAGTTTTAAAGTGGAGGTGACTAAGGAATGTGAAGTGGCAAGATCAGCGCTTTTTCTGCAGAGCTGGTGTCCATGGAGAGCCCAACTGAATTCAGTTAGAAAAACAATGTCGTGTTTCTGCATGTTTGAGGTGACAGTGAGGTCAAATCAACTATCTTAACACCATTGACTCTGTGGTAACTCTTGGGTTAGCAGGTTTGGTACCACTGATAGCTACCGCCAGGAGTAGGAGGACGTACCTGATATGGAACGAAGCAGAAAAACAGGACAGGGCAAACAAATAACAAGAAAGCCAGCCCAGGGTGAGAAGGGCAGAGCCATTTGGTGAACAGACAACAGCCCACGTCCAGTGTGTCTGGCTCATGCTGATAATTCGCCTGCCTGCTGCTCGCTGGGAATGACGGCGCTCTCTGTCGGTGGCTTTGTCACAGACCACACGGTTTTAAGACAAACTTATAATACTGGGAGTTTCTGTTGCTCCAGCACTCTCTTGAGTAGATGGTACTCAGTGATTGCCCACGGTCATGAAATTAAAGGTAAATCAGGACCTAGAAAGAAGCCAGCTTATCTGCACCCCAGTCCGGCACAACCCCACACATCTGACCAGCCCTGCAGCAGGGAAGCTGCGTCTCCGCTCACACTGTGGCCCTAGCGTTTTCTTTTATGTGTAGTGGGTTTAAGTTTGCCTGCTGATTTTATAATCGGCTCAGTGTCCTAATTTTCTTTTCTCAACTCGACACCAGAAACAGGTGCTGGGACCACATGGACAGAGAGAATAGAAAGTGGCCATGGATGAGGGTGTTCACAAATGCAGAACATTTCAAGTTTTTGTATACTGGTAGTATAAAAAGTAAGTTTTCTGAGCCATGGAATGACAGTGTGTATCCCAGTCAGTTGTGAATTATGTGCTAAGGTATTTCTCATTAATGATAAGGTATTCAAAATGCCAAATTATTTTAATAAATTGGGAAGGATTCCAATTTGCCCCTCAAATAACATCTTACTTATACTGAGATATGTTTTCTTCATTAAGAGAGAATAGGGTGAAATTACAACTAGAATGCTGGAAATTGTATATTCTAAACATTAGTTTTGTACCTATCATTTGTGCATGGGATTGTATCACAGATGTAAAGTCATTCACTGTGTGTGTTGAAGAAGAAAACAGATTGAGAACTATTGCTGAATATGGTTAGGATAGATATATATTTTTCAATATGTGGAAGCATGACTATGTTTACATGCATATGTGAAAAAAAACAGTGAAAAGGGAAACCTTGACTGAAATTGTGAGGTCCTAGGAGGAAGCTCAGAGCACACGGACTTGAGAAAAGAAGAGGAGCAACAGGACAAGAACTATTTCTAAAGAAATATCTCTTTTCAGTTTTAAGAATGATTTAAAGGATTAGAATTTTAGCTTGTAGATGACAGAGTAGCTGTCCTTAAATCTTTAAAGAATTATCATGTAGGACGTGTCCACCCATTTTCTTGGCTTCCATGTTACTGAACTAAGTCCCATAGTTGGAAGTTTCAGAAGATTGATTTTAGCTCAATGTAACAAAGAGCTTTCTACCAATTAAAGTGGCTTGTAAAGAGCACATTCTGTTCAAAAGACGTTTTGTCCTATTCTAGGCAAAGACGGAAACATCACTTGGAGATGTTACGGAGGCTAAGCCTGGAGTTAGCGGTTCCACTTACAGAGTGTTTTACAACCCCATGACCATCAGAGTCCTGCTACCACTTTTCAATTTCAAAAATCTTATTATGGAAAGATTTAGGCATATATTAAATACATATGGATCTCCATGTACCCATCACCTGGCTTCAACAGTTATCAACTCGTGTCTTGTCTATCTCATCTCCCCTACCCCCCAATACACACTCTATTTATTTTGAAGAAAATCCCTGGCATGGTATACTTCTGGATGTAAAAGTTTCAGTGTATAGTAATATCCTCAAGAGATAAGGACTCTTGGCCATATATTTTGAAACAACTTTATTGAGATGTACTTTACATGTTCCTGGCAGTAGTTTTATACACAACTCAAATCCCTCTGTTTCTTGCCGTGTTTTTCTTCTACCACCTTAGTCCACACCACCATTAAGTCTCACCTGGACTACTGTCCCGCTCCTGCCTCTTGTCCACGCAGCGGCCTGATGATCTTCCTAAAACACAGATCAGATCAGGTCCTTCTTTTGCTTCCCGCTGACAGCGCCTCACTCTACGTGGAGTAAGACCAAAGCTCCTTCCCGTGGCCTCTGAGATCTGGCATCATCCGGTCCTGCCTACTTCCTCCGCCTCCATCTTCCAATGAGCTACATCCATTTAGGCATGTTTTTAAGTCTCTCAATTATTTATATTTCATTCCAAGCTTTTCCACGTTAGGACTTTTGCACTTGCCATTCTTCCCACTAGAATGATTTTCCAGAAATTTTCTCATGAATGGCTTCTTGTCTTTCAGATCCCAGGTCACAAATCATATTTTCAGAGAGACCTCCTCCGACCACCCAATTCAAAGCAAACCTCTCACTCATTCTCTATCATATCTCCCTATTTTATGTTCTTCATAGCACACTTAGCTTCTCTAAAAGCATCTTGTTGTGTTTACGTGTCCTCTTGCTTATTGGCTGCTTCTTCCAGCAGAATATAAGCTATGTGAGAAGAGGGATCGCACCTGTCTTGTTTAATGCCAGGGAGGAAAGTGTTATGGCAGCTGGCCTGTGATCTGTCCTTCTCTCAATCACTAGGAATACCTGGGGGCACTCCAGGAAGAAAGAAGGCAGGTACCTGGACTACTCTCTGTTAATATGGTGATAACCAACCTCCTGGTAAACAGACTCATGGTATTTGCTGGGAAGAGAGTCCTTATCTGTGAGATGGTTTTAGCAGGATGTCTCTGGATTAAGACTGCATACGGTAAATAAATCTGGTCTATGCGTCCATGAGTTATGGCTTCCTAGGGAATGCCATGTGAGCTATACAACTATCTGAGGTATGAAATGGAGATGTTTCATAACTTGAAGCCTCCCCACCATGTGAACTGAACCCATACCTTACCCAGAGGCTGAAGAGGGAAGGAATGACCTGGAGAGCTACACAGGGTGTCCCAAACCTCTCCTTGCTTTTCTTGTGTCTCTTGATGGCTGCATCCTTGAAATTGTTAGTAGAATTGGATCCTGGGTAAGATCTCTGAGTCATATGAGTCCTGTTTGACTATCTGATCAATTTGTTAGCTCAACAAATCCCCAGAGCCTATGGCATTACTTGACTCAAAGAGCATTTAATAAATATTTGTTGCATGAATAATGATCGTACATTTTGAGGAGGGCTAACTGGAATTAAAAGAGCCATCTTTTTTGTAGCATTTTTCTTCATTTTTAAGCAATCCATGTCAGAATAAGCCAGTCTCATTAGTTCCATACTTTAAATGGGATGCTTTGATGTCTATAAATATATCCAGATTTATAGTGACAGTAGCTAGAATCAAGGTTCTTAAAAATAATTGACATAGTTTGGGAAATGCTTCCTCGCAAATATTTAACAACCTTGTGTGGTAGCTGCTAGAGTGAACATGCAGATCTGGTGACCTATGTGGAACTGATGAGGAAGACAGAGGTGTCCAAGTGTGCTGGCATTATGCAAAGCACACAGGAGATGTGGTCCTCATATAAGGCTTGTGATCATTTCTAAAAGCTTCTCCTTAAGGGAATCTTAAAAGGAAAAAGTCCTCAAGTTAGAAACCACAGAAGGTTTCACTCCCATTTGAACTATTAGCACAGCTCTTCATTTTTACTCCTTTTGAGCCTGTTTTTGTTATTGGCACAGAGGGATAATTTAATATTTTCCAGAGATGAAGTCTTACAGGCATGCTGGCAACTTCTGGATTTACTTCTGTAAAGTGATCCCTCAGTCCTCTGTGTGGTTATTGGCCTTAATTCCTTTAAATGAAAGTAGGTGGGAAAGGTATTGGGTTTAATGGAGATGAAATCTGGAACTCTGGATTAGTGTTGCTATTTTCCACTGGAAGCACTACTCCAACAACGATTGCCTTTATTTATCATTAACAACGTGTACAAATGTATATGGAAAACTTCCTTCTCTCAACTTCACCTTTCACTTCCCTTGTTGTCTTTGCCTTGCTTACCAAGGTTTGCACTGCACCGACTTCAAGAAAAATGGAAAGTTCTCAAGGATGGGTGGTCTCGGTTCAGGCAGTTAAGTTACTGCACCATGTGTTAAACCAGAGCACAGTGGTTTTAAGCTATATTAAGTACATCTGGGCAATGGTTAATAAGCCTCATTTCCAAGGATAAGGTGGACTACTGGAAAATATTCTATTGCCTTCTAATTTTGCCCTTGGCTTTCCATGATTGATGTCAGATTATAAAAGAAAGGGAAAAAAGAGAATTTCTGATAGATGTCTATTTTTTTCCCGTTACTAAATTTAAGAATTTGAAATACTTTATGGTCTCCTCTGTGGCTCTGAAACCTTTTAGTTGTCAGACTCAAGAAAATCAAATAATAAATCTTTGAGTTTTAAAGACAATTGTGAAAAGGGAATATGGCACCAAGCAGCACTATCTTTTGATTGGTGTGTCATGAGACCTGTATTCATTCTTTGGCTGTGAACAGAGTTTTATTTGCTGCTCCTTACATTCTCTAACACTGATGTGAATGTATTTGCTCACTAAACGGCCAGATGATACCAAACAGTGATAGAATATCAGTACTAGAGGGGACCTTAAAATCATCTGATTCCATGTGTAGCTTAAAGAAAATAAGTGACTTATTGAAAATTATAGAGCTAGGTCATAGCAGAGCAAGTATTATAGAGGTTTCCAGAATCCTAGATTGGTGCTGTTTTCCCAAGATACCATGGTAGCCTTTCAGCACACTTTAGAATTTTACCTATGAATGATTAGCTATTTTATTTTCTAGATAAGTCATCTTATAAAATTTCACTTTAAATAGTTCACAGAAGAATTCAAAAGACATTCATAGATATCTTTCATACTATAATGTTCTTATAGATTGGTAGAAAATAGAAATAATTTAAAATTTTACCTGGATAAGAAATTTATATACCCAGTATATCCAGATGTTAGAATATATGAAGTTATCAAAGATAGGAGCTAGAGCTGACCAAGAGAAAAGAGAGAAGTCTCAAATTACTAAAATCAGAAATGGAAGTGGGGACATCACTACCAACCTTACTACTGACCTACTGTATAACAGTAAATTAGGTAGCTTGGATGAAATGGAAAAATTCTTAGGAAGACACAAATCATTGAAATTGACTCAAGAATAAATAGAACATTTTAATAGATTTATAACAAGTAAAGGGATAAAATAATAATAATAATAATTTCCCACAGAGAAAATCCCAGACCCCGATGGCTTCACTGCTGACTCCTACCAAACATGTAAAGAAGAATTAACACCACTTCTTCACAAACTCTTCCAAGAAATTAGAGGGAGCACATCACAACTCGTTCAATGAGGGCAGTATTACTCTGATAAAAAATATCAAAAGAACAGAAAACTAAGACCAATATCTCTTATGAATATAGATGCAAAAGTCCTCGACAAATTACTAGCAAAAAAAATCCAACAATATATAAAAAGGATTACACACCATACCAAGTGAGATTTACCCCGGAAATGCAAGGTTAGTTTAACAAAACAAATTAATGTAATACATTACATCAATAAATAAAATGAAAGAAAACATATGGTCATCTCAATAGACACAAAAAAATCATTTGACAAATTTTAACACCC
Source organism: Ceratotherium simum simum (assembly GCF_057802395.1). NCBI lineage: Eukaryota > Metazoa > Chordata > Mammalia > Perissodactyla > Rhinocerotidae > Ceratotherium > Ceratotherium simum. The sequence continues at coordinate 988,481 of NC_141937.1, forward strand.
ATTTATGAATGATTCAAACAACAACAACAGTAGAAGATCTTCCTCAATCTGATAGAGTCCATCAATGAAAAGTCCACAGCTAACATCATTCTTAATGTTGAAAGACTGGATACTTTCCCCCAAAGATGAGGAAAAAGACAAGGATGTCCACTCTTACCACTTCTCTTTGTGATTGTGCTGTAGGTTCTAGTCATGGCAATTAGGCAAGAAACACGGACATGTACACATACATACTTAACTCTTGACAACCATTGCCAATGAGTGATCCACAGTTGCTTATGGGATTGGCATCTCCCTCAAGAGTCTTGGGGTAAAAACAAATGCCAGTCATTGGAAGAGATGGCTCTAAGGTCTCTTCCACCCATGGGGCTCTATGAAAACAGAGCTCCTTTTCTCTGGGGACTGTTCCATGTGTTTGTGACTCCACTGTTTGTGATGCCCAGATGTGGAATCTCAGTGTACACCGCTTTGTCTCTGACTTTTCTGTCTTTGGAACACAAGGAATGTATGACCTGTTAAAACAGGGAGCCTGAGACCTTCCTGGATGCCTGTTGTCTCTAGGAAATCCTCAGATTTGTTAGGCATCACTCTCTTAGGGATCTTTCTCAGGAGATAGAAAGATTCTCCGTGAATCTCTGTCTAGTCACATTACTCACTCTCATACAAAAAAATTTTCAGTAGTTCCCAGTCACTCCTGAGCATGGGATATAAGCCTCATTTTGTATCTTACTTGTTCCTCTAATCTCATCTCCTATTTTCCTCCAAAATCATTTGCCCCAACCACACCAAATTTCCATATGCTGTGTTCTCTCACACAGCTGTGCCTTTGCACATGCTGTTTCTTCTTTCTGGAAAACATCGTCTCCACCTGTCTCCTTAGCTAATTCTTATTTGTCCTTCAAGACCTTACCTACCCAGGTATGTTCTCCTCTGGGAGGCCTCGTCTTCTTCTGAATTTTTGCCTTACCCCCGAGCTCCATTATAACCTGATATTTATTTTCCTGTTTCAGCTCTACACTTTCATCTCCTATGACCTCTACATCTCTACGTCTATCACATTATTTGGAAGACACTAAAGGTGCTCAGAAATATGTGTTGAATTGATAGCAATAGTCAGATGGCCTCTTGGTGACACAGGTTCAGTGATAACTCCCCTTCAAGTGGTAACTTCATCCCAAGCATCTGCTTTTTCTTAAGTTTGCCTGTCCTGGGGCCTAGGTTGAGGCATCGTCAGAAGTCAGAGCTTAAAATTCTTATTTCAGTTAAGAAACTGTGAAAAGAACATATTTTACCCATCTACCCTGACAAATACAGCTTTATCACATCAAAATTGAAAAGTACACATAAAGGTATAAGTTTTATATGACAAAAGTTAACAAAATTTCAAAAATAATATAATTATCATTGTGCAAGTTTGGGTGTCGTGCTGAAGGGTTGGCAATAGAGTTAAATCCTCATTTTCTAAAAAATAGGAATAAAAAATAGAAAAGTAGGCCAGGCTTGGTGACAGAGTGGATAATGAGTGTACAACACCAGCTTCATCCCATTGTTCATTCCACGTGGAAATCTCCTTTGGGTGCATGCATCCAATCAGTGAACCTCGGTCAGAGCTACACACTTTGTGTGGGGCACTGGGACAACCGTCTCCTGGCCTCCACCTGGAGATGCACAACTTGTAAGGTAGGGGGTTTCCTAAGCATGTGAAAAGTTTTCAGAATGCTTGACGGTGAGAAACCATGACAAATATCCATTCTGGAAGATAGACAAGAATATTTGCCATGTGAGTGGATGATAAATGTAATGCCCCAGTGGTAGGGTTGCATTAGAGGGATGCTCGATAAAGAGCTTGGTAGAGTTCACTTCCTGCTTCTCTTACAGTTTGGTAGCTGTATGGGGATGTTATTCTGTTCATATCTGTGTTAGAAAAGAGAATATTTGCAGATAATTACTGTAAAATCAAGGACTTTAAAATGTAGGTAAGTGTTGTTATGTGCTGGTTTCAATGCCAAGAGTTAATATTGTGATATTCTTGATCAGTTCAAGGAGAGAATCAGCAAGGATGAACTCCAATAGAAAAACAGAATGAGGGTTAAATGTCATTTTTAATTCCCAGAAACATCACTGCTTCCTAACTCTTTCATATAAATATGCAGCTGCACTCAAGAGTGTGAAAACTGACCTAAGAAGACTAGCAACAATCCACTTTTATTCCAATAGTAAAGTCAAGAGAATATAATTTTACATGTAAAATGTAATCCATGCATCCATTCATTCAACCAAAATTACTGAGTGCCATGAAAAAGAGTAGTGAACAAGGCTGGTGAGATCCTTGTTTTCATGGAACTTAATCTGGACAATAAATGTGAAAAAAGAAACAAAATGATGATAGGCAATGTTTGATGCTCTGACAAAAAACAGTAGAATTTGGGATGGGGGGACTGTCATGAGTCGGAGGCTATGAAATCAAAGCACGTATAAACCTTTTAAAATGCAGAAAGATGTTGCTATTTCAGAAATCAAGTGTGTGTGTGTGTGTGTGTGTGTTATGTTTTAGGGAGGTTTGTAACACTTTTCAGAAAAGTAATTCTCTAATCATAGAATTTAGACCTCTGGTTCAGGACAACTTTAGAGTCCAACCTTTTGGTAATTGATGTCTTCTTTTTATTCAGTTCACAGAATAGAGAGGTTGAAGCACTGTGAGGGACAGGGTGGGGAGGCATGGCCACTAGAAGGCTGACCTCCTGTCAGAATAGTGCTGGATGGTACCGGCAGCAAACTTGATCAGCTGTGCACACGCCGGAGCCAACGACACAATGCGAGTGGGCAAATGGAAGCACCGAGTCAGAGCCCCAAACCTGTGCTGTTTGTGCGCAGTTGGGGCCGTTTACTTCTCCTCCTTAAACCCGCAAGGTGACGTTCTGTGGAGCAGACGCAGGGGCTGACATGGGTAACTCATGGAGAATAGAAGTGTTTGTAGATTTGGATGCAGAGAACACGAAACTTATGAAGGAGGGAGAAGAGAAAAGGCCGTCTCTGACTGCAGTCCCTCGGGGCTTGTTGCCATCTTTCTGTTTGAGAGGCCACGGGTTTTCAAGAGCTACAGCGCGGTGCTCCCTACCGTACGTGGGCCTGTCAGTGTGATGGGCCGCTGGCACTTCCAGTGACATATTTGCAACTGTTTGTATTTGCAGCTTTTGAGTTATGGCCACGGAAGATGGTTCATATTATATTTAATGGTTGTTGATTTACTATCTGGCGAGTGGAAGCGATTTGTTCCTGATGGTCTGGCAGAGCTTTCAGCTCTGCAAAGACTCAGGGCTGTGGCCTCCAGCCCCAAGCACAGTGTGGTCACATTAGAGGAATGTGACAGTTGGGCTGTAATTTTAGTTCTGCTCAATTTCTTTGTAAATGATTTATAAGCCCAACTTGAAAAATTTATCTTTAAATAAATTGCAGCGTTTTAGTTATCCTCAACACATAGGATTCCTATTACACATAGTTCTATTACCAGTTATTGCACAGTGCTAATGAAGTTTGTGAATTACAAAAATATGGCAACTATTATTATTATTATTTTTTGCCTTCAAGGATAAGTAGTATTCAAGAGCTATATAGTTCTAAGGGAAAAGATACAATAATGAAATTTTCCACATTTAAAGGCCCGTAGACTTTGCTGCATTTGCACGTATAGTAATCCAATAGAATTTGTAGCATGGTGGTCCATTTCAATGAGCCTTGTCCAAAGCTGCTTCTTGATTTATTCACTGGAGAACAAACTAGAGTTGAATTAAAAAGTGGAGCATAGCTTTGATTTAGTGAGTATGGTTTGGTTATGATTAAGAGAAATCTCTATTAGTAGAATCTGTGGAATATGCTGTCATTTTATGGGAAATTTAAGATGCAGATACGTAAAAATAATATGTTAGTGGAATTATTTTTTTAACTTCAGAGATGATGTTATTTCTAAATGCTTTCCCACTTTTTAAAGAAACAATATATATTATTTTGGAAAGTAGAAAATATACATGAACAAAACAGAATGAACAAACAAAAGGAAAAGACAGTATGGCTCTTAGTCATTAGCTGTCCCACACCCAGAGGATGGGGGATATAGGAAGGAGATGACTCTAATGACCCCATGTCCCATCACCAGCTTAAATGACTGTCAACACCCAGCCAGTCTCTTCATCTATTCCTGCCTCTTACCTCAAGATCATTTTGAAGCAAATCCCAGATGGTTTTACATCTGTAAATATTTCAATATGTATTTTTATAATTATTGAGATATAATTTCCATGCCTTAAAATTCACCATTCCTAACTGTGCAATTCGGTTGGTTTGAGCATATTTATATATTGTGCAACCATCAGCACTATCTGTTCCAAAACATTTTCATCACCCCAAAAAGAAACCCCATACCTATTAGCAGTCAGTCCCAATTCCCGTAACCCTCATCCCCTGACAACCACTAATCTACCTTCTATCTCTTTGTGTTTGCCTTTTCTGAATATTTTGTGTAAGTGGAATCTTAAAATATGTGCCCTTTTGTGGCTGGTATCTTTCATTTAGCCTATGTTTTCAAGATTCATCCATGTTGCCATTTGTATCAGTACTTCATTCCTTTTTATGGCTCAAAAATATTCCATGGTATGGATATACCACATTTTGTTTATGTATCCATCTGTTGATGGATTTGGGGGTTGTTTCCACTTTTGGATATACTGAGTAATGCTACTGTGAAGATTCATGTACAAGTTTTTGTCTTAAAATATCTTTTCAGTTCTCTTGGGTATGTACCTAGGAGTGGAATTTCTGGGTCATGTGGTAATTCTACTTTTAACTGTTTGAGGAACTGCCGAACTTTTGTATAGTGATTGCATTATTTTAAATTCCAACTAGCAATGTGTAAGGTCCCAATTTCTCCACATCTTTGCCAACACTTGTTATTTTTAATTTTTTTTATTATAGCCATTCTGTGGGTATGAAGTGGTATCTCGTGGTTTTGATTTGCATTTCCCTAATGATTAATGATGTTAACATCTTTTCCTGTGCTTGTTGGCCATCGTATATCTGTATATCTTCTTTGGAGAGGTCCTTTTCTTTGGAGAAATTCTATTGACATTCTTTGGAGAAATTCTATTCAATCCTCTGCCCATTTTAAAATTGAGTTATTTGACATTTATTGATTAGTTTTAATAGTTCTTTATGTATTCTGCATTCTAGACCCTCATTAGATATACAACTGGGAATTATTTTCTCTCATTCTGTGGGCTGCCTTTTTACTTTCTTTATAGTATCTTAAAGCAAAAAAGTTTTTAACTTTTTTTTTTTGGTGAGGAAGATTGGCCCTGAGCTAACAACCTCTGTTGCCAATCTTCCTCTTTTTGCTCGAGGAAGATTGTTGCCAAGCTAACTCCTGTGCCCATCTTCCTCCACCTTGCATGTGGGATGCTGCCACAGCATGGCTCGATGAGCAGTTGTGGGTCCGTGCCGGGGATCTGAACCCGGGAACCGTGGGCCACAAAAGCAGAGCATGCAAACTTAACCACTATGCCACTGAGCTGGCCCCAAAAGTTTTTAATTTTGATGAAGTTGAGTTTATCTGTTTTTTCTTTGGGTGCTTGTGGTTTAGGTGTCATGTCAAAGACTCTATTTGCCAAAGCCAAAGTTACGAAGATTTACCTGTATGTTTTCTTCCAAGAGTTTGTAACATTAGCTCTTACATTTATGTCTTTGATTCATTTCAAATTAATTTTTCCATATGATGTGAGATAGGGATCAAAATCCATTTTTTTGATTGTGGATATTCAGTTATCCCATACCATTTGTTGAAAGGATGATTCTTTTCCTCCATTGAATGGTCTTGCAACTCTTGCCAAAAATCAATGGACCATAGGTTATGGGTTTATTTCTGGCTCTCAATTCTATTTCATTGTTCTATATGTCTGTCCTTATGCCACTTCACTACTGTCTTAGTTACTGGACCTTTGTAGTAAGTGTTGAAATTCGTAAGTGTGAGTCTTCAAACTTTGTTCTTTTTCAAGATTGTTTTGGCTATTCAGGATCCCTTGCATTTCCATATGAGTTTTAGGATCAGATTGTCTTTTTGTGCATAAAAAAGAAGTTAGAGTTTAGATACAGATTGCATTGAATCTCTAATTCAATTTGGGGAGTGTTGCCATTGTAATAATATTGTTTTTTGTTCCATGAACACAGGATGTCTTTCTATTTATTTAGATCTTATTTAATTTCTTATAACAGTGTTTCATAATTTTCACTGTAAAAGTCATGCACATCTTTTGTTAAATTAATTCCTGAGTATTTTATTATTTTTGATGCTATTGTAAATGGAATTGTTTTCTTAATTTAATTTCAGAATGTTCACTGCTAGTACATAGAAATGCAACTAATTGTTGTCTATTGATCTTTTTTTTAAAATTTTTTATTTATTGCAGTAACATTGGTTTATAACATTGTATAAATATCAGGTGTACATCATTATACTTCTATTTCTGCATAGATTACATCATGTTCACCACCCAAATACCAATTACAACCCATCAACAAACACATGTGCCGAATTATCCCTTTTGCCCTCCTCCCTCCCCGCTTCCTCTCTGGTAACCACAAATCCAATCTCTGTCTCTATGTGTTTGTTTATTGTTGTTATTATCTACTACTTAATGAGGGAGATCATACGGTATTTGACATTCTCCCTCTGACTTATTTCACTTTGCATAATACCCTCAATGTCCATCCATGTTGTCACAAATGGCTGGATTTCATCGATTCTTATGGCTGAGTAGTATTCCATTGTGTATATATACCACATCTTCTTTATCCATTCGTCCCTTGATGGGCACTTAGGTTGCTTCCAAGTTTTAGCTATTGTGAATAATGCTGCAATGAACACAGGGGTGCATGTATCTTTACGCATTGGTGTTTTCAAGTTCTTTGGATAAATACCCAGCAGTGGAATAGCTGGATCATTTGGTAGTTCTATCCTTGATTTTTTGAGGAATCTCCATACTCTGTTCCATAGTGGCTGCACCAGTTTGCACTCCCACCAGCAGTGTATGAGCCCACCAGCAGTGTATGAGAGTTCCCTTCTCTTCACATCCTCTCCAACACACGTTGTTTCCTGTCTTGTTAATCATAGCCATTCTGACGGGCGTGAGGTGATATCTCATTGTAGTTTTGATTTGCATTTCCCTGATAGTTAATGATGTTGAACATCTTTTCATGTGTCTGCTGGCCATCTGTATATCTTCTTTGGAGAAATGTCTGTTCAGATCTTTTGCTCATTTTTTAATTGGGTTGTTAGTTTTTTTGTTGTTGAGATGCATGATTTCTTTTTATATTTTGGAGATTAACCCCTTATCAGATGTATGGTTTGCAAATATCTTCTCCCAACTGTTAGGTTGTCTTTTCGTTTTGTTGATGGTTTCCTTTGCTGTGCAGAAGCTTTTTAGTTTGATGTAGTCCCATTTGTTTATTTTTTCTATTGTCTCTCTTGCCTGGTCAGACATGGTGCTTGAAAATATGTTGCTAAGACCGATGTCGAAGAGCGTACTGCCTATGTTTTCTTCTAGAAGTTTCATAGTTTCAGGTCTTACATTCAAGTCTTTAATCCATTTGGAGTTAATTTTTGTGTATGGTGTAAGGTAAGGGTCTACTTTCATTTTTTTGCATGTGACTATCCAGTTTTCCCAACACCATTTGTTGAAGAGACTTTCTTTTCTCCATTGTATGTTCTTGGCTCCTTTGTCGAATATTAGCTGTCCATAGATGTGTGGGTTTATTTCTGGGCTTTCGATTCTATTCCATTGATCTGTGTGTCTGTTTTTGTGCCAGGACCATGCTGTTTTGGTTACTATAGCTTTGTAGTATATTTTGAAATCAGGGAGTGTGATACCTCCAGCTTTGTTCTTTTTTCTCAGGATTCCTTTAGCTATTCGGGGTCTTTTGTTTTTCCATATAAATTTTAGGATTCTTTGTTCTATTTCTGTGAAAAATGTTATTGGAACTTTGATAGGGATTGCATTGAATCTATAGATTGCTTTAGGAAGTATGGACATCTTAACTATGTTAATTCTTCCAATCCAAGAGCATGGAATATCTTTCCATTTCTTTGTGTCTTCTTCAATTTCTCTCAGAAATGTTTTATAGTTTTCAGTGTGCAGGTCTTTCACCTCTTTGGTTAAGTTTATTCCTAGGTATTTTGTTCTTTTTGTTGCAATTGTAAATGGGATTGTATTCTTAATTTCTCTTTCTGCTACTTTGTTGTTAGTGTATAGAAATGCAACTGATTTTTGTATGTTGATTTTATATCCTGCAACTTTACCCTATTTGTTTCTTACTTCTAAAAGTTTTTTGGTGGATTCTTTAGGGTTTTCTATGTATAAAATCATGTCATCTGCAAATAGTGAGGTTTCACTTCTTCCTTTCCAATTTGGATCACTTTTATTTCTTTTTCTTGCCTGATTGCTCTGGCTAGTACATTCCAGTACTATGTTAATAGGAGTGGTGTGAGTGGACATCCTTGTCTGGTTCCTGTTCTTAGAGGGATAGCTTTCAGTTTTTCACCATTGAGGATGAAATTAGCTGTGGGTTTTTCATATATGGCCTTTATATGTTGAGGTACTTTCCTTCTATACCCATTTTATTCAGAGTTTTTATCATAAATGGATGCTGTATCTTGTCAAATGCTTTCTCTGCATCTATTGAGATGATCATGTGATTTTTATTCTTCATTTTATTAATGTGGTGTATAGGGTTGATTGATTTGCAAATGTTGAACCATCTCTGCATCCCTGGAATAAATCCCATTTGATCATCATGATCATCTTTTTAATGTATTATTGTATGCGATTTGCTAGTATTTTGTTGAGGATTTTTGCATCGATGTTCATCAGTCATATTGGCCTGTAATTTTCTTTTTTTTGTTGTCCTTGTCTGGTTTTGGTATCAGGATAATGTCTGCTTCGTAGAATGAGTTAGAGAGGTTCCCCCACTCCTCAATTTTTTGGAAGAGTTGGAGAAGGATAGGTATTAAGTCTTCTTTGAATGCTTGGTAGAATTCACCAGGGAAGCCATCTGGTCCTGGACTTTTATTTTTGGGGAGGTTTTTGATTACTGTTTCAATCTCCTTACTGGTGATTGGTCTATTCAAATTCTCTATTTATTCTTGATCCCATTTTGGAAGGTCGCATGATTCTAAGAATTTATCCATTTCTTCCAGATTGTCGAATTGGGTGGCATATAACTTTTCATAGTATTCTCTTATAATCTTTGTTGTTGTATACAACCAAGGTGTATAATCTTTGATGTCTGTTGTAATTTCTGCTCTTTAATTTCTGATTTTACTTATTTGAGCCTTCTCTCTTTTTTTCTTGGTGAGTCTATCTAAAGGTTTGTCAATTTTGTTTATATTTTCAAAGAAGCAGATCTTGGTTATTAATTTTTTCTATTTTTTTTTAGTCTCTATTTCATTTATTTCTGCTCTGATTTTTATTATTTCTCTTCTTCTACTGATTTTGGGCTTTGATTCTTCTTCTTTTTCCAGTTCCTTTAGGTGCATTGTTAGATTGTTTATTTGAGATTTTTCTTGTTTGTTGAGATAGGCCTGTATTGCTATAAACTTCCCTCTTAGAACCGCTTTTGCTCTATCCCATAAATTCTGGCATGTCGTGTTTTCATTTTCATTTGTCTCCAGGTATTATTAGGTTTCTCCTTTGACCCAATCGTTGTTCAGTAGTGTTTTGTTTAATCTCCATGTATTTGTGGCTTTTCTGATTTTCTTCCTAAGGTTGATTTCTAGTTTCATACCGTTGTGGTCGGAAAAGATGCTTGGTATTATTTCAATCTTCTTAAATTTATGGAGACTTGTTTTGTGGCCTAATATGTGATCAATCCTGGAGAATGTTCCACGTGCATTTGAAAAGAACGTGTATTCTTCGGTTTTAGGATGGAATGCTCTGTATATATCTACTAGGTCCATCTGTTCTGGTGTGTCGTTTAAGGCCAATGTTTCCTTATTGATCTTCTGTTTACATGATCTATCCGTTGTTGTAAGTGGAGTGTTAAAGTCCCCTACTATTATTGTGTTACTGTCTATTTCTCTTTTTATGTCTGTTAATAATTGCTTTATGTATTTAGGTGCACCTACATTGGGTGTGTACATATTTACAAGTGTTATATCCTCTTGTTGGATTGTTCCCTTGATCATTATGTAATGCCCTTCTTTGTCTCTTTTTACAGTTTTTGTTTTAAAGTCTATTTTGTCTGATATGAGTACTGCTACCGCAGCTTTGTTTTCATTGCCATTTGCATGGAGTATCTGTTTCCATCCCTTCACTTTCAGTTTGTGAGTGTCTTTAGGTCTGAAGTGTGTCTCTTGTATGCAGCATATATATGGGTCTTGTTTTTTTATCCAATCAGCCACCCTATGCCTTTTAATTGGAGCATTTAGTCCATTGACGTTTAAAGTAGCTATTGATAAGTATGTACTTACTGCCATTTTTTAACTTTTTTTTTCTTAGTGTTTTAATAGTCCTTCTCTGTTCCTTTCTCCTTCTATACAGAATTGGTGGTCTCTTTACTTTGACCTCTGTCGTCAAGCTTTACTCTTTAAGTCCCTTCCTCCCTCATTTTATGTTTTTGATATCATATCTAACCTCTTTTTTGTGCATTTGTATCCATTACCCTCTTATCATGGAAATAGATAAGTTTTCCTGTTTGTGGCCTTCTCTTTTCCCCTTAAATCAGTCCCTTTAACATTTCTTTTAACACTGGTTTTTTGGTGACAAACTCCTTTAATTTTTGCTTGTCTGGGAAACTTTTGATCTCTCCTTCCATTCTGAATGATAACCTTGCCAGGTAGAGTATTCTTGGCTGTAAGTTTTTTCCTTTTAGCACTTTAAATATATCATGCCACTCTCTTCTAGCCTGTAAGGTTTCTTCTGAGAAGTCAGCTGATAGCCTTATGGGGTTTCCTTTGTATGTAACTTGTCTTTCTCTTGTGGCTTTTAGGATTCTCTCTTTATCTTTAATTCTGAACATTTTGATTATGATGTGTCTTGGTGTGGGCCTCTTTGGGCTTATCTTGTTTTGTGCTCTCTGTCTTCCTGTACTTGGATGTCTGTTTTCTTCCTTAGGTTAGGTAAGTTTTCATCTCTTATTTCTTGGAATAGATTCTCTGCCCCTTTGTCTCACTCTTCTCCTCCCAGGACGTCTATAACATGGATGTTAGTGTGCTTGATGTTGTCCCAGAGGTCCCTTAGACTGTCCTCACTCTTTTTAATTCTTTTCTCTTTTACCTGTTCAGCTTGGGTAACTTCTTCTAGTCTTTTGTCCAGCTCGCAGATCCGTTCTTCTGTATCCTCTACTCTGCTTTTGAGTCCCTCTAGTGAATTTTTCATTTCCAGTATTGTATTCTTCATTTCTGATTGGTTCTTTTTTATATCTTCCATTTCTTTGTTGACATTCTCACTAAGTTCATCTATTCTTCTCCCCAGATCAGTGAGCATCCTTAACACTCTTTGTTTGAACTCTCTGTCCAGTAGGGTTGCTCATTTCTGTTTCACTTAGTTCCTTTTTTGGGGTTTTGTCCTATTCCCTTACTTGGAGTGTATTCCTTTGCCTCCTCATTTTGCCTCTTTCTTTGTGCTTGTGTCTATGTACTAGGTAGGTCAGTTACATCTCCTGCTCTTGGATAGGTGACCTTATATAAGGGATGCCTAGGAGGCCTTCAGTGTGCTTCCCTCAGTTCTCAATGTTCCTGGGGTGACCCCTATGTGGGCTACGTGTGTCCTTCTGTTGTGGTGTGTTTGCTGTCCCTGTAGGCGCCCAGGGAGGCTGAGTTATGCTCCTGGCCCGCTGTTGTAATGCTCAGCTGTTTGTAATTGTTGTGGGCCCTTCAGTCTCTTTATCAGGTGTGGGGAGCCCCAGCACAGTTGGCTGCAAGTTCTAATACTACATTTTTGTTTCAGTATTTCTTTCAAGTGAGTAGGCCCCCAGTGTAGCATGTTGTTAGGCTCAGGGCCTTACAAATGCTATAAACCGCCAGCCTTTAGGTGTCTTGTCAGCTCTCTGAGGATTGCAGCTGGGTGGGGCTGGCCTGAGGCACAGGAGCATCCAATTGTTTCAGGCTTTGGAAGGTGGGGACGACCCCCTATGTGGGTCTTTGAGAAGCACAAGTCTTCTGCAGCTGACAAGCCCTACCGCCCACAGGTCCACACACACAGTCAACACAGTCCTGCCCTGTTGAACGTCCCGACCTCTGAAGTGGACCCAGTCTCCCCATGGCGGGAGTCCCATACCCTCCACCACTGCCCCACACTCTCCACTCACTCCTTGTGCATGCCCTGTCCCACTGAAGTGGGCTCAGTTGCCAGGCTGCAGAGAATCCAGTCACGAATCTATGCAGGCCCACAAGTTGCCCAAGGGCTTGTTGTTGGGTGGGGCCAGTCTCTAGGGTGGTCTGCCCACCCTGGCTGAGCTGGATTAAATCGGTGCTCCAGTGCGTGGGGCAGACCCTGGGCTAGCAGGCCCCAGGGAGAACTCCCATGGCATCTGTGTCAGCATGCCCACACCAGGCCACAACAATGGCTGCCGCCCATGTCACCGTCTCTGGAGAGGTCTCACCTCTCACTGCAATGCACTCAGAGCCTATCAGGTGAGTCTTTTTTCACCAAAGCACTGTGCACCTTTCTTTCTCGTGATTTTAGGTTGCTTTCTGAAACGGGTGAGTTTGCGCGTGGGCCCTTTAAAAGCCAGTTTTAATTTCTTTGTGAACTAGCTTTTCTGGGGGTACTTCCCAATGTTTTAGTAGCAAAGTCAGATATTATGCCACTTGTCTCTATTGTGCTGGGTGCACAAAATGCCCACAGTGGGAGCGCTCCCTGGCTCAGGGCCCCACTCTGCCAGGAAGGGCTGCATACCTGTGGGCTGCTTTTGGGTGGCTGTGAAGTGCTGCGGCTTGTGAAGGTGGCGTTTTTTTCTCTCCAGAAGGGAGTTTCTACCTCTTCCACCTCAATTAGGATTGTTGTTTGTTGCAGGAGTTCCTCTTATCCAGTTTTCAGTTCTCTCTGAGGGGTAATTTTTCCACGAGTAGTTGTAAATTGGCTGTGTCTGCAGGAGGAGATGAGTTCAGAGTCTGCTTATGCCGCCATCTTGAACTTCCCCTGTATATTGATCTTGTATCCTGTAACCTGGCTGAACTAGTTTATTAGCTATAATAGTTATTTTTAATAATTTTTTTAACTTTCAATATATGAGATCATTCTATATGCAAATATAGATAGTTTTACTTCTTTTCCATTCTATATGGCTTTTATTTCTTTTTCTTGTCTAATTGCTCTGGTTGGAACCTCCAGTACAATGTTGTGTGGAAGTGATGAGAGAGACATGCTTGTCGTGTTCCAGATCTTAGGGGGAAAGTTTTCAGTCTTTCCTACATCATTAAGTATGATATTAGCTGTGGATGTTTCATAAATGGCCTCTATCAGGTAGAGGAAGGTCTCTTCTATTCCTAGTCTGTCGAATGTTTTTGTCATGAAAGGGTATTGCGTTTTTTTCAAATATTTTTTTCTGCATCTATTGAGATGATCATATATTTTACATTCTATTGATAAGATGTATTACATGAATTGATTTTTCTACTAACCTTGGATTCCTGGGACAAAACCCACTTTATCATAGTGTATAACCATTTTTATATGTTGCTGCATTTAGTTCTCCTGTATTTTGTTGAGGATTTTTGCATCTATATAAGGGATATTGTTCTGTAATTTCCTTTCTTTGTGATGTCATTGTCTGGCTTTTGTGTCATGCAAATACTGGCCACATAGAATGAGTTATGAAGTGATCTCTCCTCTTCTGTTTTTTGGAAAATTTTATAATTATTGGTGTTAATTTTTTTATATATATTTTTAGCAGAATTCACCAGTAAAAATATCTAATCCTGAGTGTTTTTTTGTTGGAAGTTTTCATTATCATCATCATCATCATCATCATCATCATCATCATCAACTCAATCTCCTTGACTGCTATAGGTATATTTAGTCTTGAGTCAGTTTTCATAGTTTGTGCATGTATAGGAATTTTTGCATTTCATGTAGGTTATCTGATTTGTTGGCATAAAATTGTTCATCGTATTCCCTCACAATCTTTTCTCTTTCTGTAAGGGCAATCATAATGTCTTCTCTTTCATTCCTGATTTTAGTAACTAGTGTCTTCTCTCTCTTTTATATAATGCTTGCCTATCAACATGGATTTATAGTTACTGTTTATAATTATTGCTTCATGCACCTGTCTTTTAAATCAGATTATGAAATAAAAGATATTACAAACAAAAATACTTTTATATTATCTTTTATATGTACCTGTTTAGTTACTTTTACTGATGTTCTTCATTTCTTCATGTGGATTTGAGTTATTATCTAGTATCTTTCTATTCAGCCTGAAGGGCTCCCTTTAGCATTTGGTGTAGGGGAGGTCTGCTAGCAATGGACCCTCTTAATTTTTATCTGGGGTTGTCTTAATTTCTCCTACATTTTTGAAGGATAGTTTTGCTGGATATAGAATGATTGATTGAAAGATTTTTCTTTTCTTTCAGCACTTTGAATATGGCAGCCCACTGCCTTTTGGACTCCATAGTTTCTGATGAGAAACCAGATGCCAGTATAGTTGTTGATTCCTTGACCATGATGAATTGCTTCTGTCTTGCTGCTTTCAAGATTGTCTCTTTGTTTTTTCTTTGGATAGTTTCATTATTATGTATCTAGATCTGGATCTATGAGTTTATTCTACTTGGAGTTTGTTGAACTTCTTGGATGTATAGATTAATGATTTTATTAAAATTTGGGAAGTTTTCAGCCATTATTTCTTCAAATATCTTTCTAGTCTAGTCTATCTACTCTTCTTCTGGGATTTCCATTATGTGTATGTTGAGACATTTGGTGGTTCTCACAGGTTTCTGAGTCTCTGATCCTTTTTCTTCATTCTTTTTCTTTCCAGTCCTCAGATAGGATACTCAATTGACCTATCTTAAAATTCACTGATTCTTCCTTCTGCTTACTTGAGTCTGCTGTTGAGTCCCTCTAGTGATATTTTATTTTATTTCAGTCATTGTACTTTTCAACTTCAGAATTTCTATTTGGTTCTTCTTTAGAATTTCTAACTCTTTATTGATATTCTCATATGTATTGATATGCACCTTCTCATACATGACTTTTGGTGTACATGTGAACACATTTCTGTTCTTTATGTAGCTAGAACAGGAATTTATGGGTCACAGATAAGTTTATTTTCAATTATAGTAAATAAAGTCAGTTTTCCAAAAACATTGTGCCAATTTAAAGACCCATTATCCATCAGTGAGAGTTTCAGTACCTCCATATGCTTACCTATACTTGGTGTTTGAATTTAGTCTTTCTGATGTGCATGCAGTAGTATTGCATTGTGGTTTAAATTAACATTTGCCTGGTTACTAATGTGGTTGAGTGCTTTTTAATATGTTTATTCCTAGTAGGGTATCATCTTTTATGAAGTGTCTATTCAGTGTCGTCCAGTTTATTTTGGCTATTTATCTTTTTTGTTGTTGATTTGTAAGAAGAATTTTTTATAAACTTTGTTTGTTACATGTGTTGCAAATATCTTCTCCAAATTGTTAACTTGTGTTTCTACTCTATTTTTGGTGTGAATTGATAAGATCTATGTATATATGGGTAGACGAATGTAGTCAAGTTTATTAATTCATTTTATGTCTTTGTCTTTGGGTTCTATTTAAAAAGTCATTCCTTATTTCAAAGTCATGAAGATAGTCTCCTTTATTATCTGTAGAAGCTTGATTGTTTTGCCTTTCATATTAAGACTTTCAGTCCACTTGGAAGTTATTTTGTAAATGGGGTAAAGTAGATGTTAAGTTTAATTTTTTTTTTTTTTCATTTTGGATAACTTCTTGTCCCAGCACCATTTGCTGAGAAGATTGTCTTCTCTCCAGCTCTGCAGCATCCATCTCTTCTTTTCTTTTTTAAATGAATGAGTGGGTCTCTACTCCTCCCTATTCTTCAAGACTATCTTGGATATGCTTTGCCATTTTCATTTTTATATGAATTTTAAATAATATTGTTAAATTCCATAAAAGATACCTGTGGGGAATTTGGCTGGAAGCAAATTGAATTAATAGACAAATTTGGGAAGATATCTTGACAATATTGATTCTTCTAATCCATAATCCTGGCATTCTTTTCTGTTTATTTAGGCTTTCTCTCAATGTTTTACAATTTTCTGTGTAGAATGTTTTATACACCTTTTGTTAAATGTCTTTTAGGTACCTTGTGTTTCAGATGCTGTCCAAAATGGTGTATTTAAAATTTTTATTTTCTATATTTTTGTTTATATATAGAAATACAATTAGTTTTTCTATACTGATTTTATATTCAATAATCTTGCTAAACTATTTTTTTATAAAAATATATTAGTAGAGTCTCTTCCACATAATCATATAATCTGTGACTAATGAGAACTTTTTTTCTTCTTACACATAACCTGTAAATGATAACAGCTTTATTTCTTCCTTTAAAATCCTGTCACCTTTTGTTTTTTACTGCACTGGCTAAATCCTCCAGGACAATGTTGAATGCAACTGGTAAGATCTTGTTCCCAATCTCATAGGGAAAGCTTTCAACATTTCATCATCAAGTTCGATGTTTGTTGTAGACTTTTTTATTATCATTACTTTTTATAATTTCTCTTTGTCAAACAAAGAGGTTCCCTTTTACTTCTTGTTTGCTACGAATGGATGCTAAATTCTAACACACTCTATTTCTGCAGCTATTGAAATGGTCATACGTTTTTTCTTTTTTTTGTCTGTTAATTTGGTAGTTTAGAATGATGCTTTTAAAAATGTTAAACCAACCTTTATTCTTAGAATAAATCCAACTTGATCTTAATGTATTATCCTTTTAATATATTGAGGGATTTTGTTTGATAATATTTTATTTTGCATTTTAAAAATTTATGTTCATGATTGAGTGGGCTTATATATATATAATATATAATTCCTTATAATATTCTTGTTAGGTTTTTATTGTGAAAGTGTTGATTTTATTGTTTTCTTTCTTTATTCATCCTGAAATAAAGCGAGTCTTATCTGGACATGGGATTTGTCAACAATCAGACTATGTGGACTGCCAATTGACCTTAAGTTTTTCATTTATTACGTGTCAAGCAGCTGTTAAGATAACAGCTAGAAGCCACTGTGAAGTGCAATGTCCGATGGGGACTCTGCTCCACAAAAGCGTTACTTTTTCCTACCTGTACTCTCTGACACTTTCATCCTCAGAGTGGTGAGAACAGAGATAATGCCCAACATCTTTGTTGCTGTGTCTGTGTCAACTAGTACAGGACCTGGCAAGTAGGAGACACTCGATATATAGTAAGTAGTTCCACAAGTGAATGACTGACTACAATTTCTAGCACATTTGCTATCAGAGGTGTTTCTTCAGAACCTTGTTTATAAGTAATGTACTGCTCAAAATGTCATATTCTACTCCTAACCTCCTCTACTTAGGCCTGGTTGTTTTCTGGAAGTTGTTGTCTCTGAATTTATGTGAATATGTCAAAGTAGATAATTTCTGAATCAGGGGATCAACAGTAGGGTTCTGAATCTAGAATTTTAAAACATGGCTACAAATCCTTTGATGCTTCTTTCATCAAGAGGCGAGTATCTGTGTCACCTTCTCTTGAATCCGGGTGTTTTTATGACTGTTTTGACCCATTAAGTATGACAGAAAAGGATACCCTGTGATTTCCAAGGCCAAGCCATGGAAGCCCGTGCAGCGTCTACTTTGTGTGCTAGATGTTCGCTGTTGGGCACTGAGCCACTCCGTAAGAAGCCCCCCCATGCCAAGGCCACCATGCTTGAGAACACGTAGGTGCGCTCTTCAGCTGTCCCAGCTGAGTCCAGTAGGTGACTGCCATCAGTGCAGCATGGAGCAGAAGAGTCACCCAACTGGATTTGCCCGGTTCTTGACCCACAAAATCATGAAATAAAACAAAATGGATATTATTTTAAACCACTGAGTTTTGGAGTAGCTTGTAATGCAACAGTAAATAATTGGAACTTTGAAAATATTTTTTCATGTAATTTTTATTTCATGAAGGTATAGTTTCTTAATCTATTTCCATTTACTTAGAGTTGGTGGTGATTTCATCCAGATTTTGGCATCACCGTTTCTTAGTTTTTTACATTGTCTCTTTCTTGTCTCTTCATAGATTTTTGTTTTAAGATGAAGAGACTACATCAGGGCTACCAGCCAGGCACTATTTTTCCATGTTCTTTCTTGAAACATTGAACATGATCTTCTGTTATAGAAAATCAAAGATAATCAAGCCATTATCTCTAATATGCAAAGAAGCAAAAATAGACAAATTGTTCTATCGCTTTCCAGTGTTGACATTCTCATATTTGCAGCCTCTAAACAAGCTTTAAGTAACAATTAAAATCTGGCTTGTGTGTAGCCTGGAACACCAGTGTGACTAAGGATGGTCTCTTACTAGCTGTTATTAAAATTTTGCTTGCTTTACTCATATTAGCTTCCTCTGGAATAAAGTGGCTAAATGAAATAACATAATTTGAAGTTTCTTTTGGGCTCCATGATTATACTTCTATTTTGTAGACTTGTTAGATTTTAAAATTTAACTTAATTTTATAGTCATCTAGGATATCAAATTATAAGTAGGTTTTGACTTTTTGACTTTCTGTCTTTCCTACATTAAAATAATCTGAACAATTAATTGTTGAACTAGAACACAAAACTAATGCCTTAGGTAAAATCTTTCATAGATCCCATGGGATAGAACAACTCAGACAACCCACAATCTGCTTTACCCTCATGTAGTGATTTCATTGAATTGTTAGTTTCCAGAAGATAGTGTAATTTGTTTATAGAGAAAGCTTCCCGTTAGTTTTTTGTTTTGTTTTGCTTTTTTAAGCTACAGTTGAAAATTGGGTGTGAACTGCTAAAGACTAAACGTGATGTTTGGTATTTTTATTCCCTTAGAGAAAAGAAGCAGCCAGGAGTAAGAGATTTAGTGTTGGATAATGTCATAATTTTTAAAGATTGAAGCAGCAGAATGGCTTGCTTTGTTAATTTAACAATAATATATTACAACAGAAATGACTTGCTTAAAGTTGTCTTAAAACTTATCATTGGAACCTTGAAAAACTGATATCAAAGAATCCACTTATTGGATTCTCCTTTTGTGTTATCAGTTTAGGTTTCAAGAAAAGTGAACACATTGACTTCCCTGATGGCTGACCAACTAAGGGAACCACTAGGTGAGCTGCTGCTGATTCCAGGGTGAAGAGCTCTTTAAAAATTATAACAGTTAGGGCTGGCCCCGTGGCTTAGCGGTTAAGTGCGTGCGCTCCGCTGCTGGCGGCCAGGGTTCAGATCCTGGGCGTGCACCGACGCACCGCTTCTCTGGCCATGCTGAGGCCGTGTCCCACATACAGCAACTAGAAGGATGTGCATCTATGACATACAACTATCTACTGGGGCTTTGGGGGAAAAATAAATAAATAAAATTATAAAAAAAAAAAGAACACAGTATTTAAAAAAAAAATTATAACAGTTAAATTTTATTTAGGAATTTACTTCAATTACATTTAGATGTAAAGTTGAAATAGCGTTTCGTTATCTAAAATTGAAGTATCAGATTACTGAAAAGATAAAGACTCAGTTTTTTGGGTGAATTAACAATTGTTAATTACATTTTCAAGACCTAGTTATAAAAATTTTCACACTTCATAAGAAGACACCATAATTTGGCAAACCACAAGCTATTACCATTTGAAGGGCAATTTTTAACTATATGTTGTGTCACTTCTGCTTCTCTTCTCTATTTAGAAGGAAATAATTCATAATATTTTGTATATACTCAGTAAAGCTGTTTTTGCTATTATTTGGATTGAAATCCTTTGAAGAACAATGATGTAAACTGCCATCTCCAGACACATGAGTGCAGTAGCCTCTGTTAGGATGAAAATCCTTACTGAGACCCCTGCTTTTCCCAATCATAGTATTTTATAATGATTCTGCTTCCCTTGTAGAAGAGCAGTAAACTAATGACTATGGATTGTTGTGTTTAAAGATTACAAAATAGAAAGTTATCTGTCTATCCATCCATCCACCCATCATCCATCTATCCATCCATCTTTCAGCCATCCGTCATCCATTGATCAATCCATTCATCCATCCATTGATCCATCCATCATCCATCCATCCATCATCCATCATCCATCCATCATCCATCCATCCTCCATCCATCCATCTGTCCATCCATCCATCATCCATCCATCCACACATTTTTCTGTGAATGATAACTTAAAACCATGTAAGAGGATGACAGATATGGGAATTACCTAAAAATGTTAAGTATAACTAGAGCAAGGGTTGGAAAAATTTTTTGGTAAAGGGCCAGACAGTAAATATTTTAGGCTTTGTGGGCCAGGAGAAAAAATTTAGGATATTATGCATGTACTTATATAATAAGAAAGGAAACAAATCTTCTCTTGGCAACTTTCAAAATATAATAATAAAGATTGAGTGCAATTTTTTCGTAATACAGATCTATGAATGAGAAAAATAAAATTACATTTTTTGGGGGGGTAACATTTTGTTTAATTGGGGTTCAAAGTTAGCATTCCCTATCATCAAAATTAATTGTAAATGTTCATCTGTTAATGCTGATCTGTAATGAAATTCTACATATTTCATCTTTGAAAATGTCTTTTTGCACAGATAGGTACTGCCAAACACTGATATCAGTCCACAAGCATTTGATTTTAATTGGGCATATTCATTGCATGGCAAGCATTTAGAGAGTTCTATTAGATTTTACTCTTGATATTTGTCTAAGATTTCATTACATTGCAGATTAATTGCTTTCAATTGAAGGTTAGGTAGAAGCTTCTAAAATGCAACTAAATGGATTTTGAAATGTGGGAATTTCTTTTGCCCTTGCGTTGATATCTGAAAAACACTGCTGGAACTGGAACTGTAGTTGGAGCTTGGGAAATATTTCTGCTTCAAATGTGTGTGGAAATGGAGATCTTGCTAGTTTTGGCTTTGACAGTATGAAAAGTGTATAAAGCTGCTAATGTAACTTGTGGTTCAAACATTAGTTGTCTTCAAAATGACTTTACTGCAGTGTAAGCTTCACATGTAAGTACTGTTTTGCCTTTTAACTTTAGGTTGAATTCATTCCGACACAATATCAAGCTAATTCTACGGTCATTCAGTATTTGATGAAAATGGTTGAAGGCAGTTCTCATTTAGAAAACTTTCAGTCTCCTCTTTGAGTTGAACGTTGGGCAGCTGTGTGGTGGGGCAATTCAAGATACTCAGCTTCTATTTCTGACAAAACTTCGCAGAACTGATGAGGGTTAAGTACACCAGAGTGAATAAAGTTCATCATTGGCACTACTGCTTCAATAACACATGATAGATTAAAATATCTTCTACAAAGTACCTACTGATAAAAATACAATAAATAACCCTAAGCTCTGAACACTTTACATTTTCAAAAGTGTTTTAAAGTTGTATACCTAAGCCTTTTTCTCCTCCACAAATATTTTATCACCACCACTTATAACACATCTTAGCAGATTCCACTTCAGGTTGTACCAAATCCATGTTTTCTCAACTTCTTTTAAAATATTCTCATTTGTAGTCATTCCCTGCAAATTATTTATAGAGACTAATTCTTCAGTCAGTTTAGACTACTGACTTCTCAAATCAACAAGAACATTTGAGCAAATGATATCAGTAACATTTGTTGACTCATCCAGAGTCAAGGAAAAGCACTTAAGATAATTTGCCTTGTTTTTGATGAACTATCAATGTTGCCACCAATGTCCTCAGCTCTTGGACATGTCGTCAAGCTGAAAAGCTAACAGTCTTAGACGAGCTTATTTGCTTGGGAGCTCATTTCTTTGGCTGCTGCAATCAACCCACAATTTGTTAATGGCTTTCCTTGTTTGGCTAACAAATACCCATTCACAAAATTACTTTGGTTGCAGGCTGATTTTCATTTTTTTGAAGAAATACTGCTCTGTTGAGATATTATGTTTTAAATTTTCTTACTTTTCTGACCATGTTGTCTGTGAGTTGTGAGAAGCATTCACACTGGTATGTGGATGGAGGTCGTATCCTTTGAGCTCAGCTCTACTGTCACAGCATACTAAACATGAGACTATTAAAATCATATAACAAAACAATCCACACACCACCATGCCCCAAAGCATGGTATGTGGAGTCCACTTTTCTCTTCTTTTCCTGCTTTGATGTGATGAGTATGCTCTGGAAATAGAATGTCATCGTACAGCAATGCGTAGGGCACTTGAAATGCTGCCAGTTTATAACGTCATTGCTGTGGCCTGTGGTGCAACTGGCACAAGTGAGAAGCTATGAGAGCACCATGTACGATCCCTGTCACAACCACTCCACTCTGCGTTCTGGCAGCAAGCAGCCACTGACAGTACGTCAGCAAGTGGACGTGACCATGTGGCAATACAACTTTATGGACATTGGGATTTGAACTTCCTATCACTTTCATGTGTCACTAAGTAGTCCTTAAAATTTTTTCAACCATTTAGAAAGGTAAAAGCCGTTCTTGGCTCACTGGCCAGGCAGAAGAGAAGCAGGCAGTGAGCGGGTCTGGTTCATGAGCCACAGTTTGCTGACTCATGGAGGAGAGTCACTGAGACGTCCGTGGGGTCTGCCATCAGCAGATGAGAAAGATAGAATTCCCTGGGTATAGGATCTGGGAGCTCCAACTTGTTATCCACACTCCTGGTCACAGGTCCCATGTGGTGCCTTCATTCCACTGAAACGTGAAAGGGAAGCTGTGTGAAGATGGAGTGGCGTCACGGGCAGCCTATACAGAGAACCTCAGTGGAGGAGTACTCACAGTTCCCCATGCCCAGAGTCGCTGTGAGCCTACAGACATATTGATGTTCCTTCCCAAATCTAAACACATCTCACAGACACTCTGCCTCTTCCTTTCTCCCCCTTCCATCTCCTTTCAATGAGTCAGGTCAAAAAAAAAACCAGAAAAGAAGGTAAAAATGCTGCTTTTGGAAGTCACATGTCCACACTGGTGCTTGCCTTATTCTTGACCAAGTCTGTTGAGGGAGCAAGTCAGAGACCCAAAGTAGAGTTAGGAAAATAAAATCTGAAATGAAAAGAATAGTGCTTTTAAAAACCCTGAATGATTTAAAGTAACGCTCAATCAGATGTTATTTTATGTCATTAGAATGTCAACAGGGAGGAAGTCAAGATGGCCGTGTAGGCAGACTCTGAACTCACCTCCTCCCATGGACACAGCCAATTTACAACTACTCGTGGAAAAATTACCCCTGAGACTGAACGGAAAACTGGGTAAGAGGAACTCCTGCAACAACGGACAATCCTAATTGAGATAGAAGAGGCAGAAACTCCCTTCTGGAGAGGAAAAACGCTGCCTTCACAAGCTGCAGCGCCTCATGGCCGCCTGGGAGCAGCCCAAAGGTACGCAGCCCTCCCTGGAGGAGCAGGGCCCTGAGCCAGGGAGCACCCACGCTGTGGGCATTTTCTGGACCCAGCACAATCGAGATGAGTGGCATAATATCTGACTTTGCCTGCTACTAAAACATTGGGGAGTACCCCAAGAAAAGCTGGTTCACAAAGAAATTAAAACAGGCTCTTAAAGGGCCCATGCGCAAACTCACCCATTTCACAAAGCAACCTAAAATCACAAGAAAGAAAGGTGCACAGTGCTTTGGTGAAAAGAGACTCACTTAATAGGCCCTGAGTGCATCTAGGTGAGAGATGAGACCTCTCCAGAGACTGGGACATTGGCGGCGGCCATTGTTGTGGCCTGGTGTGGGCAAGCTGACACAGACGCCATTGGAGTTCTCCCTGAGGCCTGCTAGCCCAGGGTCTGCCCCACCCGCTAGAGCACCGATTTAATCCAGCTCAGCCAGGGCAGGCAGCCCACCACAGAGACTGGCCCCACCCAACAACAAGCCCTTGGGCAACTTGTGGGCCTGCATAGATTGGCGACTGGATTCTCTGCAGCCTGGCAACTGAGCTGACTTCAGCGGGGCAGGCCATGCACAAGGAGCAGTTGGAGAGTGTGGGGCGGTGGTGGAGTGTGTGGGGCTCCCGCCGTGGAGAGACTGGGTCCACTTCGGGAGGTCGGGGCGCGCACATGGGGCAGGACTGTGTTGACTGTGTGTGTGGATCTGTGGGCAGCAGGGCTTGTCAGCTGCAGAAGACTTGTGCTTCTCAAAGACCCACATAGGGGGTCTTCCCCACCTTCCAAAGCCTGAAACAATTGGGTGCTCCTGTGCCTGAGGCCAGCCTCACCCTGCTGCAATCCTCAGAGAGCTGACAAGACACCTAAAGGCTGGAGGCTTATAGCAATTGTAAGGCCCTGAGCCTAACAACCTGCCACGCTGGGGGCCTACTCACTTAAAAGAAATACTGAAACACAAATGTGGTATCAGAACTTGCAGCCAACTGTGCTGGGGCTCCCCACACCTGATAAAGAGACTGAAGGGCCCACAACAATTACAAACAGCTGAGCATTACAACAGCTGGGCAGGAGCCTAACTCAGCCTCCCTGGGCACCTACAGGAAGAGCAAAGAGGCCACAACAGAAGGACACATGTAGCCCACATAGGGGTCACCCCTGGAACATTGAGAACTGAGGCAAGTACACCGGAAGCCTCCTAAGGCATCACTTACATAAGATCACCTATCCAAGAGCAGGAGACGAGCTGACCTACCTAATACATAGACACAAGCACAGGGAAAGAGGCAAAATGAGGAGGCAAAGGAATACATTCCAAGTAAGGGAAGAGGACAAAACCCCAAAAAAGGAACTAAGTGAAACAGAAATGAGCAACCCTACCGGACAGAGAGTTCAAACAAAGAGTGTTAAGGATGCACACTGATCTGGGGAGAAGAATAGATGAACTTAGTGAGAATGTCAACAAAGAAATGGAAGATATAAAAAAGAACCAATCAGAAATGAAGAATACAATACTGGAAATGAAAAATTCACTAGAGGGACTCAAAAGCAGAGTAGAGGATACAGAAGAACGGATCTGTGAGCTTGACAAAAGACTAGAAGAAATTACCCAAGCTGAACAGGTAAAAGAGAAAAGAATTAAAAAGAGTGAGGACAATCCAAGGGGCCTCTGGGACAACATCAAGCACACTAACATCCGTGTTATAGGTGTCCCGGAAGGAGAAGAGTGAGACAAAGGGGCAGAGAATCTATTTCAAGGAATAATAGATGAAAACTGCCCTAACCTAAGGAAGAAAACAGACATCCAGGTACAGGATGCACAGAGAGCCCCAAACAAGATAAACCCAAAGAGGCCCACACCAAGACACATCATAATCAAAATGTTCAGAATTAAAGATAAAGAGAGAATCCTAAAAGCCGCAAGAGAAAGTCAAGTTACATACAAAGGAAACCCCATGAGGCTATCAGCTGACTTCTCAGCAGAAACCTTACAGGCAAGAAGAGAGTGGCATGATATATTTAAAGTGCTAAAAGGAAAAAACTTACAGCCAAGAATACTCTACCTGGCAAGGTTATCATTCAGAATGGAAGGAGAGATCAAAAATTTCCCAGACAAGCAAAAATTAAAGGAGTTTGTCAACAAGAAACCAGTGCTACAAGCAATGTTAAAGGGACTGATTTAAGGGGAAAAGAGAAGACCACAAATAGGAAAAATTATGTATTTCCATGATAAGAGGGTAATGGATACAAATGCACAAAAAAGAGGTTAGATATGATATCAAAAACATAAAAGGAGGGACGAGGGAACTTAAAGAGTAGAACTTTCAGACATAGGTCAAACTAAAGAGACCATCAATTCTGTATAGAAGAATAAAGGAACAGAGAAGGACTACTAAAACACTGAGAAAAAAGTTAAAAAATGGCAGTAAGTACATACTTATCAATAGCTACTTTAAACGTCAATGGACTAAATGCTCCAATTAAAAGGCATAGGGTGGCTGATTGGATAAAAAAACAAGACCCATATATATGCTGCATACAAGAGACACACTTCAGACCTAAAGACACTCACAAACTGAAAGTGAAGGAATGGAAAAAGATACTCCATGCAAATGGCAATGAAAAGAAAGCTGGGGTAGCAGTACTCATATCAGACAAAATAGACTTTAAAACAAAAACTGTAAAAAGAAATGAAGAACGGCATTACATAATGATCAAGTGAACAACCCAACAAGAGGATATAACACTTGTAAATATGTACACACCCAATGTAGGTGCACCTAAATATATAAAGCAATTATTAGCAGACATAAAAAGAGAAATAGTAACACAATAATAGTAGGGGACTTTAACACTCCACTTACAACAACGGATAGATCATATAAACAGAAGATCAATAAGGAAACATTGGCCTTAAACGACACACTAGAACAGATGGACCTAGTAGATATATACAGAGCATTCCATCCTAAAACCGAAGAATACACGTTCTTTTCAAATGCACGTGGAACATTCTCCAGGATTGATCACATATTAGGCCACAAAACAAGTCTCCATAAATTTAAGAAGATTGAAATAATACCAAGCATCTTTTCTGACCACAACGGTATGAAACTAGAAATCAACCTTAGGAAGAAAATCAGAAAAGCCACAAATACATGGAGATTAAACAAAATGCTAGTGAACAATGACTGGGTCAATGAAGAAATCAAAGAAGAAATCAAAAAATACCTGGAGATGAATGAAAATGAAAACACAATATGCCAGAATTTATGGGATAGAGCAAAAGCGGTTCTAAGAGGGAAGTTTATAGCAATACAGGCCTATCTCAACAAACAAGAAAAATCTCAAATAAACAATCTAACAATGCACCTAAAGGAACTGGAAAAAGAAGAACAAACAAAGCCCCAAATCAGTAGAAGGAGGGAAATAATAAAAATCAAAGCAGCAAAAAATGAAATGGAGACTAAAAAAAAAATAGAAAAAATTAATAAAACCAAGAGCTGGTTCTTTGAAAATATAAACAAAATTGACAAACCTTTAGCTAGACTCACCAAGAAAAAAAAAGAGAAGGCACAAATAAGTAAAATCAGAAATGAAAGAGGAGAAATTACAAGAGACACCTCAGAAATACAAAAGATTATAAGAGAATACTATGAAAAGCTATATGCCAACCAATTCGACAATCTGGAAGAAATGAATAAATTCTTACAATCATACAACCTTCCAAAACTGGATCAAGAAGAAGTAGAGAATTTGAATAGATCAATCACCAGTAAGGAGATGGAACAGTAATCAAAAACCTCCCCAAAAATAAAAATCCAGGACCAGACGGCTTCCCTGGTGAATTCTACCAAACATTCAAAGAAGACTTAATACCTATCCTTCTCCAATTCTTCCAAAAATTGAGGAGTGGGGGAAGCTCCCTAACTCATTCTACGAAGCCGACATTACCCTGATTACAAAACCAGACAAGGACAACACAAAAAAAGAAAATTACAGACCAATATCACTGATGAACATCGATGCAAAAATCCTCAAGAAAATACTAGCAAATCGCATACAACAATACATTAAAAAGATTATACACCATGATCAAGTGGGATTTAATCCAGGTATGCAGGGATGGTTCAACATTTGCAAATCAATCAACCTAATACACCACATTAATAAAATGAAGAATAAAAATCACATGATCATCTCAATAGATGCGGAGAAAGCATTTGACAAGATACAGCATCCATTTATGATAAAAACTCTGAATAAAATGGGTATAGAAGGAAAGTACCTCAACATAATAAAGGCCGTATATGACAAACCCACAGCTAATATCATCCTCAATGGTGAAAAACTGAAAGCTCTCCCTCTAAGAACAGGAACCAGACAAGGATGCCCACTGTCACCACTTCTATTTAACATAGTACTGGAAGTCCTAGCCAGAGCAATCAGGCAAGAAAAAGAAATAAAAGTGATCCAAATTGGAAAGGACGAAATGAAACTCTCACTATTTGCAGATGACATGATTTTATATATAGAAAACCTTAAAGAATCCACCAAAAAACTTTTAGAAGTAAGAAACAAATAGGGTAAAGTTGCAGGATACAAAATCAACATACAAAAATCAGTTGCATTTCTATACACTAACAACGAAATAGCAGAAAGTGAAATTAAGAATACCATCCCATTTACAATTGCAACAAAAAGAATAAAATACCTAGGAATAAACTTAACCAAAGAGGTGAAAGACCTACACACTGAAAACTATAAAACATTTCTGAAAGAAATTGAAGAAGACACAAAGAAATGGAAAGATATTCCATGCTCTTGGATTGGAAGAATTAACATACTTAAGATGTCCATACTTCCTAAAGCAATCTATAGATTCAATGCAATCCCTATCAAAGTTCCAATAACATTTTTCACAGAAATAGAACAAAGAATCCTAAAATTTGTATGGAACAACAAAAGACCCCGAATAGCTAAAGGAATCCTGAGAAAAAAGAACAAAGCTGGAGGTATCACAATCCCTGATGTCAAAATATACTACAAAGCTATAGTAACGAAAACAACATGGTACTGGCACAAAAACAGACACACAGATCAATGGAATAGAATCGAAAGCCCAGAAATAAACCAACACATCTATGGACAGCTAATCTTTGACAAAGGAGCCAAGAACATACAATGGAGAAAAGAAAGTCTCTTCAACAAATGGTGTTGGAAAAACTGGATAGCCACATGCAAAAAAATGAAAGTAGACCCTTACCTTACACCATACACAAAAATTAACTCCAAATGGATTAAAGATTTGAATGTAAGACATGAAACTTCTAGAAGAAAACATAGGCAGTACGCTCTTCGACATCGGTCTTAGCAACATATTTTCAAGCACCATGTCTGACTAGGCAAGAGAAACAATAGAAAAAATAAACAAGTGGGACTACATCAAACTAAAATGCTTCTGCACAGCAAAGGAAACCATCAATAAAACAAATAGACAACCTAACAATTGGGAGAAGATATTTGCAAACCATACATCTGATAAGGGCTTAATCTCCAAAATATAAAAAGAAATCATGCATCTCATCAACATAAAACTACCAACCCAATTAAAAAATGGGCAAAAACCTGAACAGACATTTCTCCAAAGAAGATATACAGATGGCCAACAGACACATGAAAAGATGTTCAACATCATTAACTATCAGGGAAATGCAAATCAAAAGTACAATGAGATATCACCTCACGCCCGTCAGAATGGCTATAATTAACAAGACAGGAAACAACATGTGTTGGAGAGGATGTGAAGAGAAGGGAACTCTCATACACTGCTGGTGGGAGTGCAAACTGGTGCAGCCACTATGGAACAGAGTATGGAGATTCCTCAAAAGATCGAGGATAGAACTACCAAATGATCCAGCTATTCCACTGCTGGGTATTTATCCAAAGAACTTGAAAACACCAATGCGTAAAGATACATGCACCCCTGTGTTCATTGCAGCATTATTCACAATAGCTAAAACTTGGAAGCAACCTAAGTGCCCATCAAGGGACGAATGGATAAAGATGTGGTATATATACACAATGGAATACTACTCAGCCATAAGAATCGATGAAATCCAGCCATTTGTGACAACATGGATGGACATTGAGGGTATTATGCAAAGTGAAATAAGTCAGAGGGAGAATGTCAAATACTGTATCATTTCCTTCATTAAGTAGTAGATAATAACAACAATAAACAAACACATAGAGACAGAGATTGGATTGGTGGTTACCAGAGGGGAAGGGGGGAGGGAGGAGGGCGAAAGGGATAATTCGGCACATGTGTGTGGTGATGGGTTGTAAATAGTATTTGGGTGGTGAAAATGATGTAATCTATGCAGAAATAGAAGTATAATGATGTACACCTGAAATTTATACAATGTTATAAACCAATGTTACTGCAATAAACAAAAAATTAAAAAAAAAAAGAATGTCAACAGTGTTGTTTGCATTCAAATCTAATTCCTATATAGATGCAACTGAATGCAGAGTTAAAGTGCTACATGCTAAGATATTTTTAAAGTCCATCTGCCTTAGTAAGTAATAAAGAAACACATTTTCAGTGTACCAAATCAATGATCCTACTCAAAACAGAAGAACAAATATGGAAATGATCCAATAAGTGACCCATGTAAGGTGTTTTCTGGTTCCCTGTTTGAGTATCCCCATGTGTAAAGAACACCTACACGGTCCATGGCATTCATCTTCATTTCAGTACAATCTATTAATACAAGGTACTGGAAGATTTAGTCTAAAAGACACACACTTTTTGAAAATGATAATTGTAGGTATACAGTTAACCTGTAATAACTATATTTTTACCTATAATAGCTCTATTTTTACCCTATTATCGTGCTTCTGTAATTTTATTGTTCTGTGTTGCTTTCTTTAATTCTTGGAATCACTGCATTTCTCTCTGCCTTATTCCATGAGACTTGCTCTTCATTTGGCACAATGTTTTCATTTCTTTGGGCTTCCAGACATAATTACTAGGGGAGGCAGGATTTAGAGGTTATAAATCCAGACATTGGGAAAGTTACTTGCTCTATTAAGATAGGCACTAACGAGACCCTTGACTTTTTTTTTTGATCACTTACTCCAAGTTCTATCAGTGTGTAAATGGATTAGAATTTACAACTGCTCAATAGTTATGTAAGGCAGAGTATCTTAATGGCATAGAAACTGTTACATGTATCCTGAGTATTCCAGGGAGGACTGTCTCCCTGGAAATTCAAATGACTGTGATGTGTGCCAATTTTCTCCCATCAAAGAAAAAACATGATTAAAATGGAAAACATGGAAAAATTAGTGCTTGGAAGTCCTCCAGGTATAGCTTCTAAAGTTTCAGCATTTCAGTTTTTTTTTTTTTTTTTTGGTTTAACAAAATAAGGGGTTTATTTATTTATTTTTTTCTGACATAATGGAGCCTCAATGTCAGCAGTCCAGGGCTCATGCAAGTTCCATGATCCAAGCTTCCATCTTTTTGTTCTGTGGTCCTTTGAGTGTGGCTTCCATCTTCATGCTTCCAAGATGGCTGTGCCACCTCCAGGCAGGAAAAAGGAGAGGACGTGGAAGGCAGGAGACACATGATAGCTGAGTCCATCTTTTTCCATCAGGAAAGTAATAGTTTTCCTTGAACCCCTATCCTGTAAGTTTCTGCTTATCTTACTGGCCAGAACTGGGTTGGATGGCCACTCCTAACTGAAATGGAGTCTGGGGCAGTTTTATTTTCAACTCAGCCTATTAGTACTCCTAACAAAATCCTGGTTTTGTTATATAAGGGGGAAACATATTGGGTAGGCAATTTATAGTTTCTGCCACAAGGGCCATGGTAAGGGGTTCGAAGTTTATTCTAAGAAACAATGGGAATTCATTGAAGGGTTTTAAGCATGGGAGATCCATAATTGCTTTTACGTTTATTAACATCTCTCTGGCTGCTCTGAGAAGAGTGACTTATAAGGGGGCAAGAATTTTAAAAGATTGACCAGTTAGGAGGTAATTGCAAGAGATGATGGGCTTGGACTAAGGAAGTGGTAATGGGGATGGAGAGAAGTAGATTTGGGATATGTTTTAGAGGTAGCATGTACTTGGTGATAGATTGGATATACAGGGTGAGAGAAACGAAGGAACAAAAGATGATTCATTCATTTATAGTTTGTGCTTTCAGGTGGAGAGTGGTGCCACTCACTGGGATTAGGAAACATGAAGAAGGACCAGTTTAGGGTAATGAGTATGGACATGTTGAGTTTGAGGTATGTATGAAGCATACAATAAGAGATGTCTAGTTGGCAGTTGGACATATGTGTCTGGAGCTCAGAAGACAGGCCCTGGAGTGGAAATATAGATTTGTGGAAAACATAGTGGGATACAGATTTGTTGATGGTATTCAAAGCTATGGGAGTTGATGACATGGTCTAGAGAGAGAGTACAGAATAGAAAGAGAAAAAGGCTCAAAATTGAACCCTGGGGAATCTTCATAGTATTTATTTAAAAACATACTTTTAGAATGGCTTTCAAGTTTTTATAAAAAAAGATACGTATTCATTATAAAATAAGCAAGCAATATAGAAAAGTGCAAAAAAGAGGGAAAAAAAATCCCTTCAAATCTGCACTAACCAGGAATAACCATTATTATGCCTCAGTAGCCTTATCTGAATAAAGGATGATAATAATAGTACCTATTTGGGGCCAGCCCTGTGGCCTAGTGGTTAAGTTCAGCACGCTCCACTTTGGCAGCCCAGGTTTGGCTCCCGGGCACAGACCTACACCACTTGTCAGCGGCCATGCTGGGGCGGTGACCCACATAACAAAACAGAGGAAGATTGGCACAGATGTTAGCTCAGGGTGAATCTTCCTCAAGCAAAAAGAGGAAGATTGGCAATAGATATTAGCTCAGGGTGAATCTTCCTCAGCAAAAAAAATTGTATATATTTATAAGATTGTTGTGATAATTTAATGAGATAATCCACTTAAAGTGCTTACTCTGCTATCTGGCAGATAATAAACACTTCATAAACATTAGCTGCTAAGATTAATGAACATTATTCTGAGCATCACTTTTATTATATAGGATTAATAAATGGATAGGTAGAAAAATTTTAATAGAAATAATATACATGTTATTTTTAAAAGTATGAAGGTTTTTAAAATACTTGAACAAAAGGAAAATAAATCAAAGTGAAAGTAAAGGAATTGATAAACTTCAGATAAATGTTTCTTACCCCTCAAGAAATAGTAATCTCTGAAAGACTATTTTAAAGTTAAGATCAAAGATTTCAAAAATATAAAGAGGCTGTAGTCATTATATTTTTATCTCCATGTTTCAATTTTCGATAGTGTTGACTGATTCCCTGGGTAGTTGGTTAAGAGCATGGGTTCTGGAAATAGCCTGCTTGGGTTCAAACAATTTCTGCCACTTACCAGCTATAAGGTGGGCAAATTATTTAACTCTATGTGCCTCAGTTTTCTCATTTTTGGAATGAGGACTAAAAAGTGCTTACTTCATTGGGCTGTTGTGAGGAATAAGATTAATCCATATAAAATACTTGGTACAATGCCTGGTACGTAATAAACTATTATTATAAGTATGAGGAAATGAGCTCTATCACTATGAAATATGGCAAAATGAGCTCCCTTGCATTTCCCCTCTCATGTCCTGAGTTTTGTTGGCTATAATATTATTTTTACTTTCTCATAGTTTATAACATTTACATTCTGTTCTCCACCTAGAATTCTCTAAGTTGTTTGATCTCGGTTCTGTGTTCAAATGAATTCAGTGCTTACCTCTAGTCCTTTTATCACAGCTCCTTTATTCCTGAGTTCTTTGTTTTCATATATATCTTGGTTGTCTGGATTTTATTATCTATTAGACTTTTAAAAAGAAGCTCTTGTAAGTGTTGCATTTCTTGAACTTTTGCATACTTGAGAATAGCATGCAAAAAATAGCATGCCTGTCTGTTGAAGGACAAAATGATAGGATATAAAATTCTTGGGTCACACTTTGGTTCCCTCAAGAGTTTGTTGATATTGCTCCACAGTCTTTCGGCATTGTGGGTTACACTGGTCCTTTAACCATGGCCTTTCCATTCTTCCTCTGGCTGGCTGGATTTCACTGTAGAAATTCCAGGTTTAGAAGTCAGATGATGGAGGAGGAAGAACTGCCAAATGAAATTGAAATAGAGTGGCCAGGAAAATGGGAGGAAAACACTGCAGTGTCACAAAAGCCAAAAGAAGAGTGTGTTTAATGAAAAAGGCAGTGGTGAACTCTGTCAAAAGCTTCTGCAAGGTCGAAAGGCTATGAAAAATAGGATTTGGGTACAGGGAAATGTGGAGGGGCATTCTGGGCTGCAAGAATAACATGAGCAAAGTCATAAAGGTGTATAAGTATGTGTTTGGGGTGTGGGAGTACTGAGTAGTCCATTGTGGGTGGAATATTGATTGCATGGGAGAGATGAAGTTATAACAGACCGAGTTACCCAGATCTTTCTTTTCTTTTCTTTTTTTATTTTTTGTGAGGAAGATTGGCCCTGAGCTAACATCTGTTGCCAATCTTCCTCTCTTCGCTTGAGGAAGATGGTCCCTGAGCCAACATCTGTGCCCATCCTCCTCCACTTTTTGCATATGGAACGGTGCCGCAGCACGGCTTGACAAGCCAGTGTGTAGGTCCGTGCCCAGGATCGGAACCGCAAACCCCAGGCCACCAAAGCAGAGCGTGCAAACCCAACCACCAAGCCACTGGGCCGGGCCCTCCAGATCTCTTTTTCTCTCAGGCTGCCTTGTTTTTTCCTGCTGCCTCTCTACCTAGCTCTTATCTGGATTAAAGAAAAATATCTCTGACGTATCTTTCTTTGGCTCCTTCCTTTAATGTCTTCCATATTTCTCTATTTTCTCTTTGGAATAAAAGAAATAGGACTTTCAGTGATGTTCTATCCATAAATCAATTAATAAATTCAATAAATATTGAATATTGATTGAGAATACTGCAGTACATAAAGCAGTGTAGTGGGGGGGACAGGTAAATTAACGATCACAGCCCAGAGTGTGGTGAGTGCTATCTGAGGGCAGTACAGGGTGCTTGGGAACAGAGATGGGGCCACCCAACCCAGCTTTACAAGGTTATAGGGAGGGGGAAGGGTATTCAGGGCAGGCTTCCAGGAGAAAGTGATGAAGAAATTAAGACTTGCAAGATGAATAGCCAGGCAAAGGTGTTGGCAGAGACGGTGTTCCAGTCAGAAGGAAATCATGGACAAAAGCCTGAAAATGTGAAAAAGAATAAAATGTTTGAGCAACTGAAAGAATTTTAGTGTGGAAGGAGTGTTTAAATTTTTTTTCAATACAAAAGAAGTACCTCCTCACTGGCAAATATCTATCAAAAGTAGGAAGTAAAAGGGGCCGGCCCAGTGGTGTAGTGGCTAAGTCAGCACACTCAGCTTCAGCGGCCTGGGATTCGCGGGCTCGGAACCCCGGGCACAGACCAAGGCGCCGCCCATCAAGCCATCAGCATTTCAGTTTTTAGCTCAGATGAAATATTGCACATGTGCAGAGAAATCACAATTCCATTGAAAACAGGAAAATGTTGTAAAAATGCATATGTGCACTATAGAGTTAATTTCTGGAAGCTTTGTTTATCATTTACCAGCTTGGAAGGCTTTAGCTAGCATGTATATTCTGGGAAATACAGCACCTCAGGGGGTGTTAGGAGGTGACAGAGCAGAGGGCAGTGTTTCTCAAAGTGCCGTCCCTGGGCCAGCAGCAGCATCCCTTGGGGACTTGTCAGGAATGCAGATTCTTAGGCCTTCCACCCATCCTACTGAATCAAAATGTCTGGGGAGAGGGGCCAGCAATCCATATTTTAATCAGCCTTCCAGAAGATTCTGATCACACAGAAGTCTGAGAACCACTGGTATCATGGTTAAGGGATTGGATCTGTCAGCACTTCTCGAACTTCAATGTGCCTTCCAAGCACCTGGGATCATTTGAAGACGCAGACTGTAATTCAGTAGGTCCAGGGGGCCAGAGACTCTGCATCTCTAACAAACTCACAAGCCATGGTGATTGTTGCTGGTCTGGGACTGCACCTAGGGTGGGGAGTGCTGTCCGTCCACTTGTGTTTGATTCCCAGCTCTGTTAGATAACCTGTTAGATAACAAGTTAGATGACCTAGGACGTGTTACTCAATTGATCTGAGTGCTGTTTCCTATGCACGGAAACGGGATCCCAAGTGTGTCTGCCCTGTGGTGGTGTGGGTGTGGATGCCCACCTGTGGGAAGAGCTCAGTGGACGTGAGCTATTACTGTTTTTGCTTTGGTGGGTTGAGATGGCAACGTACGCACCAAGGAACTCACTCACACTTTAACTTCCTCCTTCTCCTCCCTCTTTCTGTCTCTCTCCCCAGAGACCCCATGAATAGAACTAGATCTTGACAACTAGCAAGTGATTTTTAACTGACTGGAGCTCACCAGGGTCTTCAGAATACTCAGCAATAATTTAACCAGCAATATGAGGGCAGATACTGTTCTATGTGATCTATATTCGTTGCCAAAGGAAAATTTGCTCAATTGTAGCATGGACATTGCGGCATGGAATACTATATTAATTCATAGGTAAAATGATAGCCAGGTAATATTGTCTTTCTTGACAAATCTCATGGAAGGATCTGTGGCAATTACACAAAAAGTAGAAGATAAAGTTCTCACTTCTTTTGTAGAAACCATATAGCCTAAAATAATTGATTTTCATAAGAGCCTTGAAAGAATGTAAAGAGAGTGGGTAACAAGATACCTTCATCTAAGACAGAAGTCTACTATGTTTCCCAACATTATGATGGAAATGTTCTAATATACAACAAAGTTTTGCAGTAAACAATTGAATTCCCATTATTTAGATTCTACCATTAATATTTTACCACACTTGCTTCGTCACGTAACTATCCAGCCATCTATCCCTCTACCCACCCATTAGTTCTTCTCATTTCTGATGCATTTCAAAGTCAATTTTATACATCAGTACACTTCCCACTTATACCTCAGTATCGATTATACTTTTAATCTATTACTACCATTTTAAACCAGAATTTTGTCTCACTTACTAATAAACCTTCCTTTTAATGGCACAGGAGCTCAGCATGCTATACCAAGGACATAATTAAGAATAGACTGTTTGGCCTTTAATTTTATGGCTTTTTGGATGAGATCTTTTGTGGATTGCAAGCTAGATTGATACAGGTTTAAAATAATGGGAAAAGGATGTGTTAATGACTAGAGTTTAATTGAGAATTGATTCTTCCACTCTATGTGGCTGTGGGAATACTGGGCAGATGCAGGAAATTACAGCAGAAATTAAAAATGTTAGCAACCCACATGCACTGAAAAGTCCCTAAAACATGGAGCTAACATGTCTACGTCTGCATTTTTTTTTTCAGTCAAATTCTCATCTTGTGTCCAAAAAAAGGAACATGTAATAAACCAATAGATGACAGGCTGTAATGTCTGGGGACAGCTCTTGGAAGTCTAGAAAAAGAATCTTATTCCCTGAACTGTTTCCCTTGTATTTCTTCCTAGAAATGTGTACACAGTGTATGGGTGAGGGCTGGGTCATCTGTCATTACATTGGTAAGGATCATCCTACTGACTGAGTATCAATACATTTATAAATGTCTTCAACTTTGGACCCATTATTATATACCCTTCATCTGAATTTCTCTTATTTTTTTCATGAAGTTACATTGTGGCAACTGGCTGCACAACCTTTGGAGTTTTCTTCAGAGTTGTTGTGTGTGTAGGGTCTCTGTCAGTGACCCCATCGCATTCATTAACCTTGGGGGCTGTTACACTCCTGCACTTCCTGGAACTCAGGCTCTCATCTGAAGGCTTGAGAGGTTCTACCAGATGGACATCCCAATATTTTCAGCCCAACTCCTCCATTTCTGGATGTTCTGCTCATGATATGGCCAAAGCATTCTTAAGGACACAGCTAGAGACAGATCTATTAGATGTCTTTTGAGCCGTGTGTTCTAATAAAGCTCATGATGTGTGATGATAATCTGATCTTCATTTTGACTAGGTGGACATTTCATGGGATTAGCTAGTGGTATTTCAGGGAGACCTGCCAAAAGATTTTTTTTGGCCTATAGAAGAAATAGTTCAAGACCCGACTAACGTCCTCTTTCTACTCAGTTCTTAGCTCCTCTCCAAGAAAGAGCAGAATAATGGCCCCAAAGATATCCATATTCTAATCCTCGAACCTGTGAATATGGTATTTTACATGGCACAGGGGGATTAGTGCTGCAGGTGGAGTTAAGGTTGCCAATCAGCTGATCTTGAAATGAAGAGATGATCCTGGGTTATCCAGGTGGGCCTAATGTAATCACAAGGGTCCTTAAGAGGAAGGCGAAACAGTCAGAGAAAGAGATGTGGTGTTCCTGCCTTTGAAGATGAGGAAAGGGGCCATGGGCCAAGTGGGACCCAGCAGGGCCTGGTGACACCTTGATCTTAGTGCAGTGAGACCCATTTTGGACTTCTGACCTCCGGAACTGTAAGACTATAAATTGGTGTTGTTTTGAGCCACAGAGTTTGTGGTAATTTGTCAGGGCAGCAACAGGAAGCTGAGTACAGTGTGAGCACTTACCCCCAGTGGAGGTATGTGATATGGGTTGGCCATATTCCAGGCATTGCGTTGACCTTCAGTTTTAGAGGGCAGAACTTTCAAAGGGATAAATGCCACAGGGCACGTGAGTCTAGGGTCTTGTCTTGCTGTCTCCTCTACTTGTACAGTCATGTCGCCCTAAGAGGACTGGATCCTGCCTGGGTGAGGAAGGGTCTAGCCATGTTACCTGGTGTGTGTGCAAGTGTGCACCACCCTTTCTCTCCCTGTCATCCCCATCCCAACTGGACCACTCACTCAGTCATCCCATTACAGACGTCCTCTGGGTACCGCTCCAGCCTGTGAGACATGCTGGATGGAGATGTGGTAGCAGCACTGCCCGGGCTCCTGGCTTAAGTGAGCATCTAGTTGGCTGGTTGTCATGTTGGCATGGCTGGTCCTGTCCTTGAGTTGAGTTGTGAGAAAGTGTCAGGTGTTTAGTGCTTCCTAGTTTACGTAGAGCCATCTGGAATAACTAGATTCCAAATCCAAGCTCATGGAAGGTACCAGTCTATTGACATGGCCCTTGACTCCCCTCCTGGGCCAGTTTACAGGTAGCAGCTGTCAGTGGTTATTGTCCAGTTGGCTTCTACCAGGCAGGGCAGTATTTAGGCTTCCTGAGGTTACTAATCAGGTGACCTCAAAATACTGCCTCTATCTTATCCTTATACATCCTCAGTGATTATGGAACAGGATCTGTAAGATGAAGGGTCAGTTAATACCCCATGAAGTCCAGATTCGCCTCGTGCGAATGTCCAAATGTGTCCTACAGTTCCTGATGAGAGTCTGTTTCTTTATACATCTTCATGCATTTTGGCTACTGCTTGTCAAAAAGTTGACTGCATTTTCTTGTGTTGGTTAGATTCATTTTTGTTAAATGTCATTGAGCAGTAACTTCTTTTTTCTTCCTTTATTTTGCCTGATGGTTGGATTTGAGGCATAAACACTTTGTTCATCTTGGCACAATGTCTGGCACGTGGATGGAACCTAATTACTGTCTGTTGAGTATGTGGAGAGTGGGGATTAGTCAGCTATTGCTAAAAAGAAGCTGCAGAAACCACCACTCTGGAACTCAGTGGCTTAAAACAAAGCCATTTATTCTCACGGGTGTGCGGCTTGGCTTGGGGGGCTCCGTTCTGCCTGGGGGCACGGGGGCGGGGAGGCACTCCTTCCCACTTGATCTGCAGGTGGGCTGGATGCCAGCGCATTCAGCCTGAGTTCGGCTGGGCCCCTCTGCGTCGATCTGCAGGTAGATGAGGTGGATCTGGACCACAAGATAGTAGGAAGATGCAGGAATCCTAGGAAACTGCCACTAGGGTATGATTTCAGCTCCTGCAGCATCAAAGCAGTGAGAATGTGCCGTTGCCAAATCCCACACACCTACTTGCTGAATTATAGTAGCAACTAGGCTTCTCTCTCCCCTTCTGTCCCCATCCCACAAGATGCCTCTCCTTGGTGGATTCTAGACTGGAACCTTGCTGGCAAGAAATTCTAGGAAACCTGGAACCCCAGACACCCAATCTCTGTAGTACAGGGGAGCAGAGAGAGCAGTGGTGAGGATTTCTGGCCACCAGAACGTAGGGACCCCAGGTGCGACGTGGTCTCCGTGAGTGTCCCACTCTGTGCAGATCTTCACGCACCATCTGACGGTCCATCACAGGCCCTGGGCGGGGCCACTCACGCTGCTGCCTGGAGCAGCTAGAGAGGCTCCTTTTGTTCCCCCAAGGCCAGCAGATTGGGCGTCCCTCAGTGTATAAGCTGAAGGATGACTGACTGTGGTCTATGTCATCTCCACAAACGGAAGAGCCTCCAGCCTTGTCTGGGGGCCTTCTTGTTCTGGGGACGGCCGTGTGCATCACAGGTGTCTGCTTTGGAGGAGAGCCCTCCTGAGAACCCTGGGCAGTGAAGCACAGCAGTGTGTGACTCCTGGATCCTGGGGGTTTCTTCCACCCTCTAGCACACACACCTTACCCCTAGTTTACCTGCATCTTTCTCCAGACACTATTTGCACGAGGACCTCAAGGTCATAGACCAGGGTGAGGTGACAGTAATGTTTCTTGCTGAGTGAGAGATGCCCCAGCTCAGAAAGCTGATGTGGCCCCGAGGAGTGATGCCAAAGGTACGCTGCTGTCCCTGACATGTGAGAACTAATGATTTCTGACACACACACACACTCATAGAACATCTGCTAGAGCGAGAGTTGACAGCCTGTGGCCAGGGGCTTCCCTGGCTCATCCAGCAAGTACCAAGCTCATCCGGGGCAGTGAGGTCCATTTTAGTCACTCTATGGCAAAGCATGTAAAATGCGCCCTTGTTTTCCATGAAGCCTGTATTCCGCGCAGGCCAAAGCAGGATTATAGGAAATAAAAGCTCTCTGCTCTCAAAGTCTTTGACAGTGGCGCTAATCCCTGCGATTCGCCTGTGAACGCGATTGCTTTTGGCTTAGGGTTTTATACTGAGTGGAACTCTATTTTCCTTTCCTAGGATGATAGCCCTTATCCCCAGAGCAGGGAGCCAGGTAGGGAGCTGCCAGCTGCTGAGCGAAGATGTTCCAAGTGTACGCCCAGGAGCTGGGGAATAACCACGGGTGCTCACCAAGCCAGCGGGTCCTCCGTGAGGTGGGGCAGGCTGACACTCTTTGTCACTGACCCCCTCACTAGCCTCCTCTCGGGGGAGATGCATAGATTGAGTGGGTCCAGCAGGTGTGTCGGGACAGGAGCCTGCGTGGTCAGTGATCTGTCCCTGTTTTGCTGCGGTCAGACCCCTGGATCGTGACCCCACCCAAGATGGAGGCCGTGCCCTCTGAGTCTCAAGGCCCAAGGTAGCCACTTGGCCTCCGTGAGCCCAGCTCCTGGAATCTCCAGTGAAACCAGCAGCCTGTTTGCTGGCAGCGTCTTCCTCGGCTGCCCTGGCCCTGGAGGCTCACTGCACAGCGCTGCTTCAGAAATGTCCTCCTGTCCCTGGTGGATGTCTCAATCCTGCGGTGAAGCAAAATCTCCTGGGCTGTCCTAGGTGGGGAGGGTCATGATCTGGGTGTGGTCTAGGTCACAAAGGACTCCACATTTCAGTATCACAAGTCTTTGGATCCCTGTCTGGATCACATGCCAAGACACTTCTGGCACTTCCAGCCCGTGCAGCACAGGCCACCGTCGGGCACTGGTGGCCTCTGCCGCTCAGAGAGCAATTAGAACCGTGTGTAGCTGACGCAGCAGGCATGCCAGGTTCTGCCTCTGAGGTCCAGGTGCCGCCCTGGGACTCTGCCCACGTACAACTGCTCTCCTTCTGGCCTGGTCTCCCTAGAGGCCCTCACATATGTTCCCCACATGATGCCAACATGTATTAGTAAAACCGTGTAAGCTGTGTGTACAAGCCTCCATCTCCTGACCCTGGCATGTGCTGAAATTTGAGGGGAGAACCAGCTCTCTCCTGGAGGAGATATCGTCACATTGTCTGTCCACGTTGCAATGAGGCTTAGGGGATTTGAGCTTAAATTACTCTGAGTCCCAAAAGAGTTGTTGCGTCTGACACAAGAGAAGGGGTGGGCTGTG
This sequence comes from Ceratotherium simum simum, assembly GCF_057802395.1. Classification (NCBI taxonomy): domain Eukaryota; kingdom Metazoa; phylum Chordata; class Mammalia; order Perissodactyla; family Rhinocerotidae; genus Ceratotherium; species Ceratotherium simum. The sequence goes on from NC_141937.1 coordinate 1,030,300, forward strand.
AACACAACCTCCATCTCAGCTTAGAAAAGTGATGATGTTTTTACTGTGTCCATCCTGCTGCACAACTTTTTGTACAATCTCTGCTTCAGCATTATGTTGTTACAACGTAATACTTAGAGGGGTAAATTACATCCTGCAAATTGTCGCCTAAGTGGAGTGTTCTCATAAATGCTTTCCTGCTTGTTTTGGCAAGTGTATAGATTGCCTGGGCTTCAGATTCATGCCTAACAAAATACCCAAAAGGAAAATGGGTCTCTGGCCAACAGGTGGCCCGCCACTCACAGAAGCTCACTAGTCGTCAGCTTTCCCACAGGGCATTGGGTCAACCTGCTCGTCCTGGAAACGGAGCAGGGTCTCGCTGGCTGGCAGGCAGCCAGGTCCCAGGTAAACCTTTCTGCTCCAAGAGGAAGTGTTGTGACTATTTACGTTCTGAGTCCACTTTTAACAGAGTTTTCTTCTATGTTTACTAAAGGCAGCTCCTGTGTTGCAGCAGATATAAAGAGCCAGGGACCTACATTTCTGATGATTCGTGTTCGTGTTATTAGTTTGGCTAATTCTCCGTGTTGGGGTTTTAATCTCTACTGACTCAAACCTGCCATTCTTCATTTTATCTCAACCGACATTTACCGAGAACCTCACACTTATGGGCACTTTTGCACATGATCTCATTTAATTCCCTGCTGACATGATGGGAAAGGCGTCATTGTTGCCGTTTGTCACGAGGGAAACGAGATTCACGAAGGTAACATTATCTTGCCCAAGATACAACATGGAACTATGATTCAAAGGCAGCTTTCTTTTTCTTTTTTAAATTCTAAGTAAAATATGACCTGCCCCCGCTGGTTGTTACATGCCCAGCTACATAGATTCATTTAATGCTCGTCCTCTCAGAGCCTGATTAGAAATGCACAGTGATAATAAAGTTTAGCAAATCATTGTTGGATTTGGATTGGCTGATTAAAAATGAAACGAAAGACTACTTGCCACTGCTCCTTTCCCCATATGTGTAAACAAGAGAACGAACCAAGGTCGTTTTGTGTCTAACTGTAGTCAACAGTTGAAAGTAACAGAGCCAGCGGAGGTGAGAACTGCCCGCTTGCCTCTTGCTTGAATTGTGTGTTTGTCTGGTGAGGGGAGCTTCCGCCTCATTAGCAATGCAGGAAAAGATTGAGTTATCTTTCCCTATTTTAACAATGTTGCTAGATATGAGCATCATGTCTCAGAGCCTCTGCAAAGCTCAGACACACAGACATAGTCATGTCAAATGTATTACATAGGTTTTAAAAACTACATTAAACATATGGCATATGATTTAACAGCATAATATATGCAAATGTTGCTCTTACAAAATTTCTTCTCCGTGTGCAGAAAAATATAGGTTTTTAGCGTACTGCTCGTTGTGTAGTATCTTTAAGATATTTTAAATATTATTGGTCTTTATAGTCTATTACCTATTATTGCATGATAACCCAAAGACAAGAGTCAAAGAACTTACTTGGTTTGTGACCTAAGTAAATGGTGAGTGGTGCTTTCACTAGTGGATTTGGAGAAAAAGAGTTTTGGGTGGGAATGAAAATAAAAAGTTAAGTTTGAGATTTCTGTGAGATATTCCATGGAGCTGTGATAGAGAAAGTAGGACATACACTTCTGAAGCTGATCTTTAAACTTTGTTGCTGTTGGCAAATCCTGTTTATTGTTTCAGCATTGTTTATTTATATGTTCCTTCTTCCATCTTGATCAACTTTGCTAGAAAGGGTGTGGGTATTCTTAGTCATTTCAAAGAAACAGACTTTGGTCTTGTCGATCTTCACTTGAATTTCTGTTCCTTTGATTAATTTTTCTTTCATCTTTTTTTTCCCCTTCTACTTTTAGTATCATTCATTTATACTTTTCTAGCTTACTGAGTTCAATATTTCATTTATTTATTTTCAGAATATTTTTCTTTTAAATTTCTTTCTTTTAAATGTCTCTCGGGGCCAGCCTGGTGGCGCAAGCGGTTAAGTGAGCGTGCTCCGCTGTGGTGGCCCGGGGTTCGCCGGTTCAGATCCCGGGTGCACACTGACACACCGCTTGGCAAGCCATGCTGTGGCAGCATCCCATATAAAGTGGAGGAAGATGGGCATGGATGTTAGCCCACGGCCAGTCTTCCTCAGCAAAAAGAGGAGGATTGGCAGATGTTAGCTCAGGGCCGATCTTTCTCACAAAAAAAAAAAAAATTTCTCGCAAAGTACACATTTAGTTTCAGCCCACAAGTTTTGACATGAAGTACTTTTATTTTCATTTAGTTTTTAGGACCAGATGTCTTCACTGGTGAATTCTACCAAACAATCAAAGAATAATTAATACCTGTCCTTCTCAAACTCTTCCAAGAATTTGAAGAGGAGGAAACACTTCCAAACACATTTTCTGAGGCCAGCATGACCCTGATACCAAAACCAGACAAGGACAACACAAAAAACTAAAATTACAGGCCAATATCCCTGATGAACATACATGCAAAAATTCTCAACGAAATATTAGGAAACCAAATCAACAATACATTAAAAGGATCACACACCGTGATCAAGTGGGGTTAATTTCAGGGATGCCAGGATGCTTCAACATCCACAAATCAATCAATGTGATACACTACACTAACAAAATGAAGGATAAAAATTACATGATCATCTCAATACAGGCAGAGAAATCATTGAACTATTTAAAAATTTCCATTATGGTTTCCTTTTTACTCAATGAATTACTTAGGAATGCCTTTTTTTTTTTTAAGTTTCCAAACATGTAACTTCTAATTAATTATTTCCAAAGATTGTGATTCATATCATATTGACCCCTGGGGTAGTGACCTACCTTCTGGTTAATTTTCATAAAATTTCTATGTGTGTTTGAAAAAAAGTGTGTGTGTGTGTATATATATATATATATGTGTGTGTATATATATATATATGTGTGTGTGTGTATATATATATATATATATATAGTGTATGTTTGTTGTTATGGGATTCTACGTAATATCTAGTATATTGTATGTATTGCGTCAAACTTATTGATGTTGTTTTCCAAATCTGCTATAACCTTACTATTACATTTTTCCTTTGATCTGTAAGTTTACAATAGGGATGAATTAAAAGCTGCCACTGTGTTGATGCATTCATGAATTTTTCATTATAATTCTTGCAGCTTCTTCTTTAGGTGTCCTGACACTATGTTGCACACACGTAGTGTTTGATCTTCCCTGGGGATTTTCCTTTGTATTATTATTTTGCATTCATCTTCTTCCCTGCTTATGTTTTTGGACTTAAATTAATTTTCTTTTATCAACAGTGCTAAAGCAGCTTTATATTGGTTCATATTTATGTGGCATATCTTTTCCCATCTTACTTTCAACCTTTCTCGCTGAATTTCTTAGTTCAATTTTATAGTTGCTGTCTTTTAACTGGAGAATTTAGCACATTCACAATTATTTTTGACCACTGATATATTTCAACTTATTTTTACAAACGAATTTTGCTATTTTTCATCCTTGTACTTTGACTCTTTTATCTCTTTTTCTGCCTCTGTAAGGTTGATTTAATTGTTATGTTTTTCCCAATGTTGGTTGGAAGCTAAAGCTTGTAGCTCTATTTTAACTATTACCCTTAATATTGTAACATATACTTAGCTATACATTTTATTTAAAAAACTGAAGTTATTCTGTATCTCTAAAAAAACTGAAGTTATTCTGTATCTCTATTTCCTCCTGGACAAGAAAAAGATCTTAACAGACTTATATTGTGTCCTGAACATTGTAGTTATTGCTGTCTAGAGTTTTGTTATTATTGTCCAGAGGTTAGATCAATTTCTGTGGTCACTGTTTTTCTGTATCTTGTTTCTTCCTTCTAGGTTCCCTTCTCTTGCTGAAATACATCTTTTCATAATATCTTTTCAGTAAGGTACTGAAAGTAAGTGACAGTATCTCTTGGTCTTTGTGTATCTGAAAATGTCTTTATTTTGCCCTCACACCTAGATGATAGTTTAGCTTGGTATAAATTTCTAGATTGGCATATTATTAATGTGTTAGTAATATATGTCATTATTATTATCAACACTTTGAAAATATTATTTTATTGCCTTCTGGTATCTAATGTTGCTGATAAGGAATTTGCCATCCTTTACCTCTTCAAATATTTTTTCTCCAAAATCGCCTTTATTATTGTGTTCTGGATTCTATTAGATATATTTTTGAAACTTTCAAAGTATCATCCATGGCTCATAACTGATCTTTCATGTTTTTAAATCAGTTTATCTCTCTAAGCTGAATTTTGGGTGATTCCTTAACAGTATCAATTTCAATGAACTAGTTCTTCCTTCAAAGGTGTTTTATCTAGGCAGGCAACATTCTGCCTTTGTTTTTCAATATCCATTTTTTATTTCCAATACGTTCTTTAATGTCTACACCTTCTTATATTTTACTACAATTTGTAAGATAATTTCTTGGTTTTTATTTGGCTTTTGTCCATTTATCGTTTTGGGGACTGTAAGCACACTTATTTTAAATTGTTTTTCAGACTATGTTTTTATTTCAAATTCATCTAGAATGCATTTATATACCAATTATTTGTTATCTGTCTTCTTAGCACTCAATGTAAATATATATTTTATAATTTTAATGTACAGATTCATTTTTAATTGGGAAACATGCTCAGCCTTGCCCTTTTTCTTTCTCCCTTGCTCTTTCCCTGAATTTGGATTTTGCGTTTTCTTTTTTCCAAATTTGATGGGACCTCAGTGCAGGACATTGGAGCAATATCTCCTTCCCCATGACGGAAAGAAGCCCAGTTCCAGACATCTCGCCACTTGGCAGCTTACATCAGGATCTTCTCCCATGATGAGTTTTGTGTCTTCCTAGGCATGTGTTTAGTTTCAACTGCGATTCCAGGTCCAAGTGTACAATATCAGCCTCTTGTGAGGAACAGGGGAGTCCCCCGCCATGTCTGGGCTCCTGTCTTTTTGTGGAGCATGCTCTTCCTGCTGCAAGCCAGAAGGCCCAAGTCATACGCTTGCATTTCTGTTTCATTTGTGTTCTTGGAGAACTTTTCTTGTTTTTGAGCCTGGCTGTGTCAGTTTATTTTTTTCTCCTGTGATATTTCATATATAATTTCTCCACATTTGAAATAAAGGCCATGCCTCAAAGCATGGATTAAAAATTTGATCTCAACTAGAAGGTCTGTCCTGCAATAGTGAGTGGATTCTACTTGACAAGTTACAAGAGTCATTATCCCAGTCCAAATTTTTATGCAGCGTTACACTTTTTTTTTGTGGATGACCAGTGGTAGATGGATAATTTAAAACAGCCCATAATGTTGATCAGCCATTTGGAAGTTTGGGAGATGAATGTGGGCCCTGTTGTCAACACAGGTGAAGTTTCAGGCATTTTAAGGTTATGATGCTTCATCTCTGGAAATTTCCAGGCCATGAAAATACTCTAGGGCTCTTTCGAGGTATAGGATAAGACAGAGGTCCTGCACACACTTCTCATTATTTGAAGCACACTGTCTGCACATCTGAACTGGAGGCCGGAGATGCCAAGGAAAACCCCAGCGGTCCCTTGTCTCCTTCTCTAGCCACATCTCAGAAGAGAGTGAGGTGTGCAGTTCATGTGTGGAGAGAGAGCAGGCACTGGGATGGCGTTCTGTCCGGCACCTCACTTCTGTCTGTAGATAAGTTACAGAACTGGCAAAGTATTTCCCCACCCCATGAATGGACTTGGGCAGGTGTGTGGATTCCTTCCTTTCAAAGGCAGAAGCAGACGCATGCTCAGCATCCAGCTGCTACGGAGGGAGGGGTGGGAATCAAAGCAAGCCCGGAGGCACGGCCTTTTGCCGTGCACTCTGATCTCTGCCTTCTCACACTGAGCAGTAATGACTTGATGAGCACTTGCTTTGTTACAGTCGAGTTCATCCTCTAGAATCCCCAAGCTTCTTGAAGACAAGCTGACTTATTATATAAGCCTCACCCAGGGCCTGCGTGGAAAGCAGCCAGTTCTTGGGTCGACTACGGTAATGGTCTTAACTGCTCCTGCAGGAGCTCAGAGTGCACAGGTTCAACTTATTCTAATAACAATGCAAGGGAGTTTTAAGGTCAGGAAGGACATGATGGCTTGAATTCCATTCTTGCCAGGACACCTGGGCTGAAGTCTTTGTGCTGAGGAAATATGCTGCGGAATCTTTGATGGCGTTACGTGTTCTGTGACCCTGCCCTGCAGCTTGCCGTGAAAACAGTGCAGATGGAGCATTCCAGAATGAACACTTCCCTGGGTTACTGGTTCAGCACTGACTCATTGGGAAGCATCTACCGTGGGCAGACCTCTCATCCCATCCAGATCTGACCAGCCCAGACCTGCCTTGCTGCCCGCACACATGGGGCAGAAACGCCAACTTAGGATGCAGTTTATGAAGTTGGATTACTGGAACCACTTATGGGAAGAAGCCAGACGGACGACCACAAAACATTTCCACATGTTGGACTTCAGCAAATTTAAATGAAGTGGAAATATTTATCCTGGATTAGAGATGTTCGAAGAGGAATGAAATTATAGAATTCTTCGGAGAGCTGAGCCTTGGCTGCACATTGGAACCGTCTGGAGAGATTTCAGAAACGATGGTGCCCGGGCCCATCGAGGAAACTCTGAGTTAATTGATCAGGAGTGGGATCTGATCAATAGCCAACTATCCTTCATGAGGTCTGAGTAATCAAGACAATGGACTGAAATGGAGGCATGATGTTCTGATTAGATGTTAAGAATGCCTTTTAAGAGAGGCTGGTTCAATCCTGAGGAGGCATATAAGGCTACCTTGTGGGATTTTCTTTTCTGAAATCTGTAAAGCAAAACAGGTGACTGTCTAGGCTGAAATGGGGAGACCGTGCTGCATTCTCCAGCTTCCTCTGCCATGATCCCATGAAGCTAACACTTTCAAATACAAACTGGTTTTAGGCTTTTAATCTAAATGAACTCTTTGCACTTAAAATGCCTCCGTCAAAGCCGGGTGCTGTGTGTGACTGGCTGTTAAAGGTTTCCGGTGCAGGGGTGACACCTCGCAGCCTGTTAGCTCGGGGGACAACCGGTGCCTACACAGAAAGTGAAAGAGCTGCTCGGGATGGCAGGACACCAGGTCCCTGTCCAGCTCTGCTCCTCACACCTTTGTGACTTTTCAGAAGCCAGAGTAAGTTCCCTGTATGAGTGTTAGCATCAGGACATAGAAAAACAAGCTAGACTTTTCTGTAAGGTTACCTTCACCTCTGAAATCTTATGGCCCAACTCAACGATTCTGTATCAACAGAAGCAGATATTGGGAATTTATGAAGGCTTTGATTAAGGGAAATGCAAATAATAATATTGGCATAAAAATGTCATATTCAGGTGCTTAAGGTGTCAGGACACTGATTTCCCTTAAGCTTCAGGACCGGATCCTTTTGTGGAGCAGCTCCTGCAAAAGAGGGGTGATGGGAAAATTAAGGACTGACATAAAAACAGCTACCATTAGTGACTTTACGTTAATAATGTGTCACGTATGTTATATACATTAGTTTGCACTATGAAGTGACTTCATAGTAATATGTCATGCATGTGTATACATCATCCACATTCTGAAGCATAATTACGTTATTGTCCCATTTGACAGATGATAAAACTGGAGGTACAGAGAGACCAGATAATTTACCCAAGGTTACATAACTAATAACTGGTCCACTAGCCTGTGAGTCTGTACTATTTCTACCTCAGTCACAGCAAAATCCTACTAGCCTGTAAGTTCTAGCCTGCAAGGTTAAAGAAGGGGAAGAGAGTTGGGGAGTTCTCCTCTTGGTTATGTGTTAACTACCAGAGAAACAAAACTCAGAAGGATCACAGGCAAGGGGTTTTAATAGTGGGTTAAGAAAGAAAGCCTTATGCTAACACCTGGCGGAAGGTGATTTAAATCGGCAGTGGACAGATGATCCTCATATTGCTGTTTTCCTCCTTGGCTGCCCATGATCATGTTTGAAGCAATTGGATGAGAACAGTAGCATTGAATATTGTCTTAACATTCTGCTTTAGGGAACATTTGAAAGTCTCTTCTCATTTCTAAATTTCTCCTTTTGATGGATGAAGCTTAACAGTGCTATCTTTGTGAAGAAATTTCAGACCTTTCCCCTCGTCTACCACAGAGATCTCTCAAAGCGTACAATAGGCAGCTTCTGGCTACCTCTCAAGCACAGAGATAAACAAGGGCTGTGCCAGAGGCTGTAGGCTGAATCATCCACTTACCACTACGTGCCCGTGTTTTAATTAGGCAGGAATCCAAGTCCTGCCTCACAATCAGTGATGTGAATTTCTCTCTTCATTCCAGCTGCGTGTTGGGGATTCTTCTCCCTCCACGCCTATTGTGTGAGCTGCAGTGTTAATGGACAGGCACATCTCCAAGTCACAGGGACTACGGAAAGTGAATTTCTCCATGGTCCACGATTTCCTACTTGGTGTTCCTGTGATTTTCTCGTTACCTCCAGCTGAGAGAGACGGAGACGGGTTTTCAGAGAATGATTAGTCCTTGCGAGTACAAGGGCTCAGCTGTTGGGATGATTTTCAAATCAAAGAGTTTTAGGCAAATTGGACTAAACATATTTCTTTTACAAAATTTTTCATCAAGTGTCCTTAAAACTCTAAACTATTAACCGTGATTGAAATATTTACTCTTACTCATTGCTCAGAGTAAAAGTGATGATGTTTCTAGTTTTTTGCAAGGGTACTCTGAGTTTGGGGATTCATTGACAGGAAAGACATCTAGAGAAGGATGGTTTGTAGATAACGACATGGGCCAGAGTTTTGAAAAAAATCATATCTTAGGCCATATTCATGCAGGAGAAATGGTACGTTGGGACTTCTGGATTTTGTTAGATTGGTAGTTATGGCTCACTTATTACATGTTAATTCCCCTGGGCCTCACACTCATCTACTTGTATTGACCACCTGGGACCTCCTCAGGGTGTTTACTCCTTTCACAAACAAGTCCCTCTACTGTCTGGGGAGGGGCAGGCCCTCACAGCAGGTGAAGCCGGAAAGGCTGGTCCAGCTCATGGAAGGCAGAGGAGCGGGGTCAGTGCTGACGCCCAGCAAGCTGGGCTGGTGCCTTCGCCCTCTCTGCGCAACCTAGTGCCTCTTCTCTCTAGATGCTTCCTTTGTTTCCTTCAGAATGCACTTGGAGCTCACATACAGATCTCGGAGCTGTTAATGGCATCTTCTTACATTCTAATCAAAATGGAGGAGACATATTCCTAGTTGTCATAGAGGAGAGTCATATTTACATTATAAAAATAATAGTAGTTACTGTTCCCCAGGTACTGTTCTAAGACTTCATTTATATGAACTTAGTTCTCAGGTTGGTCCTCTGAAGTAGAGGCTATTTTTATCCCTATTTTATATATAGATAAAGAAGTTGAGGCAGCAAAGGTCATGCAGCTTTATCCCCATTTTATAGATGAAAACATTGAGGCAGATGAGGTTGTGTAATTTCACTAAGAAGACACAGCTGGTCCCTGGCAGAGCTAACCCAGTCGTGCTTGAACCGTTGTGCTTGCTGCTTCCCATTATCCATGGGCTACATCAACTTTGCATCAGGAATGAGGACAGTATGAAGGTTCTGAACAATGTTTAGAGAAAAGTGGCTATTCTCAGACCTGTCTGCACAATAAAATACTGTAGGCAGAATGTTATGATTTGCCCCACCTGTTGCAAACTTGGAAGATGGCTCTCAATGAATAAAGAAATGGATCTTAGTGCCTGCAGAAACACTGAGAAAAAGGAAACATTTAAAAAATCATCTCCTAACAGAGGAAATCAGGACAGGTGGAGCCTGTATGCTGTTTGGTGATTACTGGGAAAGGAATGAATAGAAACCTTTAGCAATGTAGCAACCTGTGTTGTTAGAACTAGATTTACGAGGTAGATGTGTATGAACTATGAGTAAATTCTGGGATTTATAACCTAGAATATTTGTCTAATTTTTCCTATATTCTTCAGGAACTGTTGGAAACCAAATTTTTTTCACATCTGGTTATTAGTCATTGTTTTTCAGGATTGCTCCGTTGTGTGCACATCAGGTGTGTGATATCAAAAAGCAGTGTTTTTTTTAGCTTTGGGCATTCGAACACCTAGAGTTTTTTAAAATCTAGTTTATGACATATGCTGTTAATTCTTCAAATGAAGTATTACTGTACAAGTAAATATCACTTGACCTGAGATACAAACATCATTACTGGCAGCTTTTACATGGCTTAGAAGGCAAAGGCTTATTTTTTCACTCAGTATTTTGGACATGATTTATTTTGAATAATCTTTTGCCAACTCCCATTATCTGAATCACTTTGTCCAAGATGTGGTAGCATTTATTATTATTTTTAAATTGAGGTTTACTTATATTTACATACCATAGAGTTCATCCTTTGTGGTGTACAAGAGTTTACACACTGCGAGTTTACAGATATATACAGCTATACAACCTTCACCACAGACAAGGAGAATATCGCCTCATCCAAACCACCACAGTCAAGATGGAGAATATCCCCTCATCCAAACTGCCACAGTCAAGATGGAGAATATTCCCCTCATCCAAGTCCCACCACAACCAAGATGGAGAGTATCCCCTCACCCAAGATCCCTTGAGTCCCTTTGCAGTCAACTCCCCCTTCCTACCCCTGATTTTATTTCTGTCCCAGTATGTCTTTATAGGAAGTCATATAAATTGAATAATTCAATATGTGTTCAGTGTATGGTTTCTTTCATTTAGCATAATGCTCTCTGAGACTTTTTCATATTGTTGCATGTGTCAGTAGTTTGTCCCATTGTGTGGATATCACACTTTGTATATACATTCACCAATTTGTGGACGTTTTGACTGTCTCCAGTTTTTGTCTATTACTAGAAACATTCATGAACAGCTCTTTCTGTGAACATATGTTTTTATTTTTCTTGGATAAATACATATGGGATTTTTTTTTTTTTTTTTTTTTTAATTTTTTGTTTATTGCGGTAACGTTGGTTTATAACATTGTAAAAATTTCAGGTGTACATCATTGTACTTCTATTTCTGCATGGACTACATCATGTTCACCACCAAAATACTAATTACAACTCATCACCACACACATGTACCGAATTATCCCTTTCACCCTCCTCCCTCCCCCCTTCCCCTCTGGTAACCACCAATCCAATCTCTGTCCCTATGTGTTTGTTTATTGTTGTTACTATCTACTACTTAATGAAGGAAATCATACGGTATTTGACCTTCTCCCTCTGACTTATTTCACTTTGCATTATACCCTCAATGTCCATCCATGTTGTCACAAATGGCTGGATTTCGTCGTTTCTTATGGCTGAGTAGTATTCCATTGTGTATATATACCACAGCTTCTTTATCCATTCGTCCCTTGATGGGCACTTAGGTTGCTTCCAAGTCTTGGCTATCGTGAATAAGGCTGCAATGAACACAGGGGTGCATGTACCTTTACAAATTGGTGTTTTCAAGTTCTTTGGATAAATACCCAACAGTGGAATAGCTGGATCATATGGTAGTTCTATCGTTGATTTTTTGAGGAATCTCCATACTGTTTTCCATAGTGGCTGCACCAGTTTGCACTCCCACCGGCAGTGTATGAGAGTTCCCTTCTCTCCACATCCTCTCCAACACATGTTGTTTCCTGTCTTGTTATTTTTTTTATTTTTCTTGGATAAATACATATGGGATTTCTGGGTCATATATTAGCTGTGTGATTTACTTTATGAGAAACTGCTAAACTGTTTTCCAAGTGGCCATGGAATTTTGCCTTCCCACCAGCAATGAATGTGTGAGAATTCCACTTGTTTCACAAGGAAGGTGAGGTGTTTTTTATTCTAACACCAGCTAAATGTAATTTAAAAAGTGATTATAGGCCAATTTCAGTTATAAACAAACCTATCCGAATCCTAAATACAACATAAGCCTACTGAATTCAACTGTGCAATTAAACATACATCTTGATTAAGTAGGATTTATCCCAAAATGCAAGATTTGTTCACCATTAGAAAATATAATGACTTAATTTGCTACTTTAATAAAGAGAAAATATTTTGTCTTATATTAATAGATGCATAAAGATCATTTCAGTTCATTACTGTTTAGGATGAAAAGGGAACCGAGCAGTGTAGGAATAGGAAGAAGATTCTGAATCTGGTGAAGGTTACCTGCCACACTATACGCAAATATTGTACTTACTGAAACTTTACGTGCATGCTCTTTAAGACCAGGAACATCACAAGGATATCTCTTCTTACAACTACATTTAATATCGTATTGGAGATCCTGGCCAATAAAACAAGGAAAGGAAAATGAATGAGAGTGAAAGTCAATTTTGTATTTTCCCCATTAGATAATAAGAAATACTTCAAAACTGTAGAAATAAAAACAATGTGGTATTGGTTCAAGAACTGAAATAAAGGCAGAGGAATGTAATAGAGAATTCAGAGATAGATCCATATATATTTGGGGACTTAATACATATTAAATATGACACCACAGAACAGCAGGAAAAAGATGGATTATTTGGTACAATGTTTAGGAAAATTGGCTGTCTATATTGAGAAAAAATAAAACTGTATTCCCTTTTAAACATGTATATATCTGGTGATTTAAATATGTAAATGTGAAAAGTAAAACTATAAGTAAAATAAATTGTAGGAGAATAGCTTTGCTGCTTGGGAAAGACTTCTTAAACAAAATTTAAGAAGTATGAAACATGAGACAAAAAATTTGGTGAATTTATTTTCATTAAAATTAAAGATTTATTTTCAATGAAAGACACCATGACAAAGTTAATGGTCAGTAATTGACAGTAATTTTTTTTTTTTTTTGAGGAAGATCAGCCCAGAGCTAACATCCATGCCAATCTACCTCTTTTTGCTGAGGAAGACCGGCCCTGAGCTAACATCTATTGTCAATCCTCCTCCATTTTTTTTCCCTTTTTCTCCCCAAAGCCCCAGTAGGTAGCTGTATGTCATAGTTGCACATCCTGCTAGTTGCTGTATGTGGGACGCCGCCTCAGTGTGGCCGGACAAGAGGTACGTTGGTGTACACCCAGGATGCGAACCCGGGCTGCCAGTAGCAGAGCGTGAACACTTAACCACTAAGCCACGGGGCTGGCCCCTGACGGTAATTTTTAAAACTGAAAAATGAGTAATGTGTAAAAAGGTAGACTTTGATTCTTGCTGCCCCTCAGAGTCAGGTAGGGTCTGCATTTTAGTGTCACTCCTTGTGCCTCACCCCACCCTAACTAAAATTAAATCTCTGTGAGTGGGGGCAGGCAGTTGTATCTGCCTGGCCCACTCCCATGTGGTAAAGGTTCAGAATGAAGCCCACCAATTGACAAAGATTATTACGTGTACTGTCCTGGATACTTACTATAAATTTAGGTGTAGGTGTATTATTTTTTGTCTTTCCAAGAACTCATTTTGCTCCCCTAATGACAATTTGATTTTTCCCTAATTCTGGATAATTTTATTATCCCTTCAAATATTCCCTGTTCTCCACTGTCACTGTTCTCTCCTTCTAGAACTCCTATTAAATAAATATTGGATTTAGTCTGTTGTCTAAACTCTCTTTCACATTTCCCATCCTTTCAACTCCACGAGCTACACTCTGGCTGATTTCTTCATATCTGTTTTCCAGTTCACTAATTCTTTCTTCAGCTGTTTCTAAAGAACTCTTAACCCATTAATCAAATGTTTATGTTCAATGACTCTACTCTTATTTCTAATTTCATTTTGGTTCTTTTCAATATTCCAGTTCTTTATTATAGCACATTATTCTTTTATCATGTTTCTAATCATTTTCTACATATTGATTTCCAGACTGTATATGATGGCTCTATTGTCTAAAGTTTATAGTACTCTGTTTCTGCTGTTTATTGTGTCTGCTAAGTCTAATTCATGGGGAAATACCCAGAGATGATCTTCAGCAGAGTTTATCCTTGAGGGTCCTGCATGGCTTTAGTTGATGGAGTGGTCCAGGGAGGTCTTAGGTCTGCTCTGCTAGGTGCTCCAGGAATATTTTTAATTTTTATTAGTTCCTTGACTTGGATATCCTTGTAACACATGGCGTGAGTTGAAACTGCAAACTCTCATAAGGGCAGCCCTGTGGTTATGGATTTTGGAGGTGATTTCGTTCCTCACATATCTTTGTCTCCCTGGGCACCTGGGTGGTCATTCTAGTTCATGCGTCACTCAAACTTTAAACCCATGAAACTGCTAGCTTTGTGTGGGTTCCTCAGTCCCAACTCCCTTCCTCATGAGACCTTAAGTCCTCATCCTCTGTGTCCGGATGGCCATTAAAGCCTAAGTCCCCCGGCCTTTTTTTTAACAAAACCCAGTGATTTCCTCAGGGTAGACAGAGTGTGACCTCATAAACTTATCACTCTGGCTTTCACTCTGTTTTTTAATTTTTCCTTTATTTTCTTTCCAACTCAACTATATACATTAGCGAGTCCCTTGCAAACCTCAGAATTGTTAGTCCTTTCAATAATAACTACGCTGGAGTTTGCAACATGCAATGGTGAAATAAATACCCCTGCTCCAGTTGAAATCAAATATTCACTCTAATGGGATATCATAATTTTATTTTAGGAAAAGAATCATCCCTGTCCCTCATAGTTTGTTTTTCAATCTCACTGCTTTTCTGGGAACCTTCCACCTACAAGGTTATCATAGGAGCATCAAGCAACAGGACACTTGACCCCACTTGGGCTGAATTTTGAAGCTGAAACTGAGAGGAAGCAGTGGCTGAAGTGGAAACCTGGTAGCTTAAGTGAGCTAAGATGGCTGTTGCTATTTGTTTTGTCTGTTTGGTTTTTTTTCCTGGGCATGTGGACCAGAGAATTAGAACACATGGTTTCCAAAGACAACAAAGAGAAAGGAGAGCATATATCAAGGAGCAGACACAGGTGTTGCCAGCACAGTCATGGGGACACTTAAGTCTATGGCTTTGGCTTTTCCTGACTCCAAAATCCACTGTTGTTCATTCTAATTCTGTGGAATAAAATGCCTCTCTGCTAAACTAGTTCAAGTTGGGTTTCTGTCCCTTGCAACCAGGAGACTTAGTCTTGTACTCCTCTGAATTCTCACAGCACCTCTTCAGTCCTCCCTGCAGAGAAATCAGGATAATTTTCCTTTCCCCATTCTGGGTTGTACTTTGTCACCTGGCTCCAGGGGGACTCATCCCGGGTCTTTAAAAAAGTCTCTCTTCAAGCCAACTCATTCACTGTCTTCCTGCAGCTCCATTTTCCATGAAGCTCCGGCAGTCTGCCCGCTGCCCTCCCCTCTGTCTCCAGCTACAAAGTGGCACCTGCTCCTCAGGGACCGACTGATGCAAATACCTGGAATATACAGCATGTATTCCGTTTATATTAATGGAGACCTGACATGAGGAGGTTAAGTTCTTAGACAAATTGAAACTAAATTCATGTGAATAGGAATAATGCGTTTGCCCACTTGACTTTCCTTTTCTTAGTGGTTCAAGAGTTTGGAAATAGAAGTGCCACAGCTACCTGAAAATTATTTTTACATTGTTTCAAGATATGTTATAAGAAAGAGTTATTAATGTTCTAAGATGTCATTAGTATGAGATTTATAGCAGTGTTTTGCAGACCGAGTTATTTAGAACAGATAAAACTCACTTTGTTTTTTTTATCCTGGTTGTGTGTGGTTTATCCTCATTGTCTCTGATATAGACCAATTAAAGGGAAATTTTAAAATAAATTTGACACATGTCTATGAGTGTAAAATTATTCTGGGACATATAAATAAGTGTAGTTCTGCTCCAATGTGAAATCTGACCTTGTTTTATTTAGCCTTTTCTTTGAAATAAGAACTAAACTCCCCTCGAGAACAATACCCATTCTCAGCACAAAATCTGCCCCGCAAACATCAGTTTGTTACCCTCAGGACTGTGTGGGTGGTGTCCTCAGTCTGCATCACACAGATTGTTAACATCTGTATCTGTCCATCATCTACTGGTGCTACAGTGATTCTAACATTTGCAGAGTGTGTTCTGTGTGTCTGGTTCCGAGAGGTGCTTTGCATGTTTACTGACCCGGTCCTTACAACTCCTACATAGGTAACATTACCCAGTACTGTTACTGCAATATTTACCCCAACTGAGGAAAAGAGAATTTAAGTGACTTACCTCAGATCATACAGCAAATTTGTGGTAGAACCAAGGTTTGACTCCAGGCCTGTGTTCATAATCAGCACACTGGAACCCTGGAGGGTATTTACAATTTTTAACCAAGTAATAGAAGTTCTAGATGCTTCTGTGTGCTGCTTCTAATGGCTCTACAGGTCTCTTCTAATGTAGGATATTGATATCGATATAGATATTGTCCTGTGTAATAAGCACTCAAAAAGTGCACTTATTATTTCTGTGTTTCTGTTTGATTCACTTAATCACTGATGAAAGCAAAGATCAATCAAGGAAGCTATTGATAGATTGATGATACATCACTTAAGATATTATTGGGGCATCTTGAACCTAACAATATCTAAGAAGAGATGAAATGTGGTAGTTTTAGAAAAGGGGAGGCGATCTGGGGATACTTTTCCTTGAGGGAGTGTGATGTGTGGGATAGAGGGTGGCCGTGGGCACAGTGCAGTGTGTGTGAGCCAAGCCCTCAGGTTGTGAGTGAAGGTGACACAGAGCACTCAGCCAGCCCTAGAACATCATGATTGCTGAACAGACATGCTCTCTTGTGACGAGAGTCAGTCTCAGCCCACAAACTCAGGTGTGTAAGATGTGCAACCTTTACTTGTTAATTTCTCCTATGTGCCGCAGTTTACTGAACGAGCAGGAGCCCCCATGGTCACTGTGGCTCCACTCTAGCCCCTGAACCTTGACTTGGGCTCTGCAACAGACAGAATGTTTGCATCCCCCCACATTCCTATGTTGAAGCCCTAACCCCAAGGTGATGGGATCAGGAGGTGAGGCCTTTGGGAGGGGACCTCACGAGCCTGGGACCCACGTGAATGGGATTAGTGCCCTTAGAAAGAGACCCCAGAGAGCTCCCTTGCTCTTTCCTCCGTGTGAGGATGCAGTGAGCAGTCTGCAACCCTGAAGCAGGCTCTCACCAGAACCCGACCACACTGGCACCCTGATCTTGGACTTCCAGCCCTCAGACTGAGAAATACGTGTCTGCTGTTTAAGAGCCGCCCAGTCTATGGTACGTTGTTATAGCAGCCAGAGCTGACCAGGACTGGCACCTGGGTTGTCTGTGGGTTTCTGGAGCACACATGAGCTAGACGAGGAGCACCAGGCCCTTACCAGTGACCCGTCCATGCCGCGTCTGCAGAGGCGTCCCACTTTCTTGGCACCAGTCCACACAGGCCCCATGGGGCTGGGCTGTGTCACTGTCTCTAAAGTGTCTCTGGGCCCAAGGCCAGGGCATGAGGTAGCTCCTGCTCCCCATGCAACTGTGGGACCTGCGAGGGCCCCCTGCCCCCACCCCACTGGACACAGCAGTCCTTACCTTGCAGGTTTTGCTCTGGGGATGGGGCGGTAATCCCTAGTTTGAGATCCCACAGCTGTCTGGGGTGTTTGTCATCTGCTTCTCCAGGGTGTGGTCAGGAAATGAGCAAAGATGTGATTCCTGGACCTTCACAGGGGGCCATGGAGTCTACGGAATCTGGGCCCTGCCTTCCTCTCCTCTAGCCAGAGAGAAAAAAAAAAAATCTAGGGGACAGCCTGGTGGCGTAGTGGTTAAGTTTGCGCACTCTGTTTTTTTTTTGTTTTTTTTTTTTTTTTTTTAAGATTTTATTTATTTATTTTTTTCCCCTTAAAGCCCCAGTAGATAGTTGTATGTCATAGCTGCACATGCTTCTAGTTGCTGTATGTGGGACGCGGCCTCAGCATAGCCAGAGAAGCGGTGCATCGGTGCGCGCCCAGGATCCGAACCCCGGGCCGCCAGCAGCGGAGCGCGCGCACTTAACCGCCAAGCCACGGGGCCGGCCCCTGCGCACTCTGTTTTAGTGGCCCAGGGTTTGTGGGTTTGGGTCCTGGACATGGACCTACACACCGCTCATCAAGCCATGCTGTGGCAGCATCCCACATATAAAATAGAGGAAGGTGGGCACAGATGTTAGCTCAGCACCAATCTTCCTCACCAAAAAAAAAAAAAAAAATCTAAATCTGTGGGGACAGGAGCGTCCAAGTCTTTCCTATTGACTGTTTTATTCCAGATATTTTACCTGTTCTGAGATGGAGGCTTTTATAAATCAAAGGTCACAAATCCACACATTTGCCTCTCGTGTCCTCTTTATCCAGCTGGTGGATGCAATGTGCCCTGGCTTCAACCTATTGGAGGTTCATATACCAAAATGTTGACAAAGATGTCAAAACAACATCAGTTCAAAGATACAAACTGTATTTTATTACCTTGCTTAATAACAATACGAATGAGTGAAAGGAGAAAGGCAGGAGGGGCCAACTGTGGAAGACTTTGGAAATCCGGCTGCCCAGCCACCACACACACCAGGGTGCCAAAGGAGAGGTGCGTCCCAGTGGGTGCAGACACCAGAGAGGCCAGGTGTGGACGGGATGCTGCACCCAAGATCACAGGCAGCCTGACCTTCAGATGGCTAACGAAGTTTGCTTAAATTCTTGGCCACAATACTAAAGGGAGTAAGGCAATGACTTAGGAAAATATATTGGCAGATGTAGAAGGAGGGCGGATGGGACTGGGGCCAGAGCTAAGACACAGTTCCCATGATCCCTGCATGAGATAAGAATGACTCAGCCTAATATGGCAGCTGTGTGAATGTAGTGGGAGAGGGCAACACTGAGGCAGTGGAAAGTGACAGATGGCGATGTTGTAAAGTAGTCGGTGCTGAGCGTGTTATTTGAATGAAGAGAAAATTCAAAGATTAATCCAGATGTTATATCATATGAAGGATGAGGGTTACAGTATCTTCTTTGGGTAGGACGAGTATGAGTTAATTGGATCTGAAGTTTCCCTGTGATATCCAAGTGGTGACATAGTGTAACATTTTATAATATAGAATTTCAGTGCAGATCCGGAGGTCCTTGAGAGGCACTTAAAAAAATCAAAATAACAGACTCACTCATGGTCCATACAGAAATGACAGCTGAAGTCATGGACATGGCTAAGGTTACTACTGTTAAAATATTTCCATGTCGAATCGTTTGGCAAAGGGAACACTTACCCTGATAAGTTGAGAAGCTAGCATGTGTGTCAGACCACTGTGGTCCTTGTTATGGAAACCTGTTCCTAATCCTAAGAGAATTCAAGCCATGCACTCTGTAATTGCTTCCTTATCCTTTAGAATGAAAATCGCTGTATTGATTTGTTTTTTAATCTATCTGATGAAAATGGCCCTCACCCCATTGTATTTTTAAAATAAAATCCACTACTCTTTGGGGAAAAGAGATGAGGGTCTCTGAAATAAGCCTGTCCAGGGCTTGGGTAATTAGGACATTGAAAGCCAACCTGAGACCTTGTGGGAGGTGCACGCTGGGATTTCAGGTCAGCACATCCCGCTGTTTCTCCCCTCTGACAGAGTTACACACGGCATCAGGCAGATGGAAGACCACACGCACCTTTGCTGCTGAGAAAGCAAAACAGGAATGCATGGCCTGTGTCTGATGCTGTGGACTAAACTGTGTCATCCACCCCCCTCAAATTCCTATGTTGAAGCCCTGACCCCCAATGTGACTATATTTGGAGACAGGGCCTTCGGGAGGTAATTAAAGTTAAATGAGTCGTAAGGGTGGGGTCCTAATCTGATAGGATTAGTGGCCTTATGAGAGGAAGAGAGATCTCTCTCTGTGAACACCTGAGGTGGAAGGGCCACACGAGGAGGTAGTGAGAAGGTTGCCGTCCACAGCCAGGACGAGGGCCTCCCCCAGAACCTGACCATGCTGACACCCTGATCTCGGACTTCTAGCCTCCAGAACTGTGAGAAAATCAACTTCTGTTGTTAAGCCCCTCAGTCTGTGGTGTTTCGTTACGGAAGCTGGAGCTGTGTAAGACAGCTGGCAAAAGAGCTTGCTGGCACTTCTGACTCACCCTCAAAATGTAGACCCTGCCTCATGGGACTAATGCTGGCTGGCAGTGGCTCTGCCACGCTGACCCCATCAGAAATCCGGGGCAGGAACCACGCCTGCCTTGCTCTTTGTGCTGACCACCCACTGACTGGGCCGCCCTCCCACCCTGGGCAGGAGTGGATGAGGAGTGGGGACTCAACCTCATGACCTCCTGGGCCCTCCCTGCATGTGAGGCCCCATCACAAATGACAGCAGGAAGCTGAAGTGATGCCATCTGTCACTGAGCTCTCATGACTGGTGGAGAGTATGCAGAATTGAAAGAGGACATCGCGCCCTCTTTTGGGCAGTTGTAGACAGATTGATTCTGACCACGGCCCCCAGAGATATTAGAATAGCAATGAAATGTTTGCATTAATCAAGTATAAAGATATACCTGTCGTCTATACAGATTTTACTATTTCAATGCATTTTGTGCTGTAGTCTAAAAAATTACAAATAAGATAAGGTGCACTGTAAGCTCACTCTTCTCATAGGTTTCTCAGTGAATGAAAGGTGATTGACATCACATGGCATTTTATTTTCAATCACAGCTCGCCACAGCCACCTTGGATGGCAAACTTCAGCTGTTTCTAGCCGAATAACCGCTGACCTGCGGGCGGTGCCCGGGCCGCTGGGAGGAGCCTAAGGACGGAGCCTGGGCCAGGGCGGACGGGGTTCAGGCGTCCTCTTTCCGCATGCCGCTCCGCTGCGTCCACGTGCGCTCACGCTCGGAGGTACCCCTGCTCCTCACAAGGGATCCTCCTTATTGGAAAAATGGAAATGGCACCAGCACTTCTGCACAGGATTTGGTAAAGTTAAACAGAATATTCTTCAATAAAAAATAACCTAATGTTTGTGTCGCAACTTAGACTTTGCAGAGAGCGAGAGAATGAATTCCCTCCGAGGTGGTGGAATCGCAGCACGGGAAGCCCTGGCCCACTGGCCTTCTGATTGATGTGCCCTAACTGGCCTCGGCCCGGGGCCCCATCCTTGCTCACAGTTTGCTTCTGGGCCTTTCCTCCGATGGTTGATGACTGACCAGCTGAGGCAGGGTCCAGTTGCCTCCTCAAGAGGAATAGCTGTCCTGGGAATCGACTGCACATATCTGCCTCCAAAGGTTGCAGAACCAAGTCTTTCTAGGATCCCAGACGAGTCAGGATGCTTCTAGAACAATTCCAGATTCCAAATGACCATGACACACAATGCCACCCATATTAGGGCCTCTTAGAGCCAGCCTGGAAACGGCCTAGTAAGATCCAGCGTTATCGTCCCATCAGGGAAACGCGGTGGGGGTGGGGGCTCCATCCCGCCAGAGGCACTGCCTGCCTCCGTTCCTTCTTCCTCCTGAGAGATACGGAGGCTGTCGCTCCACCACCTAAGAAACATCAGGGGTTGAGTTCCTGGGCTCCTTATTGGAATTTTCACACATTGACCATAAACAGACATACTTTTTTCCTTGCAAAGTTTTTGAGAAGCAAAATTTTAAAATAGCTCATTTTTATATTTCTAACATTTAGAGTTTTTAAACATTTTTATCCATTTACAGTAATTATATTGTTTCCCTTTGTTAAAATGAAATTTATTTAAAACTAGTTAAAAATAGGTAAATGAAGCAGTTTTAGGGCAAGCAAGCCCATAGAATCTTATTTAATATTCTTACTGTCAGTAACATTATTTAAATTTTTTTTTCATTTTTTAATTTTATTCTTAATTGTAGTAAAATACACATAACATAAAAATCACTATCCTAACCATTTTTAGGTGTGCAGTTCAGTGGCATTAAAGACATTCACATCATTGTGTAACCATCATCACCATCCATCTCCAGAACTTTCTCATCTTCCCAAACTGAAACTCTGTCCCCATGAAATAATAAGTCCCTCTTCCCCCCTCCCTCAGCCTCTGGCACCACCATCTGCTTTCTGTCTCTATGAATTTGACTCCTCTAGGGACCTCACGTGAGTTGAATCATAAGGTGTTTGTCCTTTTGTGTCTGGCTTATCTCACTGAGCATAAATTAGTCTTTGAGGTTCATCCATGTTGTAACAGGTGTCAGGATTTCCTTCCTGTTTGAGACTGGATACTATTCCATTGTGTGGAAACACCACATTTTGTTCATCCATTCCTCCATCTACAGACACTTGGGTCATTTCGACCTTTGGCCATTGTGAATAATGCCGCGATGAACATAGGTGTGTAAGTATCTGTTTAAGTCCTTACTTTCAATTATTTTGGATAAATACCAAGAAGTGTTATTGCTGTATAATCTGGTATTTCTGTTTTTAATTTTTTGAGGAACCCCATCTTGTGTTGCACAGCAGCTGCACAATTTTACATTCACACCAACAGCACACAAGCATCTTGCTGTTTTTAACATGCCAGTTTTGTGCATCACTTTCATAATAAATGTTACTTTCATTTTTAAATAAATTTTTTCCAAAGTCCCGATTCCAGTTATGTCAAATGTGACTTGAAGAAAAGGAAATTTAAAATTATTTACTGTCAGTAATAGCTAAATAATATCTTAAAGAAAGACTCTAATGTGTAAAACACATTAGAGAGCTTTATCAAGGGGAAACGTAGGACAAAATAAATTTGGAATAGTTGCTGCTGAGACGAGCGCTAAGTCAAGCCTCAGCACAGACTCTGCTTAGGAGGAGCAGCTGAGAGAGTGGTGGCCAGAGCAGAGAGAGAGCAGAGGGTGTGGACGGCAGGGCTCTGGGACCATCAGCTCGGGCTGCAGGTTGGACTCTGTGGACTGAGGAGGCTCCCCTGCTCGGGGTGGTGGTGGGCGAGGTGGTGCTGCTGTGCTCCGGCCGGCGAAGAGCAGGCACTACCCGTGTCCGTGGTGCTGCAGGAGTGGATCTCGCTGAGGTGGGGCGCATAATGTCTGCATGTATCAGCGTTATAAAGCAATTGCATGTTTCAAGCAATGGACAACTACACTACAATGTAAAAGTGATTGGTTCTTCCGCCTTCATCAGAGTGCAGGCATAAACGTAATGCATTTATAGAGAACTTTTCACTTTTAACTTGATTTCACTTCATGATCCCATTTTTTATAAAACTCCATGAGTTCCATTGGTATTATTATTACTATCTTCATTTTCCAAATACTTGACAAAAGCTATGTCACAGGGAGAGTAGTGATGAAATTTCATCTTAGAAAACCCATTTAAAGGCCTTCTTTTCACATACAAAATTCATAGATTTAATCAGGTTAAGAGGACCCAGCCTTTTTCAGGGTATATGGGAAGAAGTCTGCTGCTCCAGGGTTTCTACTGATACTTTACCCAGGACAGAGGCAGCTGGGAGGCGAGTGGGCTCAACTGCAGGCCGGTGGTGTCCACCTGCTGGCATCGAGACTGGGGAGACCTGGCCAGAGATAGAGTGGGGGAGGTGGATGGGGGGGCCCAGAGGTGACCTGCCCAAGGGCTGTGGGGAGACGTCACATAGATGACAGCCAGCAGTTTCAAAAGCACTTTATGGTTTGTGAAAGTAGGTTAACCTGGCCATCTTCCTGGTCCCCGTAAGGAGGTTGCTAGGTAGGCGTTTTCTATCTCCCAGGTAGGTAGACTGAGGCTGGGTGCAGCTTCCTGGGATGGTCTTGTTTCAGGTTGGCCATCTGTAGCAGTTGGGCGAGTGGAGGCAGGTTGGTGAGGAGGCCGGTGGGACAGCGTCTGCCAGGGAAGGGGCGCTGTCCTCTGGGGACTCCTGATCTCCGAGGGAGAAGTAAGAGGAGGCAGGGCTCCATCCAGCCTGCTCGAGTCCTATAATTAGATGGCTATTAAGATTCCTTTCTGGTATTTGAATGGTAAAATGATTCATATTCTGTGGCATATGTCATGGGGTTTGCACAATTTTTGGCACACCCATGTTTTTGTAGACAACAAAGCAAGAATGTGAACGTGGTCCACCCAGGCCTTGCCACAGATGGGGTGGTCGAAGCAAATTCTGGAGTAAACAATTTCTGTTCAGTTTGACATTCTGTTGAAAGGCATTCTTTTCAGATGTGGGAGCTCATTCCTTTCCATTAGCTGAAGTAGATCTGACTACATATCTCAGGCTCTGGGAGGAAGGTGCCTGGTGTTTCCACAGTGAAGGTGTGGTTTGCAATATGGTTGATTGAATGTTTGTGGGATATGCAAATACCTACAGATCCATCAGCCTGGAAGAAGGAGTTTAAGTGGGGAATGGACGATTCAGCATTTGGAAGGACATCTTTTTCAGATGTCTAGCAGTTCTCCTGATGTTATTATTAGATTGAACCATATCAAATTGCCAATATTCAACTGTTTCTGACCTACAAAAATGGCAACTTCGTATGACTTAACCGAATATGTTTTTCAAAAGAGGGATTTAATATATATTTAATCCTGCCTTCCCTCCGTCCATTCTTTTCTCTTTCTCTTCTGTTCCTCCTTTCTGACAAAAATTTATTTAGTGCCAACTTTGTTTCAGGCCCTAATTAGGAATAATTTATTCAACTTGTTTCTTCTGTACATTCCCAAATTAATTTTAATTTTACTGCTGTTAATAGCTTCAGGCTACTCTGAGCATTCCAAAGTTGCAAATTCAAAAGAGATGGTTCACGAACATGCAGGGTATCGTGGAGAGCTGATCTGAATGCTGGTTTTGTTGGGATTCTTCTCAGTGAGTGACTGACAGTTAAGGGGGTTGTCTGTTTTGCCTTTTGGGTTATGAATCGCTTGGGGTGCGAGACTCAAGTATGAAAGTATCTCACATTTACTGACCCGAAACTCTGGTAAATCTGCTTGTTTCACGTGCAGTAGTTTGAGTTTTTCAACAAAGGATTAAAGAATGAATTGATGCAATTTCATGCCATCTTTACCTGGTATGTGAGGCACATGGTAAGACAATTCAAGAAATTGGAATTCCAGAAAAACAAAAGAATGGAATGGAAATAAAGCAAGTGATATTGAAGGAAAATATGTGTCTGACTAGGAACAAGGGTGGTTGCCTGCGATTTTGCAGTTACTGGCAAGAAAATTGAAGTTGTGCAGAAAAGACGGCCACTTACACGAAGGCTTCAAAGGGAAGGGTGGGCTAGTCAGAGAGGCAGCAGAGGGGCTGCTGATGTGAGGCGGAAACGTGTGTCCCAGCAAGAGTGTGTGGTGCTGGGACAGAGACCAGAGCAGTGTGTCTTTCCCATGGAGCACTGGGGACAAGCAAGCTCAGTGAGGTCATGGGGGCGACGATCCTAGACTATTTTTCGCCAACGGATGACTTGGACATTGACTTTCTGAAGTGGCATCAATAGCAAATTTATATTCTTCATACAAATACTCTCATCCCCTCTGAGTCTTAGAAAACGGGGTCAACTTAACCCTTCATATGTAGGATCTGGGGAACCTGGTGCTCCTAGAGTCCAGCTACACAACCCATGAGACATCTCTGTCCAGATCAGCACCACTCCACTTGGTAGAGTTCTGGAGGAAGACATTTCTCTCCACTGTTGGTGCTAAAATTATTAATACCGTCATGAGATTACAGACCTCTCCTACTATTTCTTTCCACTTTTGAAGGAAGTACGCTGGGTGGAGTCCACGTGGACCAGCCGTACAACCTGGAGCCTGCAGGTTGCGTTGCTCTAACACACCCGCTGTTGGGATGCCTGTGACATGAAGGCACGGCCCTGCAACCTGGGCCTTCATGGGCTATTGTCACTTGTCATTTGAATCTCAGTAGCAACTGCGTAGACAGAAAAGCTCCAAGTTGAATCACTGTGTACTAACATTGTGGTTACCCATCTGGATAACAAAACAAGCCATTGGCAGGAAGAAAAGGAAAATTACAAGAATTTAACAGGGCAAGTGTGAGTGCCACAGCCTTTTCTCTCTGAAATGCAAGATCCAGTAAAGATCATTTCCACATCGGACCTTGGCCTCTCTTGGGTTTTAATGTCCCCCTCATCTGACGCGGGCCTGGATGTTAGCGCTCCCCTCTTCAATCTGACTTCTCACCGTTTATTCTCTATGGAGCCGTGTCTTGTTGACATCCATCACTTCCTGCTGTTCTCCTCCTGCAGCATCTTCTTTGTGTAACATCTTCATAGAATATCGAATACCTGCTATTCTCCAGAGAGGACTGTGCTTCTGGAATTTAGGAGTATTTACTAGCCACCAAGAAAACACTAAACTTTTCACTAAAGAACTTTAACTTTGCTTTCAGACCTGGAGAGCCACGCTCATGATGCTGTGACAGAAGCAGCGGGCTTGTCAATCACATTCGTTCTGCAGTGAATAAATCTCGGGTGATTTAAATACATTGCAGATGGATGAGAAAAGAGGAAAATAAAAACCTTCCTAAGTGAAACCATACTGATTTATCTTCTACTGCGAAGTAAAGAAAATAATATTGTTCTTTCAGAGATATGGAGTGAATCCATGCAGTTTGCTATGGTTGTTTTAAAGGAAACCATACTTTAAAAAATTTTGGAGGGGATGACTAAGTTAACCATTTTTCTCTCTGAATGAAGAAAAAAATATTTTGCTCTTCGAAAGACAACATTAGAAAAATCAATAAGCAAGCCACAGAATGGGAGAAAATATTTACAATACATATATCAGACAAAAGACTTGTGTCTGGATAACATAACAAATGACTATAATTTATAATAAAAAGACAAACAACCAAAAATGGGCAAAATAGTTGACTAGGCACCTCATGAATGAAGATACATGAATGGCAATAGGAAAGGAAAACTTGTTCAATATCGTTAATCATTAGGGAAGTGCAAATTAAAACCACAATGAGATACTTCTGCACACTCACTAGAACATGACTTAAGAAGATCGATAACAAATGTTGGCAGGGATGATGTTCATCCTAACTCTGAAATACTGCTGATAGAGTGTAAATGGTATAGTTTGGAAATGTGTTTGGCAATTTCTCAAAAAGTTAAACATACATCTACCTATGTCCCAGAATTTCCGCTTCTAGATATTTATTTAAGAGGAAGAATAGGGCCGGCCCCGTGGCTTAGCGGTTAAGTGCGCGTGCTCCGCTACTGGCGGCCCGGGTTCAGATCCCGGGCGCGCACCGACGCACCGCTTCTCTGGCCATGCTGAGGCTGGGTCCCACTTACAGCAACTAGAAGGATGTGCAACTATGACGTACAACTATCTACTGGGGCTTTGGGGAAAAAAAAGGAGAAGGATTGGCAATAGATGTTAGCTCAGAGCCCGTCTTCCTCAGCAAAAAGAGGAGGATTAGTGTGGATGTTAGCTCAGGGCTGACCTTCCTCACAAAAAAAAAAAGAAGAGGAAGAATAGGTGTGTTCGCAAAACGCCTTGTAGGAGAATGTTCGTGGAGGCTTCAGTCATAGCACCAAAAGCTAGAACCAGCCCCAACGTCCATTATCAGGAAAGTAGATAGACCTCAGTGTGTGTGCACAGCGGGATACTTCTCACCAATAAAAAGGTGCAGACTTCTGATACACCCAATAATGTGGATGCATCTCAAACTGCTACGCTGAATAGAAGAAGCCAGACAGAAAAGACTATAGAGTCTATGACCCGAATTACAGGAAGTTGTAGAATAGTTCAAACAGACTGATGACAGTAGAAATCAGGTGGCGTCAGGGGCCTGTCTGGATCAGGGCATGGTGAAATTCCTAAGTTATGGTGCTGGCTTCCTCTCCCTCACTCTTCCCCTCGGACATCACTGTGGTCGTATGTACCTGGGCTCTCCTCCCTACGTTTCTTACCCTTTTGTCTGTTCACCAAGTGGTTCTGGATAGGCATGTTTGTACATCTCTTTTCTCCTCCATCCCAGAAATGCCTTTCTATGTTGGGATGCTTGCCTTTTCATCCACATGTTCTCTGAGACCTTGGTCTGCTGTCTGTACGTGAAAACTTGCTTCCCTCCCTCTCCTGTCCTCCTTTCTACTATCTGCAGCCTTTGATGCTAAGGGGCTGATCTAGTGACGTGCAGGCAGGAGATGGTGGGGCTTGGGTCGCAGGAGCAAGCCACCCGCACAGGCGGCGTCAGAGCCACAGGCGGCATGGAATCGCAGCGCGGCCAGTCAGCGTGGCCAGGAGGCTGTCGTGTCCATATTGCCTAGATAGTATTCTTCTCCCCACGCGTGATGGCATGTCTGTGTGCCGTTTCAGAGAAAACCACCACTTATTGCAGAGTTTTCTTTTGCCTCAACAGTTTCAAAAGTTATGAGGTCTCTCAGGAATTCCCTGGAATTTGTACCGAATCTTTGTATCTATTTTCTTCATATTAGACAAACACACTTTAAATCAACTATTTGAAGGACTGGAAATAGAGGAGAGAGAAGAATGGATGGCCTTTACTTCATGGAAAGTGAACGAATGTCAGAATGTAATAATCTATGCAGAATACCATGCAGTTGAGTGTTGAATCTCCACTATAGCCTCCATTCTGTGTGACAGAGTTTCCAATCCCAGACATTCATTGCACAGATTGCCAGGAAACCAGGACTTGAGGGAAACCACGTCAGCCTTTGAAACTATATAAGCTGTAGGCAAATTATTTGAGTAATCATAGAACATGTGGCTCATATTTTAATTCTTATCATCTCAAGCTAGTGATAATTTTTGTATTGGTTGTGAATCATAAGGAAATAGTAAAGGTGGAAGAAATTTGGAAAAGGGAGTTAGTGCTTGCATGAGATTTTGCTGTGATAATGCTACAAAATCTCCACACTATTGACTCATGGGTGGGTCAGAGTCAGGCTGGTGTCCCCTCATTGTGGGACCAGCAGCTGCCTGGATCGGCTCTTCCTACAGCAACTGCACAAGTGCAAGGTGCCAGGTAAACTCTGTGAGCCACCTGCCGCCTCTGCTAATGTCACATCTGTTCATATTCCAGAGTAAATCACGTGACCACGCCCAGTTCAGTGAATGGGTTGAGGAGGGATATTCACCTCTTCTTGTCAGGGCCCAGTGCTATTAGAGTGCAGGGGTGTGGGGGGAGCAATGATACAATCCACCGTGTGCTAGAGCATCCTCAAGGCCTATGTGGAGGGCACAGCTCAGCTGAATGTAAAGGTGTGTGGCTCATCTGTGATAACACACATACTACTTTTCTCTGTGAACCTGACATGTACATGGGTGACAGTAAAAAGAAGTCTTGCTGGAGAAGAAACACTGTCAACAACAGCAGCCACAGCAAAGCAACCATGTTCCCCTTTCCAAATGATAGCGATGCTGGAGAAAGAATAAATATTTGGCCAAAGACCACTCCTAATGTTAGAAAAACAGATGACTCTGCTGCTTGCCTGGTGGAGAATATGTGTAAAATGTTTGTATGTTCTAAAATGTTATACAGTTCAAAATTATTAATAGTGTACTAAAATCGCATTCTTGTATTGAGTGATGAGTTTGGACTAGGAAAATAGCAATCCCATTTCTGGATATTTATTTCAAAGAATTAAAATCAGCATCTGAGGAGATATCTGCACCCGCATGTTCAGTGCAGTGTTATTCACAACAGCCAAGATGTGCAAATAACCTAAGTGTCCATCAATGGATGAATGGATAAAGATAACAAGGTATATATGTACAGTGGAATGTTATTCAGCCTGAAAAACAAGGAAATCCTGTTGTATGTGACCACATGGATGAATCTGGAGGACGTGATGCTGAGTGAAATAAATCAGACACAGGACAAATACTGCAGGATTTCATTTTTATGTGGTGTCTAAAATAGTCACACTTGTAGAAGCAGAGAGTGGAATGGTGGTGGCCAGGGGCTGGGGGCAGGAGAGATGGGGAGTTATTATTCTGGGTATAAAGTTTCTGTTATGCAGGATGAATAAGTTCTAGAGATCTACCATAGACATAAAGCCTATAGCCAACGATACTATATCGTTCACTCAAATATTGGTTGATGGTAGCACTCATGTTAAGTATTCTTACCACAATTTTTTTAAAAAGTAGATTTAGGTGAAGTTCTGAAGCACTAAGGGATGTTTTAATTAGGCCCCCGTACTTTTGTGTCATTTTTGGTGAGGAAAGTGGGTAAAAATCTAACTCATTGATTTCCCTTAACCCTGTGGACAGGGTTTCCTGGTAGGACAATTACATTCCCTTCTCTACCCACCCTCTTCTGAGCCCAAATCTCAGTTCCAAGACTGGTCATCAGCCTTTCTTCTGCCCAGTACTTTCCTCCAGGTCACTGGGTTCACGTGTCTCTCAGCACTTCCACAGCCCAGGTGGGTGGCAGCTGGTCCAGATGTCCTACTGGGCCAAGTCCTAAACTCAAGTGTGATTCTTGAGAGGACAGGCTTCTACTGTTAGTGCTTACTGAGTGTCCTGGTCAAATGGGAAGGTGTGCGGGCGCCTCATGTCTCTTGGCTGTTAGCAATCCATGGTTACCTGTCAGTTCCTACGGGAGGAATGTAGTTCTGGTGCCACGTATCTTATGGCCTCTTGGAAGTTGTGAAATGGACTTTTTCTGTCATCAGGTTAAAATATATGCTACAAAGCCTGACTTAGGAGGAATGAGTTCTAAGCTAAAGAGTTAACTGGTCCAGGCCCCTGACTTCAGTAGGTAGGGTGGTGATTCTCATGTGGCATTTTCTCACATGGCATTTCCTTATATGTCATTTTCTCACATGACATTACCTCACGTGGCTTTTCTCATGTGCTGATTTCTCATGTGGTATTTTCTCAGTTTTACAGACGGGATGATGAGATCAAGAGACATGCTCGGGGGCTGGCCTGGTGGCGTAGTGGTTAGGTTTGCGTGCTCTGCACCAGCAGCCTGGGGTTTGCAGGTTTGGACTCCAGGCGTGGACCTGCACACCACTTATCAAGCCATGCTATAGCGACATCTCGTATAAAGTAGAGGAGGATGGGCGTGGATGTTAGCTCAGGGCCAATCTTCCTCTGCAAAAAGAGGAAGATTGGCAATAGATGTTAGCTCAGGGCTCATCTTCCTCACCAAAAAAAAAAAAAAGAGAGAGACACGCTCAACTTAGAACCTGCTCAGGACCCCCAAAAGACCATACTGAAAGAGACTCTTTCCTTGACCAAACTTGAGTCAGGCTCTTCTGAGCCCCCTTCTCGACTAGGCCTCACCCTCAGCCTGCTGCCCAGTCTTCAGCCCGCCTAGCCCAGTTTTAGAAAATAACCCTGCTGAGTCAGTTTCATGAGAATCCCTCACCCTTGATGTCTCCTCTTAGTAATTTTCCATCCGCCGACCCCCTTGCTCTGCTCATTGGCAGTAAATCCCCAGCTGTCTTTGCTGTATCTGGAGTTGAGCCCAGTTCTATACTGAGGTCTCTCTCCTGTTGCAGTAGCTGAAATAAAATCTGTCATGCCATTTTGACAAGTGTCCAGTGCGTAACTTTTTCCTGTACAACACCCAACTGATGTCTTCAGAGATCATGTATGTCCTGCTGATGTACAAATCACTTCTTATTTTCATTTCACTAATATTCTCATATGTTGACCCCACAAGAAATTCAAACTGACATGCTAAACTGGACTCATTATCTGTCATCTCTAGCCAACTTCTATTTGGGTTTCCCTTCTCAGTCATCCCATCATCCATCCATTCACCAGGCTAGAGACCTCAGAACCCCCCAGCCCCGGCAGCTTTGTCCTAAGGCCCGCCTCCATCCCATCCACTTCTCTGTGTTACAGCCCCTGTTGGAGTCTGCATCGGCTCTCACGGGCAGGTGCAAGGATCTTGGGCGGCTCCCTTGCTTCTCTCCCAGTCTGTCTCCTGAGTCCATTTACTGTGATGACTTCAGAAATTTGTCTTTCAAAAACACAACTCTCCTGTTGCCATGTGCCAGCTTCAAAATAATTAGATACCCATCACCTGGAGCAGAGCTGCTGGGTGGGGGGTGCTGTGCACATTTTCTGCCGTGAATGGGCCACGGGTGTGCCATGAGATTTTAATGGTGGTGAATATTTACAACGCCAAAATTTTTATATCTGTTTTTAAAAACCACTCCAAAATTCTCAAATGTTAAATTATGGTTGACCCCATCTACATGGCTCTCTCTGTATTCCGCTTGAGTACAGGGATCATTTATCTGGTGATAAGACCTTATTCTTTGCCCTTTCTGCTCTTCACCTGCCCACAGAACCATCCTTGACAGGGATGACTTGGGTCATGAGTTTCTTTCATCAGCAAGGTTGGTTTTAAATGTGCATCCTGTATAAAATACTCAGTTTTGACTTCTGCTTAATTTTCTTCTATATTTTTTCCCATGATATAGTAATAAAACATTTATTTATTATTATTATTTGTATTACTTTCTGATATTTGCTGTTTTGTATAGAATTTCCTTATGGTTCTTCTTTCCTTCCTTCCTTCCTTTCCACCACCCATTTATTAGCTTTTGTTATTAAAATTAGCCATTTCTTTATTCTTGATGGAATTTCATAACAAATTATTGTTTTATTAAGAGATTTTAAAGTAGTGTTTATGTCTGAAGACAAAAAATTAAATTAGTTTATTAAAGGGTACTGTAAGCTTTTATACAATCAGAAAATCAATTTATCAACATATTTTGATTACATATGAGTATAAATAATATATATTTTGTGACTTTTGAGGTTTTAATTATTAATTAAGCGAAAGTTAATATTTTCATAATTACTAATTTGCTTACAATACGCTTAATTTTGCAAATTTTAATGCATTTTGTTTTGACCATTCTTCAGGATGCAAATGACTCGATTTCTTGTTGAAAACATCAATTTCCTGATGTTAAAAAATCCAATAGTAACCTGAAATACTTTACATTTAAATCCATTTAATAATTACCAATATTTATTTTTCACCCCAATGAACAACTTTTTGGTTAAAGAAGGAAATTAATCAAGCTAATAAAACAAACGCACACTGCAACTAAGGTCTGAAGTCACGTATTCAGCTAAGGTGGATTGGTGTGCCCCTTAACGTCTCTCCCTCAGGGTGAATGCTTGATTTGCCTGAAAAAATTGTGAAAAGGATTGAACTCTCTCCACGTTACTATAAATCATCTACTGCGCCACAGAACAGAGTGAAATAAGAACCAAAGTTATTTTAAGAGATTAGTTACAAGATTATCAAATTAAATTTAAGAAGCTAGAAAGAAGATCATCCATTTACTAGCCATAGCTAAAATGTGGCTCACACAATTGTAGAATCATTACCATGTTTGGGACCAATGAGGTGAAGGGAATAGAAAGGCTGTCCTTTTTGTATAATACTATTGAGAGATGCTCATCGGATGACATGGAGACAGCACTGATCCAGAAGATCATTAAATCAAAAAGCTTTTACTACAGATGGATGATTCTGTGTATAGACGTTAATAATGGTTAGAATCCCTGAAGAGAAATTCTTGGAAGAACATAATTTGTCCTGAAGGCAGAACCAAACAGCTGGATGAATATATATATATATTTTTTTGCGAGGGAGATCAGCCCTGAGCAAGCATCCATGCTAATCGTCCTCTTTTTGCTGAGGAAGACTGGCTCTGAGCTAACACCTACTGCCAATCCTCCTCCTTTTTCTCCCCAAAGCCCCAGTAGACAGTTGTATGTCATAGTTGCACATCCTTCTAGTTGCTGTATGTGGGACGCGGCCTCGGCGTGGCCGGAGAACCGGTGCGTCGGTGCGCGCCCGGGATCTGAACCCCGGGCCGCCGGTAGCGGAGTGCGCGCACTTAATCGCTAAGCCACCGGGCCGGCCCTGGATGAATATTCAAAGTGTTTGAAACAAATGACATAGATGGAAACCCCATCTGCGTCTGCCCACCAGTCATGGGGATGCAGTAAGAGGAGCCTTCCACTCACAATTTGTTCTGGAAATCCCAACATTCAAGTAACGCACAGTATTAATCACAGAGGAAGCTCTTTATAATAATAAAAAAAAAATCTTGTAGATCTAATTTCACACTACAGGTGATATGTAAATGACGAATTAGTATTATTCATCATTTTTGGTCCGTCCATTTTTAGCTTTCTGAGAAGAAATGAAACTTCTAGACCATTCTGAAATTTCTTGCTAAGATACCTGACTGCCTGAGGAAGTTTTATTGAATGTTTTTCAGAAAAAGAAATAATTTAAAAAAATCTTTTTGTGAGACATTCTTACTTTGCAGATTTGTTTAGGATAGTATTGGTTTCCAAAAATTGTTTACTTAACTGACGTATTTGAGGACCAAAGTGCCTATAATTGAGATATTTTAATGTGTAATGACAAAGTTCATAAATATAAAGCAAAAATTCAGCTGTGGGAGAGTGATGTTAAGGATGGCTTTCTAGTCATTTAGACTAGTGTAGTTGGTGCTATGATTTGAATCCTAAAGAACAAAATTAGAAGAGAAACATCTGCATATTCTTGTGGAAGAGTTTCATTATTTTGAAATACTTGAATTTTAAAGTTCCATTGAATTAGAAATCCTTTTGCGTTATCATAAGAAATTTCAACTACCCGTGTCAACGAGAGTAAAGAAAAAGTTAGATTCATAGACTGATCACACATTTGGAGTCCATTTTAAGGGGGTCAATTTTTCCAACTTTGTTTAATGACAACACAGGACCTTCAGTCCGTTAGAGGAAGCAGCGATAACTTGTCTGCTTTTGGGAACACAGACTGTGGTTTTTTCTAACCAATGGTGATTATCACAAGGACTCATAAAAAATTCTGAGTCAAGAGATTCCTGTAAACAATTTATTTATGAAGCCTGATGTAAAGGAGTGATATTGGCAAGAACACGCTGAAGTTTTCATTTAAAATTTGAAGAGATTTTTGTTAGAAGTGTTGTTCAAACTCAGTGTTTAAAGATCTCCTAATGTTTGACATTCTACTTTTCTTTCACAGTTTTATAATATAAAGAAAAAGGAGTGAGTTTTCTTTCCCCTTGCCTGTGAAGACACTCCCACATCCTCTAGTTTACGCCAGAGCCCCCGACAGATGTTTCCAGGTGTGCCACGGCCAGGGAAGCTCAGGAGGTCCTGCAGCTGACCACAGAAGCCAGGCCGCCTTGTGGCCTGGCCCACCCGCCTGCAGCACACGGGTCCCCCCCACCCCACCCCAGCCAGGATCCCAACCACCCTCCCCTGGACAGTCACCCCTCTGTCTGTCCGTAGTCCCATCTGCACGTGAGAGCCCCCGCCTGCAAAGGTCAACCCCAGTGCATGCTCCCCGCCCTCCCGTCCTGCGACCACAGCAGGCTCCTGTCCCTTGGTGTCGGGCGGCCCCTCCTGCCTCCCGGCAGCCCTTGAGCTCCCTGAAATCAAGGCTGTAGGTCCGGACTTGCATCTTCAGCTCCCACTGCAGGGCGCTGCCTGTGTTCAGTTCCTCTTTGCTGAGTTGTTGGGGCCAGAGCTCCAGCCCCTCCTCAGGGCCCTGCACTCCACGCAGCCCCTCCTCACACACAGGAGAGACCAGCCCTAAGTAACAGAGCCCTTTCTTTAAGTAAACCACATCCCATTGTGAAACTCCATATATGAAAAGAGATTTGGGGGCAGCCCGCGTTGAGGAGGAACTGGGGGCCTGGACACTGCGGCCTCTCCACTCCCACCCACCCCGACGTGCAAGGACTCTGGGGCTCATGAGCTCATGGAAATTAAACTTTCCGTTTGCCCAGTGCAGGTCAGGGATTCAGCCATCACCTGCTACATGCTGGATTGCATGGGGCCAGGGGGCTGTGAGTATCCTCGCTCTGTCTCCAGCTGCAGGCAGGGAGGAGAGGCCACCTAGACCTCCCCTGTGAGAGAGGGATGCAGGAGCCGGTGTGGTGCTGGCCAGGGAGGAGGGCGGCCCAGGAACAGCTCTTGGCTCATTTCACAATTCCATTTCGCCCCTGGAGTTTTAGATGGGGCTGAGGGGAGGGTTCCATGGCAATGACTAATCTTGTTTTTAAATTTCCATTTATAATAATAATGACAGCATCTAACACGTATATGTGGGTGACGGGCACAGTTCAAAACCTGTCACCGTCTACATATCAACTGAGTCCTCCCAACAATGCCATCATACAGTACCTGTTATTAATCCCACTTTCGGCTGTGGAGACTGAGGCTAAGGAGGGTGGCTGTGGGCCAACAGCTGTTGGTGGACGAAGAATTGAACCTCAGACAGCCGAGCTCCAGGGTCCAGGCTCTGGGGTCACTGCACAGCTGCAGAGACCCCAGAAGCGTCTCCAATAGGCATTCATTAGGGATTTCCTGGCAGTAGAGGGGAGCCAACGGGCTTGGTTCAGTCACATTTGAGGTTTTCCATTTATTCAGGATTGACACATTACCAGCAAAGTTAGAAAACTCATGAACTAGAACCGAAAGCTACAGTCTACACGTGTGGCAACTCTTACAACAGGATCGTACTTCTCCGATGGTGATGTGGTGGTTTTATCATCCTAGCTCCAGCCAATTTTGGTGGGCATGGGGTTGTCTGTACCCGAAGATGACAATGATTGCAAGCATGTACCACTGTCTACATGCTGGGCACTCTTCTAAGCTATTTACCTGCAGTAACGTGTTTAATCCTCATCCCAAGCCTACAAGGTGAGGCCGCTGTTGTCCTCTTTCCACAGATGCGGGAGTAGAGAACGCGTCATTAGGAGGGTAACAGCCCTCCTCTCTCCACCTTGTCTCTGGCTTCCTTCGGTTACCCAGCTTTCCTGGAGAAGAGAGGAAGAGAACAGGAAGAGAGGAAGGAGGGAGGCCACAGGAGGCCCAGGGCATTTGCCACTGCTGGGCCAAGAACAGCAGCAGTGTTGGCCTCGCCCCTCGGAGATGCTGTGCCCACCCTCCAGGGCTGTCTACTGCTGTGTGCACACCCTCTTTACCTAGATTTAACCTCCTGCACCATCTGGTTGCCTCCAAAGCTGCAAAATCTAAACTGTTGCAAATAAAGGACCCGTCCTCTCCTGAAGACTAGCTCACAGGTCACCCTCTACTGCGAGGCACCAGCTCTGACCTGAGACTTCTGAGATGTTGCTTAAAAATGGGCAGCTACGCAGATTGCCTCAGATTTGTGGCCCCTGCGGGCCCTGGCCAGCAGCGATGGCGCTGGGTGACCCATGACTCCCGAAATGCTTTTTTGGTTTTGCAATGAAGCCCATTTCACCCTTGAGCGCCACTGAGGCATGTGACCTGGGAGGCTGGACTTGAATGCCCTTGGCAGCAGACGCAGGCTCATGTAGGACAAAGATGAGACAAAATCTAGAGCCAGATGCATTCTTTTTAGAGGAGCCCATCCTTAAATGATGCGTGAACAGGGTCATTACTAGGCTCAGAAGAGAGAGATGGTGGGTGGTGGGAGGAGGTTGATGGCAGAATAATCTCCCAGGCTTGTCACATGTAAAGTTAGTTATGGAGTGAGAAAATGGCATAACTAGGAAGTTATGTGGGCGTCGGGGGATCGGGGCCGGGTGGATATAATGACAATGGCCACCATGTGTTAAACACACCTGGTGCGTGGCCTAGTGCTCAGCGCACGTCAGCCATAGACCCCAGGGTAGGGGCTGGTTCAGCAGTGGAGCATGTGACTCGTTGCCTGCGACTTGCACAGCTGAATGCAGGAGCTGCAGCAGCAGAGCGACATCCTGCCATTGCCTGCCATCCTCCTCCTCCGTAAATGACCAAACTGAGTCTCAGAGTCCCTGAAAGATTTGCTGGGAGGTGGCAACACCGGGTGGAAGCCCAGGTCCGCAGGACACCAAGGCCATTTCCACAAAGTCCCCTGCCACCTTTGTCCTTTCAGGGGCTTTATTTGTTACTCGGAGAAGGTCAAGCTCCCTAGCGATCCTGGGATCTTCTGCTGGATGTGGTGGCCTCTCTCTGCTATTGACCCAAAGCTGCAGGCAGCCACCTTCGAGCACCCATCCTTGGTGCCCGATGAGGTCGGGAGCTCCCCACTTCACCCCTCCCAGCCTGCCTGGGTGGCCCAGGGCCTCATAGAGTCTTTAGTGTACCTTCAGTCGTCCTGTTCTGATGGCTGCAGATAGAATCCCTGCAGGACGTCCTGCTGACCAGTGGGATCAGATCACACAGCCTTCTAGAAGTCTTTATGTGTAGGGACATAAATATTTCTATTGTGAAAGGTTATGGCTTTCTACAGATGTCCAGTAGCAACATATAACAGCACAGCACCAAAATGTGTGCCCTGCACACACATTTCCACAGATGTTACTATAAACCAGTGTTCCTAGACTTGAAAAGAAGCCCATTAAAATAAAGCTAATACAACCATGGTCTTAACATCACAGTGAACCATTGCTGCCAAAACTTGTGTTCCAGATGAGTAATGTGAAGATAATCAGTCTCCCAGCTCAGTCGTCAGCCCACGGGAGGTGAGGAATCATCAGAGCCTATGGCTGGCACACGTCTCTACATATCCACTCTGAGGCTGACGGCCAGGCTTCTGGGACTGGGAAGGACTTGGGGACATTGAGGCCAAGTCCGGCTTCACTCTACATGAGCAGTTTGGAATCGTGAGCAGGATTCCTCCTGTTCCCAGCCTGGACCCTCTTTCCCCTGCATTTGCTGTGTTAGAGGTCTTCTTTGGAAGTGAATAATTTTTTCCTTAAATATCCTTATTCTGTCTTTTGGGATTTGGTCCCTCTTGTTGCCTTGGTGGTCTGAGATTGTTGACTCTGCAGAGCTCTGTGAGTGTGTGGTATTTGGCTGCAGGACACAGAAAATATCACTAGAGTAATCCTTGAGGCAAGGGGGCAGTGCTGGAGGACAGTGGTAGTGCGTGGAGTCCACCATCGGCAGGAGGACGGGGGGCTCAGGTGGGACAGAGGCAGGGCAGCCCGGGGTCCCGGGCCTGGAGAGCACCCCCGGGCTTCCTACCCGCTCTCCTCTCACTCTGGGCTCCACACTGCAAGGGAGAGAGCGCAGTGGTCCAGCTCGGGCTGAATGGCACTCTGGTGAGGGGAGGAGAGGCAGGAGGATGTGGACCAAGCCACCGCGCTGACCTCCGGGGAGAGGGGTTCCTGGAGGGCCGACACGGCGACAGCTTGTGGAGGGCAAAAAAATGAAAAACACTTTCCTAAAAATAGAAAATCTTAAGGAAATAAAGAGATAAACACATGATGTGTTACCTGCAAAAGAAAATGGAAAACAAATACCAGCAGGAAGGTTTCCTATTGTCCACGGTCCCCGATAATGGGGTGTGTTTGTGAGATTCTTTCAGGCAGAAAACATGAACTGACGTGTGTGGATGTGGTTTATTATTTCCAGTAACCTTGGCAGTTACTCAAGTCTAAATTATTAGCCTCAGGAGAGCCTCTGGTGAGGATAAAAAGGCATCCTGGGAGCCCTCTCACTGCAGATGTGACTGACACCATCTGGAGGGAGGCGAAGGCTCCCGGCCCAAACGCGACCCTGAGACCCAGACTGCGTCCACGTCCCTGCTGTTGGAGCGTTCCCAGCAGATGTCCCTACCTCATGAGGTGGGCACGGCTGGGCTCTTGAATCCAGGGACACTGTTCTCCCGCTTGTCCATGACAATTACAGGGCAGATGAAATGTGCTGTCATTTGTTTTCACTGACTATCACTTCTGTGCGTGGAGGTACACATGAAGAGGACCTCTTGATGGTTTGTCCACAGCCGACTCCTTGTCTGCAAAGACATTGCTTCTGGGTTGGTGTTGGAATGGGCATTTCACGAGCCACGGATGATGTGATAACGGCAGCCTCTCCCTACCTGGAAACACTGTCCCAGCTGGTCATGGGGCTCAGGTTGCTATCAGGAAAAGATTCATTTCTGCTTCTTTGAATGATTTTGTAATAGTTATTGTAGACGAGGGCACCTCTGTAACAGATGCGAGCTGGAGCCTGGCTTGAGAGTGTCGTGAAGTTCTTCCTGTGCCGTGTTGAGCCTACTTCTCTTCCTTGTTGTTCTTGAGGCAGCTGCAGGGTCTGTGGGACCTTCCCTATGCTCGTTCATTCCTTCTGCGGGTGTTTACTAAGCTCCTGCCAAATCTTGGGCACCAGCGGATGAGACAGAAGGGAGGAACAAGAGAGCCATGGAAGCCACTTGTGTGAGCCTGTGTTTCTACACTTGCTGAGTGCCCAAATGTTGGTTCATGTTTGACTCCCCTCTTTCTCTCATACCCCACATCTGAGTCTCCAGCAGATCCTGCTGGCATTGCATTAGAGCAAGTCCTGAGTCCCGCCGGGCACCCCTCCTCCGCGGCCATGAGCCTGTCCACACGCCACCACCTCTGCTGGGACATCTCAGTAGCCTCCTCAAAGGTGTCCCTGGTCCCCCAGCTCCTGCTACAGAGAAAGGCTGGATGCTCATGCCCTTCCTGTCATCCTGGGCACACAGGCTGCTTTCTGAGCCTGATCCTCCTTTACAAGTAGGTGTGGCCCCACGGCTGTGTTTGGGCCATGGACGTGGTGGCAGTGACATGCGCCCCAGGTGCACGACTCCACATTCCTTCCCTTCTGCGGCTTGAATCAGATGACCCTGGTGACCTTGAGCACCACGTGTTGGGTTGGGCAGTCACAAGACACAAGGAACCGTGGTCCTTGAAACATGGCTTGGCAGAAAGCCATCTGGAAACTGGTTTTGCCCCACACCACACAGTGACAAATATGTGGCAGAACTGTATTCTGAAACGACTGGGAAGCAGACACCTGCTGACTAAGCCGGAGCCCTGGGCTGGGGGCACTGGACCGCAGTGTCAGCCTCACCCGGGAACTTGTTGACATGCAAATTGTTGCCCCCACCCCAGATCTACTGTGTGGAAATCATGGGGTGGGTTCCAGAAACCCTTGTTTAACAAGCCCGTCAGGTGGTCCTGCTGCTCAATAACCTTCAGAAACCCCTGCTCTGGGTATGTTACCAGGTCAGTGTAGTTGAGTTTCCTTCGTGCTTTAACAAAGCACAATGAGAGAAAGAGAGGAGCCCAGCAAGGAATTTGCCAATTTTCAAATAGAAATGACAGAAAATAGAAGCAGTCTGATAACGTGAAGTCTTGAAATGTTGGAAAAATTCATTGCCTCTAGATTCCAAACAGTCAGAAATAAAATTCAAAAAGGCTTTGAATGACAAAGTAAGACTTCTCAGTGGAAAAAGAAAAAAACTCAGCCTTGTTGGGGAAATGAGGTTGAGGGGAGGTCTTCTCACAGATGCCAGCAGGAGAGACACATGGGGCAACAGAGCACAGAATGTCCTTGCACTGGAGGAGACCCCGGGAGGTGATCTGCTGCAGCTACTGACCCGTAGGCTCACTGTGAGCAAATGGATCGGAAACCACTCAGTTTTCAAGGGAATTATATTGCCCAATATACCAAAAGCCTGGACTGCTTTTGACCAACGAAGCCCTAACGCTGCCCCTGGGTCCCCAGACTTGCATGAGCAGGCAGTGAACTAAGAAAGCCGTCTGATGCCCACGTGATGTGGCCATGGAGAAGAACAACCACCTACCCTTTTGATGCTCATATTCTTGGAGTATGTGTCCTGGGGCTTCAGGAGCGCCCCGCTCCCTAGGGGTCACCCCTTTTGTGGTTTCTTCTACATCCAATACGCTTTTGGCTGCAAATCATTTTCTCTCCTGCCTGGATCCTCCATACCCGCTGACAGTTCACCACACATCAAGCTCAGCAACTCAGAACAGAGCTCACCTGCTCGCCGGGATCCGATCCGCCGCTCGTGTTCTGGGTGGGTGGGTGGCAGCTGTGCCTCATGCTTGGCCCCACGCCGTCTTCACCTCCCACACCAGTTCCATTCCAACTCAAATAAATTGCAAAAGTGTTTCTCGAAACTTTCCCACCTTCCAGTCCTCCTTATCTCTCTCTTGGAGGAGACATCAGACTCTTCCAGGCCTCCTGTCTCCATGTCTTGTGTCCCTTCCCGAATCCCACAGCTGGGTGTCAAAGTGTGAATCGATTTGCTGAATTACGTGAGTATTTGGAGATAGGGACGTGAGTGAGTATTTTCACTCACCCTGAGGGCTTCATCAAATGCCAACAAGCTCACCTGTCAACAGGAAGGACCGCCTCACCCAATTGTCTCAGCAAGGGTGTCCTGACATGTGGCCCACAGGACAACACCCCGTGTGGTGCTTTGGGAGAAAGAGACCCTGTGATTGTGTGTGTCAGGGCGATGTTGCCCATTTCTCTCTCTCAGAGCTTCACAATGTGTGTTAGTCCGTCAGAGGAGTGCACGTCCTGCAGAGAGGGAGGCTGTTTTATTTTGTTTAATGCATAGTTTCCCAAATATTTTAGGCCACTAATTAGTCTTTTCCTTGAAACATGTTAACATCTTCATGGAAGGTTGAGGCATGGACTTAGGAAAATGTTTCCACGTTAAGAAAAGCTGTAGTATAGAAAGCGTTCAGAGCTGCTCTAAGTTCCATATCCCGAACACTTCTCGAAACCCTTGGAAACGGCTGGACTTTGGTTTCATGGCTGGTTAGAGTTTGATTCATCCCCTCTGAGTCCACTGAGGGGAGAGTGCAGCAGACATCAGAGAAGATAAGAAATAGAGCAAGAGAGACAAGCCCGTCTGCCAGCTCTCCACTGGAGGAAAACAAGCTAGAAGGGCCAGAGCTTTCCACACTGAATATTTAATTAAAAAATAGAAATAAAAATAAAAGTTGCTATGCTTTCTGAATGACTTGATATTTCTCCCCCAAGACTTGCCCGGGGTGATGATTCAGTCATCTGCTTTGTGACTGCAGAGATTGAACATGGGGATCAGACCTCTGGTATTTCAGAAAACGTCTAATTTGCTGTTTTTGGGCTCTCCCACTGGGCTCCCTGGGTCTTCGCCACCCTGTAAGCCACTGTAAATGGGGCGGCGGGGTGAAGAAATGAGCTCTTGGCTCCGTGTGATTGGCCCAAGGTCATCAGACGACGTGGAGTTTGCTGGAGCAAAAGGCCCATTTGCTTGGAAATGGGCTTTCGTTTCTCTGCATTTGTCCAGGGGAAGGACAGCAAGATAGCAGACTGTCTGCTAGCCCCATCTCAGCCACAGAGGCCACCCAGGTGGACGGGGTCAGTGGGGTTCAGACAGCAATGGTTCAACACCAACTTGTGGAGTCCAGTGTCAGCAGAGCCTCAGGGAGGGATAGCTGCCTGAAGCTGCCCACAGACATAATGGACATAACCATAGACTTGGCCTGCGTCCTTGGTGGGCATCGTCTTCCAGCTCTCTTTCCTGATGTCAGGTGAATGCAGTGAAGCCTTGTGCTGATGGCAGAGAGCTGTGGTTCTCCTGCTCATGGAAGTGAGGGTCTTCCACTCAAAGTTAGATGCTTTTTAGATTTACCACAGTGCAGACTTGAGGACAAAGAGGGGGATTCCAACCAACACCCCTGAAACTGTGGTCTTCCATCCTCGAAGACTTGAGGCCCAGCTGTCAGTCAGCCAGCGGGGAGCCCCCCAGCTTCCAGGACCCACAGCTTCCAGCATCAGGCAACTTCTTTCAAACCTTGTAAGACAAATGGCTTGACCCAATTCCTTTATTGAAGACTAGAGCTTGATGGCTTCTAGGGAGGGTCCAGACAGTAGCCCGTTTATCGTCCCCAGGAGTGGGGTGCCCCGGGATGGTGGCTGACAGCACCTTGCATGATGAGCAGTCCTCCCCCTGAGGACTGGGCGAGGGGGGTCTCTGAGGTGCTCCTCCTTCCCAAGTACTGACTGCCTGCTCCGTCCAGTCGCACTGGCAAGCCTGTGCTCATGTGTGCCAGGTGCTCCCTTCAGTGGGCTGGTGGGTGTCACTGCATTGCACAGTATTTGTCGACGACTTTCCAGCACAGTGCTGAGCACAGAGAATACAGAAATGAAGGCAGCCTGTCTTCATCCATTCATTTGGTGAGTCCTTGTTGAGTGCCTACTCTGTGCTGGGCTTGGTGCACAGGGATGTAACTGCGGCCCAGCTCCTGAGCCTTGATGCGTCACAGACAAGTGACAGGCCATTGGAGCAGAGCACATGAAGTCGCCATGAGGTCGTCGTCCTTCAGCTGAAGGCTGTGCAGAGAGAACTGGACAGAGCTTTGCACTGCACGCTCAGCCCTGCACACGGGATGGTGAGGGGGACCCACAGGAGACCCTCAATGGGGGAGACAGGATGCAGCACAGGGGGCCTGTGTAGGTGGCAAGTATTCAGTCTAGTGAAGACATGATGATCCGTGAAAGTGTAACGCACTGGACAGGGTCAAGTAATATGGAAACGAGGCTGAAGCGAACACCCGTCCTATTGCACCACTTCTAGAGCAAGACACAGAATGCCAGCACCTCCTTGTGCCGGGACATCTTATTGACACTAGAAGAGAAGAGGAGAGAAGAGGGAGCTCTTCTTACCATATTCACAAAACGCCCCCATCACAAAGAAACCCCAAACCTATTGTGAGAAAAGGATGCAAGACGTAGGTCACCCCGGCATGCGTCAGTCAGAGCAAACTTTCCCCACCCGTTCATTTTTCTTCTGTCTTCACTTGACTAGAATCTGGACGCCCTTGGAAGATTGGCCCCACACTCTCTCTACATATTGCTCTTCTCAATCTGGACCCTCAGAAGATGTTTTTTGAGTGATGGGCGTTCCACTGTATTCAACATTGATAAGTGCTCTGACCCAAGTCCCGTTTGGT
Source organism: Ceratotherium simum simum (assembly GCF_057802395.1). Lineage (NCBI taxonomy): Eukaryota > Metazoa > Chordata > Mammalia > Perissodactyla > Rhinocerotidae > Ceratotherium > Ceratotherium simum. The sequence continues at coordinate 1,074,985 of NC_141937.1, forward strand.
GACGGTGTCACCATATGGCCTCTTTGACCCAAATCCATACCATTCCTGGGAGTCACCTCTCAACAGCTTGCATGTCATCACCAGCTTTCCTGCTGCGCTTGCCCCTTGAGTCACTGGTTGGCATACATCGGCCTTTTCAGGTTTCCCTGGACTCCCCCTCCAGCTGCCCAGCGGCGACAATGTCCCTTTCATTCTAGAAGGTCATCATTGTGCCAAATGCTGAGGAAGCCTGGAAGTTGTATTCCCTTCTACCTGACAGAGAACGTCCATGCACCCAGGGAAATGCTCCTTTTCTTCTGACAGAGAAAGGGACAGTGTGGACCCTTGGACCTTGGCATACTCTGGTCATAAGAGGTCGTGAGAATGGGCAGAAATGTGTATTTCTCACAGTTTTCTGTATGCTAATCACAGGCTTCCCGACTCTCCATGAGCAAATGCCCCTTCCTTTAGCTGCAGCTGTGCACATTCTTGGGCTGTGGAACAGATTCAAGACGTCTGGAGATACAGAAAGGCATTCTCTGTCTCTTGAAGCAGAAGGCAGGTTGGGAAGGACACAGAGACTTTTGGGGTCCAAGAAAATTGAATGGGAGCCTTGCAGACTCATTTAGCAGAATAGAATGGATTTTGAGGTCAAGAAACTTATCTTCTCCTTGTGTTTTGCCAGAAAAATGTCAATTACTGGTAAGGAACCTCTTCGTCTTTCTTGCTCCAGTGGATCTTTTCCAAGATCAAGTTAGTGATGAAACTGGCTAATTTGCATATTTGCAGAGAGTAAAAATGGAGTCAAGAATGTTTCGTTGGGTTCACTTTAGCAACTTGTAAAAAACTCCACTCAAGAGGAATCCAATGCTTCCTCCACCTGATTGTAGAAAACTTTATTATTATTTAAAAAATTCTGCCATTCTCCAACACATCTGATTTTCATGTATGATTTGACTCTTCAAAATATCTACTTTATTCCCTGTTCAAGCTCGAAGGCACTTTTGCTTTAGTTTGGGTAAAGGCTGTCTGTGGAGCGGGTGCCCGAGGTGCCATCACTGGCCGTCCCCGCCTTCCGTCCATTCTATGCTTCCCCATGGACCCTAATCACATTTCTCACAGCACCTCCTCCAATCCCAGGATTGGGACTTCAAGTCATATATCCACTGTTGCTCTCCTAAGTTTCAGAAGATGGTCTCTCCTCTGAGTTTGCTGAAAACGTTGAGACTGTCCGCTATCGAGTCACATGCTCTTTCCTCCCTCAGCACTTGGGTACATGTCGCTCTCATCCCACATCCTTCCTGCCTTCCAGTTATGTGTGTGCAGCTGTGCTCGGCCTGGTTGGTTTTAGGTTTATTAAAGGCAATGACATTTCTTCAAGTCTTATTTCTCTCTGCCTGCAATGCTTTGTAGGGGCAGGCACCATTCATCCGTTCACTCAACCGGGCCACAAGTATTTCCTGAGTGCCTATTCCATACTCTGTTCCAAGTGCTGGTGTTCAACAGTGAACAAAACTTATGGAGCTATGGCCCAGTGGAGGGAGAACATGAAACAAAACAGTAAACATCAAGGAAGAAGTGTTTGGAGAAAAACAAAACAGGAGAAAGGGTTGGGAGTGCTAGGGGTGTTCATCTAGGGTTCCCAGGTGAGGCTTCACAGACAGGATGGAAGTTTAGGGGACTTCTGAGGAAATGAGGGACGAGCCGTTGGGATAACTGGGGGGGAAGAGCAGAGGAACAGGATGCAGAGGAGCTGGATGCAAAGGTCCTGAGGCAGGACCTGCTCAGCACTATCCGTGAACAGCAGGAAGGCCCTCAGGGCTGCGGAGAATAAGGAGGAGGAGGAGGGAGAGGATGACCTCCAAGATGACCTGGCAGGCAAGGGTGTGGCACATACTTATAATGATGCCGCAGGAGGATTTTAGGGGACACGGGAAACGCTTAGAGGGTTTTGAGCAGAGAAGTGATTCCATTAGACTTAGTTTTCCGAAATTTACCCTGATGCAAGGGGTAAATTGAGACAACTGAGAAGTCAGAGGTCACAGTCCCCTCACTTCTGACACCATCTACAAGTTCAGGGGCCCACAAACCACCCTCAGGCTCAATAACTCCCCAGAAGAACTCACAGAACTCACTGAGAACAGGTGTATACAGGGAAAGGACATAGACTAAGATGAGCTCCAGGAAGACATGAACAGGTGGAGTCCAGGAGGAGGAGCACATCTGGAACCTCCAGTGCCCTCTCCCTGTGGAGTCAGGACTCTACCAGCATCCGTGTGTAATGACACATGTAGGGTATTGTCGACCAGTCAACCAGGGAAGTCACCCACACCTCGGTGTTCAGAATTGTTACTGGGGCTCCATTACACAGGTGTGATTGATAGTCCACAGGGCAGATCTGTCCACAGGTCCACTGCTCCAGAAGGACCAGGCCCCACACCCTACATCATATTGTTACTGCCTGGCTAGCCCAAGGCCTCCAGACAAACACGGATCAACCCCCAGGAGCTGAGGAGCAAGGCTTGACCTCTTTTTGGGCAAGGATAGATTCATTCCTGCTCATCTGGCTACTGTGTTAATTAGTCACCGCTGAATCTCAGGGGATGCTGTCAACTTTGACCTAAATATACCTTCATAGCCAGAGCAGGAATTGTAAGGCATAATTAACATTTCAACCTCTCTTGAAGAAAATTGAATTCTTATCAATTGATAATATGTCTGTATACTCTAATTGGAGAAACACCAAGCAAAACGTTGAAGGTTTAGGCAGGTCCTAAAGAACTAATTTTAACTCAGGCCTTGGCAGTATTAATTTTTAGAAAGAGAATCATTAATTCTCTCAGTGCCTCATCACTTCTTTGGTCCAAGGGAAGATACCATGACCATTCCTGTGATTGGTCATTGAATGAGTGGGACGATGGAGCACCCACCCTGCGCTCACCACAGTGTGTGTTTTCCAAATACTGTTCAATTATTAATAGCAGATATTTGCACGCTACTGGAGTTGTTTGGGCACGGAGGCCTCCAAAAGGCCTTCAAATGTTGCTGAAGTCCAGGAGCACGAGAGGAGGGAGGACCTCCAAAAACAAAGCCGGAAGAAGTGTCTTTCGTTGTTGTTGGGAAGAGGCTGTGAGTGACCAGTGGTTACAGAGAAGTCTCCTATCATAGAACACAGAGGGTAATTGTGTGGGAGGGGAGGGTGCCATATTTCCTAGGGAGAGTCGTTGGAGGGCCCAGCTAAAGAAGAGGGAAGCATACACATGACTGATGACTCAGCACTGGCCATAGTCCTTACTGTGCAATGAGTGGGGACTTTAAGATGATGCAAAGGGGACTCTTGGCTGGTAGGGTCCAGAGGAAGAAGATTTTGCTGCGTTCAGCCTGAAATGGGAGCTAAAACAAAAGTCACGTGAAGTTGTGATGACTTCTGCTGAGGTGGTTTATAAAATCAATTTCCCTGAGAGAAACATGCAGAAGATTGGTAACAGTGCATTACAGGTGATGTTCACTTCACTTAGATGCTAAACAATAAGAATTTTCGTATCCTTCATCCTTCCTTCTCCTTCCATGGTTGTTCTTTCTTGTCCAATTTCCTAGTTTACTGTATTTCAAACTGACTCTTCAGTGGCTGTTGAACAACAGAATGACTGACGAAAGGAGGGCTGCGGCTGGTCTTCCCTCGTCCCGCAGGCGGGGCAGCCGACTGAAGACCTTCTCCAGCACCCTCCAGAGAAGTGACTTTGTTGACTAACGCAAAGTGTGATCCGTGTGTAATGCTAGAGAGGATTAAATATTTGCTGGTTGGAATTCTACAACAGATGGAAGAATTGGGAAGGATCCCTTACTTTCCTGGGAAAGTGAACACACAATCTCTGAATCCCATAACCTGAGCACAAATGACTTGGCTCGTTGGTTCCACCCCACAGCCCTCCCGCCTCCCCTGCGTGGGGACAGACGCTCAGGGAGCCAAGCCTGGCCCCGACTCATGTGTGACAGTAGTGCTCAGTAATGCCTCAGAAAGCTGCGGCCTTTGGGCTCTCGCTCAAATCCCTCTTCGGAATCTTTAGAGCAAAACCATATTGCTAGAAGTGATTCCCCTTCGGGTTTGTGAATTATGAGCTCCACTGGATGAAACAAGCCTCATGGGCCAATGCCTTTGTTTCATCCCAGTTTGTCCTGTACTTTTACAACTGGTTTGTTTCCTGGACTGCCAAGATTTACACATCACAAGCACGCTCGTGAAGTGGTAGCATCTGTTTGCACGTTTGTTTCTTCACTATTGATTGTCAGTGCTGGTAAAATTCAAATATTTGCATAAGCTTTAGAAGCCAAAGGTCAGTTCAGTGGCCGTTTCTCGGTGTTATTCCCGTAATACTTGAGGGTTGAACATATCCATGATTTCCTTCTGTGATTTCTTATCACTTTCTTATATACATTCTGAGCATAAAATTGTTTCCAGTAACTGTTTTTTAATACCTACTAATTCCATGTCTGATGTTACCAGGTCAATTGATTTGTTCAGTTTTAAATTATTCAGTATTTTCTAAACAGCCAACATATTATTTTCTCTAGTAAACTATTGATAGGCACTTTTACTTGTGGTAATTTGCCATATTTTCTTCCAGCATCCTGGACCCCAGGCCTGAAAGAGCATTCTTTGCTAAGAAAGCACAAGTTTTAATCCTATTAATCTATGGCATAACAACAAGAAAAATGCCTTTTATGTATTTTTATTTTCTGCAAGCATTCTGGATATTTTACGGATGGTGGCGGAAGAATATATGGCTCTCTGGAAGCAGAGCTTAAAGTCAATGTGATTTTATTAGAGTTAGCAACGACGGGAACAAGAAAATCATTTCCTAAACACAATGCCATAAACCATTTCTCATGCAAACGTCATTTAAATTTCTCTCTTTGTGCTTTATTTCCTTGTAGTCTTAGTTGAATAATATATAATTACACTCTTCTGGAGGGGTTTCCAGAGTTCCTCTTCAGGTTCTTTCATCAAAGTTACATGTGTATCTAATAATTCATTTGTACTTGTCCACAATTTTTATTATCCTTTCCAGGGAAGAGGAACAATGGGGCTTGAGTTAAACCTATACCATCTTATTTTTCAAAAATAAAAACCCAAAGCAATATTATAAAATTACATTCAATAGAGCTAGGTGGAATGGTGGGTATATGAGAGTCTGTCATATTTATTGTTACAGTATTTATATTTACTGGATTATTTCAAGGGTCTCTTCTGACTTGTGCATGTTTGTGGGGGCAGGGATGTTTTATACTTTCCAATCTTTGATCATTAACATTAAATATAATCTGTGCTTCACCCGAATCGGTTAGCATGTTTTTGGATGCAGAAAATGACTTAAAGATTTTATTTATTTTATTTTTCCCCAAAGCCCCAGTGGATAGTTGTATGTCGTAGCTGCACATCCTTCTAGTTGCTGTATGCGGGACTCGGCCTCAGGATGAACGGAGAAGTGGTGCCTCGATGCACACCCGGGATCCGAACCCGGGCCACCAGCATCGCAGCGCACGCACTTAACCACCAAGCCACAGGGCCGGCCCGAAAATGACTTAAAGAAAATATAAAAGTTATTATTTCACATGACGAGAAGTCCAGAGGTAGAATGGCTTCAAATTGAGTTAACAGAGCTGTCAACAACCTAATCAATCCCAGGGTCTTCCTAGTTCCCTGCTCTACTGTGATCAGCACGTCTTCCTGTCCTTTGTCTTCCATGGCCATAAATTGCTGTTTCTGGCATCAGGTACAGCATGAGAACAGGCAGATATGAGAGCACGCAGCATGAGAGCATGCAGGCATGAGAGGAGGCAGCACGAGAACATGCAGGTGTGAGAGTACTCAGCATAAGAACACAAAGCGTGAGAGCACACAGAAGAACATGAGGTGTGAGAGCACGCAGCATGAGAACACGAGGTGTGAGAGCACTCAGCATGAGAACATGCAGGTGTGAGAGCACTCAGCATGAGAATACGAGGAGTGAGAGCACTCAGTATGAGAACACGCAGGTGTGAGAGCACTCAGCATGAGAATACGAGGAGTGAGAGCACTCAGTATGAGAACACGCAGGTGTGAGAGCACTCAGCATGAGAACATGCAGGTGTGAGAGCACTCAGCATGAGAATACGAGGAGTGAGAGCACTCAGCATGAGAACACGAGGTGTGAGAGCACTCAGTATGAGAACACGAGGTGTGAGAGCACTCAGCATGAGAATACGAGGAGTGAGAGCACTCAGTATGAGAACACGAGGTGTGAGAGCACTCAGCATGAGAATATGAGGAGTGAGAGCACTCAGCATGAGAACACGAGGTGTGAGAGCACTCAGCATGAGAATACGAGGAGTGAGAGCACTCAGCATGAGAACACGAGGTGTGAGAGCACTCAGCATGAGAACATGCAGCCTGAGAAACTGCACAGAGGAGAATAAAGGAGGTTTCTTTCTGTAGGTATTTTTAACCCAGAAGCCCCCAGCAGAACTTTTCTCTAATGGCTGAAATTGGCTGAATTGTCCCACCTGCCCCAATCTCTGCAAGGGGAGTGAGATGTTGATGTTGTGGGGGGAGTGAGATGTTGATGTTGTGGAGCATTTGTGATATGCCCCTGAGGCTGGGGTGTGAGTTCTGCCACATCTGAAGTACAGGGCAGAAGAGAGATGAGTCAGTGATGTCTCTACCATCAAGGAGAACAGGGAGTTGGGAGTGTGGGAGATCAAGATTTGGCCACCCTGAAATCTATCTCTTTACCTTGGTTGTTTTCTCTAGGGACATTTGACCTCCCCCACTAACTGCCTAAAGAATTTGACCTGGTGGCTCCTTCCTGGAACAGATCTATCATGATGGCTATAAAGATAACGTAGGATAAATGTTACAATAGGAAAGGCACCAACAAGCCCATCTTATTGGGAGTTCTGTCTCTCTGGCCACATTCTCTGGATGACCCTGCGAGGAGTTGCCAGACAATCATTTACATTTATAAGGGAAATCTCCATTTGTAAAGGTATCTCCCTCTCTGTTTTGAGAAGAGAGGGGGATGAGCTCATTTCTAGTGACTTGTCAATGTGGAAGGTGAGGCCTTGGAGCTGCATAATAAACCTTACTCTTGTTTACTGTGCTTTAGTGGTAATCTCCTGTAACTGACTCCCCCCATCCCCAAAATCCTCCTTTGTCATTGGCTGAACATGGTATTTAAGATGAGAATTTCTGCTATTGTGTTGAGAAACGCAGTGTCCCTGCTTTCTCCCATGTATACATGTTATTAAACTTGGTATTATTTTCTCCTGCTAACCTGTCTTGTTAATTATTTGGCCAGCCATAAGAACCTTAAGGAAAAGGGCAGAGGGAGATTCTCCCTCTTCCCCCGACAGGAGTGAATCTTGATGGGCTGCCAGCAGCACTTCTCACCTTTGCTGTGCTGTCTCCGTATTGGGGGGCAGAGAGCAGAGGGCATATGGAGGGCAGAGGGCAGTCGGGTGCATGCTTTCCTCAGCTAAGACATCTTTTACCCTCCTTCCCAATGATTCAAAGCACATGTGGCCCTACTCGAATGTGGAGCCCATATGTAAGCATGTCCTCCGGCCCTTGGAACATTCAAACTCATGAAATCAGAACTATGAAAGGTACAGGGCTTATTAATTCCATTTATTTATTTTCCATGGGCTTTTGTAACTATTTAATAGTCATATTGCATATTTTTAAATATTAAATTTGTTTCTTTTTTGGCTCTTATTTCTTTCATTCTAGGTCAAGGGATATTCCAGGCGGGAGCTTGTTGTGTTTGTAGTTTATTTTGGATAAGTGGGTACCAGATGTTAGGGGAAAGTGCATGGCAGGCCCAAGATGCCAGAAATACCTCCTTGGACACACAGGTTGGGAAGCAACTTCTTTTCCCAATTCTGAGGCCCATTCCTCATATCCTAAATTAACAGCATCCTACAGTGATGCTAATGACTTTGAACCTAATGACAATAGTAATCCTAGTTGGTGTTTGAATTGCCGTTTATAGTAATCCAAGCACTTAAGAAAGAACTCTTATATATAGTCATTATGACCCTTATGAAGTGAGTTGGATGGGTTCTAGTCTACTCATTTCACAGATGAGAGAGCTGTCTCTTGAGAAGCAGAGTGAGTTATCCAAGATTGTCCAACTAGGATGTGGTTCACAGACGAATTGGACTCAGAATTTCTCTTTGTCCATTGCTCCTTCCCATTTTGCATTATTCGAAAGAGGAGAGGAAGTGGAGGTTTCAAGAAGAATGATGGGAAGAGGTTATCTCTTAAATTAACCAATGCCTGGGAGCAATGACTAGAGAGAATGGAGCTGAGGCATCCTAAACTTGCACCAGCCCACTGGTCTGCCCTGTGGGGTGAATATAAGGCTTAAGAGCTTAAACTGTGGGACCAGGGAGACTTGGGTTTTACGTCTTCTTCAGCCATTTACCTGATGTGCAACCTTGACAACATTCTGAAGATATCTAAGCCCCAATTTCCTGATTTATTAAGTGGGAACAATGAGGCTTATCTGGTAGAATTGTGAGGACGAAATAAAACGACGTAGGTGAAGACTGGCCAGGTGGTAGCTGTGTCGTCCTCACACTGATGGAGGGCGTGGGCAGGAAATGTGAGCACAACCGTCCCAACCACCCTGCCCCTAAGTCTATGCCAAGGTTGACGGCAAAACGGAAAGTGCCCATTTATGAAGAGCTGCTATTTCTTACGGCTCTTCTGCTTGGTGACACTTTCGCTGCCCCAGCCCAGTGTTGAGCTTCAGAAGCACTGTCCTGTGGCCTTTCCTCAAACACTCCCCTGAGCACAGAAAGCCGATGCCCCTCGGTCATTTCACTGCGGTCTTAGTGTCTGCTTATGTGCACGTTGGGCCAGGCGTGCTGTCTCCCAAGCCTCCTTAATAAAAAGTAGAATTATTTCTCTTAATGTGTGATCAGAGCCTTAGACTGTTCTAGGAGAATAACAGGCGCCCCAAGAGGTTGGTCTTCGTTGACACGTGGATTTAGCATCGGCTTGTCCTCCAGGAGGAATCGCGATGCATTAATGAAAGGGTGCGGTGGGCACTCCCGGAGGAATGTTTCTTGTGTTGGGTAACGGAGTGGAGCCGTGTCCCTTCCCCTCTCCTCTGGAAGTGTAACTGCAGCACGGCTGTCTGGATGTTTGGCCCGTGTGTCTGCTCAGCGTCACAGACTCTCAGGCACACGGCTCGCCTGTGCAAGCTGGTGGGGACCCTGCATGAGTCTGTCACAGGTGCCTGCATTCCTCACGGGGAATCAGTACTCACCCCAGCTCGCCCCACTCGCCAGTTCATCTGGTTCTTGCCCATCGCCACGGCTCCATCGCCATGGCTCTGCTTTGCATCAGGCCCCTGGATGGACAACACAGCGTTGTGCTGTTTTCTCTGCTCAGGCTTTGTTCTCCTTCAGAACACTGACAGCTGCATTTGCCTAAAGGCTCCGTGCCTGGCCCTTCTGGAGCAGCATCCACTGATCCTGTGTCCCGTCCTGTCCTCACCTCTGGGATGTTATCCCCTGGGGCTGTCCCTGGCTCAGCTGTCCAACAGGAGAGGTGGTATAGCAAGGGTTTCACACTTTGTGTTTTAAATTTAGGCACATGTATTACCACCACCTTCTTTGCTGGAATCATCACACAACTAGCACTGGATTATCATCCAGTTTTTGGCAATTCCAGATCTGACAGTTTGTGAGAAGCGGATGGAACCTTGGGTTACAGCTTGGGGAATCCCATTTTAAATGACCATCTTTCGTGAGCACTCCTCGCAGTAAACCCTCTCATGGCTGATTCCTTTCCTCTGATGTGATAGAGAGAAACTAAGTAATTACAAATGAAAAAGACCAGGTCAGTCCCATAGAAGGCCCCCTGAACTAGTTGGGGGGGTCAAGGACGGTCACCCAATGTGCAGGGAACTGGGCTTCTGAGCATCCCTTAAAATGCACCAAGAGAAAAGCATTCTGTGCTGCATGCTCTGACCCTTTCGGAGGCTCCTAGTGAAGATTATTATGGTTAAATTCTGAAAAATATTACCAAAAATAAATCCATACATTTTTGTTGTTGTCGAACCAGCATCTCCCACACACTTGGTGAGGGGACCAGTTATTTTCTGTATTACTTTCATTCAGAACCTGTCTCCAGGGCACCCATTTTGACAATCACTGCCCTAACCCAGTAACTTGCTTCTGATCCAGTTGCTAAGCCTCTGACACCGAATCTGCTCCTGTTTTTCTTGGGGGCTAGTTGTGCTTTTCAGACTCCTTAATACAAAGAACGCTCTGCTTCCCGCTCTCATATGGAAGAGATGTCTTCTCATATAATTATTAACGTGTCCCCCTATGTCCTTTAGAGGTTCTGGAAAGCCTTATCCCAATTTACAGCAATCCTCATATAAAACTGCATGAAAAGTGGTCATGAAGATAGGCATACACTGACAGAGGATTGCTGATGTATGAGAGGAGCACACGCTTACAACAATCTGTTTAACCTTAGATTAAGTTCTCAATTCATTTTATCAAAGAATTCAGAAACTCTCTGGGAGTGAGGTCACCATATAAGGCCAGGACAGAATGCAGCATTTCTCTGCAAAGCTCTCTGTGGCTCCCACTGTCCCCAGCAGCAGCATTGCCATTGGAAACAACTAGGATACCAAAGGATGGGGAAAACACAAGATTGCACATTTACACTCATGGCTTCCCCCACACCATTCTGAATGACCTCGTCATGACCTTCAGCTTAAGGGAGTGTTTGGCAGCATGAGGTTTCCCTGGCTCTTGAACCACAAGTGTTGGCAAGCTGGGCCTCCATCTGGAGGAAGGCCTCGGAATGAGTGCACTGGGGCAGCTGGGAGGTGTGTCTGTGTTCAGGCTCCCAATGGTACAGAAAGCCCGTTTTCTTACCTGACAGACACCTTACTCTTCTGCCTGGGCCATTCTGTTTGGTCCAAGGATCATGATACCGAGCAGACATCCCTCAAATCCACCTCCCAAGACTTGGTGTGGGTCATGGACCCAGCTACCTTGGTCATTTATTGTATTTTTCCATAATTGAGCATTAATCCTTTGTTTTTTTTGACCAGGGGCATTTCTCTAGCACATTTACTATTACTTGCCCATTTTAAGTCCTCTAACTTATGGCTTTTCACAAAGTTTTAATTGGGTGTAACCATTTGTTTCTCTCAAATCTTTGGGACCTCAACAAGATGATGTCTTCGTTAGCATCCCCAGACTTCTTTGAAAGTCTCCCTCAACAACAACAGAAATAATATTAGATTGTTCAGGGTCGTCTTGCATTTTCCTGCACAAAATTCGGAACCAGCCACTCCTCAAGAGACTCTTTGGGATAATTTAAGAATACTCTGAGACACCAAGTTCTGCACACTCGGAGCACATGGCATGTAGTGGGGAAAACAGAGCAAGAGAGAAGTTAATAGTTGCTTTAATAACAAAGCAAAAACCTCCCTTTTTAAAAAAAGTCAGACGTTTTGTCATTATTTCTGATTTTACTTCTGTCTTTACTAAGATATTTTTACCTCCTTCTAATGACAGGTTATTCATCCAATTTTCCCTCTCCTTTAACCCAGTTAACACTTCTTGCTTACTAACTTTGATGTACCATGATTTGTAATGTCACTAAAACATGTATTCTTTTTTTTTTTTTTTTTTTTTTAATTTTTTGTTTATTGCAGTAACATTGGTTTATAACATTGTAAAATTTCAGGTGTACATCATTGTACTTCTATTTCTGCATAGATTACATCATGTTCACCACCAAAACACTAATTACAACCCATCACCACACACATGTACCCAATTATCCCTTTCACCCTCCTCCTCCCCTTCCCCTCTGGTAACCACCAATCCAATCTCTGTCCCTATGTGTTTGTTTATTGTTGTTATTATCTACTACTTAATGAAGGAAATCATACGGTATTTGACCTTCTCCTCTGACTTATTTCACTTTGCATCATGCCCTCAATGTCCATCCATGTTGTCACAAATGGCTGGATTTCATCGTTTCTTATGGCTGAGTAGTATTCCATTGTGTATATATACTACCACAGCTTTTTATCCATTCGTCCCTTGATGGGCACTTAGGTTGCTTCCAAGTCTTAGCTATCGTGAATAAGGCTGCAATGAACACAGGGGTGCATGTACCTTTGCAAATTGGTGTTTTCAAGTTCTTTGGATAAATACCCAACAGTGGAATAGCTGGATCATATGGTAGTTCTATCGTTGATTTTTTGAGGAATCTCCATACTGTTTTCCATAGTGGCTGCACCAGTTTGCACTCCCACCAGCAGTGTATGAGAGTTCCCTTCTCTCCACAACCTCTCCAACACATGTTGTTTCCTGTCTTGTTAATTATAGCCATTCTGACGGGCGTGAGGTGATATCTCATTGTAGTTTTGATTTGCATTTCCCTGATAGTTAGTGATTTTGAACATCTTTTTCATGTGTCTGTTGGCCATCTGTATATCTTCTTTGGAGAAATGTCTGTTCAGGTCTTTTGCCCATTTTTTAATTGGGTTGGTAGTTTTTGTTGTTGAGATGCATGAGTTCTTTATATATTTTGGAGATTAAGCCCTTATCAGATGTATGGTTTGCAAATATCTTCTCCCAATTGTTAGGTTGTCTTTTCGTTTTGTTGATGGTTTCCTTTGCTGTGCAGAAGCTTTTTAGTTTGATGTAGTCCCATTTGTTTATTTTTTCTATTGTTTCTCTTGCCCGGTCAGATGTGGTGTTTGAAAAGATGTTGCTAAGACTGATGTCAAGAGCGTATTGCCTATGTTTTCTTCTAGAACTTTCACAGTTTCAGGTCTTACATTCAAGTCTTTAATCCATTTGGAGTTAATTTTTGTGTATGGTGTAAGGTAAGAGTCTACTTTCATTTTTTTGCATATGGCTATCCAGTTTTCCCAACACCATTTGTTGAAGAGACTTTCTTTTCCCCATTGTATGTTCTTGGCTCCTTTGTCAAAGATTAGCTGTCCATAGATGTGTGGGTTTATTTCTGGGCTTTCGATTCTATTCCATTGATCTGTGTGTCTGTTTTTGTGCCAGTACCATGCTGTTTTGGTTACTATAGCTTTGTAGTATATTTTGAAATCAGGGAGTGTGATACCTCCAGCTTTGTTCTTTTTTCTCAGGATTCCTTTAGCTATTCGGGGTCTTTTGTTGTTCCATATAAATTTTAGGATTCTTTGTTCTATTTCTGTGAAAAATGTTGTTGCAACTTTGATAGGGATTGCATTGAATCTATAGATGGCTTTAGGAAGTATGGACATCTTAACTATGTTAATTCTTCCAATCCAAGAGCACGGAATATCTTTCCATTTCTTTGTGTCTTCTTCAATTTCTTTCAGAAATGTTTTATAGTTTTCGGTGTACAGATCTTTCACCTCTTTGGTTAAGTTTATTCCTAGGTATTTTATTCTTTTTGTTGCAATTGTAAATGGGATGGTATTCTTAATTTCTCTTTCTGCTACTTCGTTGTTAGTGTACAGAAATGCAACTGATTTTTGTATGTTGATTTTGTATCCTGCAACTTTACCATATTCGTAAAACATGTATTCTAACTACAAGTTTTCCCCAATCTAGAATCCTACACTTGTTTTCCATATTGGACTTCATCTCTAATGTCCTGGAATTTGCTACAAAGTCTGAAGTTGGGTCATTTATCCATCAGCAGTCTGAAAAGAGAAAGGAGTGCCAACCTGCTTCCACAAAACATAAAGGGATGCTCAGGCACAGGGTGCCTCGAATGTCAGAGAGGCTCATGTAATTAACAGACAGCAGGTGCACGCGTGCATTGAATATACTTGATAGTGCATTGACTTCTGCTCTCTATTTTATGATTTTCTTTATCTTTTCTTCTGGTTGATTTGTTGTTCCTTTTTTAGCTTCTTGAGATGGAGGTGTGGACCATTGTTTCTCAATTTTTTTCCCCTCATATATGCAGGGGATTTATAATTTATATCTATATCTAATATATCTAATTAGATCTGATATATATATCTAGTTTATAGATATAAATTTCTCTCTGACCATTCTTTAGCTGCAACAGATGAGTTTTGATTATGTTTTCAACAGCTTTATTTAGGTAAAATTGGTATACAGTAAGCTGCACCCGCTACAATAAAGATACTTAGCAAAGTAAGAATAGAACTTCCTAAAGAATATCTTAAAAAAATCTACACCAAATCATGTACTTAGAGGTAACTTATTGAAAGCTCATTTCCTCCACTGGGAGAATGACAAGACTTGTCCACTGTCCCTGAATAAAATGTCAGCTCCTGGCAAAAGCCAGGGTCACTTGGAGCTTAAATAATTAGTGGGCAAATGCAACCCAGTTATTTGGGTGAAAACACTAATTATGGGCGAGTTATCTTCGGTGTTGCCTGCTCATCTTTCCTAGCAAGTTGCTCGTGGGTTCACTTACACTGGATATAGGGACCTGGACCCAAATGCCTCTTACCAGAAAGTATTTTAGGATATAAAAATAAATATTACTTGAACAAAATGTCATAAGATTGGGTGGATGGAAATATGAATTTTCAAGTTCTTTACTACTCATTATTTAACCTAGCTCAAAAATTTCCTAGAAAATAAATTCTAGTTTTGAAGCTTGTCTCTTGCAAAATTGTATTTAATAGAATTTTCCTTCCCACCTACCTTGATCCATCACGGTTCTGCATCACTTTGCTGTCGTCTGGCAAATGGATTGCAAAGAATCATTTCTCAGACCAAATCTTTTGAAGCAGTATGCACTCCCCAAAGTAAAATAAAATTAATAAAAACTAAATCAAAACCTGAATTAATATTCCATTTTCTTTGTAATTATTAATTTCTAGTGTCATCATTGCAAACTGTCAAGTGGGCTGAGGAAACGTGAGTGACCACTGGAAAAATAAAACTACACTTTTAATGGACGAAAGGTAAATTAAACAAAATAAAACTTAGTGTGCTGAAAGAAAGGCTGTGGGGATCGTTTTAGTCATCCTGCCAAGTTTTAGCTTGGTTGGAAAGCAGTGGAAACTGCTGAAAGTTGCACTTCCATCCCAAGTTTTAATAGATCATTAGTTTTTGGTTCTGGTGGAGGAGTCTATAGAAGCCAGCCGGGCCAGGTCTGAAAGCCCGGGGGCGACTAGCACGCCTGTTTCAGTTCCTTTACTGCTCTCTGTCCTCCTTGTATTTTTCAGTAGAGAGAAACATTAATTTAAATTGTTTTTTCTACTTCTCACTTCTAAAAAACACGTAACATTTTGGGGAAGATGATGAAATGCAGAGAAATAGGCATTCCTATAATAAAGATGAGGAGATATTTTACTCAAAATATCAATAAAGAAATGCACACACGTCTATTTTTACGTGGTCAAATTGCAAACCTTCACCCCCCTGAATTGACACCCGTTTAAGAGATTGCCATACGCAGAAAAATAGGCGCAGCCCTCAAACACAACAGCAGCGCCTCACATTCTCTCTCTAGTTTGACAGTCCAAGGAAGCAAAATATTTTCCACTTTATAAAATCCTTAAAACCACCAGGGGAGATGTGCTGGCGTTCTCAATGCTGGAGCAGAGAGAGCTTCAGCTAACCACACGGAAAAAGCATACGGAGACCAGATTTTTCCAGGCCATAATTCAGCAAGAGCCAGCCCTCGCTTCCAGCACCAGAAGGCTTAGGAGGCGACTGGTGACTTGACACGCGGCTAAGGGTTTGAAATGGGATGAAGGACGAGGGTAAGGAGGGTAAACCTCGTTTACAGCAGCGATTATGCTTTTTCCTGTCATTTTCTCCCCCCTTAAATGGCACTAACACGATTTCGTGTTGACTAAGAAAACTAATATAAAGCCACCTTTCTCTGTAGGGGCCATTTATTCAGATAAGACCTTTCCAAAGAAAAAAGATAGTACCCCACAACTGGATTCGGATTTTGTTAAAAAAAAAAGCTACGTCCATCGTTCATTTAAACTTTCATGAATTTGTTAATTAAGTCAACAAAGACTGATTGTGTCCCTATTGGCATGTTCCTGATGGAGGCGGGATATCATAGCAAATTAGGAGCATAAGTTCCAGAGTCAGGTTTCCTGGGTTCAAATCCGAGTTCCACCAGTTACCAGCTGGCCCCCCTGGGGAGCATCTCTCAGCCTTTCCGAGCATCTATCTCCTCATCGGTGTGGTAAGAAGACTAACGGGAAGCAGGTCATGGATTCGTTGTTGTCGACACTATAAGGCAGAAAACACAGGGGTAAGCGATTCTGTCCGCTAACAGCTACTCCTGTTGCTAAAATGCACGGCTCTGTAGAGAGTGCACATGGTAAAGGCCCTAATCCGATGGAGTTACCACTATTTCAGACAACTTTTCTCTCTCTGCTCCACGATATTATTGTAATTTTATTGTATTCATATCAACTGTAGGATATATTCTGGCTAAATAAAAACTTCAAACATACTTGCCTTCTGTTTTTAATTCAGCAGAATGTCTGAAGACACCTAACTTGCTGTATTTGCCATCACAGCTAAGTCAAATATGCCTTTCTCATATTTGGGATTTTTCTACATATGTAATCATATGTAAATAAATGAAGGCAAAACTTACACGTAAAATTATGTGGATACTTTTTACTGTTGCTTTGAGTTTTTCCTAGAGTACACACACACATGATTTGTATATGTAATTCCAAAATTCTATTCATTCCCTAGAAAGTATATTCAGTTCCACTTGCAGGCGAAAAGCAACCTGTATCCAGGGTGCTGCCGGCATCTCGCCCAGGAACCAGCCTGACGTGTTACTCCATTGCCCATCTTGAGGCCCTGGGGACACGCCCTGGGTGTGCACACCACCTTGTTCCCGCCTCTCTGCTCCCAGCTCCACAGACAGCCCACACCGAGTGCTCGCGGCCCCACGCCATCTCGTACCCCGTGAGTAGCTCCCAGGGATGCTATTTGCGTGGCTGTGAAGAACCTCCTCTGCTGTTCCCTGTCGCCGGCCACGAATCTGAGAAATTCTGTGGAAGTGTGTTTTGTGGAATTTGGCGAAGGTCTCAGGCACGCTCCAGGGTGGCAGGTGCGGGGCAGAGGCAGTAAGCGCCAGTGCAGACGCTACGACACCAAGGCCACTCTGGGGACAGGGCCGTGAGTGCCACCTGGCCTCATGCTCCACCATATGCCTTCTCTTTCCCGTGGCTTCTTAGGAAAGTCCTTCCCACTGAAATTTTACAGAAGTATTAGCCTATTTTTCTAATACATTTATGCTTTAATTTTTACATTAGGTTTTTAAAAAATTAATAACTATTGTTAAGTGCTGTGTTAGCTTGCTGTTGCTGCTATAATGAGTCACCACACACGCAGTGGCTTAAACACACCTGTTTCTTATCTTGCTGTTCCCGTGTGGGTCTGACTGGGCTGAAGTCAAGCAGTCAGCAGGCTGCACCCCCAGCGTTCGCGGAGAGACATTTCTTCCTCTCCTGGTTGCTGGCAGGGTTCAGCTCTTTGCAGTTGTAGGACTGGGTTATTCTTATTCTTACTTTTGCTGGCTGTGAGCTGAGAGGCATTGCAGCGTCCAGAGGTTGCCGTATTCTGTGGCTTGTAGCCTCTTCGTCCACCTTCGAAGCAGCTGTGGTGGGTTGAGTCCTCCTCACGTAACATCTCTCTCCCTCACTCTTCTGCCCTTCTTGTTCCCTTTCTGAGAAACCGTGTGATTATCTTGGTTCTGCCTGGATAACCCAGGATGATTGCCACACCTCGGGGTCTGCTGATCAGCCACCTTAATTCCAGCCGCAAATTTAATTCCCTCCTGCCACGTAACCTAACGTGTTCACAGGTTCCGGGGATCAGGATGTGGACATCCTGGGGGGCATTATTCTGCCCACCACAGCTGTCCCCCTGTGCCAGGCACAGTTCTAGATACTGGTGTGGATGTGGCAGCACAGACTAAATCAAAGTGTTTGTTTCACGTGGTGTACATTTCGGGCGTGTTTGGTGGGAGTGCTGTGGAGATTGGGGAAGGATGAAGACTCTTTGCTGCCCATCTGAGGTGGGGTCCATGTTCCCTCCCCTGGGTCTGGGCAGGTGCTGGGCCTCTTAACCCACAGGACACGACAGAAATGACTGTGTGCTGACTTCTGGGCCCAGGCCTCAGCAGACAGGAGCTTCTCTCGACCATGACGTGAGGAGGCCGAGCAGCCGAGTGGAGAGGCCCACAGTGGGGAAGCCCTGGCTGTGTCACCAACCAAAAGCCAACACGACCACCAGCTGTGCACTGCATTTGGGGGAGCCCCTCAAGGGCAGTGCTTATGTCCCACCCGTCTCGGCGTCTCCAGTGCCTGGTCATAGGCACGTAGGCGTTTAGATGTTTGTGGAGTTGAACCGACAGGTGCGTTTCCTAGGCCAGCGGGTCTCAGACACGGTTGGAGGGAATCCTGCAGCTGGAGCTCCGTGGGGCAGGACAGGCCGCTGGGCGGAGTCCTTCTCCAATTCCTGACCTGAGAGTCCCCAGCACAGTAACGTGGTCGTTTCAAACAACTAGACTTGGGCGTGGTTTGTCGTGCACTGATAGGAACCAGAACAAGTGTTTAATCAGACTAACATTTATCTGCATTTTGGTAGGAGGTAGTGAGCTAAAGATGCAAGTGTAAAGTTTTCATTAAAGTCAATTATCCTACCACAATTCAGTGGGTAGAAAATCTTTTCTCTACTGCTTTTAAAGACCGTACATACACTGCTCCTGTGTTTGCGGGTCTGTGTTTGACATGTTCACGTTCATGCACTTATTGTGTCTATTTCTGGAGGTCCCGTTGAGGTCCCTCCTGTCTGGGAAACTGTCCCTGCCTCTTCTGTGCAGCCTGGCTACCTCTCCTGGTGCTCCCACACCTACATCGTTCTCCTAACACTGTCACAGCACTGATCTCAGGGAACCGCAGTGATCTTTTCATGTCTTGTCTCCCATTCGACCGACCCCGTCAGGGCCAGCAATTATTTCTTATCCGTCTTGGCACCTCCAGGGCAGAGCGCAAAGGTTTGCATGCGGCAGATGCTCAAGTATTTGTTAAGTCGATCCAAAGTGTACATTGTCCAGGCCAGCAGATCCCAGACTTCTGTATGTTTTTGAACAAGTAAAACATAAAAGGTGGGGAAATGGAATATGTTTCCAATTTTTTATTTTTCAAAGTAAGATTAATAAAAAGAACCTGCAAAACAGCCTTAAAAATCTGCCATAATTAACATTATGTCGCACATCACCATCCATGTGAACACTACATCTAGGAAAGCTCTACTGTGAGAATGAAGGGCCATCATTTAAACAGAATGTATTTTGATTTACAGGAAACCCACTCCATTGTCTGAAAACGGGCGTTTTGTAACAATCATCTGGGCCATGTCCTAGTAGAGGAAACAAAGAGATAGGTTGTTTCTGGATTGAAAGTCCCAAGAGAGGAGTTGTTGAGGGCACCCGGCCTAAGGCAAGGGAGGTACAGAAGGGAGGAATGGTGCGTACGGGAGCAGGGAGGATGTTCTAGGAGAGAAAACAGAGACTCCGCATGAGGGTGGAAACCTCACAGCCAGCGCGCAGAGCAAGAGGGAGACCAGAGCAGTGATCATCAGAGAGCGGACGTTTTGAGTTTACGATCTGGAAGCAAGGTGGCGCCTGGTGATGTCAATGTCTCGGATACAAGCCACCCCCAGGCGGGCACGTCAGATTATGTGCAGTGGGCTATCTGGATCTCTCGGGATTAGGAAACAAGGCACGCTGGCTTTTACTGGCATGTTTTCTTCAGACACCCAACTTGGGTTGCCTGTGGGGTGTGGTCATTTTCTCCTCGTCCTCCTGATAAATCTGTCTCATCCAGCATTGTTGGGCTTTGCTTCGACTCCTGGCCGAGGCAGGCTTTGCTCCTGTCCCTGCTGCACACAGAAGGACGTGCATCATCTGACCCCCACCTACCTCCAAACCTCCTCCCTCAGGGTCCCTCCGGTGCAAGACTCCTGAGTCTCCATCTTGCAGAATGATTCCTTCTTTCTGTCCAGTGCCTGTTAGTGTGTCTTTCAACCAGAATCGAGGATCCTCTAGCCCCCTTTGGTCTATAGTGCTGGGTTGGGATGTGTAAACCCAGTCATTTAATGCACCAAAACAAAACACACAGAACTTCCCAAGCAAAGGGTGGTCTCCCGGACATCAAATACACAGGGTCCTTTCTTCTCCTGGTGCTCATCTGGAAACTGCTGGTAATCCTGTAGTGTGTAATAGGGAGAGAAAGTCATGAGGCATCCAGCACACATAAAATAAACAGTGCAGAGCAACGTCATGAGGCTCTCACGGATCCACGGCTCACATTGGTGTGTCTTTTAGGAAGTCATTCCACTGGGTCTCTGATAACAACTTTGTGAGGATCATAGTTGCCGTATAACAGGAAGAAAATCAAGGTGTTGGTAATTTATTCAAGGTCAAAGGCTAACGAAAGAGCAGAAGTGCCCAGCCGGGTCCTGGGCCCAACCCCTTTGTATGAATAGAAGGATCTATTCCCCGCAGGGCAGGTGTGGGATTTTCCTTACCACCTGGCCACAGGACCGCCTATCAAGATACAGTAAATTCACTCATACAGTCAATAAGTAATTGTGTTATTGTAATTCAGATGCCCTTTTATCTATTTTTTCATAAGACGTTAAAGGAAATAACTTTACTTTGTACTTAAAATGGCATTATTTAAATATTGGCACTTCATTATTGCTTTTACATATATTATGACGATATTTACCAGGCAAAAGTTGAACTAGAATCATTATTTTCCATTAAATATTAAAGGTCTCTATGAAAAAGAAAAATCGGGGCTTTCCTCATCCTTTCTCCCCCCAAAAAGATAATGTGACTTAGAAAATCACTCTCAAAGAGAAAAAACGCTTCAAGATTGTGGCAGTGTTTTGGAAACGTATGATTTTAGAAAAGGTAGGTTTCATAATTAAATAACACATATTTCATGACCAAAGAAGGAATAATGAATTCAAGCAAATTATGAGAACTAGGTAATAATCTAGACAGACTTTCCTTTCCAGGATGGAAAGGCAGTGTGTAATGCATGTGCATAGCCTTGTACCTCGAAACGTCATTATCTACAATCTGAGAGAAAAAATAGGTACAGAAAAATAGATTGATGGCAAAAGAGCATATATTGGACATGATTTATAAATACCAGACTTTGTTTAGCTCAACTGTAATAATTGTGTAATAGGCAGAAAAGTTTTAAAATGTAATGGAATGGATATCTGAATGCAGGTTTTCTGAAAACTTATTGGTTGGAGAAGAAATTAGCAAATATTTTGAGAGCAGGAACATCTCACACGAAAAGACAGAACCCAGGAGGTGGACGGCAGAATGATGGAGACATAGCTGTATTTCTGAAAATCCAGTGGGTTTTGTGCTGCTGCAGGTTTTTGAGCCCCAGTTACTCCTCAGATAAACTAGGGCAGCTGCCCCCGTGAACACCGAGTTTGTATGTTCAGACCTAGTACGATTGCTGATCTCAGAGGCAAGACGGTCTTGTAGAGGCGTGGCGTTATTTGGAAGTAGGACCCATGAGAGTGACGATGGTGACTTCTTTTTTCCAACACAAAAGGGAACCTGGTTTTTGTACGAGCTCGACGAGCATCTGTGGCGAGATAATATCAAACTCGCTTGAGGAAAACAGAATCACTAGTCTGTTTATACCGAATTGTGCAGAGCGTGGTATACACAGCTGAACTGCTGACATCCGAAAGGGAATTTCAGAGGGATGTGGGGAGGAGAAAGACGAGAGGTGAACGGGCCCAGGCAGGGAAGACACTTGGGGAAGATTAGATTTACAGATGGAGAATCAATTAAGAATCTGTCCAATGGTACCCAACGTAAATGCCCTCCCCTAATCTCCCTGTGAGATCTTCGCTTCCTTTTATCCATCACTCATGAGGTCTTGTAAAGTTGGATCTTTTTGTAAGGAAATAGTGAAACACTAAACACGGCCTTGACATAGATATGAGTTGAGAACATGGAGATTCAACCATTAGCACACTACATTTGTTGAATAAATTGTTTATTCCTTAGAGTATTTCCTGACTACAGTAAAATGTCAGATTTTTAAATTTCCCTCCATTGGATGAGCTTGGTGCTTCCACCCAGAAAAGACAGCAGAAGGTGGGCACCATGAAACAATTAGACAAACAAACCACTCCAGAGACGAAGGCTCCTGGTGCTTGAGGAGGCAAGACTGGGTTTGCCCTGAATAAAGGACAATGGGTAATTAATTTTATGTGTTTATCCAAACTTTCATCCAGATGTTTATGAAATCAACACTACAGGTTAGGAAATACATGAGCATATTAGGAAAGCACGCAGGTCTTGCCCCCAGGACGTGTGTAGGTAGTGAGGAACTGTGTTAGGCAGCAACGGCGCAGAATGGTGCAGGCATACTGCTGGCCAGCACAGTGAGAGGGGTCTGGAGATTTCCCGACTGCCGGGAAGTCTGGTACACGCTCTCCAGGACAGTGTAAGAGCCTTTCCTGGAGGAGAGGACAGCAAAAGTAGAGAGAGGAAGCCATGGTGTATTCTGGAACGTGCCAGGGCCAAAGGTCAGTCCTCTAAGCTGGGGGCACAAAAAAGGAGAGAAATTTGCCCCCTAATTTGTGACCCTGCTTCATGACTGCGGGGACTCCTGTGGATGTGTGCTTCCTCCCCACCTGGAACTGTTTCTTTTTAAGAGCAGACTCTGCTCTGACTTCACAGGGGGTTTCACACGCAGCTCTTTCTCACTGCTCTGACATTTTTCTTCCCACTTGGCCGTAAATTTCCATCACGACTCCTCGTATCTGTGCGCCTGGTGCACCACTGATGCGCCTCAGGCCTCCAGCTCTGGGACTCGAGGCGCTAGCCAGCGGCACAACTCAGTTTCTACAGAATACCCTGTGACTCTCAGCCCGGCCACTCTGCAGCACATGAGAGAAAACATCTGTTCTCTTTCCATTTCTGCTCATTTTCAGATGGCTGACTCCACTGAAACCTGACCTGTGTGTTCTTGCATCCAGGCTGCCGGGGGACAGAGGTGCCACAACACAGCCCGTAAACCTGGCTCAAGGCCCAACTGGAGTCCTGGGTTCACCCGCCTCAGCGTCGCCCATCACCACGTGTATCATCCTTCTCGCCGTGGTCTGACATCCAACCGTTTGGGGCAGGCCGGACCCAAAAGAGAAAATGGAAAATACATTTTATGAACAGATAACACATTTTTGGAGTCACTACTTTAAACATTTTGGATAAAGATTCACATACAAGACTATTTTTAGATGAGCTGTTTCTCCTACTTATCGTACTGATTTCCTGGGGGAAAGAAACATATTTTACAAAAGGGAAAAAATAAGGAGCAACTCTAAATTTTCCCTCAAGAGTAAAATACTGACTGTCTGCCCCTCACCGCATGTGGTGGCCTTCTACAGGAGGATCCTCCCGGGCCCTCTTGTGCTAAAAAGTTCTGGGAACTTCCCATCTCAATCACAGGACTGGTCCCCTGGCCGATGAAACCCAGCCTGCCTCCCTCCCCCGGGCCACAGCCAACTGGACGAGCCATGAGCATCTGACCTAAGTAGGCCCATCAGATCATTTGTTGGGAAGTTGGGGAATGAGACTCAGCTGATAAGTAAACGGGAGCTGTGGTGTGGCTGTAGTCTACCACATGGACAAGAGAAGCAAACAGCCAGGCTTGCTTGTGGAGAGAAGAATGGAGTGGCCATTGTCTCATGAATAGCCCTGTAGCCTTATGATAAACGGCCCAACTTTGTCTTCTACCAGTGCAAGTGGGTTGCTATTTCTTACAACCAAATCGCCCTACCTGAGATACCTATTGTACTTTGGGGTAAATATTAGATGTTAGAAATTCACAGACAAGTTCCGATGGCCTGGTCTTTGGGTTCATAGTTGACAAAATCTGGAATCCCCACTCCAGCTCTCTTATCAGCACTCCAAGCATTCTCTCCTTCATTATGGGGGGTGGGACCCAGTGACGCACAGCAGGAGAGTCTCCTGGCCTCATGTGCCGACACAGGGAGGGCTCAAACTTCAACCCCACATTTGGAGATGGGGTGGGGGGTGGTCCTCATGTCATCTCTCCCTGCCTTTCTTCCTTGCAAGATTAAAAAATATAAAACTGGGGGGCTGGCCCCATGGCATGGTGGTTAAGTTTGGTATGCTCCCCTTCGGCAGCCTGGGTTCGCAGGTTTGGATCCCTTGCGTGGACCTAGCTCACTCGTCAAGCCATGCTGTGGTGGTGACCCACATACAAAGTAGAGGAAGATTAGCACAGATGTTAGCTGAGGGCTAATCTTCCTCAAGCAAAAAAGGAGGCTTGGCAATGGATGTTAGCTCAGAGTGAATCTTCCTCACTGGATCATCTCTCTCTTTGCATTTCAGAAGATCTTAGACATTTGAAGGACGCACATGGAGCCTTTGGAAATGAAGACTGCCCATTCACTTAGTCCCACATTTCTCTACTGCTGAGGCTTCAACCCAAGAACCTCCTTTGTCTTCAGCTGCCAGTTCCAGAAATGCTGTCCTCACTGAACTCTTTAGCATGGAGATTTCAGAGCTGTAAGAGTTTAGGGATTATATGCATTGGCCTATGCAATTTAGATGAAGAAGCCAACCCTTTGAAAGGATAAATCAATGCCCTAAGTTATAGAACTAATTAAAAGCAGATTTTGGGACTAAAACTCAATTTTCCCAACTTGTAGTCCAAGTACTCTTCATGGTCGTAACTATTTTAAATTACTTTTTAATCATATATCTTAGCCTTCTCTAGAATGCCTCTTTCCAACCATCCTGAGTCATCCCCTTAGGCTGTGTGCTTAACTGGATTGCTCTGAGTCTTTAGGACAGCTTAGAATCAAAAGCCCTTTCTGGCAATATAAACCCACAGTTTTCAGAAGTTTCTCTCCGACTGAGCCATAGGCAATTTCTTTCTCCTGGACTGTAGGAAATCATTAAAATTTCCCTGTTCCTTTTGTCTTTTCTTTCTTCCTCTCTGACCCACAGGAAAACATAGATGATGTTACATCTAGTCATGATTGGAAGCAGAGGCATTTCCACATTAGCAGCATGAATCCCCAGACTTGTCTGATCAGGAGAAATGGTCTCAACCTCTACTTTTCATGTATGTGTTTGTCTTTGTTTGGCAAAGCTCATGCTTATTACGACACCTGACAAAGTACTGAATTTGGGCTTGGGGTGTTTGCCCAAAACACCATGCTGTTACAAATGCTTTGGGGATCCAGGATCCTGGGGGAATTTCCACAAACTGTTGAGCCAAATTAGTAGGCTAGTGTGAAAACAACTCATTGGTCATCCACTTGTACTGTGCTTCCCACAGCACAGGAACTTACAGACTTGGAAGAAGAGTCTGCTGTCTGTCAGGACCCTAAATAACTTCCATGGAGCAGGCAGCATCGCTCCCCAGCTCAGTGCTGCCTCCTGGGGGACCAGGGGGTTCTTTCTCTACCCTCCCTCGTCTTCCTTCCTTCACTCAGAGACTGTAGGAAAGACCACGTCAGGAAATGTGTGTGTGCTTGTGTGAGTGTGTGAGCGTGTGCATGTGTGTGAGCGTGAGAATGTGTGTGACTGTGTGCATATGAGTGTGTATGTGTGTGCTTGAGTGTATGTGAGTGTGAACTTGTGTGAGACTGTGTGAGCATGTGTATGAGTGTGACCTTGTGTGAGTGTGTGCGTGAATGTGAGCATGCATGTGTGTGACTGTGAATATGTGTGAGTGTGTGAGAATGTGTGTGTGCATGTGTGTGCATGCGTGCCTGTGTGAGTACGTGTGCATCTATGAGTGTGTATGAGTATGTGCCCGTGTGAGTGTGCATGAGTGTGTGCACAATGAGTGTGTGTGAGCTCATGTGTCTGTGTGCACATGTATGAGCATACACGTGTACGTGTTTTGCAGAGTATTGGTATGAGAATTGACTTACAGATCTCTGAGAGGGGACAGATGATCTTAAAATAGGCCTAAAACGATTTAAGAACAATTTATAATGACTGCAGCATCCTACCCTAGAGTACGAAAGCGTGAATGGTTAAAGACGTGGTGTTTGAGACAGTGAAGCTCAGTCTGTAAACAGTTAGAATATTATCTCTGCCATCCACCAGAATAGTCTCCAGAGAAGTGAAGAGTTGTATGTGAAAATCTGAATTAGCAATTTATGGATTAGAGATGGTAGGTTGAAAACACACATCATTTCACATCTCATTCTCTTGTGAAAATGCAGCAAATCTAAAATAAGGGAATTTTGTTAAAAAAAAATAGATAAATCCACAAGGATGAGACATCCAGGAGGGGATAAAATAGCAATAAAATTCTGGAAGACGGAGAGCCGTGGATTAGGGGTGACTGAGTTAGCAGATACAAAAGAGCCGCCAGGCAGCAGAGGGGAGAGCAGAGAGCAGCCTGAGCTGTGTTGCAGAATCTCAACACCCGGTATTGCAGCCCAGCCACCTCTGGGACCGTGGCTGAGGGTGGAGCTGAAACCAGCAAGATGGTGAGGACTGTTTGAAAAGAGATTCAAGGGCTCTCTGGGTGCCTTCCACCACCCCCTGCCTTTGGGCACGTGCCCCGACCTCACAGGGGCAGATGCCTGTGCCGTTGAAGGGACACCGGGTTCCACTGAGGTCACAGTAGCTGTGCTGAAATGTAACTCAATTCCCGGCAGCACGGTGAGTGCTACATGTAGGGATCCCCCAGCCCTCTCTCACCGTTTAGCTCCCACCTGTCGAAGCCCCTGTGCACGTGAAGGAATTAGAAGACTTTCTGCCTACCGGCCTCTAGAGTGCTGAAAATGCAGAAATAAGGTGCTCCCCAACAAGTGGCTCCACCAGGTAACCCCCAATGAAGGTGAGACACGACGGGTACCACTCATCTCTGCACTTCCAATCAGCCTTTACGTCCCCTGGTCTTAACGTGACCAGGCACCCAGAACGGAATGGACACCTAATGGAAGCCCCCAGCATGAGAGACGACACCCAAGAACACAAGTGGAAAAATACAGCTTGGAAGGGGCAGAAATTATTCTGACAGAAGAAAAGGAACTCTGGCATTAACGTCTTCAGAGAGATAAGAAGATACTCCACCCCTGAACCAAGAAGAGGGCTCCACAGAAAAAGAACATTCAGAAAAAAGAACTCAAGAAAAAAATAGTTTTTAATTGCTAGCAGAAATTAAAAACTCACTGGAAGATTTGAAAGACAAAAAAAAATTACAACGAGGTGGAACATAGGAGAGAAAATATTAGAATATTATGAGATGAGCCCAGAAATTTGAACATCCAAATAAAAGGAGTTGTAGAAGGGGAAAATACAGAAAATTGAAAAATCAACAACCAAGTAATTCAAGAAAATTTCCCGGGCCAGTGACACATGTGTTGGCAGATGGAAAGATCTCGCCAAGTGCCCAGCACAGTGGATAGAGGCAGCCACACCACGGCACGTCCATGTGAAATGTCGGAACTTGCAGCGATGGGAAGATGCTCGGAGTTTCAGAGAAAAGCAAAGCTGAGTGCAAAGCCTTTGGATTTCTCAAAAGAAACACTTGGGTGTAAGAAGATGATGGAGAGATGCCTTCGGGATTCTGAAGGAAATCAATTTCTAACATGAAATTCCACACCCAGTGAAATTATCCATCAAGAGTCAGGATAGAAGAAAAACATTTTTAGATGTGCAAGGTCTTAAAAACTCTGCTGCCCACACACAGTTGCTCAGGAAGCTGGTGGATGCTATGCTCCAATGAAATGAAAGAGTAAACAAAAAATAAAATGCTTGGGAGAGAAATTGGATCACTGCCGAGAGAGGTGAGCAGGGGACCCAGACGATAGCCGGGCACCCCATCCAGAACCCTGCAGCCTTGGTCACACTCATTTCACCCCAGGACAGAGATCTGACGAGAACTTTATCTGGTTTGCTTGATGGGGTGGTGAGGTCCCCTCTCTCTCCCACGTGTGGTGCCCAGGGTCGGCAGAGGACACTCACTCATCCTAAAAGGCCATCTGCTCTGACCCACAGCTCGAGGAAGGAAGAGGACACAGCTTCCTGCTGGGCATCCCAAAGTTGCTCCTAAAACATCCTCACAAATGCTGCAAACCCGTGAGTCCTGGACCACTGTGGCCCTCATGGGGCCCTTGTGCATCTCAGGAGAGCCAAGGCCATCACAGCCCAAAGACCCTGGTCTTGTCTTCGAGCTTCCCGTGGGAGGACGCTGTCCCCTGTCTGTGCACAGACAGCATGTGCTGGCTTCTTGCCTTCCCACAGCTGAGTGGACATGCACACACATGGGCATGTGTATTTGAGGATATAGACACACAGACACACATATAGATTTTAGGGTACATACACAAGCACGTGTATCCTATACATGTATCCACATATATTTACACTAATATAGACAAATAGATAGATAGATTATATACAAAAGTGGCAAATTGATAAAGAAAAGTGATGATTAAGACACGTGCCCAGGTGGTGACGACCTCTGGGGACAAGATGGAAGGTTGGATTGCAGAAGGGCTTTTTTCTCTATCAGTTTGGGTAAGTTTAAATTAATAATTAATTACAAAATAATACTTGAAAATCTTCCTTAAAAAATTAGAACCTTACAAATAAGTTCCAATGTCAGATTCTTCCCCCACATCCATATCCTCCTCCTGAATCTGGTGTGTGTTTTCTCAGTTCATTTCAAATATATATATACATATATACACACACACACACACACACACACATATGAGCATTATTGTGTTTGATCAAAAATAAAATGCGGCTATGAAATAAGACTGACTTTGTTGTAAACTGTCCTCTCAGGTTGTAAACATAAGAATTTCTTTCTCAGAAAGGAATAGCCTCCTGCAGTGAAGGCAGTCACGGCAAATACTCACCAGGATCTTCTGCACTGTAGTTAAAATTCTGTATTATGGTTAAACATTAATAATGGTGTATTGTTTTAATAGTTATACCTAGAAAGTAGCCTTAATTATCTTTCTGATCTTAAGTATCTATTAACCTGATAGAAAAAAAGAGAAAATCCATATTGATTATTGCATGTGCTGTCTCTGGATTTATTTAATTGCAAAAGAAAATGTGAGAGAAAGGGCAGAACTCTGACAAAGTTATCATTTGAAATTCTTAAAATCCATGGGATTTTGATAACGACGGACTGGAAGCAGCACTGTCTGCGCAGGTCTGTGTGTGAACAACTTGGATGAGTCTTTCGTTGAGGTGGGTGGGCCCAGAGATTTCTTTGGATTCAGCGAACACTTCTAATTAAACATGAACCATTTGAAAAAGTAATTTCAGTAATATTGCCAGGCATTTTTCAGCTTGGTTTTCAAAGCATGATAATTTTAAGGAAAATTTGATCCACATGTTTGGATAACTTAAATTTGTACATTGGACAGCTATTTTTAAAATTATTTAACATGTAAGAGGTTTTATTTCCTAAAAAGAGAAGTCACACTGCTCTATCCATATGGTTGCCAAACGAATCTGAATAACCTAAATTCCGGTTTCCATTGGCGTTAGAAGGCTATGGATGTGGCTTCAAATGAGAACCACTTCCAGCCTGGCTGACTCCATCTCATGCGTCTACACAGCCTGTCCCATGTGGACGGGAGGTCCTGCACTGGCACATAACTGGGTTCGTGGGAAGCCCCCTCGCGGTGGGATTTAAGATGAGACGGCTGCAGTGTTTCCAGTGCTGCCTTCCCTCTGCTCCATGGGACCTCCCTTCCCCCCTGCCCATGTCATTTGCAAAGATCTCATGGCTGTGGCCACGTTTGGTTATTAAAACTCAGTTCAGATGGCAGGTCCAGGTTCAGAGTGGTTTTAATCCCACCTCCTTTCTCTCTTCTCAGCCCTGGCTCAGGGAGCCCCCACTGTCAGGCCAGAGCTGGGGAGAGTGGGTGGGGGCTGCTGTGAGACACCTGCCACCCCTCTCGAAAGCCTGGCTTGGAGTGTTGGGCTGGGAGGAGGGGGTGGGCTGGTCTCAGGTTAGGTAATGGGGTGTTGCTGTAAGCCTCTCTGGGACCGTCCTGCTTCCTGGGCCAGCAGTGGCAGGCCGGGTGTGCTCTCTGTGTGGCAGGGCCAGCATCTTGGCACACTGGGCACACACGGGGGCTCTCGGTGGGGACCTGCCCGCCTCTCCACTGTGTGTCTCCCTGGCACGGGGGTCCCTCTTTGCTTTGACTTCTTCCTCACCCCCCGGTTCTCGGTTCTCGCCACCAGCAGACATTCTGCAGCCTTGTGCTGAGGCCTCCTTACTTGGAGTCAGCCCCTGAGGGAGCTGCCTGCCATGGCTCCACCTGGTGCTCACGGCCGTGAACACTGGGTACTCACTTGCTTTTCATGCCGAAAGGAGAAAGTTGACTACTGTCCCGCCGCCCCCTCTCTCCAGCCGCCCATCTCTGGGTCCCTGCTCTGATGGGCACAGACGTGAAGTCCTAAGCAGATGTACAACCAGGGAAGGAGTGCCGGTGTCACCTTTGTTAACCATCCCAATCCCTATGGTGTCTTCTTCCCCAGACATGGCTGAGTAGAGAGCATCCCGTCCTTCTGTGGCAGTGAGGCGTGGGAGGCCAGTAACCGTGGCTCAGCAGTGGTTTGGAGTGGCATGGCGTTAGCCGCTCACAGCTGCCCAGGTTATGGGTTCATTTTCTGTGGGTGTTGGCCTCCCCTGGCTCAGAGATGGCTGAACATCCCCAAGCGTCATGTCCTTCAGGCCTAAAATGGGCCTGCACCATCTCCTGTCAGCACCATCTCCTGCCAGCACTACCTCCTGCCAGCACTACCTCTTGTCTTGCTTTGAACAGTCACCTTCCCTGACATTTCATCGTCCAGACGAGGTCTGGGCTGAGCTCAGGGGACTCTGCTGAGGCCTGAGGGGAATCGGGTCCTCTTAGCAGGGAATAAATGTGGGCAACAGACATGTCCTCACAGGAAAGAGGCTGTTCCTTCCTCTCATGTATGAAATTGTCATATAACCTTGCATTCTGTACTATAACACATGTACAATGTTTAAGGTTTTACTGCAGTTCAGATGTTCCCTGAAAGATTGGACATATATATTTATAAAATTCAAGTTCCAAATGCACAGCGGCTGCACATCAGCTTGTCGTTTATTTTTTGCCTCCTGACTGCAGAAGCTGTTGGCATGGAACTGCAGTAAAGCTGGACCTGGTAGACAGTGAGGAGTGGAGCGTGGGTGGCAGGACTGGAAGGTGACACTGGCGGTGTTTGTCATCCGCTGCCCAGAGATGTCTGGGGTGTGAGGGGCCGCCCTCACCCCACACAGGGCACAGCCGCTGTGACCCCGCTTCTGGGCCTCGGCTCAGTCCCGGGCAGTCTCAGAAGTCCCACCTCACGTCCCAGCCCCCCGATTTCCACAGGGTTCCTTCTCTGTGCTGCCACCCCAGAGACACCAGTCTCTCATTGCAGCCATGGCATGAGTTTGTTCTGGACACAACTTCCATTTTAATTGTTATCATTAATCAAATTGACCTGCTAAAAGGCTCATCTCTACTTTTTGCAATATAGACAGCTTTCACATGAACACTTTCTATTTAATGCCCTTCTCTTAGATGAAGAAGATGTGTTTTCCAGATTTCTTTTGAGAGGGTGTGAAACTGTAAGCCTTGTTGTGTGTCCCCTAAAAATCTAAAATCAGAGGAGGTGAAAGTGGGACATCAGAGCATACCACAGCAAGACTCTTCTCTTCCCGTCAGAGAGCCGTCTGAGGACAGAGAGCATTTCCCCCGTGAAGAGATTTGCTCAGTAACAGAATGATTAGTGCAGAAAGCCACACCTTCACTTAGTGGCTGATGTTTGTAATATTACTGTTCTGGCTTTTTGCAGTGGTGATGTTACAGAAATTCCAAACTTTCTGACCACATGTATTCACATTCATAAGTAATGCTACTTAAGTTTTCTTAGATGATATAACTGTCAATGAACTATTTGTCATAGTGACCTCAATCACTAGTCCAATATTCACTTCATTTTTGGTTTAAAAGCTTTTTTTTTTGTGAGGAAAATTGGCCCTGGGCTAACGTCCATGCCCATCTTCCTCTACTTTATATGGGACGCTGCCACAGCATTGCTCGACAAGCGGTGTGTTGATCTGCGCCCGGATCTCTGAAGCAGAGTGTGCAAACTTAACTGCTATGACACTGGGCTGGCCCCAGTTTAAAAGTTTTAAAAGCTTCACATGCTGAAGAAATATTCCAATGTATCAAATTATGATAGGGAAATTTTGCAACATAGTAAAATTTTATTAAACAAGATACTTATATTGTATTACACTTTGTTAAGGTTAATTTTGTGGTTGGGTGCTAATCAGATGTAACTTTGTGTGTTTAAGAATATTCATGCCCTCTGCCAGTGAACCTCCCGCACTGGCGGCGTGGGCACAGATTTCTCCTCCTGGTGGAACTCGTGTCTGGGAACAGCACAGGACCATCACTCTGAGGATCGGGAAGCACCATCCTGTCGGACACCAGTTTTGCCTTTCCTGGTTGCCTCAACAATAGTAAAGAAGTGTGTAAATTTGCCCCCAACAGGGCATTACTCAATGAGCAGTGCTTCATCCCTGTCACCTCGGTGAGATTCTGGCCCTGAGTTGACAGAGGAGGGACCAAAGCCCAGGGACTTTCAGGCGATTGTGTGGGAACAAAACACATGTCCAGGACGGCCCGGCATGGAGTTCTGTGGTCCCTTCCTCATGAAGCCGACAACTCCCGCCACTGCCCCTGATGTCACTTGTTCCCTTCGTGCTGAGAGCTCTTGTTATATTTGCCTGAGAGATTCTCTCTTTTTTCTGTTTTATGTCGAGGCCTCTTTTTCACGATGGTCTCGAAGCTGATCCACGCAAGATAGTTTTTTTTTTTTTTGCCAAAAGCTTTCTTCTATTTTAGAAGACAATGTAGTTAGTTTTGATGCTCAAGTAAGATTTGAGAGATACATATTTTTACTCATCCACATATGGGTGAAGTATGAATGTCAGGTGAGGCCACCTTGGACGGGTTTAGAGGGACAAGGCTGGAAGGCCTGTGATCAAGCTTAAAGGAAGGCAAATCTTTTAAAACCTTGAAAAAGGAAAAATAGCCCTTAGGAAAAAAACTGGGGAAAAAGACAAGCAAAAACCCAAACCAGATAAGTAGAAGGAAAGCCACGATGCTGTGGTGTCGCAAATGCCAAGGAGAGGAGAGTTCTGGAAAAACTGGGAAAGGTCGACTGTGAGGAATGCAGCTGAGATAAGGACCGAACTATGTGCTTTGGGTTGAGCAGATGGAATCACTCTGGTGTTAACAAGAGCTGTTTCACTGGTGTTGGGGGCTGAGGAGGAGGTGGGAGGCCAAGGGCTGGTAACTATGCAAAAAAACTTTTTGAGAAGGCGGCCTCTGGAGCAAAGGAGAGAGAAGGAGGTTGGTGATCAGAGGGCCATGTGGGGACTGGAGGGAAGTCTGAGGTGAGGGAGGCTTGAACACACAAATGTCGTTCTGGATGGGTTCTGAGGGTCTCTGGTGTCGTGCACGGCTTCTGAGGTGAAGGGTGGGGCCCAGCACGAGAGCAGAAGGAGGTGAGCTTCCCGTGTGTCCTGCAGACCTGCAGGCGTGGAGAGCAGCCGGCCGGTGCGATTACACGGACAGATCTGGGAGGAGCACGTGAGATCCTGGGAAGTGCCCCAGACTGTCAGGGAGACTCAGAGCCCGTCTGGGGCCAGCGATCATGGTCCGTGGTGGAACTGGCTTCCGCGCTGTGGGTCTTCTCCAGGAGTGCTGGCAGCTTGCATGCAGGCAAAGAGGAAGGAATGGTTGGGTTCACTTAGGGTTGAGTTTTCTCCAAGCGGATGAGACAAAAAGTTAGGGAGAACCTTGTTTAGGGCATTGGAAAGAGGGCTAGGTCTTCTATTGTAAGCTGGATGACAACTGGTGAGAACACAGCACAGAGCTGGTATGATGGCTGATTTTCCCTGTCCACGTGGACAGGCCACGGCACCCAGTGTTTGGTTAAACACCAGTCTAGATGTTGCTGGGAAGGTATCTCTAGATGAGATTAACATCTAAATCAGTTGACTTTGAGTAAAGCAGATGACCTTCCCTAATGTGGTGGGCCACATTCAATGAGTTGAAGGCCTGAAGAGAAATGACTGAGGTCCCCCGAGGAGGAGGGAATTCTGCCTCCGGGCTGTAACGTAGAAGTCTTGTCTGAGTTTCCAGCCCTCAGACTCAAGACTGCAGCCTCAACTCTTCCCTGGGTCTCCAGCCTGCGTGTGGGGCCGCCCTGTAGATTTTGGACTTGCCAGCCCTCACGATCTTGTGAACCACTTCCTTAAAATAAATCTCTTTAGTTTATCGATGATAGATCGATAGATAGATAGATAGATAGATAGATAGATAGATAGATAGATCTCCTATTGGCTCTGCCTCTCTGGAGAACCCTGACTCGACAGCTGGTTGATGGTGAGCATTCCACTGGCGGAACCAATGAAATGCAGTCTTCAGACGGGTAGGGAGGAGGGAGGGGAGTTGTGACCAGACAACAGGTGAAGCTCTGCAAGTGATCCCAAGGACCAGGATGTGTCTGGAGGAGGGAAGGCTGAGGGCTGCTGGGGACCGGCAGGGCAGCGTAAGCAGAGAGACAGGGCTTGGAGTGCATGTCCCTGTGGACACTGAGTCATCCAGGAAAGTGGCAGAAGTCACAGCTGAGAGGAGGACTAAAAGCCGGCAGAGCATCTGATGAGCCGGTGAGAGAAACCAGGAAGCTGAGAGAAGACAGCAGCCAGGAGGGCTCCAGCTGGGAGGCTCCAAGGGGTGACCCTGTTTTATTGGCATAAAGGGGAAAGGAGGGATATGGGGCGTTTTTGACAGAAAGGGAGAGTATTTTGGAAGGAGAGCAGCACAAGGACTTATCATCAGGTCAGCGACATGTGAGTGGCTTGTGAAGAACAGGAGCATACAAACTACCTACAAATAGAGACTCGAAGAGGAGACTGGAATGTGCTACATACAGGTCTCAAATTAATGCTACAAGAGCCAATGTTTTTGAAACAAGACTGGCAATATTGACAGAATCGTCAGAATTAAAACCAGGTTCATTCAATGGAAAATAAAACGAGAAGAAAATTCTAATTCTAAGAACGATGACATCAGTGAGAAGTAATCACACAGAAGAGAGAGATTAAAAACATCTTATAATTACAGCTGTGTTGTAATTTTAACATGACATTACAAAAATAATCCATGTGGAATTTAAGAAGGTGGGGATGAACTGACCGTGCAGGTTTTTAATGTTTTAAGAAGATGTTTTAATATCATTGTACAACTCCCTTTTCTGAAATGTTTTTCTGATAAATGCTATTAGTGAAAAACAATAAAAGTGACAAACGCAATTTTGATTTAAAGTGCCTTCATAATTCCCCAAAAGGTCGATATTAAAATGTCCTAAGCTCTCTTCATACCTTGAGCTCTGGTGTGTTGTGTGCAGAGAGTCTGACACCTGGGGCGATTTGAATTTGGTTTCCTAAGAAGAACAATCGTTGCTCCATCCGCGCAGGAGGGTGGGCTGTGATCAGAGCAGAAACTTTTTAGTAAAATTAACTCTGCTCACATTTTCCTCACCAGAAATCCAAATCATTCCTTTTGCAACAAAACAATCACAGTAGAACACATTCGCCAGCAAAACAAAGTTCAGAGGCAAAATTTGGTACAAATTCTGAGGCTGGGACGATAACAATGACTCGTCACCACAGGAATGTCACAGGCCCTGCCTGGTCATGCACTTCTGGCGTGGGGCGTGGTTGTTTATGCCAGGCGCAAGAAGCCACTTGAACTCATGGCCTTTGACTGAACGTTTTTTGCAAGACCTGCATAAATCATTTCTTTAAAAATGGCATCCTGGGCGTGGAGACAGCCTGCTTTTCACAGGGGTTTTTGTGTGCGAGGGCACTTCTCTTTCTTAGGGGAGAGAGACTCTGATTTTAATTCCCTCTGGCCCCCATGCCTGTGCAAGCTCTCCGTCTTCCTAAACACTCTGGTTTTTGACCCCGTTTGTGGTTATCTTTTAGACCAATATTTTTCCCTGTGATTAATAAACTGGAAGATGAGAAACTAAACAAATAACGATAAGGACATGTCTTACTCAAATTATCCCCCACTGCTTCCTCGAATCTTTGTCAAGTCAAATTTAACCACTTTCTTCTAGAAATTCTTCTTTAAATATCTTCATGCTCTTCCAGAAGCCAATATTTCTGAGCCACAGAAACCACTAAAAATAATAAAAAAAGATAAATCAGACTTTATCAAAGTTGAGAACTTCTCTTCATCAAATGACAACATTAAGAAAGTGCAAAGGTAGGGCACTGTCTTTTGTATCCAAGAACCCCCTTTTGTATCCAGAACCCCTAGAAATCAATCAGAAAAAGACAATCAGCCCAGTTTAAGAGCTGAGCTACAGCTTGCATAGGAACTTCTCAAAACAGGATGTCCAGAAGCCGTTGAGCATGTGAGAGATGATCAAGATCATTCGTTATCGAGAAACATAAAGTAAATCCACAGTAATCGAGAACTGCATACTCACCAGAATGTCTAAGACTAAAGAGACTGAAAACACCAATTTTTGGCAAAGATGTGGCAATGAGAACCCTCACCCACTGCTGTGGGAATATAACGTGGTTCCACCATTTTGGGAACATTTTCAGCCATTTTTGCTAAATTTAAATATACACCTACCCTGTGATGCAACAATTGCACTCCTGGGTATAACTACGAGGCGTGAGTCAACAGGCCTACAAAAAAGCAAGTGTGAGAGTGTGCACTGAAGCTTTCTTCATAATAGGCCCAAATTGGTGACAACTCAAGCGCCCATAACCAGGAGACGGGATACATAACTTGTGGTTCAGCCGTGTGGTGGAAAACCAGGGTGTGATGAAAAACAATGACCACCAGTCTACACAACGAGATGGGTGAATCCTACAGATATTATGTCGTGTGACAGAAGCTGGACACCAAAGAGTTCACAGCATGGGTCCATGTCTATGAGATCAACCAGAATGACAGAGATCAGAACAGAAGTTGTCTCCAGAGGGGAGGACAGACTGGGAAGGGCAAAGGGAAAAACAAGTGCTACATGTAGGACAAAGTGTGAGCATATATAGCAGGCATGGTAAATATTTGATAAATAGGAACTGAGGGAATAAATAAATGGTTTTGGTGCATGTACAGTAGGCCAAGTAGTGTAATTCTGAGGTAAAATAACATGGGTTATTTCATTTAATCCATGCAAAAACCTCGGGTAGTTATTAAACCACTTTGTGCCTCGGTTTCCTCCTCTCTTAAAGGAGGTAATAACAGAATCTACCCACAGTGCTACTAAAGTGGTCTTGCACATTGTCAATATCCTGTTTATGTTTTCTGTTTTTCCTCCATTTTCCTATTGGAGTGTTTACTTTTCTTTTTTATTTGTAAGAGCTCTTTACATATGAGGGGCATTAGTTCTCTGCCTGACATACATTGCCACTACTTTTTCTTGTCCATTTTAACATTTGTAAGCCTGGCTGTCACTTTGCTGCTGCTCTGCAACTGCTTAGGCAAAGTTCACTGGGGATCTCCTAACTGCCAAATCCAATGGATCCTCTTAGACTTTAACTTACTCCCTGTAACTTTGGCCCAGATACGTCTCCATCCGTCTTCAGCTATTTTCCTGCCTTGCTTTATAATACAGCGTTCTCCACCTGGTTCCCCGGCTCCCTTTCTAACTGTTATTTCTCAGTCTCTTTTATAGACTCCTTTTCCTTAAAATACCCCAATGTCATTAAGTGCTTCAAATTGAGCATCTTTTCTAAGGATATCAAAATTCCTGAGAACAACACTCCATGGTGCAAGGGCATTAAGGAAGGCATGTGATAAATCCCAGGTGTGGCAGCCCTGACATCTGAGAGAGACGGAGGAAAGCCATTGGGAAGGTCCAGGGAAAGAAGAAAAAGATAACGGCCAGCTCTAATCCACATCCCATTGACCAGGAAAAGGTACTCCCAGTGCTGGGACCTCACAGAGCTGCAGGGGTGTTAGAAGCTCTGGGTTATCACAGGCCTTGATTCCCTAAGAGATCACAATAGAGCATCCTCAGGTCAACGCTGTGACCATCCCAGTGCTGGGAGGAAGCCTGTGGCCTGTCCTTGAGCATGGCCTGTAGGGGAATCCTGGTATGAGGTCTCTCAGCTCATGACTTTGGGAGCTCAAGGATTCTTTCCTTCCCTTCAGGGCAAGCAGGGCCTTTAAGCCTCTAGTTCTGGATCTCCTAGCCCCACGGATCTAAGGTTCTGCCATCAGCCTCCTCACTCCAGCTGTGCTGTGCGTTCAGGATTCCAGTCAAGACCCTGCTGATTGCCTCTCCTGTTAATTCGACAAAGCGGGTGGGTGGAGTCCCTCAATCTGGGGACGGACCCCCACTGGCTGATAGGCTGGGACACAAATACTCGTCAACTGCCTCATCCTCTCCTTGACTCAGCTCTGGAAGGAGCCAGGCTCTCGCCTGTGCCAGCTGCCCTAACACACACATCTGTGTTTATAGGCCTGCCGTGTCGAGGAGCTGAGGCCCGGCAGAGCTCCCAAGAGTCTCAAGCTTCTCTAGGTGTCTGTTCTGCATCTGTTCTCCTGCGATGGGGAGCAGTGTCCTGTCTCCTGGTGTTCACCTGTTATTTCTTCTCACATTACAGGTGCCCTTGGAGGCTGCTGTCCACACGTCTGCCAAGACATCCACCTGCCGACATTTCAGATTTTTATCTTCAACACAAGGGCTTTGTCCCAGAGACATGCTTGCCCACGGACAGCTCCACTTGGCTGTCCCACAGACACTTCCAAGTCTACGTGCTTGAACAGATATCGTTTTTCCCATCAGAGCTGCTCCTCTTGTATTCTCTGTCTTAGCAAAGGCAGAACCATGCAGGTGACAGCTGTGGAGACTGTGACATCTGTGACTCCTTGGAGACTCGCCCTTACTCTCAACGGCCCCCTCTGATCAGCAAGCACACTCTGAAGATTTGATGTTCCTGGGTCTCTCTCCCCATGTCCCTCCCTTCGCCCTGCTCCCAGTTCTCACACGGACAAGCCCAGCCATCCTCTGACCACCTCCCCCTCCTCTTGCGTTTGCAGAGTAACTGTTCTAAAATACAAATCCAATTAGGCTGGTGGTGGGTTTAAACTTAAGTAACTTCCTAGAGTTTGTGAAGGTCTGGATTCCCGAGGGCAGGATAAAGTACTGTGAGGTGGGCTCAGGGAAGCTGGCACCAGCTGCCCCGGGGAGGGGAATTGTCTGTTCAGGAAAACGCCCTGGTGAGGTATGGAAGGTGAGGCCCTAGGGCTGGGTTTTCAGGAGCAGTACAGAGAAATAAACACACAGGGATGTGGGCGGGGGTGGTGGTGGTGCGTGGAGCTGACAGGAGAGCGCAGGAGGGGAGGAGGGGCAGACAGCAGGAGCACCTGGGGACTGGAGAAGGCCAGGGCCATGGGGACA
Organism: Ceratotherium simum simum; assembly: GCF_057802395.1. Lineage (NCBI taxonomy): Eukaryota > Metazoa > Chordata > Mammalia > Perissodactyla > Rhinocerotidae > Ceratotherium > Ceratotherium simum. The sequence goes on from NC_141937.1 coordinate 1,114,571, forward strand.
TCCTGCTCACTCAGTTCTGCGGCTCTGTGGTGGGCCACTGTGTGCCAAGCCCCCAAATCCCCAGGAAAGGCCTCTCTTGCCTTGCGATCCGGCAGCTGGCATGGAGGTGGGAGACGGGGAGGAGGATCAGAAAGCCGCACCCAGGTCAGGTGGAATCAAGGCCTGTCCCAACGTGCCAGTGGGAGCAGGATGCAAACTCCTAGGGGCCCAGAGGCCGAGAGGCCCCCAGGTGCTCTGTCACCTCTATGGTGGTGACCTCAGACCCTTGCTCTGCACCTGATGCATCTGACATGTCCTGGCTGCTCGCCGACACCAATCCCTCCTTCCAAACTCAACTGGTCTCCTCTCGAGACCTTCCTGCCATAACTGCTGCCTCCCTCTTCACTCCGTCTTCTGTGAGTCACCAGAAACTGGATGACACGTGGTGTTTGTGCCTCTCTCTCCCGTTGTGTGGCAGGTGTTCTGAGCTGGACTCAAACTTGGCTGAACCCAGGTCCTTCCCATACTCCCACCACGACTCCCTGCTTGCTCCCAGACCCCCAAGAAAAGGCAAGCAAATGGAACCCCCACCTCAGTCCTGAACCCAAAGCACTTACTAGAACAGAAGCAGAGCAGGGTCCCCGTAGGGAAGGCGAGGGTCTCCCCCAGAGAAAGAGAGAGTCCTCCACAGAGAGAGGGTCCCTGTTGAGAAGGTGGGGCCCTGCAGAGAAAGAGAGAGAAAGGGTCCCCACAGAGAGGGAGGGTCCCCATGGAGAGGGAGGGTCCTTGCAGAGAAAGGCTGAAGACACTGTCCTGACCAGCCCTCGACCCCTGGGTGAACGTTCTGGGGTCCATGCAACTGTGGGGCTGGCATGGCCGGGACAAGCCCCTTTTGGGCACAGCCAGACGGTGGGCAGAAGGAGTCCAGAGGGAGATGGCTGGGAAAGGGTCAGACAGCTGTGAGGCTGGGGAGACACGCGGCTGGAGGAGGCCCCCTGGGGGACACGGGCAGCTCTCCCTTAATTCAAGAGGCGGCTCAGACACAGCCTGGATGGTTTGAAGAGGGGCAGTGAGGAGCTTAGTGGTCATTGTCTGTGTTTTCTGGGGTGGGGAGAGGAATCAGGAGGACTGGGAGGACGTGGCCTGCTGAGGTCAGTGATGTCAGAGCAGCAGGGACAGTTAGTCCTTGGCCTGAGTTCACTCACCGCAGTGTTCACATGATGAGGAGGGGACAGCCCGGGGTCGGTGCCCGAGGTTGAGCGTGGTGACAAGATGAGGAATCGAGTGGGAGCCTCTGGGAAAAAGAGGCGTCTACACAGCAGCGTGTCACAGGCTCTGTCTCAGTCAGCTCAGTGTCTCCTCTTCTCAGTGAAACATGCGTCTTTGGGTAGATGAGCAGCGAGTCCTCGTCCCTCATCCTCGGAGTCCTCCTTGTCGTTATGCGGGGCCTGCACTGGGCTCAGGTGAGGCCTGGCTCACTCTATGGTGTCCTGCTGCCTCAGAGGTGCCTGACCAGGGACCGACACTTGGTCACCACCGCCGAGCTCTGCTCCTTGGAATCAACAGGAGTTCAAGTTGTCTAACCCTGACAGAACCCGGGCCTGGGAATCTGGGCTGTGGGGACCCCGCTCCCCTAGTCCCAGCACCTGGGACTCAGCTGCTGTCTAGTCGAGGCCTTGGGGTCAGAAAGGGACCCCATTTCTCAGAGACTGAAAGGTGCCTGTTGTCCAGCCCGGTGGCTTGGCTGGGGCCCCAGAGCTGTCACCTGCCACTTCCCTAAGCCCTAGCATGGGATCTGAGCTGGCTAGCACAGCCAACAACAGAGAGAGGTGGGCTTGGAAGTCAGAGGTGGGAGTTTAAAAAAGTCTCCGATACTGGCTTCACACCCATCTGGTGCTGGTGGTTTGAGTGGGGCCTCTGCACCAGCGAGGTGTAGACGATCACGCCTGGAATGAACTGAGCTGGGGCTGAGAGGGGCCTGGGAACGCACACTTGGAAAGACATGCCATGGGCTGCAGAGAGAGCTTGTAAAGAGCAGCCTGGCTTAGAAGCAAGCCGTCAGGAACCCTGGAGAATAACCTCTGGCCTCCGCCCTCATTGTCTCTTCTATGGAAAATCGTGCTCCCACGAACCTACAGTCCAGGAGATAACATGGTGAACACATGATTCTTTTTTTTTTTTTGTGAGGAGATCAGCCCTGTGCTAACATCCGCCAATCCTCCTCTTTTTTTGCCGAGGAAGACGGCCCTGGGCTAACATCCGTACCCATCCTCCTCCACTTTATATGGGACGCCGCCACAGCATGGCTTGCCAAGCAGTGCGTCGGTGCGCGCCCGGGGTCCGAACCAGCGAACCCCGGGCCGCCGCAGCGGAGCGCGCGCACCCAACCGCCTGCGCCACCGGGCCGGCCCCAACACATGATTCTTTTACATTTCTGGTTGTCATCGCAAATCTTTGCAAACAGTTACATGGACAAGAAAGGAACATTATGATACATGTTTTGTGATTTGACTACATTTGCCTTTCTTTTCTATGTTGACCTTTACTTAGCGACCAGAGTACAGTGTCCCCTGTGTTGCATAGTCAGAAGCGTGCCAGGGCGTGGCTGACGGGGTAAGTCTCAGCTCCCTCAGCAAAATTAATTCGTTTGGCGGCAGACAGTTTAACTTTGGGGTTGTTTGTCCTAAATCCTGTTCTTTCAAAGACTCCCTATTGACCTTGGACAGTTCCCCAGAGCCAGGCTGCCCGCTTTAGCTGGCCCAGTTCTCAGAGCGTGTGGTGGATGCGACCAGTCACACCCGGGTGACGGGCACGGGTCAGCGCTCAGTGAGAGTGGGATGAAGCCAGCTGCACTAGGGTCTCAGCCTCGGGGGGCAGCTCACGTGGTGGGAGAGTCACGCCTAATGTTTTACACAGTGAACACGTGCGTGCATGTGTGCGTGTGTGTGTGTGAGGGGGAGACAGAGAGAGACAGAGACAGAGAGAGAGACAGAGACAGAGAAACAGAGAGACAGAGACAGAGAGACAGAGAGACAGAGACAGAGAGAGAGAGGGAGAGAAGGAGGAGGAGAAGAAATCTAGGCAAGTTTCCCTTTCCCCCTCCCTCCCCTAGATGTCTTCAACCATGGAAAATGGAAAGCTAATCTATGTTGTCTAGACCTTCGTTTACTACGAGACCATCTGATGGGCCCCTCTCAGTGTCTCTCTGCTCTGCCTGCCTGATTGTCTTCGGGACGTGGTGTTTGAGACTCTCGTGTGTGTGAGGTTGTACCCGGAGCTGGGAACCAGATTGTGACGTGTGCTCTCTGCACTCCAGTGACCATCTATTGGGTGGAGGACTTTCTTGTCAATAAAGATTTCCCCGTGTGAAGGAGGCTCAGCGTGCTGGAGAGGCAGATGGCGAGGGGTCCCCAGCAGGCACCCAGGTCCACGGTGAGTCCTTGGGGCAGGAGGCGGGGTCGGGCACAGCAGCCTGTGCCATTTCCACCAGCTGCTCGTGGCCCCACCTCCACCCACAGCACGGTGTCAGTGAAGGTGCATGTCTGTGACAGCTCTTAGTGAGTGACGTGGGCCACAAAGGGGGACAGTGACGGGGGCAGGCTCCCCAGGCAGCTCCCTGGAGGGACTACCATTATCTGTAGTCCTGATGTCCCCAGGGCTTCCAGATCTGATTGTTTTTTCTTTTTCTTTTCTTTTCTTTTCTTTTTTTTGATTCTGTGAGCTGTCTCATAGCTTTCCAAACACTCTTTGTTCTTTGTTGTCTTTGCTTAAGTTTCCGGTCAGTTCTTTGGTATACCATGGTGGAGACAAGGCTAGTGAATAAGAAAGAACCAAGTAGGGGCAAGATGAAGGGAGTGAGAGATGGCCCATGGTTAGGCCTCGGGGATCCCACGCTGGGTTTGCAGTGAATGCTCCTAAAACACCACCCGCATCATGTCTGGTGAGACCACAGTTTCTACACATTGCTGTTCTAGGAGCCCATGCCTGCTGATGCCTTGTGTCTACACTGAAACAACATGCAGGGTCCCGATCAGTGGGGAGAAGATGGCCTGGCTCTCTTCCTTCTCCCCGCTGGGGTTCACTCCTCGGCAGACAGACAGTCTCTGGAACGTCCCGGCCGCAATGTTGCTGTCCTTGCTATGGCGAGGATTATCTGGTTTGCTGAGTGGAGGCAGTGGTTCCCAGAGTGTGGTCCCTGGGCCAGCGGCATTGGCATCTCCTGGAACTTGTCAGAGAGGCTGATCCTGTGCTGGCCCAGTCCAGACCCTCCGGGTCAGGATGTGGAGGCGTGGGGCCCCGCTGTCTGTTTAAGGAGCGCTCCACATGCTTCTGATGCTCGTTCAAGGCTGAGAACCACCCAGGTAAGGCGGCTCTCCACATCTTCAGGCATGAGAGGTGGACAGAGATAGTTTGGGGCTGTGAGGACACTGTAGGTCCTTTTCTTGCCGAGAAGTGACCAGAGTGGCCAAGCGTTGTCACCTGGAGACTTGAGAAGTGAAGTCAGGGGATGATAAAATAATTCCTGGTCAGTTATGTGTGGTCACCTTGTGAAGTAGAAAGAGCTATAAAAACTCCAGCTTCAGTCACAGGATTGCATGTCCTCCCTCCATATGCTCAAACGGGAAACTCATGAAGTGTCCACCGAGTCCTTACTGCTCTTTCTGCAAACTTAGCATTGGTTCCATCACTCTGGCCTCTGTGTGCATTAATGGTCACTTCACATTGTGACCTTCAGATTCATACTGTCTTAGCTTCCCTAATCTATTTCTGAATAACTTAATTTTCTGATAACAGTAGTTTCAAATTTTGTCTATGTAGATATAATAGCTGGAACACTTCCCTTAAGGATGCTGAAAAGTCATTAGTTGAAAAAATTGTTTTTAAATGTTTTGTTAGCTTTTGTGGCATTTGCCATTCTGCAGGACAGCAAACTAATATTGTTTTCTATAGACATCATAAGTTATTAGGAGCAATGGTGAAATTTGGATACAGTTTTGGGAGAACAAGAAACTGGGATTGAGCATCACTTGTTATACACCAGGGGTTGACTGGATACAGGTGTGTCTGGAACATTCTGTGTTCAAGGAGTCATTTTTTGATGTCCCTTCTCCTTAGGGAGAGACAGAGAAGGACAGTATTTCCTGCTGATAACGGCTTATGGGAACTTCTGGGATGCTTCTCCTGAAAGACCAGGAGATAGATTAGCATTCCACATGAAGATCTGTCAGGGAGGGTGACAGTGAGTGGATGGGGATGGGGGTTCTCTTCATCTATTAGGTTCAAGTCAAAAGCCATGTCTTTCCTGAAGCCCTTCCCCATCCTCCCAGCCTAAGACCCTCCCTCCCACCTGCTCCCAGCTTCCCTGGCTCATTTCCAAGACCCTCATTTTAGCACCTGTGGGCTGGTTGGTTTCACTATTCCCTGGGAAGGTGTTTTCTCCCTGGCTAGATGGTGAGAAACTTCAGGGCCAGAAGTCTTTTCCTTCTTCACGTCCATGAATAGAATAAATGCTCTCTCAAGTCATACTAAAGTGCTGGGATTTCTCAAAGATGAAGGTCAGACAGTTGATCATATTATAAGTATTCAGTGGGGACATTTGGCTCCTTAGTACCTTAGATAGATTCTAAGGTGTTACATCTAATGCTTAGCACTAGGAACTCTCAGAATATTATCAGCTTGTTGAAAAATTGTACATCGTGTTGGCTTAATTTTAAAGAGCTTTTATCTTAATTGTTGGAAACCAGGGTCCTCCTCCCCAATTCAGGCCTGATCATGTGGTCCCTTGACGTAAACAATTTCACGATGCTACGACCTGGAGGTGAGGGCTCTGCCCACTCTGACACCATCTGGCTTCCCCGGTTCCCACACAACCCTTTGCTCAAGCAACTCTAGAATAGTCTTCATTTCTGGACCCCTTCAGAACTATTCTCTCCCTGTGATCTTGCTCATTCAGTTCCCTTTTCCTGGTTTCCCCCTTGTGTTCCCTCATTTTTCATTTTTCAAGGCTCAGCTCAAAATACACTGTTTCCCTGGAGACTTTGTGACCTTGATTGGAGTGCATGCGCCTCTCTCTGCCCTGCTTCCCTTGACTTCGTTTAGCCATCTTTTGTGGTGTTTATGTACTCTGGGGCCTATTTCTCTTTTTAGATGTTTCTGATTCTTGAAAGCAGGAACCAGGCATTAGAATGGTATTCTGAGGCGGAAGAGTCAGATTTCCCCGTGGAAATGAAAAGAACTGGCAGTGTTGACATTGTTGGAACAAACAAACAACAAAGCCAGAAGATGCTGAATAAAGTTTAAAGCCAGGATGACGGGATAATTGACCCAAATAAGAAGTTGAGGAGAAGAAGAATGGCATTTAGATTAAACTGGATTTTACTCAAACCATGATGTTGTTAGTAGCAGTTCCTTGTATTTCAATAGCACCTTTGGCTTTTCAAAATATTTCACATTAGTTGTCAGATTTTACCTTCAAATATAAGACAGGTGCCCCGGGGGCTCCTTTGATGGATAAGGACACTTGGGTGGAGAAGAGAAAGATATTGTCTGTGGTCACACATTAGTCATGGACAGTCAGGGGGCAGACCGTGGGCTGCGGTAGGGCCACCACAACAAAGCACCACAGACTGGGCAGCTCAAACAGCAGACATTGATTTCTCACAGTCTGGAGGCTGGAAGTCAAGACCAGGGGTGGGCAGGGCTGGTTCCTCCTGAGGCCTCTCTCCTTGGCTGTAGATGGCCGTCTTCTCCCTGTGTCCTCATGTGGCCTTTCCTCTGTGCAAGCATCCAGGATGTCTGTGTGTCCAAATTTCCTCTTCTTATAAGGACGCCAGTCATATGGGATTAGAGCCCACCCCAACAGCCTCATTTGACCTTAATCACCTCTTTAGAGGTCACATCTCCAAATACAGTGACAGCCTGGGTGCTGGGTTAGACTTTAGCATGTGAATTTCGAGGGGCACACAGTTCAGCCCCAAACAGGCCTCCTGAGTCCCAGCTGGGCTGATTTCACAGCGCCCTTCTCTGTAGCAGGATGTCCCCAGGTGTGCATTTGCTCTTCAGGCCTTTCTTAGCTCTCCAGGAAGATTTTACTGAGCATTTACTGTGTGCCAGGAACTGGCCTAAACACTGGCAGTGCATGGTGGAGCCCTGCCCCGGAGAAGTTTACGGAAGGGTGGCCGAGGAGGTTAAACAGTCTACACCCATAACAATCATCAAAGGTTAGCCTTAGGCTTAAGTGTTTATCCGTCTTAAAGACTCTGAGGAAACTCTAACAGCCGGGGTGTATTCTTTTCCCCTGGCGCCCCCAACAGGAAATACCTGCTGAGTAAAGGAAGTCTCTCTCTCTCTCTCTCTCTCTCCCCTCCCTTCCACTTCTCTATCTCTCTCTGTCTTACACATACACACACACACATGTGCACACAGACACACACATACGTGCACATAACACACACATGCATACACATACCCACACATGCACACAAAATGTGCGCGCACACACACACACACACACACAATTTTCAGGCTCTATGTGGTCTTGCCTGGTTGTACTAGGGTTAATCAAGTTGGACCAGTCACCTTTCAGAAATCAAGGACGGAAAAGGGTGTTGCTGATAACAAGCAGTAGCTAATCCTCCTTGGTGCCTCCTCTGAGCTGGTACTGTGGAAATGCTTACGCTGGTAGTCCTGAGTCACCGCAGCATCCCCATGCCGGTGCCCATGTCATCATCATTCCATACCCGAGGAAACCGAGGCTTGGAAGGCTTTGTAGCTTGGCCAGGATTCCACGCCATTGGGTGCAGAGTGGGCATTTGGACCTGGAAGCCTGTCTGCCTCACTTCTCTCCATCCCTCCACCAGCTAGTTAGAAGGCAGCCCTCAACACAGCAGGAGTGCGGGAAAGTGTGTCTAGCACTGCCTGGGGCAGCAGAAGGGTGCAGTGTTTGCAAGAGAGGGAGCATCACTCAGGATTATGGCTGTTACGATTCTAGGCAATTGTGTGGCTTTTTCCAAAAGATTTTCCCCGGTGGTATATTTCCTCGAGGCAAACCAACAATTGATGTCAGTGAGGAAACTCCAGCTTACTAACTTCTGAAGTCTATTGCAAACGGAAGAAATGGAATAAGAACAATGGTGTTGTCCTGCTGTGGCATGATATGGCCTGACATGGTGAGACATGGCAGGATGTGGTGGTACATGGTGAGGCATGGTGTGACGTAGTGTGACATGGCCTGACATGGTGAGACATGGTGTGACATAGTGTGACATGGCCTGGCATGGTGAGACATGGTGTGATAAAGCATGACATGTCCTGGTATGTGAGACATGGCATGACATAGTGTGACATGGCCTGGCATGGTGAGACATGGTGTGATAAAGCGTGACATGTCCTGGTATGTGAGACATGGCGTGACATAGTGTGACATGGCCTGGCATGGTGAGACATGGTGTGACATAGTGTGACATGGCCTGGCATGGTGAGACATGGTGTGATAAAGCGTGACATGTCCTGGTATGTGAGACATGACATGACATAGTGTGACATGGCCTGACATGGTGAGACATGGTGTGATAAGGTGTGACATGGCCTGACATGGTGAGACATGGTGTGACATAGCGTGACATGGCCTGACATGGCGTGATGTGGCGTTACGTGGTGTGATGTGGTGTGGTGTGCCATGGTGTGACGTTTATAATACCTGCCATTTCAAACAAATGCATTCAATATTCGTTCCTGTCCATTGAAATGTTGGATTTCCAGAAACCATTTCTGGAAGTATACATTGGAATCCTGGTAACTACGTGTTAGGTACAGAATTTTTGGCACCCACACAGGAAAGACATTTGCTCTGTGGAAAATCTATCTGACTTTGCTTGTGCCCCCAAACCCATCCCACCTTGATTTCTTCTCGGCCTCCTTCCTGCTGATTATTCAGTTTTTTCCTCTAGCAAATAAAAATAGCAAAACCAACTTAGCACTTTCAAAATCCTGTAAGGAAATCAGCCCAGAGGCGAGAGGACGAGATGCCCAACGTGCAAAGTGGGATTGCGGATTTCCCTCTTTGTTTGATTTTCAGGTCAGAAATTGGTCCAAGCACCATGGAAAGTTTAATAAATTGGAAAGACAATTTTCCTGCAGTAAATGGATTTTTATTTTAAAAGGATCCATTTCCACTTGAGCTAGCATTTACTGGAGATTTAAGTTTGGTCTCTATGGTTTGAGAAATCTGTGGTGCATTTGGCCATGTTGGTATTTATTTAAACAGTTTGAAATGTGCCCATGTAGCCGCGACCTCCTGAAGGAAAATTTCTGTATGTGATATTGAATGCAGACTGATTTGGCTGTAAGATGCTCAGTCAGGTTTCTGCAATAGGCTTAATTGATTCCATCCTTTGTGCTGTCAAATTTCTTATTATTTGCCAATAACGTACCCCTGATCGTGTTTATGTTGTGAAACACTGTATTGCCGGCCTCATCCATCATCAGACTTGACTTCTGTTAACCAATCCTTGAGAAACTGCCCTCAATTTTTTTGTCCTTGTCCTCATCAGCCTGTTTATTTTCTTCCACTGGGTGCATAAAATTACATACTTGTCCCAAATTTTACAGACCGCAATAACTGGAGAGTTAACATTTGCTCACCCAAAGGCAGCTGTTTTTATTTCATTACTGGGAATATAATTTCAGTTTTCAAATTCCTCCTCAGAGAACTGAATAATCTGGTCTCTGGTTTGCCTTTCATATATCAGGTCTGGGGACTCGTTTTGCTCCTCTGTGGAGGGATGCCTGTGGGTGTAATATGCTGCAGGAATGTAATCGACTGCACTTTATTGTTCTGCTATGGCAGTAATGACAGTAAGTTTGTCTTATTATTATCTTATAATCAGTTTTGGGGGTTTCATTTAATATTTTACAATGCATCATGTCATGTATTCACAGCATTTAAAATTTTCAAGGTATGACTCTGATGAACAATATTTTTTCAATAATCGTCAGATGTATTGTTCTAAAAATTTCCCAGAATTTTCTTTCTCTTTTTTTTTGCTTTAATTTTGCTTGGTTATATTTGGTTGAAAATATTATTTGAAATGCAATTACTCTGCCAAAGAAAGGCCCTAATCTATTCATCCCATCTCTTAACTCTAGTCAGAATCAAACTGTGGGTAGGTAAAAGCTATTTTAAAGCACATGAAGTAAATATTCATTCAGCAACTAGCACCACAGCAGTAATGGTTTATTCTTCAGGGGTCCCAAAGACGACGTTGTTTTCACAATGACTTATACTAACTTATATATACTTTAATAGAACGTTAGTGTAGATGTTCCCTCTCCAGTCCCCGAGAGTCTGTGGAGAGGAGGAGAGATGGAAACAGGGTCAAGTTTGGTCGGTCTCCTTGGTTTTCACATGGCCCAGCACAATCAAGCAGGGCACACTTCCAACCTCTCAAAGGTTGTGCAGCGTCCTGTCCTTGTTGTGAGTTAAATATTCGACTCCATGCCTATGATCCAGATATGAAATTCTAACCCACAACATATTTACATAATGGACTTTTTATGCAAATGCAAATCCTATAATGTTTGAGAGAGAAGAAGAAAGAGTCTGTTCCTGAATACCGAAGTCATCGTGAAGAACTCTGTACAAAATGAAGGCTTGTGCTGGGCTCCTCTGAGCCTCGCCATCAGTCTCAGTGGTTATAGCCGCAGGCAGTCATCAAATGCCTGCTGTGGGCCACACACCACACCAGGCACTGGACACAGATGGTTAGGTCAGGGTCACCCTCACTCACATGGTTTTGTAGTGGACTATGAGTCCAACTTAGGGACGGTGACCTTTGGAGAGGTTGTCTGGAAATAGTGATGGCGAGATTGGGCTCTGCATCCCCCAGGCATAATTCTAAACCTCTAGCTTGTCTCTTACCAATTGAGTGGCCTTACAAACTCACTTAACCTCTCTTAGCCTCAATTTCCTCATCTAGAAAATAGGTATTATAGTAAGGATACCTTATTCCTAAGGTTGTGTGAGGCTCAAAAAATATTCATGTGTATTGCTTAGCACAGTAAAATGAGAACATGGTAATGCTGCTGTTATTTTTATTACTTTTAATAGAATTCATAATAAATTAGCAGATTAAGCAAGTGTAGTATGAAGACTCTTTGGAAATTTATGGTGGAAACAAGAAAGTAATAATCAATGAGACTACCACCTGAATTCCAACATTGTGAGCATCTCCAAATAGTTGGAAAAGAGAGCATAGAACGTTTTGACACGATGGCGAACCACCATGGTATAAACCGGCTGGGTGCTTGCCAGCCTATTTCCAATTCCTGAGTGCCCAGGAAAACTATATTTCTCAGCCTCCCTTCCAATTAAATTGGGACTACGAGACAAATTTGTCCAATGGTATGTGGGTGGAAGCGATATCTGCCAATTCTAGGCCTAGCCCCCACAACCTTTCTACTGTTTTTCTCTCTGTGACATACACAACAGAAACTAAAGGATTCAGAGATGATAGAATTATAAGATGGAAGGATCAAAAATTCCTGAGTCACTGCTTAGAGTAGAATCCCAGGTGAGTTACCAGTCACCCAATCCAGGGTCAGCAAAGTATGACTTTATGGACAAAGTTTGCTCACTCTCACATGGTCAACTGATGCAAGGGAGAAATAAACCTTTATTTTATTGAAGCACTAAGATATTAGATACGTAACTGTAAGACATAGTCACTCCAACTATAAGACCAGCCAGTGTTAACTACCTGGCTTATACCACTGCGCTTAATGCTCAAAGTTTTTTCATTGCTTTTAATTGTAAAAGTAGTGAAATGATAGGAAAGCAACTTTAAAAAATATATTTAAACTAACAACTATTTCATTTTTGTATATTCCATCCAAGTCTTTCATATATAACATATATATATGTGTGTGTATACACACACTCACATATATAATTGTAATATTGGAGATACAAATTTGTGTTAACCCCTCCACTTAAAGTTATATAATTATTTTTCTCCATAATTAATAATTTTTTTTTTTGTTTTTTTGTGAGGAAGATCAGCCCTGAGCTAACATCTGTTGCCAATACTCCTCTTTTTGCTGAGAAGACTGGCCCTGGGCTAACATCTGTGCCCATCTTCCTCCACTTTATATGGGATGCTGCTACAGCATGGTTTGACAAGTTGTGTGTGTGTCTGCATCCGGGATCTGAATCTGTGAGCCCCGGGCCACTGAAGCAGAGCACAAGAACTTAACTGCTATGCTACCAGGCCAGCCCCTCCATAATTATTAATTTTAATATAGGCATAATAGTCTTTAGAATTTATCTGGGTGTTCATAGAAAAATAAAAGTCATTAGTTTTCATAATAAAGTAAATGAAGTCATAACTCAAAATATTCAATAATAAACTCATCACTTAGAAAATTAGCTGTCTCTTAAATGTTCTTCCTCATTTAACATTATTTTTGTCACATTTACTGACCCAACACAAATAAAATGTAAATATGGGAAAGTGAAATTACAAACGCAAAACACTGGCAAATGAGAATAAGTTAGTTTACAAGTTAATAACTGAAAAAAAGAACAAAAATAAGAGCCAAATCTCCAAGTATGATAACACACTAAAATAATCAAAAGATAATTGTTTGAGCCATGGATTATTTAGAAATTTGTTGTGAAATTTGCAAGCCCAAAATTCCGTCATGGTCAGAGATCATACTCTGTAGTATGACATTTATTGAGACACATTTTATGGCCCAAGAAATGAACTATCTTGGCTCATATTTCATTCGTACTTGGAAAAGAATGTGTCTTATGTATTTGTTGGGTAAGGTTTTCTATACTGTTAATGAGGTCAAATTTATTTTTACTATTGTTCAAATTGTCCACATTCTTACTAATTTTTTTCTATTTATCTATTACTGAAAGAGTGGTGTTAAATCTCAAATTATTATTGTGAAATTGTGTAATTTTCCCTTTATTCTATTAGTTTTGCTTCATGCATTTTGAAGCCTTGTTATTAGGAACATATACACTTATAATTATTCTATCTTCCTGGTAAATTGATTCTTTTATCATTTTGAAATGTTTCTCTTTATCTCTGGTAATATTTGTTGTCTTGAATTGGTTAATATACTGTTTGCCTGACATTAATGTGTATGGCATATCTTTTTCTATCATTTTACATTCAATCTCTCTGTGTTTTGTATGTGAAGTTCATCCATCTTTTGTTATATTATTTGGCTTTTTTTTGTAACCAACTCTGAGAATCTCTGTCTTTTATTCAAGTGTTTAGTTCATTTATATTTAATGTAATTATTGATATGATTGAATTTGAATCACATATACTATGTGTGTATAGTGAGTTGAAACACATCATACTATATGTGCCATCTATTTTTTAAACTACAATTATTTTTCTGCGTTCTTTTATTTAATTGAATATTTTAGGTATTCCACTTGATTCCTCCTATTGGATTTTAGATCTACCTGATTGTATTATTTTAACAATTTTAACATGCATCTTTAATTAATCACAGTCTAATTAAAGTTGATATTGTAAAACTTTGTGTAATATGCAAGAACTTTAGAATAGTGTAATTCTGTTCACTCTCTGTCCTTTGTATTACTGTTTTTATAAAGTTTAATTCCACATAAGTAATAAACCCCTGCAACTTCACACTCATAAGCGACCAGTACAGGAGAAGAGTTTGTTTACTTCTTTGAGAAATAGAGAGGTATCCTGGATAGTGTCTCCATAGATAACTGGTGACAAGGATCTGGCCTAGGTCATGTTATCTCCTCTTGAGACCAGATAGTGAATCAGGCTTATCAAAGAATACAGCTTGAAAGAGAAGTAGTTCAAGCTGACACAGGTACAGTTTACTCAAAGAGAATGGGTGGATACTAGAAAGAAAAACAGTAAATGTCCATCACTTGGTGTGAGTGGAATTTGAATCCAGGTCATCTGATTCCAAAGCCAAAACTTCCAGTCATTGCAAGATGCCTCTTTGCAAGAAGCAGTTCTTGTACTCACGGTCCTCCCAGCTCATTGGTCATTTATGTAATACTCCATGCAAGAGAGAGTAACGTGGATTGAGATAAGTGCCAATGGGAATACAGGAAAGTTAAGAGATTTAGAGGTTTCTAAGGGTGAAAATCAACAGGTTAAAATGAATATCATAAATATGAGGAGTTTGAAGGCAGAAAGTCTGCCATCGTGTCTTTGAATCTGTATTGCATAATATACTACTTTGGCCACTGGTGCAAACACAAATTTGACCTCTGAATGAATGGATGAAATTTGTGTTATTCTATATTAAGATTTTCTACTCTTCTTATTTTATAAATTAAAAAACTAGAAATGTGGATGATTCCAAGGATTGATGAAGATATTAAATGATAGTAAATTGCATCACCTCTGATGAGAGTAACCATGGTTCAGCCATTCTGGAATGTGCTGAGAACACACCAGCTGCTACTCTGTGGCTCAGCCTTCACAACCCTGATCATACATCCCAGAGTAGGTCTAAAAGTGATGTGCTCAAGGACACTCTCCGAGGCACATTTGTGGTAGAGGGACATTGGAAGTAACTTGATGTTCATCCTTAAAGGAATGGACAAAATTTTGATAATGCTTCTCACAGACATGTTGAAAACATACCAGGGTGCATTTTCATGTAGGGAGGGAATGGGAGAGGAGATCAAAGAGAATGGAAGAAAAAAACAGAAACAGGAATTATTTCACCAAGATCAGAGACATAGTAATTCACATAGTAAACTTTCCAAAATATTTTCAAATAGAGAGCTTATTTTACTAAACAGTTTGAATTTAAATGTCATTGGTCACTATGTTACTAAAGAGCATTTTAAAAATATATACATGTATCAGCTTTAACATTTTTAACTGAACATTCCTTTTGTTATTTTTAAAATTATTATTTGTCAAATACTAACTCTATCCCTTGATCCTCATCCCCGAAACTTGCTTAATAGTGTGCCTAACACAGAGCCCTACCTACAGTAAGTGTTCAAAGATTGGTTGTTATTGTTATCATTGTATTTTTCCACTACGAATGGAGGTAAAGTATGATTTAGTAAAGATAATTTGGACTTTTAAAGATGATATTTGTTTCAATTTTGGGTTTTCCTCTGTGTAGATTCAAGCTTTTTTTTTCAATTATCATCGTATTTTATTTCTAGGATTGTTTATTTATTTATTTTTCCACCTTACTTAGTATCATTCCTTCCTTTGGCTCATTCTGTGGATTTACACAATGCTATAGTGTCAAGAAGCTGACACTCATCAGAGAACCCAGACATGTATTGTTTCTGGACAGTATGAGTTTGACTGAGCTAACACCTTACTTGGGTCCTGACATTACGGCATACAACAAAATAAGTTCAGCAAAGGGTGCCATCTTTTACTGCTAAAATTTCATCAGATACAAATCATTCTAACTCCAGGAGGCATGATGATGTCTGCCAACTGCTACTTTTGTAGCTTTGTTAATTCCACAAAATTGCATGTATTCTTTTAGCATTTATTTTTAATAACTTAGTGCTTGTCTCCAAACCAATGATGCGTCCACCCTTTCTGCTCTTCTGACCTACAGCATCAGCACCTTGTTCTTGGGTGGTGAAAAGTGGAAGATGCCATGATGTTGAAAATGTATTACAATGATGTCTTAAATTCAAGACAGAGCAGTACCTACATGGCTTTATTCTCAACACATACCAAGGTGGAAAGTTTGCTTTCAGTGGGTGGTTGGTGAACACAGATGGTATCTGGCAGGCTGCTTATCTAATAAAACATAGTTAACGTGAGTACTAAGCCTTCCACCTGGAAGGAATTGTCTTATCTTGTTCATACTTTCTTTCTTGGTGTGGCATTGATGAGGTGTTGGTCCTTTTGTATTTAAAATTGTTTTCCTATTTTTGTTTTGTTTCTGTAGCCTCTGGGAACATATGTCTCCAACATTAAGTCTTGGCTCTATTTGTCAACTATAATGAACTTACCTGCTTCCAAGACACATAATAACTCAGAATTCCTCAGTGGTTTCTGCCTTTACCTTTTCTCAAGGTGAACAATCCTAGGGACCAAATGCCTCTTTATTTACTATTTGATCTATATAGAGGTAGATAAGGTTTTTCACTGGATCTACCAACCCAGGGGTAAGGGGTATAAATAAAGTATGAGATCCTCTTTACCATGAGATCAGCTGGAGTCCTGGCTCTACCACCAAAAGTGTTCTATTTAATTGGAAGCTTTCTGAGGCAGAGGATTTTGGGAAGACAGTGGAGTAGGGAGTACCTGTGAGGTGAGACTCTGTCTACCTACCTGGATAACTGCACTGGTAGAATCTGTCTGAAGTAACTAGTTTGGAACTCTGGAGACTATTGAAGGCTTGTAACTTCCAGGGAAGGCTTGGATGGTAAATTCCAGTCAATTTTGGTCAATTTCAGCTTCTAGCACAGTAACAGCTACACAGCTCCAACCCTAGCCCCCTGGCAGACAGCTGTGCACATGTTCCTGGAGCAGCTTGCAGGAGCCAAGGTGGGAAGCGCGGACCTGGTCCTGCAAACAGCAAGGATCCATGATCTGATCTCTGATTGCTGCTTCTGATCACAGAGGAGCAAAGACACAGGCAGCCAAGGTTGTTGCACCTCTCTCCGTGGTTGGAAGACCCTTCCCCTCTGGCTGAAGTGATTTTTAGGGGATTTAAAGTGTCAGTGGTGGGCCAGCCCTGTGGCTTAGCAGTTAAGTGCTCGCGCTCCGCTGCTGGTGGTCCGGGTTCGGATCCCAGGCGCGCACCGAGGCACCGCTTCTCTGGCCATGCTGAGGCTGTGTCCCACATACAGCAACTACAAGGATGTGCAACCATGACATACAACTATCTACTGGAACTTTGGGGGAAAAATAAATAAATAAATAAAACATTAAAAAAAAAATTAAAAATAAAGTGTCAGTGCCCTCCCCTGCTCCTTCACTTACCACTTTTCCCCTTTTGGGAGCCAGACATTAAAGACTAGGACATTCAAAACCAGCTGCATCTACAGGAAAAAATAGAAAGTGATGTGAATGCCCAGGGAAAGGCTCAGAAAAGACCTGAGAAGACCTTAAGTTTACACCACAGGCTGACCCTCAGCATGGACAGCCTACAACAATCAAAAAACAAAAACAAAAAACAGCAAGCCCCAGAGAAGGGGGAGAATCTGATTTCCAGAGTTGCCACATTACTAGATTCAAATGTCCAGTGTTCAACAGAAAGTCACAAGGCTCACAAAGAAACAGAAAAGTATGGCTCATTCAAAGGAAAAAAACAATACAACAGAATTTGTTCCTGAAAAAGACTTAATGGTAGATATATTAGACAAACCGTTTAAACCAACTGTTTTAAATATGCTCAAAGAACTAGAGGAAGATGTGGAGAAAGTCAGTAAAATGATGGATGAACAAAATGGAAATAGCAATAAAGAGGTAGAAACTCTAAAAAGAAACCAAAAAGAAATTCTGGAGCCAAATAGTACAGTGACTGAAATGAAAAAATCAGAGGGATTCAAAGGCAGATTTGAGCAGGCAGAAGAAAGAATTAGTAAACATGAAGATAGGACAATGGAAATTATCAAGGCTGAGGCACAAAAAGAAAAAAGATCGAAGGAAAATGAACAGAGCCTAAGGGACCTGTGGGATACCATCAAGCTGACCAACATAGGCATCGTAGTTGTCCCAGGGGAGAGGAGAGAGAGAAAGAGGCAGACAGACTATTTGAAGACATAATGGCTGAGAACTTCCCAAATTTGAAGATATACTTGACTATAAACATCCAGGAAGCTCAACAAGCTCCACATAGGATGAACTCAGAGACACTCACACTGAGACACATGACAATCAAAGGTTCAAGAGACAAAGAGTGAATCTTGAAAGCAGCAAGAGAGAAGGGAATCATCACATACAAGGGGTCCTTGAGCAGAATCAGCAGATTTCTCAGCAGAAACTTTGGAGACAAAAAGACAGTGGGCTGATGTATTCAAAGTGCCAAAAGAAAAAACGGTCAACCAAGAATCCTATATCTGGCAAAACTGTCCTTCAAAAGTGAGGGAGAAATCAGGACATTCCCACATAAACAAATGTGAAGGTAGTTCCTGACCACTAGCCCTGCCCTGGAAGAAATGCTCAAGGGAGTCCCGCAGGGTGAAGTGAAAGTTCCTACAAGCTGTATCGAGAAATAAAGATCTCCTTAAAGCTAAGTACATTCAATTATAAGAGCTGGTATTATTGTGACAATGGTTTGTAACTTTACTCTTTATTTTCTACATGATTTAAGAGACAATACATTTAAAGACAAAAACTCAATTATTATATAATTGGTACCTTTTTGGTCACATGTTTCAAAAACCTGTCACAAACTGTCTTAAGCAAAACAGGGACTAAATTGGTTCACATACCTGAAAAACATCAAGGAACAGTTGCCTCAGATCTAGCTGGACCCAGGCGTAGATGCTGGCCCTGGGCCCTGTCTTTCCTCATCTTCCAGCTCTGATCTAGTCTGCACAATTTTTATTCTCAGGCTGGTTCTCCCCTCATTGATAGCAAAACTGTCTGCCAGCACTTGGTCATACACATTAGGCATGTAGCCACCCTGGCTTCCACTTCTCTGATGAGTTAACAGAAAGCCCTGAGACTGAGCATCCTTAGTCTGACTTAAGTCCTGCATCCCTGCTGGAATGGATCTGGGATGCTCTGCTGGACCAAATATGAATCCCACATCTGCCCCTGGAGCTCAAGGTAGAGGTCATCCCCACCTGACCCCCTGGTTTTGGAGTAGGAGGGAGGTGATTCCTGAAAGGAAAGGGGGTGGGTCCTACTGTAAGTGGAGGCATGTTGGATGCTGGGAAGGTCAACAATGTTCTCTACACCAGGTGCACGCAGATCCCTTGCTCCACTCTTAGAACAAGGTCCTTACAGTTGGAAGTATCCATACACCACCATAATTTTGTCATGTTGTCTTTTTCAATCATGACAACCTGATTTGCTCAGCCTGGGCCAGGGGCACACCCCTGAGCAAATCTGCTGTGGCTGGTGGTGCAGCTGCTATAAGGGGTCCACCCCTCAAATGTGCCTGTGGCCCTGGGCACTGACTTGCTCTGTTTCTCTTTTAAGAGGTAATATTTGTTCACTGATGCATATTTTCCATCAAATAGATGAGATAATTCAGGGTTCCTAGGGATATTTATTCACATGTTCATCTAGTTTTCAACAATATTTATTTATTGTTGAATATTACCTAATATTTTCACATGCTGTGCCTGGTGCTGGGGATACACTGGTGGGTAAAAAATGGGATATATTCCCCCTTTCATGGGTTTATATTATGAACAAACAAGGTAGTGATATTATTAACTTTAAAATCACTAAAAACACAAATATTAATTAAGCACCAGTGATCTTGGGTACTTTTATACCTGTTGGAACATAAATTGCTCTTAAAAGAAAAGAATTGCTCAAGATCTTCATGAACTAAACCATTTTGAGGGCCCCAGCTATTATTAAAATAAAAACCTGGAGTTTCCACTGCTGAGAAATACAGTGCCTCTCTTCCACGAACGTAACTTATGTTTCCCAGGGGTTCAGATTCTGCCACATCTTCCAAGTGCATGACTGAGGGGATCCTAGCTCATCTCTGGAGTGCCAAGGGGACACTGACTGGTGTGCCTCCTTCCAAAACAAGAGAAAGGCAGATCAGAGGAACTTGCTTATTTCCTTCGCCAAAAACTATCAAACGGCCACATTACAGTATCATTAATATTGTACTTTATAACATGTTGAGTTATTATATAAAAAATGGCCGAAGCAGTTTTTTCTGTCAAGCTACTTACAATATTTTTCCGAACCTGAAGCTCCATCGCCCTTTAGTGAATGCACTGCAGACCAGAGCAGCCTCTGTGCTGGCTCCTGCACGCTTCCTGTCTGTCTGGAAGGCACGTTTCTCTTCTTTTCCTGGGTGAATCCCGTTTATTCTTTACATCTCCCCTCAAAGGGCATCTAGAGGCATCTGGCGCAGTGGTCCTCTGTTCTGGAGCACCTGGCGCTTGCATCGCTGCACCGTTCATCTACCCGAGTGACATGTTGGGTGTCCTCCCTCCTTCCTGCCTTCCTTCACCACCTGCTTGCAGATCTACCTTGTGCAGGGTCTTGAACAAGTTCTGGGATGCAGTGGTGGGTATGAGCATCCTGCCACGAGGGAGCTCATGGCCTCCGGAGGGAGAGAGCAAGGGAAGGCGCGAGGCCTGAACAGTTGGATGAGTGCTGGCCAGCAGCACGTAGTTTAGGGAAGCACATCGGGGCCCCGAACCCACTTCAGGGGTTGGGGAAGGCCTCATGGAGGAAGTGTACAGGCAAGCTGAGACCTGAAGGCTGGGCAGAGGCTCAGGGCCTCAGGTAGAGGCACCAGCACCATCCTGACCCACTGGTTACAGGGCGATCCTGCTGACCCAGGGCCTGGAGTGACAGAACAATGGTGGTTTGCTCTGAGTAGTTGTGTGCTTTGTTTATCATGCTAAAAAACAATGGTGGAAGTGATTAGAATGTACAAGAAGTTGTGTGCAAATAATACTGCTGGTGTTCATGTCAGCACAGCGAGCCCATGGCCCTGAGGTAACCGAGAGTTAGACTGCTGAGTAATGAACACTTCGACCCCGCTCTCAGCACCTGTACTGTGGGCGCTGCTGTGGGGCATACCCGCTAGCGTAGTTCGGAAGCTCTGGTGCAGCTGTTATCTACCAGTGAAATGAGCTTTTCAGCCACGACCTCTGATATTTGACAGGAAGACAATAGGACTGACGGGCACCTGCTGTCCTGGCTGTTCTGTCAGCAGCTCCATCCTCCCGGGGCTCCTCTCGAGTCTTCCCTCCTTGGCCTCACACCTGCAGGCCTCTTCACGCTGCCCTGGGCCACCTACGCAGGACTCTCTCCACCCCTTCTCCTCCTCCCTTCCACCTTAAGAGTCTGTAAGGCCGGGCCTGATGCCCGCAGCATTTTGGTCAGCTCATCTGGTCTAGGTTGTTCCCTTAAAGGCTCAACTCTGCCCACAGTCTCCAGGAGGATATTTCATGAGGGCAGCTGTTATCTTGGAGGAAGTTTTTAATGGTGAAATATGCCATTAAGGAGATATTTTAGGCCTGAGCCTCACCCACCTCACTCATCGTTCTTGGAACAGTCTGCCCAGCAGTACAATAGATGTGATTAGCGTCTCAACATATGTCATCCCATGTTACCCTTGTTTTTCCAAAGGAGTCCATTAAAAATGAGGTCATTACTTACAGAGGCAGTGTGGGTTGACAAAAGAAACCTCAATTACTTTAAATTACTTGAAATCTGAATCAGGAATCCTAGATGTAAAGTACCTCTATACATGTATAGAGTATAAATGTAAAAGGAAACATTTAAAGAACTGATGCATGAAGGGTTGATTATTTGCTTCATAAAAGGTTACTTTGCTTTACTAAATGATTTATCATGGAACTATTTTAAATAAGTAAAACTTTTAAGTGCTCTTAAAATACTAATTAGTGCTTTTGGTTTAAGATTACATCTGGCTAATGTTTCTTTATAGGTCCTCTTCCAAATTCCTGTTAAAAACATCCAACGAAACAGAAAACACCCAAAACTCAAAAATGTGCTGTAAAACAAAATAGCCATCAAACTTTTATAAGATTCTGGGAACAACTTCCTGTAATAATGGGGCAGATGTGTCTGGATTAAAATTTTTAAAAATCTTGAAGTTTTCCTCTTCTTCAACCTCTGAAACAAAGGGCAGCACCTCCACGAAGGTGTGGGAAGGGTCTGGTCCTCCCTCTCTCCCTCCCTGAGGTGGGCTCTTATCAGAAGCTGCAGGATGTCTGTCTCCTTGTTCCTCACCAGGACCCCCCTATTTCCAGCCATGAGAAGACCACAGCCCTGAGGACACAGCACTTGCAGGCACAGCTGAGCATGTGTGTGTATGGAGGGGCTGGAGACAGACGGGCCCCACAAGGCCTGAAGAAAATGAAGGAAAATGCTCAACATCTGCTAGACTCAGGGAACTGGACAATTTCTCTAGTTGTTGATGCAAGAGAGAGATTCTTTCCATACTGTTTTGAATATAGACATTCATACTCTCTGTTGGTATAGGCTTGAGCTTGCCAGAATTTATTTCATTTGTGTTATACATGATTCCATATGGTATATTTAATTATTTTACCTTGAATTACACTTCATCAAGTATTAACACGGGTAGTCCTTTTTCTTTTTGCTTGCTTGATTTGGTACTTTTTAAAAATTTTAACTGTTATGAATTGCTTTGTTTTAGGTGTATCTCTTGGAAACAGAACATTAGCTGAGTGTTGCCTTTTCAGCCAATTTTATATTCATATTTTAATAATAACATTATCTAAAATAATGTAATAAGCTGTTTAGATGATTGTTTAAAATAATTGCTGCCAGTGATTACCCTATGTCAGCTATGGTGAATTACTTATCTTTTCTAATACTCATAGCGACCCTGCGAGGTAGGTTTTGATAGCCATATTTTACAGATTAGGAGGTTAGATTGAAATCCCAAGGGCTTCACTCCAAGCACATGCTCTCTAACACTCTCCTATAATTCTTCAAAATTATCGATGGTTCCCATTTAGACGCATCTCTTGAAGTAAGTTTTCAGGAAGTCTATATGGGTTGAATTCATCTCAATCCGGTGCATAGTAGAGAATGTATTTCTATGACAATTGTGGTTGAATAATAATCTCTTGCTCAGTGTCTTCCTCACTCCCTGCACTGTCAACTCTATCAGGGCAAGAACTCTGTCTGTTATAGTCACAGCTGTATCTCTACCAATGGGAGTAGAGCCTGGAGAAAAATAGAGCTCATTACATACGTGTGGCATGAATGAATGAGTAAATGAAGGGAGGATTTTTGATTTAAACAATTTTTTTTTAAACTGTAAATGTAGCTCCGATATTTCCTGGCACCTGATGTTGCCAGGAAATGTAACACCAAGGAGAGACTCCGAGATGCTCGTGTCATGGTGGAATTCCAGTGATGGGCTGGGGAAGAAGCACAGATACTTAGTAAACTCTAGTTGTTTTCACATAATTTGTTATCAGAAGTGGATTTTCCATGAAGCTGACCACGCTGAAGCTTTAAGGCCTTTCCCCAGACCTGGTAGGTCACTAGAAACACACTCATATCATCACGTGTTGTTGTGAAATTTTCAAAAGGTATTTCCTGCAATCAGCAAAGACTACTGCCTCTTTCCAGCCCAACTCCCCTCAGCCATGTTTCCCCTTACGATAGGATCCTGGGATTGCACCAGCACCTTTTTTTTGATTTACCAGCATCATGAAAGAAGACTTATAAAGAAAAGATAAGACAGGATGTTGCCAAAAAATGCAGTTAGAGTTGTATAGAGGTATGCTGTGCAGGTAAGTAATGGAAAAAACATGCTATTTTCTCAATTGTGTGCTGCTTATGTAAATGTCATCTTTAAAATGTTTCATTTATTATGTTATTATCTTATTTTAAATAAATATTCTCATTTGTTCCTAATCTTATGTGTATAATTTTCTTAAAGAGGTTCCCCAAACTTCAAGCCTCACAAAACCTGGGGTCCCATGCCTATTAAAATCATAAAAATTAAGAACACATTTAAAGTCTCTAGATTTTTATGCACCAAATAACATGGAATAAATTTCTTTGAAACAAAAACTGTAGAGGTTACAATAAGAGATTGCCAAAAACACATCAGTTGGTGTAAGAAGTGTAATACTTGTCTCTCTCACTCAGAATTCCATGGAACAAGAAGAATTATGAAAGACATATTTATGAAAGATGTGTGTGTGTGTTTATAAAATAAAAAACAAAACATAAGAGGCTAAAAGCAGAAACAAATAATAAAATGGTAGATGGAGTTAAATCTTATCAGTAATTATATTAAATGTTAATGGTCTACACACTCAAAATAAAAGGCAGAGATTGTCAGGGTGGATAAAAAGCAAGACCAAACTATATGCTGCTGTTGGGGGAAGAGAGAGAATCTCCCTCTGTCCTTTTCCTTAAGGTTCTTATGGCTGGCCAAATAATTAACAAGACAGTTTAGCAGGAGAAAATAATACCAAGTTTAATAACATGTATACATGGGAGAAACTCAGAAATGAGCAGCTCACCCCTCTGTCTAAGCTGCTTGCTTAAGTATTGCAGCTAAAGGCAAGGAATGTGTTGGGGGTGGGTAGTGGCCTGGGACTTCAGAGGGCAGGAGGACAATTCTTTTCAGGGTCATCTATAGGTAATGTGGTCAGGGAGAGATAGAGTTTTTTGATAAAAGGGCCTTGGTGCCTTTGCTATTGTAACCTCTATCCTACATTGTCTTTATAGCCATCATGATAGAAGATCTGTTCCAGGAAGGAGCCACCATGTCAAGTTCTTTAGGCAGTTAGTGGGGGAGGTCTTATGTCCTTCAGAGAAAACAATCAAGGTAAAGAGATATATTTCAGGGTAGCCAAATCTTGATCTCCCACACTGCCTACAGGAGACAAACTTTAAATAAGAAGACACAGATAAGTTGAAAATAAGTGGATGAAAAAGAGAAATCATGCATTGTTAATAGGAAGTTGTTGGCGTAACTATATTAGTATCAGAGAAAATAAACTTCCACACAGTGAGTATTGCCAGAGATGAAGGGCAAGTTTGCATAATGCCAAAATGCTCTTCTCTGCATCAGGAAGTCAAAATAATTATAAAGGTGCATGTGCCTAATGAAAGATCTTCCAATACATGAAGCAAATTTGACCAAATTAAAAAGAGAAATAAATAATTTCATAACCAGAGTAAGAATGTAACATATCTCTCAGCAATCAATAGAACAACTGAACAAACAAACAAAAAAACCAAATCAGTGAAGACAAAGTATGACCCACACCCCAGCATCACTCTAAAGGAGTTCCTGACTTGAGGTGGTCTGAATGTAGGCACAAGGTAGGGAAAACCCGGCTCGTGGTGGCAGGTTCTTTGTGTGAGACAATTTCCTCTCCTTCACAGCTGTTTGGCTGCCCCGGAGTAAAGCCTACTTCTCAAGATGAGGGGATTGTAGCCCTTCAGCTTCCTTCTAAAGCAAGATCTCCTGTACTCAGAGACCTGCCTGAGCAGTGATTACAAGAGCTGTGCAGGGTCTTTAGGTCTTGTCAGATGCCCCAAGGCCACAGCCAGCCTCTTACTCCTCTGGATTCCCACATACACTTTATTTTTTGGCCACTAAGTGCTCCTTAGTTACTTGCCAGCTCAGCAGTACAGTTTAAAAAGATGATTTTGAAAGTGCATTCAGCATTTTAATTGTTTTCAATGAAAGGGCAGTTCAGGAAATTTAAATTGTCACGAAGCCAGAAATGGAAGTGGCCTTTTGAAATATATGGTAATGTCAGTGAATATCTGCACACTGTTGACCATTACAATGTTGTTTCTACAACAGAAAGGGCATAACTACAATGGCTAACAAGGTGGAATGGTTCCATTGAATGTAGTGTGTTCGTATTATTGAATGTGGTTTACAGACACACATGAGTGTGGAGGGGAAACAGTTGACGGGACCAGCAGCTTCCGAGAAGGGACTCTGTGTCTCCCTGTTTGTTTCCAGCAATTATTTTAAGTGTTTGTCATTTGTAGGAGTCACCCCAGTTCCCAGGGACCACAAGCGAGCAACATTCCTTCAGAAGAACTGCCAAGCAGCCTTCCCGACTTGCAGGTGGTCCAAAAGTGCAGCCTTTCAATTTCATTGTTTCGTATACTGTAACCCTGATGGATGAAGTGACCCAGGCTTGACTCTTACACTGTCCTGAGGTGGGCTTTGACACAGATGTCCTGGGGATTCCACCCTGGAGCTCTCCTTCTGTGACTCTTCTTTCCCTTACTATGAACCCACTTCCTTTTATTTCTTTTGCATTATGCATGTAAATTGGAAAAGCAAATATCACCTCTAAGATACACTGGTGTTACTTTAATTAAACACACATTCCCCTGTGAGTTTTGAAAAGTTCAATTTATCTCAAAATGGTAATGTAGAGTCACAGAATTATGAGCAACACGGAAACCACATCTCCTCCTTCCATTCTTCTCACCTCCTTTTGGACGTGGCAGATGGAATTTTGGCTGAGTCTGTGTTAAAATTCAGAGACTTGGCCCTGGTTGATCTCTCGCTGCTACTGCAAAGGCACTAATGACAACCAGCTGGGTGAAGAATGAGGTCCAGACCTGGAAAACGAGCGAAGCCTCCTGCTGGTGAGGTCCTGCCGTAGCGGCAATGCCCCGGGCTGTGTGAGCCCTGGTGAGGAGTGGGGTCTGGGGGCAGGGCTCCGTTGGAGGGCTGCTTTGCTCTACCTCTTGGAGACGATGCACACCACGCTTCCACTGCTGTGCCGAGGTGAGTCTGAGATGGAGACAATTAGGGAATTCAAAAAGGCGAGGTCCAGAGTACAGTTTGCACTGTTCTCGTCTCCAAGAACTGAAGTAGCAAAAGAGTAAAGTCAGTCAAAGTTTAATACTTTAAAGCCAATACATTTCTTAATATGAATGCGAGTGGAAAACAAACAACTTGGCCAATATTTCCCCAAACTGCCATCATCCCGTAATGCAGGAAGAAATTCCACCCCAAAAATAACAATAAAGAAATTCAAAATGAATACAAACCAACACTAGCCTTCACTCGCAGGTAAGCGTTTTAATAAGTGACCTGGCTTGGATGAAGTGTGATTGGCAGGCTCACGTTGAACTTGGCCATCTGGACTCAGGCGGAAGGTGTGAGTGAACACCTCCTGCCTCCTGCTCTCCATCGCGGGCTCCAGCAGGTGGGGCAGGAGCCAGCTCCTGCTTGGAGATTTGGCACCTAGATCCCTTACACAGGTATGACTTTGTCTTTAAAAAATGTCTTTAAAAAATAATGCACAATAAATGCTATATATTCCTTTAATGAGACAGAGGGAGAGAGAGAGGATAATGGGATTGATTGCAAAAGAGCCTTTCATAACGTAATCCAAAAATTTTTAATTAGTTGAGCTCCTTATGTAAAAATTTTTCAATCTGTGCTAACTCTTCAGAAGAGTTACCTAGACAATTTTTTTTACTGTGATAGCTAGAATAGTGTCTTTACTTAATCCAAGAACAAATTTGAACAAGACCTGTGGAATTATGCACTGTGGGCGACCCTGAGATCTTGAATAACAATTCTTTTTTTCAAATATAATTTCCACGTTTTAATGAGATAACAGAAGACTCTTAATTAGAGTTCTAAAGACATATATTTTGTGGGGCCGGCCCGGCGGCGTAGTGGTTAAGTTTGTGTGCTCCGCTTTGGCGGCCCAGGGTTCGCAGTTTCGGATCCCAGGTGCCGACTGATGCATCACTCATCGAGCCATGCTGTGAGGCATCCTACATGCAAAATAGAGGAAGATAGGCATGGATATCAGCTCAGGGCCAGTCTTCCTCAGCAAAAAGAGGAGAGGATTGGCGATGGATGTTAGCTCAGAGCCAGTCTTCCTCACACACACTCAAAAATATATATATATATTTTGTTAACAATGTGGTTTAGATTAGGATGATGTTTTCTCAGGACAGTGTTTTTCTTCCATTTCTGAGGATGCGGACATGGGAGGAAGAGGGTCAGCGGGGATTCTCACTGTCCCCTCTGGTCCCTGCTGCAGGCTTCTGGCCACCAAACTGCCCTGCGTCTCATTCACCAGGCCCTCGGCTGAGGGCATTTTGAGTCCTTGTGAAAACACAGTCATGTGAACTCAAATTTTTGGAGTAGTCCAAGGTTTCAGCTTTTAGCTAGTCAAGTGTTGTCTCTTAAAATATTTTGAGAATCATCTGTAATTGACTTTGATATATAAGACATAGGGGTATTTTTCCATGCATAGTTTCATCCTTTGTCTTGCAAACAGCTTCTAGGTTAAATTGTCTTTAATCTCTGCTTTTATCATAACCTCATTCTAAATCTTTAAATAACTTTCTATTTATTAAAGGATAAAATTCAAACCTTCTGCTTGGTTTTCAGAGTCTGTAGCAGATGATTCATTGTTTATCTCTGCTCATTGCCACGTGACTCGAGGGGCCTCCCTCTAGAGGGGCCTCATTGTTGGGCTACGTCCTGTGACCTTCTGCGGCCCACGCACTGTGTATCTGTGAGTGGGCCAGCTCCACGGGGAGGCCCTAGAAGGCATGGTCATTCCTGCAGATGACCTGCTTCTGCACTCCATCCCAAAGCTGGATTCCAGCCGGTCCTGGTGTGCAAAGGCCCGCGGGGCAGCCTAAAGCAGGCCTCAGCCCACCTGCCACCTGCTTCACAGCTACATGACCATGTGAGCGAGAAACAGAAGTTGTTCCACAGCCCTAGGAGTCTTCGGTTGTTTGTTAGCTGAACAAAGCTGGCTGGTAAATGAGCTGAGGGATTCAGCGCGCCATCTCCATCCAGCTAGTCAGTCTTAATTCCCTTTCACACGGAACAGGCTAGAATATCATTCCAGGACTCTTTTCTCAAAATTATGTAAGTCGGAACGCAATTCCAGAACTGATTTTTAATAGAAGCTGATATAAGAAAATGCCCACATATAGTAAGGAAATTTAACACCTAATTCAATAATAATAATATATATGTATTTGTATGCTCCTTCTTTCTCTTCATGCACCTAAGGACTTTTGCTGTGCACTGCATGATTTCCTGAACTGGTGTGTAACTCCTCCCTTTTCCCCTGAGGGTGGAATGAGTCAAGTTTATTTCACTATTGAAAACTGAGAAGACAGTGAGAGGAAGACAGTGCTAGGGGTAGGAGCCTCACATTTAACACGCACCCACTTGTGAAGCAATACAATAAGTAATAAAATGGTATGCCCTCAACTCCCACGTCTCACCAGAAGACCAGGAGGGTTTGTCAGGTGGGTCATGTGTCACATCTGTGTGGACTCGTGGATAGCTGTTTCACACTCTGGGTTATAATCCCATATGACTTTATTTGGCTGCTCGAATTGTTCTGGCTTTGGCCATCAGGAGCTCTTCCACTTGGCTCCTGTGTTGCTTTGACGTGTCCCCATCCTTACTTTCTGATGTTACAAGAAGCTCCAGGCTTAGCTTGTGTATTTCCTACTCAGGCCAGTCTGAGAATCAGTTGTTTCTCCAAGGAGCCTGTATTTTGAGGAGAATGGAATTTAGAAGCCAAGACCTGGGCCTTGGGTGTGCTTGTTGCTGCTGGGATGTCGCTGCTTCTAGACCCTCTCAGCAGACAGAGCGAGGAGGCGTGTGTGTCTATAGATGTCCAGGTGCACTAGCTTGTGTACTGCACCGACCACAGAAGCGTAACAGGTCTGTAATTGTTTCTCAGTCTTTAGAGATGTCAGTGTATTTCTGGATGCCGTTCCTGCACTAGAATGGTTAGCAGTAAGTCACCCCCACACAGAAGGACCTGGGGACTACACAACGTATCCCACTGAGCCAGGATCCAATGCTCCCCAGTCCAAACCCTTATAACTGATGCCCAAGAATGCCCAGGGTCACTCCAATGCCACTGACCAACAAGGTGGGAAGATGTGTGGTCTTAACTATTTGCTGTGAAAATATCTAACTTTTGCAAGTAAAAGGCACACACACACACATGCACCAGGTGAGAAGTCTTAAAACTTAAACTTCTTGAGCTTCATGGCAAATCCACCTCTGCCTCTGGGCTAGATGTTACCAGGATCAGAATTAGAGAAAATAAGAGAAAATTACTGTGGTATTTAGAAAAGCAGTATCTTCAGGATGTGGTGACTTACTGGGTGTGTATGAGCCTAGGCTTCTGGCTTAGGCACAAATTAAGCACGTAGGAAGTGTTCATTTTGTGGGATGCAAGTCTTAAAAATCAGAATGTGTCTATGACGAAGTCAGTAGAAAAGAAATAAGAAAAAACACCCTTCCCTTTGTTTAGAGTAATTTATTGTCACAGAAGGAATGAGGGATGCATTAGCTTTTGAACACGGGGTACACCTGGCTGTGCATTTTCATCCAGTGACTGTGGCCTGACTTTTGCTTTTGCTCCATGATTCAGCTTCACAGACCAGGATGAGGAGATCTGACACTAAGTGGGGGCATATTGCACTTGGCAGGATGACTCAGTGGGTAGAATTTTTAAATGTTAAGATGTTTTTCATGCTTTTATTCCATCAACAGATTGTCTGTCTGGAGCTGATATCTGTGATATAGGATGTAACAATATTATGTATATGTCATTCTCTGGCCAATGGTTTAATAGTTCATGCTGTTCTGCAAAGAGGATCGTGACATGGACTTGTCTTTCTGAAATCTCATGAAAACGTTAGTGTAGACGGAATGGTGCTGGAAATGGAAAATCCTAAGAAGGACAGTAAACATTTCAGTGTGAGGAACACTGATGTCAACGTGACTGTGTTTGCAAATGGATTTTTACCTTTTTGTTTTAGGAAGCTGTAGGACTAAAGATGAAAAAATGGTATGAGTGCAAATTGGTACTATTGATGACCCAACATTAGAATTTCGTAGTTAACAATTTTAAAAGTTGAAGAAATATCTAACTGCTATGTGTTTCTTAATTTTCCTGAGTCCACTTTTAATTGGAAAGGCTTATGGTTGAAGTGAGCCAAGTTTTCACCTGGAGGAACCTCCGAATTGAGATGCATCTTCCGAAAACCTCACAGTCATGTGGATACTAGGAGGAAGCCAGGCTTTTCTGTAACACGCAGGGCCGGGCAGGATAGCCCCCTTCTCCCTGGATTCAGGGGGCTGCCTTCTGCTGTGGGGTAGACGCAGACAGAGTATTTCCATCCTGCATGTAGACTCTGCTACCTTGTGGGGTCCAAATCTTCCTAGGAGAACTGGTGGTGCTGACCCTGGAAAAGGCTGACTGTTGGAGAACTGTGGCACCTTCTGGGAAGAGGAACTTGTCCTAAGGGAATTTATCTAAACACTCAACAGTCTACGCTGAGGGAGGGAAGTGTGTGTTTCTCCCATACCAGCTCTTCATGGACACCAGCAGGGCCCCTGCAAGTAAGCAGAGCAGGAGCCGGTTCACGAGAAACTCCAGGCCAGGGTAGGTGCAAACAGCAGCGCAACGTGGACACTCTATGCAAACAAGTGTCCACTTGTGCGTGGAACTCCGTATTAACTGAGCACATTGGAGGAACGGAGCACGCCGCTGCCAGCCCCTCTCTGTGCCCAGAGGGAGGAGTGCCTGCCAGGGGACGTGAGTCACTGCTCATCCCCAAAACCAGTGGCTGTGCAACACAGGAGGAGGAAAACACAAGTTCCGGTGGGTTCCAGAAACACGGGTGGTGGAGATGCTCTGTCCGGACTAGAGGCCATGCAGTAGCAGGTGAGGGCAGAGCCAGCACCTGGGGCACCCTTCACTCAGGTGGAGTCGCCTCTGGGCTCCTTCCCCACCAGCCGCATTCATCTCATCTGATTCTTTTACTCATGGATTAGGTTCAGAAGACCTTTCCTTGTTGGCAAGAATTTAAATTCAATACAATTATGCAATACTCCATAATCGCTCAGGAATTATTAAAATTCGGCACGGGGGTCTGGAAGTAGGAAAAGAAGGTCTAGTGATGGCTGTGTACAGGCCAGGAGAGTTTTGTGACAACAGAGATGAAGGGAGGAAGCTCACCCCTGCGCCTGCTCAGACAAGCCCAGGGGACTTTTGGGTTTACCAGTAATCCCTGCATGGGCGAAGCTCCGTAGTCCCATGTGTCAGGAAGAGAACCACTGGAATGGACAAAAGAAAGTGGCCTGAGCCATCTCAGCCACCACCCCCTCTAGCACCAGATGTTGCTGCCCCAGAAAGGCACTGAACCTGCAGGAGCTGACCCTGGGAAAAGAGCTTCTCTGTGAAAGAGATGCAGAATTTACCTCCATCCCTCAAACTCTTGGAAGGGAAATTGTGAAAATGGTAAATAGTAATTAATTGTATCATACCCACCATCAGTACATTAAAATGCAATCAGTATTCTGTTTATTTCTGCATGTTATCTTCATATTCTATTTTAATAAGCATAAAGTAGCCTGAGGGAACCTTTTGAAATTCAACTCTCAGGATGCCACCTTCATGACTAGAACTTTCCGGCATCTTTCTATTGCTCTTACATAAATTAAGGAACATTAACATGGTCTTCCCTCTGCCTGTGTCTTTAAGCCTTATCTCTTTCCATGCTCCGAACTCTTTCCATGCTCTGACCACACTGGCCTTCTCCCAGATATTTTAATGGACACGCTTCTTGTCCCCGAGCACGTCATACCCTGTTCCACCAGGAAGGGCACATCCTCTGCACCCCAAATCCAGATGTGTCGAGACAGACACTTGAGCGCACACACGTTCCTTCTGTCCTTTGGTAATTTCTGCTCATCATTCATGTCTGAACTTAAATGTCACTTGCTTCTGGAAGCTTCCTGGACCTCCTGCTTCATGGGTCCCAACCTCTTGTACTTTTCTTCTTAGATTCATCTCAACTGTGGTTTACTACTGTTTTATCACCACTCGTTGGTAATCCTTGGTTTCATCTCTCTGAGGATGGGGTTGAGTTTGTCCTGTCTGCTGCCGTATTCCAACATCTGGCCACACCTGGCTGGGAGCGAGTTCTCTGCACACTTTTGTTGCATGGTGGACTAAAAGGATGAAGGGCTTTCGTTGGTTCTCTGCCCTCCTCCAGCACTTTTTGTCTGTCGTGGTCAGAGATGGCTGTGTTGTGACCTGGTTCTACTTACATGGATCTGGGTGGTCACTTTGGTTGGGCTGGTTCACCCAGTTCCCAGTCTCAGGCTTTGCTTCAGCCACATCTGCACACGCAGGTCATGGAGTAACTGCAGGCTGCTCACGCTGCCTCCTCCAGCCTCCTCTCAATGTCAGTTCAGTGCAGGGTTACAGTCAAACCTTTCTTTAATAAATAAGTTCAAGAATGTGGAGAACAGCTTTGTGGTAACTTCCCAACATTTTGCCTGAAGGTCAGTCTCCACCTCTTTGTGGAATTGTCATTTTTAAAAATTGAAATGTTAGGAACTAAGAGAAATAGAGATGCTTTTGTTGTTGTTGTTTGCTTTGCTGAGAGAGGTGACCAGCTCAGTGTGGGTCCAGAATTGTTTATTTATGAGACTGTGAACTACAAACTTCAGATTCTCAGTCAGAAATGATCACAGTCATGTTTTCAGGAATAAAGTGATTGATTGACTTTATTCATCTTCGGTTGTTGGATCAGCCCGAGAGACAGCGTTTAGAAAGGACTTCTGTTCAATACTTTTCACACACACTTGGTAAGAAACCAAGTGACTATGCCTGTTCCCAACCCGGGCCCGGCACAGCACTTTGAATGTTGCCTGAAGCTGAGGAAATCTCCAAGGAGAAGCAACTTCCTGACAATCAGCCCTGAAGAGACTATTTTTATAAGTCCTCCTTCATTATGATGCATAATTAAGACAAGAATACCCAATGTTTATTTCTAAAGGAAGGGTGTCAATTTTTACCCATGGGCAAAGGTGCTTTGGTGTCCCCACTTCACCTCATTAGGCCTCAAAAACCCCAAGAGCTCTGTCTTCTTTCTTGTTAGTTGGAGTGTCTGATTGGGCACCAAACAAAACAGTCTACTCCTCTTTTGCACAACTTTCAACTGCTATGCATTCCAGACTCCCTCCAGCTTGAACTGTGCCCTTCTCCGCTGGTCCTGCTCTTCAGAATCTCCTGTTCACTCCGTTCCCACACTGAGCCCTGCAGAACTCGTACCTCCTCGCTGAGTCAAGTAGGTCCGAACAAGGTGAAGCATGGCTTCATCTTTCTGTAAGGCAGCTAGTTCTGAAAACAATGGAATGTCTTTGTGATTATTTAGAATAGAAACACATGTTAAATTTGAAAAAGAAAGCTCAGAGTGGCACTTTCTTGGGTCTCTTGAATCCCCAAGAGGAAGGTTAACTTTAACTGCCAATGGATTACCATCCATTTACATTTTAGCCGTTTAAAACAGGATACAGATAACTCCCAGTTTCTTCCATTGACCGTAGCTAAATTCTAAGTATTCTTTACTATGAACTTTAATCAATTAACTTCCTTATTAATCTTTCCCATGGTGGCTTAAATAATTGCAAGCCACTGCTGTTCTTGAATTTCCGATGTATTTCCTTTCTGACTTAGAAGGAATTCCCTGTGATTTGTGTTTTCTGTGGCTCCTGTACCACTGGGATCAGAATTGGGAAGAATCCAAAGGTCTCCCAGGCGTCTGCAGCTTCAGAACGAGGTCCGAGGTCCCACCAGCCTGGAGGCAGATCCTTTCTTCACAGTGGACGTCCATGATGCCACACCTGGGATGTCATTTCTGTGTGTTCTGCAGTCTTGGGCCTCACTGTGTGCCACTGCAATGGCGGGGCTCCTCTGAAATTCACCCGAAGCCCCCTCATCACACCTTTTAAAAATGCATGCCCCTTTGGATAGAGAAAAAGTAATCCCTGAGGATTCTTATCCGTGCTCCATGTTCTGGTTAAAAGCGTGTCTTCTATTGCCGATAGCCATGCTAACTGGTTGAGAATAATCATTTTTAAGTTGACTAAACAAACTATCATTAAAGTATAAACTCTTAAAATACTTTAAAATGTCCATTTGAAAACTACATTACAATTTTAAAAGTTCTCTTTCAAATTACACATGACCACCCCTCCCTCTCCAGGAGGTTCTCAGTTGAGTCTCTATCAAGGGAACACTCTCCTCTTCCAGACTGACTGGCTGCACAGGTCAGTGATTTTGACTGAACTCTTTGAAGCAATGAACAATTGCTCTATGAAAAGTATGGTTGTTTCTTGTTATTTTATTTTTTTATACCAGACTCAGAAAATCTTCCTTCTTACATACACACACATGCAGATACAATACCCTTTTACCCAGGCTTTCCTGATTTTCTCCAGAAGAAAGTTCTAATGACCTCCAGGCACTCCAGGTGGAGGGCAGGCCCTCCCACGGCGACTCTGTGGTCACTCCCCATTGGGCATTGGAGTCAGTGCGTTGCCAGCGGGAATCAGGCACTTCCACTCTTGCTACTTCCGCTCCACACCTTGAACATCCATGCTGGGGAGGGGGTGCTTCTGGGGGAGCATTGGACCAGGTAAGGCAAGAGATTGTGAAAGACAGTGTGAATCCGCATGAATAGGAAATGTTGGAATCTGAATTTAATTGGATTGGTTTCTTTCTTTGGTGCTATTTGAGAGTCCAGAGAAGTGGTTTCCTGGTTTTTATTGTGTAGATTATGTAGATAAATGAGCCAAAGCCTTTCTAACTCAGATGGCCTCTCCCACCCTATGGGAATGTGGTTTTCTTTTCTCGTTGGCACACTGGCAGGTAGACGACCTTCTTGGGGTCATAGTACATAGACCTTCTTGGGGATGTTGCTCTCAAGTAGGACCTAGCCTGCTGTAGGGCCGTGGTTGTCCCAGAGGAATGGGGACATATTCTGGGGCAGGGATGGGGGAAGTGAAGTTACTGTGTGGTCGTGTCTTCTGGATGGAGGGATTAGTAAATTACTGTAGGTCCTCTTGGGTAGTCTTAGGTAGTGGAGAGCAGAGACAGAAGGCTCCCCACAGTACCTGTGGCAGTTGTTGGAAGTAAGAAGTATGTGCTGCTCCTAAACATGACCAGATCATGCCTGGGCTTCCTGCCTGGAGTGCCTGAGACCTTGTGAGGGATGAGAAGGAACAGGAAGGGGGAGGATGTGTGAGGGACAAGTCCACCTATCTTGAAAGGGACTAGGGCTATGTCTCAAAGGGTCTGTAGGGGTCTTATCTCAAAGCTGCCTGAAATTCCTGAATCCACCTTGCGTTTGGTCAGCAGACAGGATCCACCTCCTCTCACTTCAGTGGGTTTGCAGAACTATCCTTGTCTCCCCGAGTGTCCAGGTCAAACATGCCTGGTCCCTTCCACTCCCAGTAGACTTGAATGAATCCTGGTGATGGAGCTAATGCTGATGTGCTCAGAGTTGTGTCTACACAATGACCCACTGTGACAGAGGGACAGCTGTCCTGACTCATGTATGTCTGCTCTCCTGGTGTCTGCGAGGAGTGGCCAACATCAGCTGGTGGCGATTTGTCTTTCTTTCACCCATGCGAAGTGACTGTGGTGGAGCTGAGGTGAATTAAGTCTGAACTAATCTAAACCCTTGGGAAACTCTGGCATGCTGATCCTACTTCTGACTATTTTAATAGCTGTGAGCTGTGGAAGGTGCTAGAAGAGCAGCTGGGAATCTTGCAGAATTCCTCTCTGAAGGGGATGCAGCAGGTGGACCTATCACTGCTCTTCTCCCTGACAGGTGTGGGCTCCCCTTTAGATCCTGAAAACTTCCAGCACTGAGAACTAGAAGTCATTGCAGTGTGTAGTGAAACCTAGAAGTTTTACTGCCACTCGAATTTTCCGGGAGGAAACTGGAGGCAGGAGAGAAGAAGTGATGATAGATACATCTTGTATCACTTGCAACAAGTTCAGGGTAAGTAATTCCACTCTCACCTCTGTAAAAAGAGCAGACAAAAGGGAGAGTATTCTGTGCTATGCCCCCATGGCTTCATATTCCCAGTTCAAGTAAAGGGGCCGGTGGAAACTTTTCTGAGTTCGGAGCCTGGGTTAAGGGCTGAGATGGGGAAGAGAAGACCCCTGGGACTGTGGATTCTTGTCAAATATCTGAGGCCTGGCCTCTCCCTCATGGTGTCTGGACCTCACCAGTGGACAGTGATGGGCACGGTTCCTACAGGGCCAGAGCTCAGCATCTTCAGGAGGTCATGAGAGACTCTAGGAGCCAAAGGAATGCAACACATCAGCAAACACTTCCAACACCAAGAGAGACAAGTGTGGACATCAAACCCAACGAGGCAAAAGCAAATTCAGAGTTCTCCTTGAACCAATTGCTTAGAGACTGATATTGATAGAATTGGAGGGAGATTTGGTTGATAAAAACCAAGCAGAGATTCCAGGAGATTTCTTTAAATGGCTGTGCCTTCTCTATGAGCTGGTGGTGGCATGAAAATTGGGTAGATTGAGGTGATTCAAAAGGCCAGTGTCTGGCTGAGACACCATAGAAATAACCTTTCTACTTAAATAACTGATCCCTCCTTGATGAGTTTCTAGATGGCCCCCTTCTAAACAAGTATTTTTATATTTGATAGCATTCTACTTGTATTGCTCCATACTAAAGTATTAAATGACTGGCATAGCCCATTTTTGAGAAGATTCCAGACAAATTATGAGATTGATTCCACATGGTGTGTAATCTTCTAAACCAACATCATGTGTTCCAAGTGAAGAAATATTCAAGTAAGATTGGGAGCACATGCTAGTTTTTCTTTTATCATGATTTATGTAACACATGTTTTTTTAAAAAACATATTTGGAGATTTAGAGAACACTCAGTAGAATTCTATTATTTTAGTAGTAAATTAAGAGTAATTCTGTTGTGTCATTTAAGAATTTGGGGTGCATACAATTTATGTGTTTCTATGAGGTAAAAAAAATCCCTTTATTATACTCAAAGGAATTGTATATTTCTAGAATTCCTTAATTAGACCAATGATTTTGTTTATAATTCTTTGGATGTTATAAAATAAATTTATATTTAAAAGATTGTGCTAGAAACCACGAGTTTGTCTAGGCACTCAGTTATTTTCCTGGTGTCATCACAGGATGCTTCTTATCCTTCTCACTCTCGCCAGATCCTTCCAGGGACCATTGGGGTGAACTTGGGAGTCAGGAGTCCATTTTGCATGGCTGAACATGGAGACAGGCTCACCCAGCTGAAGAGAGATTCACTAAACCATACAGAAATGCAGCCCCATGACCAGTGTCTCCAGTAGCCTGCTCTCAAACGCCATCCGGCCTCAGATACACATAGTGCTAGTCTACCCTGTCAAAAAGGCAGAATGGTGTTTTCTCATCTCAGGTTATGTAGAAAAGAGTTTAAATGCCTTTCTTCTTTCTATTTGCACTCATCTTTCACCATCTTATTTCTGTAGGCTCTACTGAGGCACCTGCTGAAAGGAGGCCAGACACCCACCTGGGGCTGTCTGTGTGGCTCTCTCTGGTGCTATCAGGAAGTGGCCATCAGAGTTCTTTTCTGACTTCATTTCTGAGAACTCTGCCCTGTTATCAAACAGTGCTGTGAAAAAAGGAAGAAAGAAACCATTAGGCTATGTGGCAATTATCAGCTATTCTTCCTGCTCCGTTCGTATGGTTTCCATTTGAAATGATGGTATGTGGGCTCCAGGTGCTGTCCACCACATCATATGTCTCTTGAAAGAAATTATACTCTTGTTTGGCTTCAAGTATCTTGATTTTTGTGATCCGACTAGATGGTCATAGCTCATATGTCATTTATATAGGAATAAAACCAGACATACAGACAGGAATTTGAGATATTTGTGGATAGCCTTAAACAGATACCAATAAATACAGTGTTTGTGTGCATTCAGAAAAACAGACTACAGTAATCATGTGCATGAGAGAATCTAATCAAATCTGTTGTTAATATTTTAGCTTTCTGCATATACGGCTTTGTGTGTGCATGGCTGTCTTTGCCAACGGCGAAAATGAAGGAGACCACCTAAATTTGGCATTCTTCCTCTCTTGTTCCAAGCAGATTTGGGATTAATTATAATAAAAGCTATCATTTGTGGGCAATTTAATTTTAAAATGAATTTTGTATACATACATATATATATTTTACATGTATCTATAACATATTATATATATATTTTTTTCTATACGCATAGCATGTTGGTTGATAGCACAGTCTAGAGCTTTGCTGTGTGGACTTGGGTAATTCAATTTACTTCTCTTCCTCAATTTCCTCATCTGTGAAATAGAGGTGATAATAGGACCTGCCCACCTCTGCTCTTAGGGGATTTAAATGAGTTACTGTTAGTAAGTGTTTAGAACGGTGCCGCAGAAATGTTTGCTGACTCACACACTGTCTCATTTAGTTCTTTTCACGGCACTGTGTGGGGTGTTATTTTCCCTTTTTACAGAAAACAAAGACTCTGGTCTCTGAGAAGTGAAGGGACTTGCCCAAAACTGTACAATGACTTTCTTCTCTCAACCTTGAGGTCTTCCTGGCTTATTTAAACTGAAGCATTTTGTGAAAGAATATGTTCTCAGACATTTTTCAGTGTACATGGAGAGAGTTTTTTTAAATCATCATCATCAGACCGGCGTTTATTGCTTTACTGTTTGTTTTGGTCTTCTAGAAGCTTTACAACCAATCCAGTGCATATTTTCCTCATCCTCACCCCTGTGTCTATTAAGCATTAACTATAGTCACCTTCTTGGGGGAAATGGCAGATGTAGCGTTTTTCTTACCTTTCAGCCTTGTCCTCCTTCTGGCTGGAGCCTTATTCTTCAAACAATCTTTTTTTTTGTTTTTGTGAGAAGGATCGTCCCTGGGCTAACATCTGCCAATCCTCCTCTTTTTGCTGAGGAAGACCGGCCCTGGGCTAACATCCATGCCTATCTTCCTCCACTTTATACGGGACACAGCCACAGCATGGCTTGCCAAGTGGTACATTGGTGCGCGCCCGGGATCCGAACCGGCAAACCCCGGGCCGCCACAGCGCAGTGAGCGCACTTAACCACTTGCACCACCGGGCCGGCCCCCAAGCAATCTTTTTATATAATCCATTTCACCTACTTCCCGGGTACACCTTCCCAGGGCTCCAGAGCTTCCTACCCCAACCTGTTCTCTCAGTGTCCTATTCTCATAGGAAGAAAGAAGATCCATTGAGCCAATTAACATTAAGCTGCAAATGGTTGGTATTACATATGTAAACGGATTAGAAACAAAAAACAAATGTTTCAAATGTTTTTAAATCCTAAGATTGTGGATTTATTCCAGCTGATGATCATGGAACAATTCTCGAAATACCGAAGATGACACAATAATGAGTCAACAGTGTTATCCTCAAATGATCATAAATAGTGATTCATTGGCCATCCAAAACACATCAAAGGTATTTTGTCTTCATAGAAGAGATTCGGGTAGAGAAACTGTTGCAATATTTCCTATAAATTACAATCCCATCAAATGCCTACTTTCCTCACCAGAAATATTACCCAGTGCCCAAGTGAGAGGAGAATTTTTTGAATAGTGTATATACCCTTCCTCGTAAAACAATGGCCCTCTCAGTGCCATGTTTGAATGTATGCATATTTGCAGGTCTATACGGCTCAATTTGTATGTTTATATGGTTTAAAAGTGCATGTGTCTGGGCTGGCCTGGTGGCGCAAGGTGTTAAGTGAGCATGTTCCGCTGCAGTGGCCCGGGGTTCGCCGGCTCGGATCCCAGCGCGCACCAACGCACCGCTTGGCAAGCCATGCTGTGGCGGCGTCCCATATAAAGTGGAGGAGGATGGGCACGGATGTTAGCCCAGGGCCGGTCTTCCTCAGCAAAAAGAGGAGGATTGGCAGATGTTAGCACAGGGCTGATCTCCTCACACACACACACAAAAATAAAAAGAGTACATGTGTCTGTGTGTCCTTATATGGTTTCATACACGCCACTGTGCATGAAGTGTGAGGACTGATGTTCTTCGTCTCATTTTACAGTGGAAGGGGCCGCAATGGCTGTGATTTACCCAGTGAGGTGTTGCTGGTCGGTGGTGGAGCCTGTTCTCAGACCAAAGCATCCTAGCTCTTGGTCTGGCAGATTCTCCACTTTGCTCTACTACGTCTGCTCTTGGAACTTTTTATAGCTCTTTGTGACTTTTCCAACTCAAGGCTTTTAACATTCTTTTATATTGGGATGAAATTCACAAGATATGAAAGTAACCATTTTAAAGTGAATAAAATGGTGGCTTTTAGTACATTCGCAATGTTGTGTAGCCATCACCATTATCTAGTTCCAA
Organism: Ceratotherium simum simum; assembly: GCF_057802395.1. NCBI lineage: Eukaryota > Metazoa > Chordata > Mammalia > Perissodactyla > Rhinocerotidae > Ceratotherium > Ceratotherium simum. Next base: position 1,155,479 of record NC_141937.1, read on the forward strand.
GACATTTCCATCACCCCAAAAGAAAAGCCTATGCCCTTTAAGCACTCACTCCCTTTTCCTCCTGCCTCTAGACTCTGAGAACTACCAATCTGCTTTCTGTCTCCATGGATTTGCCTATTTTGGACAATTCATATAAATGATATCATACTATATGTGGCCTTTTGTTTCTGATTTCTTTCATTGAGCATAATGTTTTCAAGGTTCATCCAGATTGTAGCCTGTATCTGTACTCCATTCCTTTTTACGGCTGAATAATATTCCATTGTACAGATAGAACACGTTTTGTTTATGCATCCATTGATGGACATTTAGGTTGCTTCCATCTTTTGGGAATTGTGAATTGTGCTGCTGTGAACATGCGTGGGCCTGAATATGTTTGACCTCTAACATTTTTGAAAACTTACCAAAATAAAATTTTACCTTTGGAATCAACATTTAGTAATCAAGACATTATTAGACATTTAATGTGAGAAACAGAGGATAATTAGTTGTTTCATGATGTTTTGGGCTTTGATGTTCATTATTAAGTATAAATGGTTATTTGTAATTCCCCAAGGACTTTTAAGCTGTCGTTTCTTTCCTAAACCCTATGATTATTTTGGAGAATGATATTTATGGATGACCATTTTACGAGTGTTAAACCTGTAAACACTCCACTCTGAATCCTTCATCTAATGCCAGAAAAGTTACTCCGGGTCCTCACTGTCTGTAGACAGTTAGGATTCAAACTAGTTAGAAACCAGCAAATTTAAAAATGTTCAGCTTTTATGGAGATAACCTAAGGTTGAAAGACTGGAGGATCAGATTTAGCAAATCTTTAAACAACTTTATCTAGGTTACCAAAAGAGATTTCTGAAAATGACAGAGTGGGTAAACATACTGAGAAGGCATAGGAACGACCATTGTGCTATTTATGGAAAGCATCACAGATGATGTGTCCCTTATTTTCTATTCCTAAGCAGAGACAACACACATCTGCAAAATACTGTCTTATGATGCTCATAATATAGACTTATGCTTTTCTTTGTTTCACGTTTGTGGTTTACCTCTCTAAGTAGAAACTTGAAATTATTAAATTACTCTCTTTTGACTTATTGGTTCAGAATTATGGGCTATCAATTCAATTTGTTAAGAATACTTTGAATGAATTAGCAGGGAGTGGCTGGTAATTATAATTTATTCATTTTGTCGTTTATTATCTATTTAAAAAACATGAATTTGACTTATCTTCTATTACTGGCCAAGTCCTCTGGTGATAAAAAAGAGAGCAGATTATCTCATGCCTTGCTCGGGTGTTGAGGGGGTATTTTCTTAGCATTTATGTTCTACTCTTCCTTAGAGGTGTGTATGGATAAATTTAATTACATAGAGTGAAATATTTATCTAGTGAGGAAATTTATACATCCTGTGGTATCAGGAGAAGAGGAAAATGTCTTTAATGACATTGAATTTGTATTGATAAAGTTTAGACAAAATATGTTTAGAGGATTGAGCCACTGCCCTAAAAATAGAACATTAGCTGAGGAGGCAACTTGAAGAAGTTAAATGCTCAAAATACGCACAGTAGTTTTATGTGTTAGTTTCAGGTCTTCTAGCACAAGGATACTTACAAGAAGGTGAATCATCTAAAATCTTCAAATAACACATATTCATTCATATTTCTCAGAGAACAAATATAAGTGGGGATATCAATACCTTTTAGTCCCTTAGCTCCTGATAATGCTAATGCAGTTATGTTATTGCCATATGAAAGTAGACAGACACGCCTCAGGACCACACTGGGGTCTAGGAGGCTGAGGGCTCCTACTTCTGTGCCCTCAGGAGTTTCAGGCTGACATGGGGGTCTGATTACAGATGACATTTTTGATGGTATCTCATATTTGTCTTCTTTGAAACCATCCACACCTGACCTCACACCAGAGAAGCTGAGTAGGCAAATACACAATTCTCTTGGCATGCAGGGATGGGGTGGGGAAAATGCCCAGGATGCTCACACGTAAATAATCTTGTTACTGTAATAACTGCTGAAATAGGTCATTGAATTCAATCTGGGTGGACACCCAGCTGGCTGCTGGAGATTGGAATCTGGTGTCGATGGCAAATCAAGATGAATCTCTGCTCTTCCTGGATGAAAGGGGTCCAGTGCATCAACCTGCCACCAGCTGGCTGTTCTGCTTTCTGAAAGGATACCGCCTAATTAGGGGCTCAGCATTTGTTTCTGTATCTGAGGATTAAGCATTTGACAATGACAGGCAGAAGCCAAATCAGCTGTGATCAGTAGAACCCTATGCTGTTGGGTCAGGCACAGCCCTCACTCCTACTACTTCCGTGCACCCACTGTGCCAGCACTGTGGGGGTTGCCGCACAGGGTGGGTGAGTCATTTTGTCTACTTAACTTTGTGTGTGTGTGTGTGTGTGTGTGTGCACCTCATTAGTGGTAGATGTTCTCAGCAAAGAAATAATATGTAATAAAAAGAATGTCACTCCCATAGGTCATGATCTCCATTTGCAAAAGCCATGTGCCCACTCCCATAGTCCATATTGCTCACTCGCAGAGGTCATGATGCCTACTCCACAGGCCATGATGTCCACTCCACAGTCATGGTGCCCACTCCATGGGTCACAGTGCCCACTCCACAACCGATGATGCCACTCCACAGGCCATGGTGCCCACTCCATGGGTCATGGTGCCCACTCCACAGGCCGTGGTGCTCACTCCACAACTCATGATGCCCACTCCACAGGCCATGGTGACCACTCCACAGGTCATGTTTCCCACTCCCACAGGTCATGGTGCCCACTGCCACTGGTGCACCCACTAACCACTTGTCCAGCTCCTCTGCTCTTGTCACCCTTCTCCCTCTAAGCCCTGCCCAAACTGCCAAGCTATTCATCTTTGCTCATGTGTCTATATATATTTTTACTTTAAGTCAAATCTGTTTCACAAGCTGCACGTGATGACCAGTTACACGGCCTGAAGTTCTGCCCCTCAGCTGCTTCTCGGGCCATACCTGAGGGGGCTGGTATGCAGTGACAGCTCTCTATTTTCAGTTTGCACCTACATATTGAGATTTCACAACGGTGACCGAGCTTGTCCCTTTTCCTTCTCTGTTAGAGGACCATTCAGGACCCAATGGGTGGTCACAGGTGTCAAGAGAGGCAGAGGCTCCGGGCAACAGTGGTGAGTGGCATGGCTATTTACACTTGCATTTTACATTTTGGGGCTGCTTGTGCTCAGTCTGCATGAACTATTTCCATCTCTCGGGCCCACCTCACCACGTGGTGTGCTGGTGGATGCAGGATTATGTAACATCCCATGGTGAGACATTCCTCACTAGAAGAGATTGGTAACTCCCCAGGACCTGGATTTTGAATGGCAGATCATTCTCTGCTTCACATGGGATAGACTGATCCTAGCATTTTAGGAGCCAACATTGGGATTTTCCTACTGGGGACAGTTGTAAACACTGAGGGTGCTTTTTCCTCACTACAGATGCCTCTAAAACCATGGAGTCTTTGGGTCACAGGACCGAAGTGGCAGGGCAGATTGTGTCACAGCTTGGATCAGTTGCACCACTGCACTGGTCTCCTGCTGGAGAAATCATGGTGTCAGCAGCCATGACCAGACATTCAACCAAGGATGGTGCTCCACAGCACTAACCTCCAAACACTAGTTATTCTTTTACAATATGCTGGCAGTAATATGTTTTCTGGAAATCGTTAAAAAAAAAATGGTTGTATTCAGGGAATATTTACATTTAGCACGAAATGTAAAGGTCTCCTTTGACCTGGTTTGACCTCCTGGCATCTCCAACCTTCCAGTCTTTAAACCTGAGATTGAAGAATCAGGACACAGTCTCTATGTTAAGTGGAGGGATGATGCAAGGGTTCAGCCTCAAGAAAGTGTTTTCCTCCAGGCTGGTATTTGAAAATCCACGTTGATCCTTAATACCATTCCTTGTCATCAAAATGAAGGGAAATAATGTATGGTTGGAGATCCTGTGGAATCACCAGAAATAAGACCAGTAAAAGAAGATTGTATAAACCAGATCACATGTGCCTTAAACGCAGACGGTTTTCATCTACTGGCAACCAGGAAGGCTCCTTGTGATAAATAGGCAACATTTTTTCAGTAAGAGCATCCAAAGTGCAAAGCCAGCAAGATGCTCACCTCTGCCACTTTTGCTTAGCCAAAGCACTGAGCCATCGTGATAAAAGCAGCTTGAAATCTAACATCCACCTAATAATATAGCCTGGGGGAAGAACATTAGAAAGTATTTATTTAATACTTTAATAATAATATACATTTTTAGCAATAATATACGTTTTAGCAATTTCTACCCAGGCGCTGAGTGGTACATCAGCAACCCTGCCAACCTCTCTCAGATTCTCTGGTTAAGCTTCTGGAATTATCTGTTCTTTTCTTTTCTTTTTTTCTCTTCCCTTCCTTTCCCTCCCCTCCCCTTCCCTCCCCTCCTCTTCCCTTCCCTCCTTCCTTCCTTCCTCACTTCCCTTTGTTTCCCTTCCCTTCCTTCCTTCCTTCCTTCCTTTCCTCCCCTCTTTCCTTCCCTCTTTCTATAAAATAACTTTCAAATTACAGATATGGAAACTAAACTTTGTTTTTTTAATTTGTTTAGATTTTCCTTAGTCACAATTTATATGACATAAATAACTAGAAAAACACATAAATCATTCATGCCTTATTCTCCCACAGGGCATCTACTCTAGGCAGGCCCCACTCTGGGCATTGGGTCAGTGACATCCCTGCCTCTAGGTTACTTTCTCCCAGGAAGAATGTTTACCTTTACAAATGCTCGTTTTATCAGGACACTTTACCTCCAAGAGGAAGGAGCCTGGTTTTCAGGAAAGAGGGTTTTGATCCTGGTAATAAAGAGCCTTTAATGCAAGGCAGCTGGGGCATGTGAACTTGAAGATATATTTTCATTTTGGGTGCTTTGCTCCTGAAGGAACTGTCAGTAATCTGGTGTCCACATTGCCTTGTGTTAATAAAAATGGGGCAAGTGAGGAAGAGTTTATTTCCTAACGTGTGCGGTTGGAGAAAAAAATCACTTTTTGGAAAGATCATAACGTATTTTTACAGTGTGCTGAAATCAGAAGCTGAAACCCTGACTAGAAGCAGAGTTCCCAGCCATGGCATCAGTGTGGGTGTGCCTCACCTTCCCCAGCCCCACTCGCCCTTCTTCCAGGCGGAAGATCCACCCCGGGAGGGGATGCGTGGAAACGTTAAGTGGCTGTGTGGCTGGAAGTTCAATGTATCTTCTCCACTCTTACATCTCCCTGCTGCTGCTCGGACAATAACAGGTTATGACACACGACGTCCTCCATCTTCCTCCATCCGGAGCACAGTAAGGTGGCCAAGAAATTCCACCCTCACCAGCTGTCATGCCACGAGAAGTTGCAGGACCTTATACCAACAGCAGCAGGATGGACTTATAAAAACTGATTTAGCTGAATTCAAAAATACTAGAACAAAATACTTCTTTTACATGAAGGCAGAATATGTCTGGCTATGGATACACAGTAAAGAGGGAACAATACACATGAAGTCTGGAAAAGAGGGTTATATCCAATTATTATATTATAAATTGAGAGAGAGCTTCCCTAGTCAAGATGAGTCCAATGAATGAAAAAAATTAAACGGAGTCCATCTACATGACGCTGTGACGACTTCTCCTTCTAGTCCAGCGGGATGCTCTCCCTCTGATGTAGGGGAAGTGGCTTTGCCATTCCTATGGCACATATCATATCTAAATCTCAAAAGGGAGATAGATTTTGCCCCCAGCCCTGCCTCCATACCAGTTGTGGAGGCTCTCAGAGAAAGATTCTGAGGCTCAGAGGAAGACTGGCCCAGGAAGTGCTGCAGAGCTGTGCAGTGTGCTTATGGAGCCGATCCGGTTATTATGATTTTATTTCTCTCCTCTATTGAAATGGAGGCTTATGGAGGAATGCGTCTCTGTCTAGTTTTTCTTTGACTTTCTCATGATGGCTCCTGCTTAACCTCGCAGAACCTCAGTCCACCACAGTTTCTCTTTATTTCTATGAGCCTTCTTGATGCCAATGTCTTTCTTTAACCATCACTAACAGGTGGTTTATCTGCTGGACCAGAGGCCACTGATTCCTTGGTCCATGGTACTCTTAGTGTCACAATAATTTTTTTTCATAACGCCCCCTAGGCCAAAGGAAATATCCAGCAGGTGCTTTTATTAAGCAGTTAGATCCAAAGACCTTAATATGTGTTGGTTTCCCCTGAGCACAGCATGGCTTCTCATACTTGGGAATCAGGCTGGACACTGCCACCTCATGTCCTCATCACCACGTTGATTTTCTGAGGGTTCTTCCTTTTAATCACAGCACCTGGAGAAAATCCCGTGAAGACTTGACATCACTGAAAGGAAGGTAGAGATTTGGTGAAACTGAATTACCTCAAGCTCATCATAGTTCCACAGACAGATGTCACTCTATTTCTCTCAACAATTTACCTCACTCAGTGGCGCTCCCCGTGGAGCCTCAGTGCACAATTTGAAAACCATGGTGCTGGACCAATCTTTTCATTTAAACGCCTCTGGTGGCTTCTTGTCTCCTTGATAAAGCCAGATCTGCAAGCCTGGCTCTCAGCGCTCTTGGCCACCTGGTCTGCTCAGATCTGCTTCCCACCTTGCCCACCAGGCTGTGTGGGCTGATCTTCTCCTGCCCACAGGTCACTGTGTGACTGCCCGTAGGTTGATCCTCGTGTTCTCCTGGAGTTGAATGCTCTGCTCTTCTGAAAACAGAGCCTCTGACTAGCACTTGGGTTGTGTTCGTTGGGTTGGTTGACTTGGGAGTTGATCAAAGGCAGCAGGAGTGAAGGAGGAGAGAGTCAAATGAGAAAAGAGGAAAAGACAATGAAGGTGCATTTCCCAGGTGGCTGCTATGGACAAGGGAGGCTCAACCCCACAGGGACTTCTGAGAAGAGACAGACGCCTCCCAGAGGGATCCCTCTGAGGGATGCAGGCTGGGGCACTGTGCATGGGTCCTCACGCACCAGCAACTGCGGGCTGCCCTGAAGTCTCTGAGTCCCTGCTCTTCCAGGCTGAGCTGGCCTCTGAAGCTCAGGAGAAAGCCCTGAAGCAGAGCAGTGGAGAAGAGCAGGCGCTTGCTCCAGGTGGATGCTGCCAGAGCACACAGGACTGCCCACCCCAGCCGGGGCTAAAAGTAGGGGCAGCTTGGGGATGTGACACTGGGCACAAAACACATCTGCCTCATTGCTCTGTTTCACTCATAATTCTCAAGTAGCCCAAGGAGCCAGGTGTTATTACTGTTATCTCTGTAGGGAGGCTAATAAAACTGAGACTTAGAACAGCAACTTAGCACACCCAACGTCCTTACAGGCGTCATTGGCAGACTCCAACCCATATCTGTGAATGCCAAAGCCTTTGTCTTTGCTGTTACACTTTGCAGCCTCCACAAATTCTTTCCTGACTCATATCCTCATTAATCACTCATTTCTCTGCTTTTGTGTCATATACATTAGCCTTGAGTTACATAGGATTGCTGATGAAGCAGATCCTAAAATTTTGGATGGAGATGCTTCTAGCCCTTCTCTTTATAACTCAACTCAGCAAATCACCAAAATCAAACTTTCTATGTTCTAAATATCCTTGAATTATTCCTAGTCATTTATATATAGGTTAGTAGGCTCTCAGGTGATGTTGATGTGTCTATATTTGGGGTGGGTCTGGATCATTTGTGTACAGAATTTCTGGAACTTCTGTGAAAGAAAAGACTGTCACTCCTGCAGATTTAGGCTAGAGAAACACGAAAGGGGCAGGTTACTGACTGGCACGTCCATGCTAAGGAAGGGATACTACAGGTCCTAAGGGACAACTCCTGTGAGGGAAGGAGGAGTTTGGGCTATTGTCCTTGATGCGTATATAGACACAAGGGTCAAAGGATGGGTGAGGGCACGTGGTTTAGTTTCCTATTGCCACTGTCACAAATTACCACAAACTTGGTGGCTTAAACAATTGTCATAAGTTGATTATGTTACAATTCTGAAGGTCAGAAGTCTGAACTAGTTCTTAGTGGGATAAAACCTAGGTGTCAGCAGGGCCGCATTCCTTTCTGGAGGCTCCAAGGAAGAATCAATTTTTCGATATTTTCCAGATTCTAGAAGTCACCCACATTCCTGAGCCCATGGCCTCTTCCACTTTCAAAGCCAGCAAAGGCTGGCCGAGTGTTTCTAAGATGCTATCTCTGGGTCTGTCCCTCCCATTTCAGGACCCTTGTGATTACATTGGGCCTATCTGGATAATCCAGGATAATGAATCTCTCTATCTAAGGTCATCTAATCAGCAACTTTAATTCTATCTGCCACATAGTCACAGGTGCTGCGGATTAGGACGCGCAGATCTTTTAGAGGAAGAGGCATCATTCTGCTGACCACAGGATTAGTCTCAGCAGAGTCCGTGACTCAAGCTGGAAGCCGTTCTGTACTCACCCACCATTGCAAGTTCTCATAGCCAGAAAAACCGCTGGTTAGTGTGCATAAAAGAATGGAAACTTGGAACCTAAGGGTGGGGCAAGACTAAAGTTGGTGATGGATCTGGATGAACAGGGGCGTGATCAAAGCTGGGAATAAATCTGTGACTGAATGTGTGACCCAGTACGTGGGGCAAGGGCTTTGTGTATCTGAGTATACTGAGCAGCTGAGCTATTGGGTCATACTGGCTTCTGTGGTCTTTTCCGGGAAAGTGGTCTCACTACCACACTGCTCTTCTCTGTAGTAATGCTTTCCGCCTTCTTCTGATGTCGGTAGGGCTGTATGCAGCTTCTTTTGTTAAGTGCCTGCATGCTGTATTCTTGTATTTTTTTACTTTTGACCTTATGTGTCCTTTTATTTATGATGTGCATCGTTTTAGTAGCATATCATTTTTTAATCCAGTCTGACAATCTTAGTCTTTTAATCGGAGCATTTAGTCAATTTATAGTTAATGTAATCGCGGTTATATTTAGGTTTTTATCTATCACTTTAGTATTTAGTTTCTGTTTGAGCTACACCAGCACGTGTGTTTTAACAGAAACATGGTGTCGCAGTGAAGAAGAAAAGGATGCTGGTAAACTCATCAGATTCTCCAGGACTGTGTCATGCAGAGCGTCCCCACCGTTTGGAATCATAACTGCCTCCTTTGGGCACGGAATCTTCCAAAGGTGTGGGAACATTCCTTCTGGAGGTGTTTGTGGTGGGTAAAGTGTCTGTGGCCTGCGTGAGATTCACGTGACTTCCTATACTAATGGTGACATACTTGATTTAAAGCAGTTGATTGGAAAAGCATACATTGTCCCTGAGCTGGCACCGCCAGCCGCGGCCCCGTCAGCGAGTTACAAACCTGCCCTGGATGGTTCTTCAGTGCTTCCATATACTCTGGTTTCCTGCAGATGGCGATGCAAGGGCTGTGACACCAGGGAAATGTGGTGGGCCCTCGCGTGTCTCTCACAGGGGTACACCTTCACATTTCTGGGCTCACCACACTCACATTTAGCCGGTCTGTTTTTTTTTTTTTTTTCAGTAGCCTTCCTATAATTTCACCATTTTCCTAAAAATCTTAATGACAAACAGATGTAACGTTTCTACCTGAGAGAGTGCTTTGGAGCACAGCGACAACTACCTGTGGATTCTCCTCCACAGCGATCCCTTCCCAGCTGTATTGATACTTCATTGACAAGTAGTATTTTCAATAAAAGAAGGCGCTTAACATGCTGCTGTGTTAAGACTGCAGAATGTTTTAAGGGCGAAGCTCGGGTGTGAAGGAGGAGCTGTCATGTGGCCTGCAGGGACTGGTGCCTGGGTTTTCAGTCAGTTTACCCAAAGTCGGTGAGGCTCTGGGAAAGGGTGTGCTAACCAGACTCAGGAAGACTTACTGACAAAACAAGGCGTCCATTGTCAACCCCCACGAATTTCACAGCTAGTGGGAAGCTTGTTCCACTAGCACACCTGGGGCCAGAGCATGCAAGTATGTCTTCATGATGGAGGCATCTTCATCAGCATGGAATGTTGGGCACAGCCCCGCCTCCTTCCACTGTGTGGGCTGTGGATGAGAACTCAATCCACTTGTTCCTCAGTGTCCTCATGAGTGAAATGTGGTGGCCATTTTTACCTCCTAGAGTTTTTGTGAGAATTAAAGATGGCAACATGCACGGCACACAATAGACACGCGGTTACTATCCCGTTCAACTTCTCCCTCCCTTTCTCGTCCCTCCCACCTTCAAACTTCCAGCTCATTAAAGTTTCAGTGTCTATACTAGTCATCCTCTACTCGAAGATGATTTCTGCTGATTTTAATCAATAACAGGTTTTAGACACAAGAATTAAGCACTATTTGCAACAGTACCAGGATGTAATAATTTTAAAAAAAGCCTTATTTCCTTTGTTTTTTTGGTTATTCTCTGTCAATCATTTGACAAATGTGTCATACATGTCCTCAGGGCACAGGGTCCCTCCTTCCCTGATGCAACTCCTTTTTCTGACCACAGTCGCTTCTGAGTTTTACAAACTGTCCAAATGTTACTGGTGTCATTCTCATTCATGTTATGTCACCTGGCATTTGTTTGTTCTTGCACATTCTGTCTATAGGTATTTATTCAGTTCCTCTCCTCCAAATTCTTGGGTGGGGTGCCTCCTTGGGGCCCTCCCCTGACCCTGCTTGTCCATGGACATAATAATAATCCATCCAACATGCTTCCATTTCACTGGACATGTCAGGTTAAAGAAGGGGGAACATTCTAGTAATTGAGTATCACATGCTGCACGTGGAATTGTACTCGGTGTTTTAGAATTCATTAAATACTCTTCATCTCAAGATCACTTACTGAAATAGGGACTCAAGTCTGAAATATGCTACACACGGCTTCTTAGAATTTTTTTTTTCAATTGTGAAAAATAATGCAAGGTTGTAAAGCAGCTGGTTGGGAATGTTGACTACTGCTGAATCCTGGATATATGATAAAACGTCCGTGAAAACATTTCCTTCCCTGCTCACATGCTAAACGACTTAGTGTTCTCTGCACTCCGTGGAGGAGAGGGTAAGGGCTGTCTGCCTGGGGCACCCGACAGGTGAGCTGGGACAGGTGTGTGGGCGTTTAATATCTTGTCTCATTTTTCTTGAGAACCAGAGGAGGAAGCAACACACGTGGCACGTTATGAGAACTGGAGGGAGGGCAGAAGCCAGTGCTTCTTCCAGAAAGGCTGCGAGAAGAGATCTTCTCCCCACTATGCCAGAGGACAGCCCAGGCTTGGCTCTTTGGTGAGTCTCAGCTCGAGTATTTACCATCATCCCTGCCCAGAACCCCCAGGAGAGATCCCACTGGACAGTGTGTTCCTCCAGTTAGAGGTTGGAGGCCGTCCCTCCAGGAAGTCATGGCCTGGCTCCTGGCACTGTCTCCCTTCTGCAGACCTGATCTGGGGCCTCTTTTCCTCTTGCTCTTGACGTATGGGAAACCATGACCAACTCCCTACCCAACCCCATAAACTCCAGGTGGACTTCCCTGTAAAACCCCAGGTTCTGCATTGGAGGGGTCCTAACCTGGGTGTCTCCTTAGGAGGAACCGGAGGGACATGGAGGCTGAGTCCCAGTGCACCTGTCTGTTCTCTCCCCACATCCTTTGTCATGCTCAGTCAGGCCTTGACTAGAACTGACTGGTGTTCTTGTGTTTGTCATCTCAACACCCAGGAATTGGAGCGAATTGGTTCATGAAAAATAGTCAAGAAAAAGAGCTGGCCGTGGAGTTCTTCACTCCCTGTATATGTGTCAACGCCAGATAAACATTACATGGGTTGGTCAGAGGACCTTCCTGCCACTGCCTCACTCCCACTTCCTCCCAGATGCAGAGGTCTCCAGGACAGAAGGTGGAGGACACAGGACAGTGGAGTGAGAGCAGGAGGGAGGAGAGATGAGGGAAGCTTTAATGGGATGACAATGTGGACTTCTTTTTGTTGTTGTTGTTGAGGTAACACTGGTTTATAACATTATATAAATTTCAGGTGAAAATCATTATATTTCGATTTCTGTGTAGACTATATCATGTTCACCACCCAAAGACTAATTACAATCCATCACCATACACATGTGCCCAGTCACCCCTTTCTCCCTCCTCCCTGCCGCCTTTCCCTCTGGTAACCACCAATCTATTGTCTGTATCTATGCGTTAATTTGTTGTTGTTGTTGTTTTTATCTTCTACTTATGAATGAGATCATATGGTATTTGACTTTCACTGTCTGACATTTCACTTAGCATAATACTCCCAAGGTCCATCCATATTGTTGCAAATGGCAAGATTTCTTTTTTTTTATAGCTGAGTAGTATTCCATTGTGTATATATACCACATCTTTATCCATTCATCCATTGATGGACACTTAGTTTGCTTCCAAGTCTTGGTTATTGTGAATAATGCTGCAATGAACAGAGGGGTGCATATATCTTTATGCATTCATATTTTCACATTTTTTGGATAGATACCCAGCAGTGGAATAGCTGGATCATATGGTAGTTATATCTTTAATTTTTTGAGGAATATCCATACTGTTTTCCACAGTGGCTGCTCCAGTTTGCACTCCCACCAGCAGTGTATGAGAATTCCCTTCTCTCTACATCCTCTCCAACACTTGTTGTTTCCTGTCTTGTTAATTATAGTCATTCTGATGGGCTTGAGGTGATATCTCATTGTAGTTTTGATTTGCATTTCCCTGATAGTTAATGATTTTGAACATCTTTTCATGTGTCTGTTGGCCACCTGTATATCTTCTTTGGAGAAATGTCTGTTCAGGTCTTTTGCCCATTTTTTAATTGGGTTGTTCATTTTTTGTTGTTGAGGTGTATGAGTTCTTTATATATTTTGGATATTAACCCCTTATCAGATATTTGGTTTGCAAATATCTTCTCCCAATTGTTAGGTTGTCTTTTCGTTTTGTTGATGGTGTCCTTTGCTGTGCAGAAGCTTTTTATTTTGATGTAGTCCCATTTGTTTATTTTTTCTTTTGTTTCTCTTGCCTGGTCAGACCTGGTGCTTGAAAATATGTTGCTAAGACCAGTGTTGAAAAGCATACTGCCTATGTTTTCTTCTAGAAGTTTTATGATTTCAGGTCTTACATTCAAGTCTTTAAACCATTTTGAGTTAATTTTTGTGTATGGTGTAAGGTAAGGGTCTACTTTCATGTTTTTGCATGTGGCTGTCCAGTTTTCCCAACACGATTTATTGAAGAGACTTTCCTTTCTCCTTTGTATGTTCTTGGCTCCCTTGTTGAAAATTAGCTGTCCAAAGATGTGTAGGTTTATTTCTAGGCTCTTGATTCTGTTCCATTGATCTGCATGTCTATTTTCCTTCCAGCACCATGCTGTTTTAATTACTATAGCTTTGTAGTATATTTTGAAATCAGGGAGTATGATACCTTCAGCTTTGATCTTTTTTCTCAGGATTCCTTTGGGTCTTTTGTTGTTCCATATAAATTTTAGGATTCTTTGTTCTATTTCTGTGACAAATGTTGTTGGAACTTTGATAGGGATGGCGTTGAATCTGTAGATTGCTTTAGGGAGTAGGGACATTTTAGCTATGTTAATTCTTCCAATCCAAGAGCATAAAATATCTTTCCATTTCTTTGTGTTTTCTTCAACTTCTTTCAACAATGTTTTATAGTTTTCAGTGTACAGGTCTTTCACTCGTTGGTTAAATTTATTCCTAGGTATCTTACTCTTTTTGTTGTGATTGTAAATGGGATGGTATTCTTAAATTCTCTTCCTGCTTCTTCATTGTTAGTGTATAGAAACACAATTGATTTTTGTATGTTGCTTTTGTGTCCTGCAACTTTGCTGTATTCATTATTATTTCTATTAGTTTTTGGTGAATTTTTTAGGATTTTCTGTATATAAAATCATGTCATCTGCAAACAGTGACAGTTTTACTTCTTCCTTTCCAATTTGGATCTCTCTTATTTCTTTCTCTTGCCTGAGTACTCTGGCTAGGACTTCCAGTACTATGATAAATAAGAGTGCTGAGAGCGGGCATCCTTGTCTGGTTCCTGTTCTTAAAGGGATAGCTTTCAGTTTTTCACTGTTGAGTATGATATTAGCTGTGGGTTCATAATATATGGCCTTTATTATGTCAAGGTGCTTTCCTTCTATATCCATTTTATTGAGAGTTTTTATCATAAATGGATGCTATACCTTGTTGAACGCTTTCTCTGCATCTATTGAGATGATTCTGTGATTTTTATTCTTCATTTTGTTAATGTGGTGTATCATGTTGATTGATTTGCAGACATTCAACTGTCCGTGCATCCCTGGAATAAATCCCACTTGATCATGGTGTATGATCTTTTTAATGTATTGTTGTATTTGATTTGCCAGTATTATGTTGAGGATTTTTGCATCGATGTTCATCAGTGATATTGGAGTGTAATATTCTTTTTTTTGTGTTGTCCTTGTTGGGTTTTGATATCAGGGTCATGTTGGCCTCATAGAGTGAGTTAGGAAGCTTCCCATCCTCTTCAATTTTTTGGAAGAGTTTGAGAAGGATAGGTGTTAAGTCGTCTCTGAATGTTTGGTAGAATTCACTGAGGAAGCCATCTGGTCCTGGGCTTTTATATTTTGGGAGGTCTTTGAATCTTCTTTTGATCTCCTTACTGGTAATTGGTCTATTCAAATTCTCTATTTCTTCTTGATTAAGTTTTAGAAGATTGTATGATTGTGAGAATTTATCCATTTCTTTTAGATTATCCAATCTGTTGGCATATAACTTTTTCAAGTATTCTCTTACAATCCTTTGTATTTCTGAGGTGTCCGTTGTAATTTCTCCTTTTTTGTTTCTGATTTTATTTATTTGAGTCTTCTTTCTTTTTCTCTTGGTGAATCTAGCTAAAAGTTTATCAATTTTTTTACCTTTTCAAAGAACTAGCTGTTAGTTTCATTGATGTTTTCTATTGTGTTTTTAGTCTCGATTTCACTTATTTCCACTCTGATTTTTATTTTTTCCTTCCTTCGACTGATTATGGGATTTGTTTGTTTTTCTCTTTTAGTTCCTCTAGGTGCACTGTCAGATTGTTTATTTGGGATTTTTCTTGTTGTTGAGGTAGGCCTGTATTGCTATAAACTTCCCTCTTAGTACTGCTTTTGCTGTAGCCCATAAATTTTGGAATGTTCTATTTTCATTTTCATTTGTCTCCAGGTATTTTTTTGATTTCTTCTTTGACTCAATGGTTGTTAGCAGCATTTTGTTTAATTTCCGCATATTTGTTGCTTTTCCAGTTTTCTTCTTGTAGCTGATTTCTAGTTTCATAAAGTTGTGGTCAGAAAAGATGCTTGGTATTATTTCAATCTTCTTAAATTTATTGAGACTAGTTTTGTAGCCTAATATGTAATCTATCCTGGAGAACATTCCATGTGCCTTCAAAAAGAATGTGTATTCTGTGGTTTTTGGATGGAATGTTCTATATATATCTACTAAGTCCATCTGTTCTAATGTCCAACAAGAGGCTATAACACTTGTAAATATCTATGCACCCAACATAGGAGCACCTAAATATATAAAGCAATTATTAACAGACATAAAAGGAGAAATAGACAGCAACAAAATAATAGTAGGGGACTTTAACTCTCCACTTAACCTAATGGGTAGATCATCCAAACAGAAGATCAATAAAGAAACATTGGTCTTAAATGACAGATTAGACCAGAGAGTATGGACTTCTGACATGACCCTGGGCCAGATGTTCCTATAGAGAGTGACTATTCTAGGATTTCACCCAGGGCGGGGGAAGAAAGCAAGGTGGGAGTGACAAGGGAGATACTCCACGCTTCTATCCTACCAAGTTCAGCTCCTTAAATACAATACTTACTAGTAACTATTTTCTCATTCATCTGGTTTTAACTACATGAGAGCAACAAGCAAGTCCACTGATTTTTTTTCCTCCAAGTGTTCAGCATTTTTGGACTGAGTCAACCAGTTGTTCTGATAGTGAAGAGAACTAGTCTTAGATTAGCCAAATTTCTTGTGTTGGCTTTCACTTTGAGCCCCCAATTCTCTGAAAAGTCCACTGTATTTCTTTTATCCCTCCTTTCTTGTTGGATCAGAAATGCCCTGGCATCTACTCGTCCACACTGATTTGGCGAGGGTATGCAAAGTCGAGTGGAATTTGGAGTGGTGGAAAATACTGAAAACGCGGGCAAGACATTAACCAAAGCCAACAGGCCCAAAAGAATTTCCACAAGGATTCAATTTCAAACCTTAGACCAAGGTTTTGAATATTTTATTCCTGAGCCACTCCTGGGTAAAACTGAAATGAATAAAATGCAATGTGGGGATGGAAAAGGCCTGTTGTTTTCCTGCCTTGAAAACCTTCCAGTCCACAGATGATTGCTGCCAACTTGGTGCTCTGTGTGTCTGGATTATGAGGTTGGATCTTTGACCTCAAGGAATTTACCATCGCCTTGAGGATATGATATACAGATAGGTAAGATATTAAATAACAGTGACATAGAACTAGGCAATTTGTCCCACACTAACACATATTTTTTCCCAAACAAATTGCAAAGGCAGTAATTGTAGCAGACATTTAAAGGAGAGTAGAATCATTTCAATCTGGGCTGCTATAGGGAAATGATACTTTCCCATAAAAAATGAGACCCACACCTTCCCATGTTGGCTGTGGAAGGAGAGTACCCAACAGAGGAAGCATGGCCTAATCTTGTCCACTGAGACTCACCTTCCTCTTGGCTCTTTCTCATTAATAACCAGTGATGGTACCATTGTGCTGCATTCCAATGGGGAACCAGGGGAGGGCTTTGCTGTGTGTGCAAGTGTGTGTGAATGAGAGTGCATGTGTGTGAGTGCCTGTATGTGTGTGAATGAGTGTGCATGTGTGTGAATGAGTATGCATGTGTGCACACGAGCACATGTATGTGTGTGAATGAGTGTGCGTGTGTGAGTGTGCATGCCCCAAGCATGGTAATAGAACCCTTCCTTTCAAACCCAGCATCAGAGTAGAATCACAGGCTGGTGATTTAAACAAAATTCTAATAAAAGTTGGCAAATGACACAATGGCAGCATAGTCAGAGAGGGGCAGACAGTGACAATTTGATTTCCTCCTCTGTAACTTCAGAGACACCCTAGGGAGTCATCCCTGCATAATTCCCACTGCCTCCATGAGTCAGAGCTCTCATAGGCATCAAGACACCTTGGAATGTTAGATCCTGGGAGCCCAGACATGAAAGGACATGCCCGGAAGCCGATGGTTATTGGATGGTTCCTTTCCTGACCTTGTGGACATGTCATTTGTCATAGCAGAGTGGGATCCCAGGCCCAGAAAAACCCTGCTAAGGAGCAGCGGTAGAGTGGAGGTCAAGTGGTATTCCAGGTGGGCCAGACAGTGGGGAAGGTGTCAGAGAGGCAGGACAGGGAGACGTTTCAATGTCACATTTAGAAAATTAATTTCACTGAGCAAATTTCTTAATTGAACCTATTTTGGAAAGCAAATCCACCAGCATGAAGGTTCAGAGCGTGGGCTTTGGAGAGCATCACCCGTGGATTCCATCTCCTGCTCCATATGTTACTCCTCTCTAAATCCCAGTTTCTTTGCGTGCTTACGGGTTCGTGACACATTCCTAGAGAACCACTTGGATTAGTGCCACCAATAGGAATATAACGGGAGCCAAAGGGGTTAATTTACGTTTTCTAGTTGCCACACTGAAGACAGTAAGAAGACACTGGTGATATAAATTTAATAAAGTGTCATTTAACACAAGGTATCCAAAATATTACCATCTCAACATGTAATGAGCATAAGATCATTTTACACTTCTTTTGCTTCCTGAGTCTTCAAAATCACTTGTGGAATTCCTCTTCCTGCACATCAGCTGGGACCAGCCACATTTCAAGGGCTCAGTGACCCCACGTGGCTGGTGGATTCTTTATTGGAAAGAAGAAGTTTATGTGTTTAAATAGGTAATCACAGTGAGCACACTGTCTGATAAACCTCCACTACATGGAAATGTTCTTACCTGCATTTTTTTCCTGTCTTGTTGTATTTCACACACACTTTTCATAAGGCATTTTGTGACACTTCTCTCCTTCCTGATGTTGAGGTCACTATGCTTTTGAGAACAATCTTTATATATTTACTCCTCTGGGAGCCAGCTTTGCTGAAGCTCAGAGTCACATGCCAGCCCCAAATCCAAGCTGGGTGTCTGAGAAATGTCTGCCACTCGTCAAAAGAAGAAGGGTGATCCAGGGATGTCTGGGTCAGTGAAGGCCCTGTGTGCTTGTGGGAAAGAGGCCAAAGGCCAAGAGGTTGGGAATAGTGTCCAGCTCGTCCAGGCACAAGAGCAAAGCAATTCAAGAATCCAAGGGGAGCCCGCCATGCTGTGGGCAAAAATCGGACCTTTGCATGTTTGGGTCTTCACTGATTCAGCATCTGCTCTTGGAAGAGATCACTCAATATCTGGACACCCTACGGACGCATGGATGAGATAACGAATAAAGAGATGGTAATTTTTAAAAAGCTACTTTTAGGTTTATTGGCCCATGTGGGATTAGCTCTGTGCCCACTCAGGACCAACTATCAGAATTAGTTTTAAGTTTTAGGGAAAGCCTTTTAATAAAGGGTAAAACTCCAGAGGCTCTTTCTTTGATTCTTTTCTGAGACTTCTCCAAAGAAGCTTCCTCCCGGGAAAATGAACATATTTTCATCTTCACCAGGATTTTTCATGAGTCACTGGTTGCATCAGAAAACTGAAAATGAGGCCTGGACATGAGACGTTTGGACTGTTTGTGGAGGTGTCCTGGGGATGGGGTGAGTGGGCATTCGGAGACGCAGCAGACAAAGGTAAGGAAGGTATGGGAGCTCCGTGGTTGAGGGAATGCATTGATTTAAAAACATAATTTGGATATTCCAGTTACAATCTTTAGTAGCTGTATGCTTCATTATTTTCAACCTGTCTTCTTTTCTGTTACAGAAAAAGACGAAGACAGAAACTCAGCTCAAAAACAGATAAATCTTTGCTAAAAGATTTACTACAGGGTTAATTTAACAATTTGTAATGTATTTTATTACATATCTAGATAAATGTATTTGTCAGAGCATGCCATTTATAGAGCACAGAGAGAAGTGTGCACATATATTTACTGTACGGCTTGAGAGATTTTGTGAAATGGACACAGATGTGTAAGCACAAGCCAGGGGAGAGTGAGGGCTGATCAGCATGCAGAAGACCAGCGCCCTCAGTCCTGCCCACGTTCCTCCACAACGTGGTCCCTAATGGCTCCCAACACAACAAGGAGCATCACCTGTTGACAGACTATATAAAGAGGATATTTTGTTTCCAGCTTCTTTCTCCCTCTGTTGTGCTGTGAGATTCACCCATGTTATATTTAGCAGTGTCATGTTCATTGTCCGTGCACCACATAATGATGTTTCAGCCAATGACCACCTGTACAGTAGTAGTCCCATAAGATTGCTACCATATAGCCTAGGTGTGTAACAGGCCATGCTATCTAGGTTTGTGTAAGTACACTCTGTGATGTTCATACAAGATGAAATTGCCTAATGAAGCATTTCTCAGAACCTATCCCTGTCATCAAGCGACACATGACTATATAATATTCCACTGAATAAATATACTACAATTTATTTCTCCATACTAAGGTTGTTTTCACTTGGGATTGTAAATAATACTGCTACGAACGTTCCCGTACATGTCTTTTGGCACACATATGCGTGAAGTTCTGTTGGGTATATCCTTAGGAGTAGGGTTTCTGGGTCACAAAGTATTTATGCAATCTGCTTTAACAGGGACTGCTGTATAGTATTCACCAGCTTTCAATTCATAAGACTTTTGGTTGCTCGTCATAATTCCCAACACACAGTATGATCAATCTCCAATTTTAGCCATTCTGGTAGGTATGTAGTGATATCTCCTAACGGATTAAATTTACACAGATTTTCGATCATTATTCCTTAAATATATTTGCTCTCCCATTCTCACTTTATTTTCTTCTGGAACTGTCATTAGGTGTATGTTAGATCTTTTCATCCTGTTTCTCGTGCCTTTTATTTATTTCTCATGTTTTAACAGTATTTGTAATTCTGTTTTTTTCTGGGTAATATTTATAGAAATATTTCTTAATCTTTTTCAACCTAAATCTTTTGAACTACATCTACAATGTTGTTTAAAATAACCCATAGGATTTTTCATTTACAATATATATTTATGTTTGTATGTGTATGTGTCTGTCTACGTGTACGTATGTGTGTGCATTTTAGATGTTCTATCTGGTTCTTTCCCAAACCTACCTGTTAATTTTTGATTGCCTCCAGGTTCTTCCTTATATTTTTAATTTTATTATTTTTTCTTTAAAGTTTGCACCTACTTGTTTTGTAGTCTCCATCTGATATTTCCAATGTCTGAATTCCTCGGGGGTCTAATTTTGCTATTTTTTTCTGCAGACTCTTGTTTCTGGTAATTTTTTTCTTTGTGTTTTGTAATTATGGACTTCAAGTTCACCAACCTTAGTGGAAATTCAAGGGACCTCCACTGTGAATGTGTGCCTTCAGAGAGAATTACTGTCCTCAAGGGACCACTTCAAGTTAATTTCTTAGCTCGGAGTTTATAGCATCTGTGCTGTGCAATATGGTAGCCACTAGCCAAATATGACCACTTAAATTAAAATTAATTAAAAGTAAATAAAATAAAATAAAATCAGTTTCTCATTCACACAAGCCACGTTTCAACTGCTCAACCACCACAAATGGCAGCTGGAGTGTATTCCTATCATTGCAGAAAGTTGTATTTGAAAGTCGTGTCCTGGATCATGCAGACTTATATAAATTTGAACCCCAAGTCAACAGGCAGTACTATAATGATATTGTAAGTGAATAGTGTGTTTTCCACATGGAGAAGGAACTATTCTGTCCTTTAAGTAACCTCTATTTATGTAAGGGACTTTATTCCAAATCCCCACATTCTTTGGCTGAAGACTTGTCTCTATTCAGCTGAGTGGCTGGTGAAACCCGAAGCTGTAGGTTCCTGGGAGAGCCAGTTGTCCCCAGGGAGGCTGAGAATCCAGTTCTGCCTGGTCTGTGTTCGCTTTTGACCTCTGGGGATTTCCTGTTCAACATCATTGAGCTTAATTAAGCATTTAAAAGACTAGGGTTGTAATTCATCTAGTTTTTTGAAGTATTTTGCAGGACTATGTATGTAATATACACATATTTCAGAAAACAAGATCCCTGCTTACCCTTAGCTCAGCATCTGTCAAGAATGGAGAGCTTCACCGGCAGCAGCACTTCCTGGCCCCAGGATGAGACACGTGCCTCCTGCATTGCTTCTTCATTCACCTTTAACACCCACCCTCACTGCTCTCCTGCCCTGATCTTCACTTCTGCCTTCCCTCTCCTCTAGAAGCCTCTTAAGATCAGCAACAGAGCTGTATTCATCTCTGTAATATCACCACCTGGCACTCGCCCAGCCCAGAATGGCACCGATTCACGTTCTTAATTTTAGCATTTAAAATAGTATCTTTTTAAAAACACCTTGTTTGGGAGATCTCTTTCACAAATAAAAGGTGTCCACCCAAAGCTGAGAACATCATGGAGATGGCAAACCTGCTACATCTCGTGTGTTTCCCAAAGTGACAGAGCTCTTTGCCCTTTTTTTTTTTTGTGAGGAGATCAGCCCTGTGCTAACATCCGCCAATCCTCCTCTTTTTTTGCCGAGGAAGACGGCCCTGGGCTAACATCCGTGCCCGTCCTCCTCCACTTTATATGGGATGCCGCCACAGCATGGCTTGCCAAAGCAGTGCGTCGGTGCGCGCCCGGGATCCGAACCAGCGAACCCCGGGCCGCTGCAGTGGAGCGCGCGCACCCAACCACTTGCGCCACTGGGCCGGCCCCTGCACTTTAAGAGTTCATAATCCAGGATTTCACTCCTAGATTTTAGAAAGCATACACCACTAGGAAATTACAGTTCCATAGGAAGGATATTGATGAGAAGACTAACGGTAGATCAGGAACCCTAAGGTGCCTGAAGTTGTCGATTACTCTCCCAACCTGAGTTATGCTACCATAACGTTTTGTGTTTTGCTTTATGGATCTGCTAGACAGCAATTTCTCAGCACAGAAGTCACAGAAAGTCTTTTTAGTTCTGCTTTTCATGTTTCCATTTTTTTTTTTTTTTTATAAAGAATCTGTAAAACATATGTTGATGTTTGTGGCAACACAAAGTAAGTATCTACGGCTGGTTAGTCAGTGTGAGTCTTTGATGAGGCTCCATTCGCTGATCTTCAGGGTCTGTTACTAACTCTAGGGTTTCTCTAACGGGAGTACGTCTGTACAGAATGTTCCTGTTGATGTTTTCAAAACACTCTTCGTAACTCCCAGAGTGGAGTTATTGAGCTTGCTTTCAGATGCGATGCCTATGGGAAGATGAGACGTTAGATGAACACAACACGTTGGTGGGTCTCCTGGAATGACCACTTGAACTTTCCACACAGTGCAGAAACACATGTGCTTTAAGCTTTTTATTTTCCTTCTTGGAAATTGGCCAAGTGAGCAGAATCCTCTAGTGTGAGTCATTCCTTTAAATAATCAAAAATAGAATGACTTTGGTTAAAATAATGCAAATTGTTAAAACAGCAAATCAGTTATTACAGCAGCAAATGACCAACTCTGTGCTAGGAAGAAAGTTCCTAGCACATTAGAGTTCCTTTAATTGTAAACCTACCACATGAGGGATGTTGAGTGTAGACTGCCGCCCATGCAATCCTACAGCATATAGTGGAAGGGCCAGGTGCCGGGTAAGACAAATCTCGGTTTACACATTAACACGTGGCTTTCTGGGTGTGTGGCCTTGAGGAAGTTACCTCTAAGAATCAGTTTTGTTACCTTTAAATTGGAGACAATAATTCCTACTTGAAGAGATCATTTTAAAGAGTAAATGAGATGAAGTCTTTAAAATATCTCACACACAATAGACATTCAAAGGTAAAATAATATTACTGAATAATTCAATAATCATTCAATAATAGTTTCCTCCTCTTCCACACAGGTAACCTTCTATAAATGTGAGCTAAATAAAACAGTTTGGGTTATGATTGTGTACTGAGTAGCCTTTCTGCATTAAAATCAAGTGTCAATATGGAAAACAGTGTACAATATACCACTTTTTCTAAAAAAGAAAGAATACAAATATATATGTATCTCCTTAGATTAAACTAGAGAACTTTTAAAGTGCTGTCCTACAAGAGGAGGTGGTAATAAGGTAGCAAATATGTCATGATGTTTTTACCTTAAAACAGGACCCAGAACTCTTTGAATATAACTTGTTTTGTACATTTGACTTTGGAGTCATACAGATTATTTATATAAGCATGAAATACAAGCAAATTTTAAAGTTCAATTTCTAAAAATCCAAACATATAAAGAAACAAATAAATCCTAATGTGTACACAGTTGGTGAAATAACTACACAAAGAATAGTTATTAAAATGACTCTAAAACAGTATATTGTACATCCTTTGTGAAGTACATATTAAGGATAAAAAGAACTTTGAAAAGCTAATACTTTTTGTTGTAATCATACTGTTGGATAAGCATGTTAACATTTTTATTCTAAGACTTTGGGTGTGGTATTGTGGGATAAGGAAAATTAGTAATTCTATGTTATGTCGTTGTGTCACTTATAGCATTATTTAGAACCATGTTTCCTGGCATGGGGTAAGGAAAGCGCAGATGTAAGAAGTAAGAGGTTTAGTATAAACCCAGAATAGTGTATGTAACTGGCTACATCAGAATGAACTCATGATGCATTTTGTATTTAAAAAAAGGCCCCCTAATTTTTGTCACTGAAATGGCCAAAGACAATGGCCAGTGGAAGTGAGCACCCCTAGTGCCTAAACTGAGGTCCTGCTATATTATTTCCCCCTAGAAGGAGCCAGGCTCCTTGAAGAAACACTGTGTCTAGACCTGGAGTGAGAAGTGTATAAGATGAGCCTGGACCATCTGGACCTGGTACACAGCAAAGAAGCTATCAAAGTCGTCAAGGATAGTGTCAAAAGATCGCAGGAGCAAACCTGAAGAAGTTCCACTGACCAACTAACTGGTCCCCTCTATAGGATGCTAATGAACTAACTCATTATTTTGAAAAATGGTAAAAAGACATAAAGAATTTGCAAGTTATCTTTCCTTTCCTGTCCTAAATGACTACAAGTTAATAATCACAGATCAGGGGAACTTTCTTTTATGGAAGGATGTTAGCTAATGCATGAAGAAGGAAGGAGAGAGTATGATTATTTTGTAAATCCCAATGAATTAGTCAACCTAGATATATTAACCAGCAGTGGCTGCTTATAGCACAAAAAGGACAACTACCCATTTTGTGCCTTTTTTGGACAAAAATAATCTATCTCTTATAACGTTAACCTCCCTAAAGTAGAGAAAATCAAGTAGAACCTTAACGAGCCTCTATATCCAATTGTCAATTTACAGGAAGTAAAGAGAGCAGAGGAGCCTGTTAGGGGACGCCACAGGGGGCGATCACCCAAACCCAGGCTGTGAAAATGCTCTAGGGCAGACGATCCAGTTTCTTCAACAACTGGAAACAAAAGAGAAAGAGATGGACATGGGACCTATAGAGATAAAAGAGGTTTAAGAGATGCATCCACCAGTCATGGTAAGCAGCTCTTATCTGGATCCTAATTCAATCATCACCACTAAAAAAAGTGGCACGAAACAAAAGACAATTTGAACATTGGCAGAATATTTGAAAACAAAGATTGTTAATTCTTAAGGTATGGTAATGATATTTTAGTTAATTTTTAAACAGACCTTATACTTTAGGAATACATACTATACTATTTACATGAAATTCTGTGATGAGCACATTTCCCACAAGATAATATTGCAGGGTCGTGGTGGTGAGTAGGTAGGTAATAGTTAAAACATAATTTGTATGACATGATTAGAAATAAGCCGTTTTTCCATATCTAATCTGTAGAAGTTGAGATAACACTCTGTACAATATTAGTTTCACTTTCTAAATGTTATATGGACTGATATAAATTATATCTTCGAAAGTGCAAATATGTCTCACTTTATAGAAAATGATAAAATTACCTCACCTGGAAAGTAGTATATCTCACTCTGAATGGTTTTTCTGGGATTTTGATAAAGACAAATACACATTATCTAAGTGCACAGACCTCACTGACACCCTTGGAATATAGTGGAGACCCCAGAAATGCCATGTTTGTTGTAAAGCTACTGTACCCCAGCACTGATAAAGCCCCAAATGAAGCCACAACAGCATCAGGCTCATCTATCAGTTAATCAACTACTTGCCAAAACATAACACTCTTTTCTTTTAATGGTGAAAAAATTTGTATTTAGAATTAGGCAGCTGGAGTCAGTTTAGATGATCCTAATGTTGGCAACATTCGCAGCATCATAGTCAGGAGCCAGTGGAACATGTGCCTTCCCTCCATCAAGCCTGATCAGCGTGTTGACCTGGGCCATGTCAATGTCCTAGAGCTTCTTCACAGCCTGTGTGATCTGGTGCTTGCTGGCTCTGATATCCACAATGAACACAGTGTGTGGGTGTCTTCTGTCTTCTTCATGGCTGACTCGGTGCTCAGGGGAACTTGATGATGGCATAGTGGTTAAGCTTGTTTCTCCTGAGGGCGCTCTTCCAAGGATATTTGGGCTCTTTAGAGCTGCGGGATCTTGGGCTTTGAGAAGGTGGGCGACATGAACCTTTTATTTGTGACTGTGAACACCTTTCAACCTGCTTTCTTGACCTTCAAGCCTTTGCTTTGGCTTCTGCTTTGGGAGTGGGAGGGGCTGAGAAAAGTAAAGAAAATGAGGGTGCAGGATTCAGAAACCCTTAGCTTCTGGCCTCAAGACCTGTAGTGGGAGCCCCATGTCACATGTGCATCACTGGTTCCTTTGAAGAACACAACACTCTGAAAGGAAGAAAAATATAACACAGGCTTTTAACCAAGCAGCAGTCACCGTGTTCTTAATCTAATCAGAATGGATAAACAATTTAAAAAATTACTAGTTAGGCATAGAAGCAGGAAAATGTGGTCTATAAAGAGGATACAAAAACAGTAAATAGAAACATACCCTCAAATTGCCTAGATACTAGATTAACAGAAAAGGAATTTAAAACAGCTATTGTAAACACGCTCATGGATTTAAAGTAAAAAATATACGTATTGAGTAAACAGAAGGGAACTGAGTAGAGAAATGGAAACAATGAAAAAGAGCTAAAAAAATACATCTGAAACAAAAAAATCACTAGAGGGCTTAAAAGAAGATTGAACCTGCAGAATAAAAGATCAGTAAAACTTAAGTCAATGGAAACTCAAAACTGAAGCTGCGTGGTGGTGAAAACTCCAAAGGGAAGTCCGCTGTTTTCCTGGCAGAAAAGAGCCTGCGTGGGCTGGAGGGTGAGGTGGAAATCCAGGAGAAGAGGGAGCTCATGAAAGGGATCCACTGCTCTGCGTATAAATCCACACGAGTGTCAGCCTAAGCCCTGAAGTGTGCACGTGTGAGATGGACCCAATTCAGCACAGCGAGAATTTAGAGAATTAAATTTTGACTTCAACCAGTGCCCACAATAGGTGAGAAAGACCTTGTGGTCTGAATTAAACTGGGTAGTTAGCCTGCTAAACCAAAACCAACAACAATCTCAAGAAGATTAAAACATAACCAAGAGACTATGCAAAATAACATTCAAAACGTCCAGCATACAATCAAAATTTGCTGAACGTACAAAGAACAAGAAAACGTGGCCTGGTCTCAAGAGAAAAGGCCATGAAGATGGAACTCTGAGATGGTTCAGATGTGGGAATAAGCAAAGATTTTAAAGCAGCTAGTGTAATTATACTCTTTGAGGTAAAACAAAACAAAAAAAAAAACACTGGAAGTGAGTGGAAATATAAGAATCATGAGCAGATAAGTAGATATAATTTTTAAAAAGTATCAAATGGAAATTTTAGAACTGAAAATACAGTCTGAAAAAAAATCACTGGATGATCTCAATAGCAGAATGGGGATGACAGAAGAAAGAGTGGACTCGAATAGAGATTGATTGAAATTAACCAATCTGGAGAAAAGAGGAAGAGGACATTGCAAAAATGAACAGAGCCTAGGACATGTGGGCCAATATCAAATAGTCTAATATATGAAAATTAGAATCCTGGGGGAGAGAAGAGGAGACTGGCAGGTGCGTTAGTCTCCTGAGGCTGCCGTAACAAAATACCACAGACTGGGCCACTTAAACAACAGAAGTTCATTTTCTCCCACTTCTGGAGTTGGGAAGCATGAGATCAAGTGTCAGCAGAGTTGGCTCTTGGTGAGGCCCGCTTTCTGGCGTGCAGATGGCTGCTTTCCTGCTGTGTCCTCTGTGTGCATGTGGAGGGAGAGAGACCTCTTGTGTCTCTCTCTCTTCTCCTAAGGACAACAGTCCTGTTGGATTAGGCCTCCATCCTTATGACCTCAGGTAACCTGTGTGACTTCCTTGCAGGCCCTCTCTCCAAATACAGTCCCATTAGGGGTTAGGGCTTCCACTGATGAATTTTGAGCAGATGCAATTCAGCCCAGAACAGGAGAGAAACCATATGTGAACAACAAATGACCAAAAGCTTCCTAAATTTGATGAAAGACTAAATGTTCAGATTTAACAAGTTCGGTGGAGCCTGAGATACCACTAAGGACCCACTAGAATGACTGAAATAAGAAAGGATGTGTAAAATTTGTAACTCTTACGTGTTGCCTATGAGGGTGAAATGGGTAAAATCTCTTATCAAGTTAAACATATGTCTACCCATTGAGGTAGCGAGTCTACTTCTGTGTATATGCTCGATAGAAATGAAAACACACACCCACAACACAACAGGTACAAAAGGTTCAGCAGGTGCATCCATAGCAATAAAAACACAGAGCAAGTGCTAACATCCATCAGTAAGAGAATGATGAAATATAGTATATTAATTTAACGAATGGTACTCACTAATAAAAAACAACAAAATACTGAATCTCAAAAACATTATGTTGAGAGAAAGAAGCCAGACACAGAAGAGTACATACCATACTATTCCATTTATATGAAGTTCTAGAACATGTAAAACTAATCTATGGTGACAGAAATATGAACAGTTGTTGCCACCTGGGATGTCTGAAGTTGACAGACGGGGGCCCCAGGGAACATCCTGGGATTGTGAAAATATACATCTTGATTGTGGTATGGTTTCCCAGGTATATGCATTTTCCACAGCTCGACAAATTGTACCCTTAGGATTTGTGCATTTTACCATATGTGAGTTATATCTCAAAAAAATGCTTCAGATTTTCTTTCAACATTGTCCTGCAGTTCCAGCTGGTGCTATAAAGCAATGACAGGAAATGGAAGGCACGGATTGGAACAGAGAACCAAAACTGTCATTCTTTGACTATGGCATAATTATGCGCACAGAAAAACCAAAATAGGCTATAATCTATGGTCATACTGATAGAATTAATGAATACATTTATCAAAGCTTTGGATACGAACACAGTTTTTCAAATAAATTGTATTTCTATATACAAATAAATAGAAAACTGGTATTTAAAAATGATAGCCTTTATAAATCAATAAGTGAGGGAGAAGGGACAAATCATTTTTACAAAAGAATTTCAAATATTCCATGTAGATACCTCCCCCTTTCCAGGAGCTACTAAAATGACGAACTTTGATTTTGTTAGACCAATTGCTTCAACGGTAGAATGTATACGAAGAAATATATTCATATACATGTTCTCTCCTTTGCTCTAAAAGGGTACCTACTCTTATTTTATATTACCCATGCATTTTCTAAGATGATCATGCTTGGCACTTTTCTAATTTGCTATATCAGTACATTTCTGATTGAAAAGTTATTTTTTTAAAATTATTCAAAAGAGTTCACATTGGTTTATGACATTGTGCAGTTTCAGGTATACATGATTTCAGTTTCTCTATAGGCTGCATTGTGTTCATCACTAATAGTCTAGTTTTCATTTGTCACCATACATATGTACACCTTTACCTTCTCCTCCCTTCCCCTCTGGTAACCACTAATCCGTTCTCCTTATCCACATGTTTGTTTATCTTCCACATATTGTGAGTGAAATCACAAGTATTTATCTTTCTCTGACTTATATGGAAAGCAGTATGGAGGTTTCTCAAAAAACTAAAAATAGAAAACCATATGATCCAGCTATTCCACTTCTTGGTGTTTATCCAAAGAACACAAAAACACTAATTTGAAAAGATGTATGCACCCCTATGTTCATTGCAGCATTATTCACAATAGCCAAGACTTTAAAGCAACCCAAGTGCCCCTCAACAGAAGAATGGATAAAAAAGATGTGGTATGTATAAATAATGATGATAAAAAAGATGAAATTGTGCCATTTGTGACAACGTAATGGACCTTGAGGGTATTATGCTAAGCGACAAGGTGCTTTGATTACCAGGCATTTAGATGTTGTAGAAGAAAGAAATGAAATAAATCAACCATCTCTTATTTATGAAAATTCAACCACTGTATTATTTATCTGTATGATCTTTGAAAACATAATACCATTATTTTATATTAAAAAATTACAGGATATAGTTCATTGGTTAAAAAGAATAGATAAGTAAATACATAGACACACACATACACACAAGCTAGTGTTGGTATCTCCACGTTTCATCAGAGCACTACGTCATCCTCAGTATTGATTAATGAGAATTTTAATGCATGTAGGCATACTCTTTTTGCCACGGTTTTGAACTGAGCATATGCCGTTTTTCATTTTTGGCATCACTACTAAATACATCATTTGTGTTGAACAAACAAGCAGATAATGGTGATGCAGAGTCTAAAATACCTCTTATTGGGTAAGTGGTGTAGTGGTTAAGTTCACGTGCTCCACTTTGGCGGCCTGGGGTTTGCAGGTTCATGTCCCTGGGCAGGGACCTACACACCGCTCATCAAGCCATGCTGTGGTGGAGTCCCACATACAAAATAGAGGAAGATGGGCACAGATGTTAGCTCAGGGCGAATCTTCCTCACCAAAATAAAATAAAATAATAAAATAATAAAATAAAATACCTCTTATCATTCTCTATTAGGAAACGTGTTTTAATTAAACTTGGATTTTAACCTATCTTTTTTCCTTGATGTTCCTGCTCTACTCCTAGGCAAAATGTGATAGGACATATTTATAACAACGTTAAATAATGTAAAAGCTTGATATTTACGCACAGAATGTGAAATTGGCAATGACCTAAAAAGATTTGGGTCTTTGATGTTGATGTTCTGAATTCAGTCTGTTGATTTGTCAAATGTTTTAAACAAAATAAGATAAAATATTAAGCCCCTTGTTTTAGATTTGGGGATTAGATCCTTTTAGTGGTGAAAGCAAACCTAGAGACTCCTTATCCAATGGCTCATAAATTTCACAAATGGCCAGGATCACCTGGTGAGTTTAAGAACATCCTGACACCTGAACTCATCCTGACCATCTCATCAAGGGACCAACGGTGGTACCTGGGAACCAGTGTTTTAAAAGCATAACGATAACTTCTAATTGGAACCATGGAAGTCCCAATCCAATATTCATAGGCGAGGGACATCAGGGACTTGATTGAGATGACACGACACGTGAGTGGCTGTGGACACAGACAGACATTATTTGAGAATTTATTACCCACTTAATCCACAGTCAAGCCCACGAGATAAGTACTATTCTGGTCCCATATCAAGCTGGACACTGGAGCA
Source organism: Ceratotherium simum simum (assembly GCF_057802395.1). Classification (NCBI taxonomy): domain Eukaryota; kingdom Metazoa; phylum Chordata; class Mammalia; order Perissodactyla; family Rhinocerotidae; genus Ceratotherium; species Ceratotherium simum. The sequence continues at coordinate 1,186,310 of NC_141937.1, forward strand.
TGGGCATTAAAGCCATGCAACCATCAATGGCAAAGCTGAGGTCTGGACTGGTGTCTGCAGAGGCCTCCTTGTGTCATCCTTGGCTTTCAGGGTTCTCCTCCCAGGCCAGGAGACTTCCTGTAGAGGACGTCCATGTTTTTGCCTGGGTTTAGTTTAAACCAGGAAGGCTTTCAAGTGGTTGCTCTGGGCAGTTAATTTTCATTTACGTTTACTCCCATGTTGACTCTTTTGGTGCTACTCAATCCTACCTGTGCCTCCTGTATCTTTCTGGAATCATTTTCCTAAGAACGCCCTCTAGGACTTCTTGTCATGCAGCCCTATTCATTTCTGAAGACGATTTTCACTGACACAGAACTCTGGTGGGCAGGTGTTTTCTCTCAGCCCTTCCAGAACACATGTCAACTGCCTTCTGACTTTCATTATTTCTTTTCAGAATTCAGCAGTCATGTTTGTGATGGCTCTTTGGAAAAGTTCTACATTTTTTTCTGGTTGCTTTGGAATCTTCCCTTTGGTATTCAGCAGGTCGTCTCTGATGTGCATGGGTGGGGGGTTTGTATTTATCCTACTGGGACATTGCTGAGCTTCCTACATCTGTGGGCTTCTTTACCAAATTACTAAAATGCTTACAGTTATGGGTTCTTTTGATCAGTCTGGAAAAACTCTAGGTCATTAACTCCTTGAATATTGTTTATGACTCATTCTCTTTCTCCATTCTTACTGGACCACATTGTGTACGTGTGTGTGTGTGTGCATGTGTGTCCACTTTATTTTGATGAATTATATTGATCATCACTCACATTTACTAAGCCTCTTCTGCTGTACTAGTTCTCCTGTTATATCTATCTACCGAGTTCTCTTAATCATTTTTATTATGGTTCTATAGCAGCCTTATTGAGGTGTAATTTACATTAATTGATCAATTTCAAGTGTACATTTTGATGAGTCTTGGCAGTAAACATACACAATCATGGAATTGTAACCACAGTCATACCTAGAACATTCCCACGACTCCAAAGAGCTCACTATGCCCACTCCCAGCCCCTGGAAAACACTGATTTGCTTTCTGTCACTATGTTTTTTTGCATTTTTAGAAATAACTGGTGTACTTAGACCATCCACATTTAAAGTGATTACTGATGTGGTTGGATTAATATCTGCCATGTTTGTAACTGTTTTCTATTCATTGGACTTGTTCTTTGTTTCCATTTTTTCTTCTGCCTTTTGTGCCTTCTCTGCTGTTAAGTGATAATTTTATGATTTCATTTTATCTCTTCTCTTAGTATATTATTTATACTTGTTTTATAAAAAGTGTTAGTTGCTGTCTTACAGTTTTCAGTATGAATTTTCAATGAATATAAATCCATCTAAAATAAACTATCCCATATCATGAATAGGGCAGGAAACTTATAGCACAGCTTCCCCATCATCTCGGTCCTGCCCTTTATGATATTTGCATCATTCATTTCATTTATCCGTATGCTATTGATACCCAATGCATTGTTACTCCCAATGTTACAATTTACACAAGTTATCTTCTAGACTGGTTACAAATGAGGAAGATAAAGGATTTTGTTTACCTTGTTTATTCCTCCTCCAGCACTCTTCCTGTTTTTAGGTAGATCCAAGTTTCTGACCTTCATCAAGTCCCTTCTCCCTTGAGGACTTCTTTTCACATTTCTTGCATAGGCCTGCTGGTGAGGAATTCCTTCCATTTTTGTTTCTCTAAGACATTTTTTATTTCCCCTTTAGTTTTGAAGGATAATTTCACTGGATATAGAATTCTAGTTTGGTGGATTTTTTATTTCCATACTTTAAATATTTCACTTCATTCTCTTCTTGCTTGTATGGTTTCTAAAGAGAATTCAGCTATAATTTATATCCTTGCCCCTATATAAGTAAGTTCATTTTTTTCCCTTCTGATTTCTTTCAAGATTTTCTCTTTGTCTTTGGTTTTCTGTAGTTTAAATATAATATGCTTTATGCCAGTGTGCTTATTTACTTTTGTATATATTTATATATTATGTATGTATTTATGTATATATGTATGCATGCATGTATTTGTTTTTATCTATATATTTATATACGTGTGTATGTATGTATGCATGTAGTATTCACGTATGCATGCATTTATGTATGTATCTGTGTATGCAGACATGTATGTATGTATCTACGTATGTATTCATTCAGTATTTATCCTGTTTGGTGTTCTCTGAGTTTCCTGGATCTGTGGTTAGTTGTCTGTCATTAAATTTGGAAAATTCTTGGCCATTATTACTTCAAATATTTTTTTCAGCTCCATTATTTCTCCTTTTGGCATTATAATTATGTGTATGTTACACATTTTAAAATTGTCTGACATTTCTTTCAATTCTGTTCTGTTTTTATTTTTTAATTCTTTTTCCTATTTGCATTTTAGTTGGGAAATTTCTATTGACATATCTTCAAGTCACTGATTCTTTCCTTGGCTATGCCCAGTCCATGGATGACCACATCAAAGGTGTTCTTTGTCAGTAATTTTGATTTACAGTTACCTTTTGATATCTTCTTAGAGTCTCCATCTCTCAGCCTACATTACCCATCTTTTCTTGCATTTTGTCGACTTTTGATATTAGAACCCTTAACATATTACTCATAGTCATTTTAGAGTCTGCTAATTCCAAAGCTATGGCCTATCTGAATCTGGGCAGCGTGCTTAGTCTCTTCCTACTGCGCTATTTCTTGCCTTGCGGCACTCTTTGGAGTTTTTTGTTTGTTTTTTTAAAGCCAGACACAGTGATCTGGGTAACAGGAACTGCAGGGACAAACTTCAGCATGAAGTCTGGCAGGAGTTGGGCTGCCTTCAGTGTTTTCTGTGACTGAGGTGCCAGAGGCTTCCCGTTCTTCGTGCGCTTGTTTTGTCTCCCTTGTTGTCTGTGCTCCCAGAACTTCTCCTTAGGTAGAGTCTGTGTCTTACAATCTTTTAGGCTGTTTTTATACAGGAGACCTGCCCTGCCATAGTAAGATGTGGGGAGGGGACATATTTTATTGACTTTTTCCTTGAGTCTTGGCTTGCAGTGGCCTTGTGTTCCTGGGCTGTTACCTTCCTAGGTGTTTCTTAGCTCTTTCTCCCTTGAGCTGAGCTGGGGGGCTAGAGGAGGCTGGAGTCAGGTGTGTGACTCCCCCAGGTGGGATAAGCTCTGGTAAGTCCTTTTCCCTGGAAAGCATGCCTCTGAGCATATTTCAAAATAGTTACTTTTCTCCTCGTTCTGCCAGAAACGCAAGTGATCTTTCTGGGCTCTTCACCATGAGAAACTGGGGAATTCTTGGAGGTAAAACCCACGAACCTGTGAAGTCCTCCCAAGCCTGTGGCCCAGGGGGTTCTCGCTCTTATGCTGTTCCACACTCAGCCTCCTGCAGTTCATCAAAATGACCATGTAAGTGTCCCACCAGTTGTGGCTGATCTCGCTGTGACTCTGATGTACCTGTCTCTCCAGATTTCAGGGTGCCCTCAATTCTCTGACGGCTCTAAGAAAGGTTTTTGAATTTCAGGATGTTCTGATTTTCATTGTTGTGAGGATGGGAGTGACCTCCACGCTTGTTATGTGTGAGTCTGAGGCTGGAATTCTTGTTATTATAGATTTCATTTTGAGAGCTCTTCGTAGCTCTCTGATTTTTTCCCTTTTTACTGAGCCCTGCTCTTGTTTCATGGGTGTAGTATTTTCTCTGAAAATATTAATTATAGTTTCTAATTGGTTTAAAATCACCTGCTTTTCCAAGGACACTGTGAAGAGAATGAAAAGATAAGCCGCACACTGGGAGAAATTTTTTGCAAACCACGTATCTCATCAAGGACTTGTATCTACATATAAAAAGTATATCAAAACTCACAGTAAGAAAACAAACAGCTTGTTTAAAAATGGACAAAATATTTAACCGACACTTCACCAAACCAGATCTATGGATGACAAATAAGCACATGAAAAAGTGTTCCGTGTCATTAGACATTAGGAATAAGCAAATTAAAACCACACGGAGATAGCACCACATGTCTATTAAAATGGTTATAACTTAAAAGACTGACCGTAGCAAGTGTTGGTGAGAATGGGCAGGAACTAGGACTCTTCCATACTGCTGTTGGAAGTGTAAAATTGTACAACCGATTTGGGAAACAGTTTGTCAGCTTCTTAAAAAGTTAAACAACACTCACCATGTGACATGGCCTTTCCACTCCTGAGTATTTACCTAAGAGAAGTGCAAACAAATGCCTTAACAAAGATTTTTACATCAATGTTCAGAGTAGCTTTATTTTTAAGAGTCAAGAACTGGAAACAACTCAAAATTTTATCAAAAGTGAAAGGGTAAACAAATTGTGGAATATCCACACAGTGGAGTACTACTCAGCAGTAAACAATATTGCCTGTCGGTACACGCAACAGCATGGCTGAGTCTCAGGATAAGTATGCTGAGTGAGAGACGCCAGACAAAAAGCACTGCATGCTGTATGATGCACGTACGTAAAACTGTAGCAAAGGCGAACCAGCCCACTGTGACAGGAAGTAAGTCAGCGACTGTCTGAGGATGTGTGGGGAGCAGGGAGGTGCCAGAGAGAAAGATAGAGAAGCGCAGGAGGAATCTTTGGCGATGCACATGTTCATTATCTTGATTATGGTGATGGCTTCACAGGTAACATACGTCGAAATTTACCAAATCGTACACTTTAAATACATACAGTTTATTTTTCTTCAATTGTATATCAATAAAGATTTTAAAACTAAAAACAAACCAAAAGTCACATATTGTACAACTTTATGGAGATTCTAGAGAAGGGAGAACTAATTTATAGGGACAAATAGCAAATCAGTGTTTGCCTGGGCATGGCCGTAGGGAGTTTTATGGCAGTGAGGTGCGTAGGAATCTTGGGTTCATGGAAACGTTCTGTATCTTGATCGTGGTGGTGATCATTTCGACATATCCACTTATTAAAACTTGCCCAACTGTACACTTGACAAGTATGCATTACCCAGTATGTAAGTTATACTCCAACATCTTTTATTAAAAAAATCAAGTCCAGTTCCTATGTATGGGTTCCATGGGGTTATGTTTAGGAGAGACAGATTTAAATAGCTACTGTGGAGAACAGCATTAGGAATCTAAAAGAAATGAGTGAACAATTAATGTATTGAGTCCCTGTTATTTCTTCAACTAAGGAATGGCTCACTTGTTGGAGGATTTCTGGGTGACTCTGAAATAAATCTGTGTCAAACGAATGTTTATAAGATGTCTAAAATTGTGGAACTCTTCTTTTTTTGTTTTCATGTAAGGAAACTCCACCTTAGAAATGGTGTTTACATGAGTGCAAAGACTATTTAAAGTATAAAAAATTCATGAGAGCAAAGAATACACTTTGTTCTGAGATTCTGATTCAATCCACCTAATTCCAATTATTATCCTACAGTAAATGAATTAAAACCATCTGATTTAGTAATGTTTGTAAAATGATCTTATTAGTAAATACTTTGAATGTTTTAATTGTTTATTTTTGTAAACTTTTGGTAACAAAACCCCCCTTTTAAAGTTTAGATGTCAAACAGATGTCAAATGAGTAATGTAAAAGACCTGAGTGTATACAACAGTCATGTGTAATACCCGGAAACGTCTTTAATAAGACTTTCCTCAGTGGGCTCCTGCCTGGAGAGGCTATGGATGGTTTTCATTATTTGTTGAAGATCATGAGTCTATAACATATTAAACTATGATGAAATGGAAAGAGTATTTTGAGGCAGCTACAGACAGAGCCCTGCCTGTCCAGATGAAAGGCTGAGAGTGAGTCACCCGGCAGAGGGAGACCGGGTCACATTTCCTAAGTGAGGAGGTCGTCTCTGCAGGCCGATTGCACAATGGGACGACCCTCTCCCAGCAGTCCCGAGAGGCCCGGGGTGAATGTTGAGTCAAGACCACTGGGCAGAGTGGCGCCGCAGACGCCCCGGTGGGAGTGGGCATTGCTCCCCGGCCATGCAGAGCTGCGCTCCTGGAGGAGTCGCCGGTGTGGTGATTTTTGCTTTGGAGAATATCTAAATCTGCAAATGTTGTGCACATATGAATGAGCTCCTGGGGAGCCATCCCCACTCCGACAGACAGACAATGCCTTTATAGCATGAGGGCTGTCGCTGAGTGATGGGTGCACTGGGAATCGTGCTGCTTGTATTCAGGCTTTGGGGGTAAATGGCTGAAATAAGGAAGTAAGAGGTTATGAAAAGGTCAAGGAGACTTTTAATCGAGATGATGCCAAGAATTCCTGCTTTAAATGCCCATCCCCACTCCAAACACAGCAAAGATAGAGAAACAATAAATAATAAAGTAAAATTGTTGCAGGATAAAGATGAACAAAAGGAAGCAGTCAGAGCTAGGCTTAGACCTTTCAAAATAAAACCTAACACAGGAGAGGCCCCACTGCGAGTGAAAGGGGTGACGAAGACCACAGAACCTGGGATAGATGCTTCTCCACGCCCCAAGCCTCCAACATAAGGTCAGCAGTAAACCACAGGACAAAGGTCGTGAGCTTGGAAGATGAAGAGATGAGCGCGAGTCACCCAGGAGTGCGACATCAGCCATATTTCATGCTGATTCATGTTCTTACACTGCCTCATCTACACATCTGCCCCCCAAATTCTGAATAAACTACTCCGCAGTCTTCTCGCTGCACTCAACCCAGCACTTGAAAGGGTTAATAATTCCAGGGACATCATTCCTGTCAGTGTCAGAAACCACCAACCCTGACTTTATTATAGCATATGGTGGTCACAGTCTAGAAGGAGTTGTCACATAACTGAAACACAAAGTCATCAGGACTGTGACAGAGGTTGGCCAACAGTGACACAATGTGTCCCCTGAAAAACCAGTAAGTTCTTCTGGAAATGGGGAGGGAGGAGGCTTATAAGGACGTTATGTGGGCTCTGAAAGAGGAGCAGACAGCAGACTGTCAGATAAACTAGGAGGTGAGTTTAGGGTATGAGAAGTCTACACGATGCTGAGGATATAAAAGTAGGCAAGGCAGTGCGTAGGAAGTTAACAGAGTGACAGCCTCAATCAGCCAAGCCTGTGAGCAGGTTGTCCACGGGGATAGGTGCTACAGTGTGGAGAACTCCGGGCCTTGTGGGGCACGGAGAAAGGGCGCTTACCCCAATCCTTGGCACTAGGGGGCAGTTTCCCAGAGGAATTAGCTTTGAGCTGAGTCTTGAAGGATAAGAAAGTGGTAGTAGGATGAACAGGCACACAAGATAAGAAAGGAATTCCAGAAAGAAGATGCAGCATGTGCAAGGCACAGAGAGAAGTGACCCAGTGAATTTGCAACTCGAGTGGTGCTACTGATGCAGAAGATGGACGCAGACATACTGGCTGGTAGCAGGTGGTAAAGATTCTTAAATGCTTTCTAGGAAATCTGGGATTCTTCTGTTAGCCAATGAACAGCCATTCAAGGCGTAAAGAATCGGAAGGGACCAGGCCCATTTTGAATGAGAGCTGTTTTAGAAGGGTAAATAAATTCTGGTACCAGTGTGACTGGGGACAGACTTGAAAACCAGGTGAGATCATGACAAGTTAGGACGATAATCCCGTTACTGGCTTCTGGCCCTCTTGGTCTTTACCCACAGAGTGCTGTAATCGCAGTCACCTTGTGCTGGGAGACTGACAAAGGTACTTCTGGAAGTTCTTTGAGGCACATTGTTCACACACAGGCTTGTGGTTCTTTGTGTTCTTTGGGTTCAAGGGTATGGGCTTTGAGCCTGACAGACCTGCATTCTAACAGTGATTTATGCCTTACTAGCTGTGTGATTTGGTCAATCGGGTTAATCTCTTGGAAATTCCGTTTTCTTGTCTATAGAATTTGAATAATAACACTCAGCTCTTCAGATTGTCCTGAGGGTTAAGTGTGTGCTACTTGGAACATGTTAACAGTGGTGATTACTCACCTAGCATATCTGCCCCATGTCCTGCTCTCTGTGTGAGGAATGACCAGCCCTCTCAGGGTGATCTCAAAAGATAAGGTCACAGGATTGGAGTTGGGAAACACTTTGGAGTTACATCTATTGAAGGAAGAAAAGACATTCATGCTGCCACCACCTGTCCCAGGAGATCCAAAGGAAGGTTTAGGAGAAGATAATGACAGCATTTTTTTTTCCTGAGGTGAATCAGAGGTATCAGGAAACATCTGGTAAAGAATATTTCATTTGTGACCTGAAATATAGAACTCAGAGGAGAATTTGGGTCTGGATATGTAAATCTGGAAGTATATGTGTGGAAAGCTGAGATCATGGAAACAGATGAGGATATGCAGAAGGAATAAGGAGTAAGGAAAGAGAAGGGCTGAGGACAGATGCTTGGGATCCACATGAGAATTGTCAGGGGAGGAAAGGAGCCAGCGCAGGAGTTAGAAAGAGCCTGAGATGCTACAGGATCCCCTGAGATGGAGGACTCTGGCACGGAATCCGTCATCATGCATACAGTACTGTCTTGGTGGTCCCCTCTCCTATAAATTAAATGTGACATAGCCGAGTGCAGTAAATTTACTTTTCTTGTGATTATTTTGGAATTCAACCGAGTCTATTACACTACTTGTTAAAAACACACCCTCATTTGGCCTGAACAATACAAACCCATCACGCCGCTGACAATTCAGTTAAGCTCGTGCTGCCTGCTTTAGGTACCTGAGGAAACAGCTGTGATTACGTGAACCAAATATTCCCACTTCCAACTGATAAAATTAGTAGCATCGTCACTTTGTTGCATTGGCAGTTATTCATTGTGTTTTATGCTTATCTTTGCTCTTTTTTTTTCTTTTTCTATCACGGCTAGTAACCCGGGAATCTTGAGCAGAAGAAGCTACTTAAACATCACACCCAACTTTCACATGGGCTGGATCAAATTGAGAGTGCTGCCTGGAGAGAAAATTAGCAACTGGAAACCTGAAGAATCATCTTTAGCTTCTGGAAAGGGTGAGGGGCACGTGCACCTGAGGTTGTCAAGGTGAAGGGCCCACAGTTGTGGCTGTGGGAAGAAGTGAGAGTCTATTGTTTCTGATCCCAGGGAGACAATGCTTTCTGTAAGAATTCTTTCCACTAAAGTCCTTGGATGTGGGGGTGCTGCCCGGGTGTGGGTGATGGGTGGCTCACTTGCTCCCATCCTGCACATGGCCGGGAGCCGGGGAGGTTGGAGTCAATTTGCCACCTGAACCGCCCATCGGGATGCCTTCTCAGCGCCCAGAGGAGTAACAGAAGTTGGGTGTTTGTGTCCAATCTCAGATCACACAGAAGGTGATGATGCCTGAGTGCGTGCACGCACAAGTGCACACACGTGTATACACACTCACACACACATATACACACAAGCCACACTAGCAGGCTAACCTCTGGCATCGGGAAGCCTGTTGTCAAATGGTAGTCCTTACCGATAGAACGATCACTTAATCTTTTTGCATCTCATTCTCCTAAATTTTAAAATAATTTTTAAATGGTCTTAAAGTTCTTTCTAGTCCCACCTGGAGATGACAAACAGCTAATAACGTCTCCCATTCTGTCTCCTGTTCACGGGTTCTTGCTGACTGGCCCCCTTCCTCAGCCTCACTCTGAACCCCACCTTATCACTGCGCTGTCCACTTACATGGAAGGCCACTGAAGAGCGTGGCGCTGTCTGCCCAACCCGTATATCTTGCCCAGTAGTCCTTCCCCTGTCTCCACAGCTTTGCCCATATGGTGCACATAACTGGACTCCTCCTTTCCCTGAAAACCCTTCTTCCTTTCCTTCTTCCCATAGACTAAAGCCTGTTACGTCCTTCATGACCTGTCTTCTGGTCGCTGCTCCAAGAACATCACATTCTGATCCCTGTCCAAGAATCCCGCCCACTGTACGGGTGCTGCGTGATCAAGACACGGGCTCACTTTGTGTGTGTTGTTTTATGGTTATGTGGAGACTGAGAAACCCGTATTTCCATTTCCTTCAGAGCAGAGCTGTTTAATCTTTGACACAGTCCATAGTAACTGGTTGGGGTGGGACATGTAAGTCTCCTTACCAATTATAAGCACAAGAGAGGATGAACATGTACGTAAGATCATCTACATTTCATTTTCCCATTTTTATGTTTACCTACTATTGGTAGATTTAAGTTAAATATTAATCATTTTTGAATAGTTAGTACTCGGACATGGCACACAATTTCAAATGTTCCAAAGGACGTAAAGGAGAAGGTCTCCCGTGCGCCTGTGCCTCACCCGCCAGCCCCTCCCAGGAGCGGGCTCCATCACATGTATCACGTCCTCCTCTAGAGATGTCCCATCCCACTGTGTGGTGAAGGATGCTTTAATTCATGTAGCTCTCTCTGTGTTCAGATTAAACAAACAACACAGGAAATAATCAAATATCAGGAATGAGTTTATCTGGTTCAGAAGGTGGCTCCAAGATCTCATGTAGGGACTTGGAAGGAAGGATGGACATAACACTGTGTGGCTCCAGTAGGTGTTAGTCTTGGGCCCACCTCCCCAGAGTCAGACTCGGCCCAGAACTGAAGCAGCAGCTGGGCTGCACTTGGCAGGATATTGGATCTTCAGAGAACAATAAGTTCTCTGTCATTCATGTATCTCCTGTTGTTAGACCTGAAAAACAAACAAAACATGTTTTTAATCCAGCTACAAAACTCAGAAATAGTATTTATCTCGTGTATTTTTTGAATATGTAAGGTTTGCCTTACTGCAATCGTGGAATTTTTATTCTTTCTCTTATGTTGTGCCGTATCCTTTCATCAAAAGAAAATTACAGAAGCACACACGTACATCATATAAGCGAGTTATTGAGAATAAAAACTTTTGTTGTGAAAGACTTCTTGGCATGCAGCTAAGTCAGGGAGTTCTCTTTCAAGAGTGATTGGCTATCGGGGTGACGTGGCAGAACCAGACAGCAGCGTGGGGTCCACTCCCTTTATGAAGGAAATGACTTACGCAGAGACCTGTGACCTTGAGAGGCGTTTTCCTCCGCGAGCTCCTTTGCTGCTTTGCTGGCGTGGAAAACACATGCACAGGACCAGCATCCCTGACTAGAGGGATGAGAAGACCCAGTGGGGTGGAAGAGGTGTGGACAGGGAGACAAGCCAGGTGACAGCGTGGTGGCCTGTCCGGCTATGCGTGGGATTCCCGAGGGAACTCATCACCAGGCTGCACTTTCAGTCCAGGACTCCACTTCCTTTGGAAGATAAACATTTTGAAACTGTGTTAAAGAGTCTCTGAAATCAAATATTTAATGAAAGACAGCTCTGTTCTCTGTTTTATCTGCAATGCCTTGAGTCACAGATGTGTCAGAACGCTGGCGAGTCAAAATGTAATGAGCGTGCCTTGTTGTGACTAGTTTTACAGACTGAATTCATGGCCCTCAGCACCTGCTGCTTCCCTCTCTCCCACGTGTTCTGCATGTGTAATTACTTGTTCAATGTGTCAGCTTTCAATAGCGTAGGAGAGTGGATGATGTCTTAGTCCAGTGTCCTCAGCCCCTGGTGCAGTCCTGGGCTCATACCGGAGGAGGGCACAGAATGTCAGGTGAGGAATCAGGAGTGAATGAGTGCCGAGAAAGACCTGGATCATGTACTTATTAATGATGCCCATGGCATTTTTTTAATGCGTTGGGTTTTAGTGGCAATCTTCAATGACAACTCTTATTCTACATAATAGGATTAACTTATTTTTTGCAAATCATCACATTGTACACTTAAAATATCTTACAATTTCATCTGTCAATTATATCTCAGTAAAGCTGGAAAAAAACAAGCTTATTTTTTGTGAGGATGCTTCCATCAGATCCCCCTCATGGGACTGAAGACTCCAGATGCTCAGCAGGTAAGAATTTTTCTTTTTCTTGGAAAATAGATGGAATTACAAATGGATATGACACCATCCCATATGTCCTTTCCCCAGAAAACAAACCACATAGAAGGCTGAGAAGATAAAACACTTGTAGATGAAACTCATTCTCAAAGTCTCTCAACTTGAAGATGGGCTGACTTGCTTTCTACGAAGGAACAGAAAGAACCTTGGCTCTCTTTGCCTAGCGGGAGGTTAAAAGTTGTGATTGAGTGTCACGGAAGATCTACCCTGAATATGCTAATGAGGCATGATCGGGTGGTGACAAAGGCACAGAGTGTCTGCCCCATAGGGGGAAAGTGGTCACAAAGTGTGCTTTCATTAAAACATTTCAACTATTTGTTCCCATTGAACTTGGTTCTGGCTTTGGACAAGTTCTCTGGTGCTCCCATCTCCTTATGAGAAGGGCGACAAGCTACGGAGTCCTCCGCTGCTTGGGCCCAGATCTCACTCAGCAGCCGCTGCGAGCAGGAGGGCCGTGCTGGAATGTCCCTCTCATTGTCCTGGAAAGGGATGAAAGGGAAAACAAAACCCCGCTGGTGGGACCCTGTTTCTTGATGGCCTGAAACTTCTCTCTTACCACACTTTGAAGCATCAGAGGAAGGCCCAGGCAGACAGGGAAGTCGCTTTGAATTCTGGCTGCTTCAAAGGCATCCTTGAAACATCAATTGTTATCACTTGACTTTTTTGCAAAGATATGGCAAATGGGTAGGACCCGGCCTTGCCCTCAAGAAAATAGAGTGAATCAGTCAAAGTTTATCTTGGTACATTTCCATCTCCCTTACTCATCCACCAGGGCCTTCTACCATGCAGTCTTTCCCTCTAGAAGGAAGTAAATACTCATTTTGTAAGAGAGAGGGCTGTCTAAGGAAGGGTGGGTTCCCACTGAAGTCTGTGTCCCTTCCTCTCCCATCAGTGCTGGGTCTCTGTCCTTAAAGAAGACCCCCCAGCTCCTACTTCCTCTCTGTGGCAAAAGTCCCTTGTCCTCTAGTGTTCGTTCTTTCCTTGTCCTTCAGGAATACAGTTCCCGAATAATTTTAGTGGATGTGGGAGGCTACATAACGGCCCCAAAGATGTGCAGATCTGAGTCCCTGGATCCTGCAACTGTTACCTTATATGGCAAAAGAGACTTTGCAGGTGCGATGGGATTAAGGGTCTTGAGATGGGGAGATTATCCTGGGTTATCTATGTGGGCTCTAAATGCCATACAGTGTCCTTATAGGATGGAGGCAGAGGGATATTTGACAGCACAGAAGAGGAAGGATGTGACGCGAAGACACTCTGCTGCTGGATATGGAGATGGAGGATGGGCTGTGAGCCATGGAGGCTGAGAAGTTGGAAGAGGCAAGGAGACAGACTTCCCCAAAGTCCAAGAGGGAAGACTTTATTTTGACCTAGTGATGCTGATTTTAGACTTATGGCTTCCAGAACTATAAAGGAATAAAGGCATGTTGTTTTAAGCCACCAAGTGTGGTCATTTGTTACTGCAGCCACAGGAAGCTAACACAGAGGACAAATGTCTGCCGAGAAGGAAGACTACATTTCTCAGCCTCTTTTGCAGCTACATGTAGTCAAGGTACTAGGTTCTGATCAATGGGTCATATGTGAACGTATGGTATCAACTTTCAGAAAGTATTCTTAAAGAAAGGGGTCTGTCTTCTCTTTCTCTGTCTTCCTTCCTGCCTGGTAGTGCCCACACGTTCTCTGGGTGCCAGCAGCCATCTTGGACCATGAGATGAATTTGGGAATCAAGTCCACACCCGGTGGATCAACAAGAGAGAGTAAGCCTGGGAACAGACCCCCGGGGGCCATACCAACCTGGGCTGCCTGCCCAATATTTTATGTAAAGGCGAAATAGACTGTTCTTAAACAGTAAGTGCTATTCAGGCCTTTCCATCAGCGGAACCTAATCATAGCCAAGAGAAATTAACCATAATCATGACAATGTATCTCCTTTTCCATCTTCTCCAAGGGGCCTTGCAGGTGAATGCATGATTCTCTTTCCCACTCACTAAAATTTTTAGCATGCTATTGATCATAAATTGATAAATAGGAAGAAAACAGTCTGATTAGATTAATTTACAACAAGATGTAGTTGACTAAGAAACTTCTCATGGTTTACATTTGAAGAATAAGTATATTTTTAATTAAATGTCTCTCCTGACTGTACATTTCAGGCTTCAGGACAAAATAATAGGAGAAAGAAATGAGGATACATCCCCTACGGTCACTCTCCATCATTAAAGTTTCACCAATGGTTGAACTGTTTGGAATTGCACGTGAATTTGGGTTTTATTTTTTTATTTATTTTTTTATTTTTAGGTATTTGTAATTGCTGTTTAATTTTCATGTTCACTCTTGTTTTATTTATCTCTGACTCACAGAAGACAGGAGTTTTCTATTTAGGTCTATTTCTGAACATCCTAATGTTGTTCTCAGTGCACTATTTTATGGGAATTGGCTGGATGGGTTCTCCCCAGAACCCATCTGGGAGAACTCCCCAGATGGATTCTTTAGAAATAGTTGCTTTTTCTCTTTATGGAATTCCAGATGGGCACCTTAAAAATAAAACAGTAGTAAGATTCATAAAATCTAAGCATCATTGAATCATATTTTTCCTTCTGTTCATGGAACAAAGCTTCACTTTTGTAAGTTTGTTTCCAAATCCTCTTTCTCTGCGAGGCCGATAGAGATGGAGTTTCAAACGCTGGCGTCTGGCCAGTGACCCAAGACACGTCCTTCTTGCTGGAGTGAGAGAGGATTAAAGTTGGCCCCTGAGTGTTGGTGCTATGGAAAGTTTCTGAGAAACGCATTGACAGTGAAAGCAACATTTGATTTTGTATAGCTTATCATCAAATGTTGAGTAAAGCACTTGAATCTCCTATGAAATCTCCTATGAAATTGTTGCCTAGTTTTGTACGTTCCTGTCTTCAACTAGGCCAGGAAAAGACATGTCTTTTTCCCTTTTCTCAGCATCTTGGCAACATCTGTTCCAGTTCCAGCCAAAATCTAGAAGTGCAGAGAGAGGTGATTGAGAATAGCCATTAAAAAAAGGCCAGTATGTTTAAAACTACACAATGGGTTGGCTTGAACTTGGAAATGAATATCCAACTCAAATCTTTGTATCAGCGTGGTTTCAACAGGTTTTATTGGCTGCCTGTAGGGGAATGACTGTATCTTTATCCCTTCAAAGCATCATGGAGCACCCACAAGGAAACATTTCCAAGTTAATGGAGTCATAGGAGCCAACCAATCATGACCTTTTCAGAAACACATTGAAGAGCATCAATGTTTTCTAGTCAAATTTGATATTTGAATTTTCATGGATTGAAGTTATTTAGATTTTTAAGATGAATACTATTCCTGTGAGATTTTGCATCTTTGAAAGAAATACTAAATGTATCTTTAAACATTGTGTAAGGTCTATTGTTGGGAGTCTGTCATCTGAACTGTGCATATAAACACATTAACTGGAATCCAAAGATGCTTTGGAAACTGGATATTTTAATAGGAGGAATCAGGGTTTTAAAAGTAGAGTGTTGAACAATGGCCTTCTCATTGTAAATACCAAAAGGCTAAGAAATTTTTTAAAATTTTAAAAACTTTTAAAAAGCTTTTAAAAACCTCATAACAGTTGGTATGTGTGTGGGTGTACAATTGATAATGAACTTGGTGTCCATGCCCTGAAGTGGGTGAGGATCTGAAGTTTCTGCCTGAGGGTCTACACTGACTCACTACTCCTTTCCACAAGCCTGCCTGTCTGTCCCCTTGGCCTTCATGCATTGCTTTATTGGGATAACCCATTTTGTGGGAACCATCTGGAAGTTTCTGGGTCAATGACAGAGAGAGCTCATTGCTATTGGAAAAGTAATTAAGAGGTAAGTGGCTGTGGAGGTGTGGGTTAATGGAGATCTATTCTTTGTGGAAGAAGGAGTTGTTCTCACGCAGTGCAGTCTCTCCTCAGCAGCAGCGGCTATGTTATTCTTCAGGGATCTGGAGGGAATGAGGATTCATATAGAGACTGAAAGATTTATTTATGTTACTAAATGGTTCATTACTGTATACAGAGTCATTGACAAAAAATGACAGTAGCGTGATTCATAATGTCTTCTACATTGAATCCCTTGATGATGGGCCCAAAAGAATGATGGGAAATTCCCTGGCATCCCATTGCACCAGTGACACTTCTGCAGTGTGGCATTGTGTCATTTCAAAGGACACTTAGTTTACAATAATAAATGTAGTTTCTAACTTGAGGTATGTCAAACACGTGTGTTTACTTTGCAATGGTTCTGAGTCTTCCTTTTCCATTTTAAATACAGAAAAAGGATCCATAAGGTGTGGCCTTCCACCTGCAAAACTGCAAATGTGCTCTCTGCTAATAAATTGAGTGAAATAATAGTTTGTGCTATCTGAGATGCCAACACATGATGTCAGAATGCAGAAAATACTTCATTTTTTTTTATGTCACTAAATGAATGAATGAACTGTTCTCACTTAGGTGGGGCGTGGAAGTACAAATGTGAGAATTTAAAGGAAAAAGATAAATTTCACTTGAGATAGCCAGCAAGTGTTCAAGGCCACCTCTAAACTGGATCTTGGCAGGTGGGCAGAGCCTTCTCAGGGGTGGAGGGCTCAAATCCTGTACCGTGAACTCCCTCTTCTGCTCAGAAGTGTGACAAGGGGGCTGTAAGCCCAAGGAGATGACAAATGAGGGTTGCAAATGTCACCTTAGTGTATCAGTCAAGTGTCACCTAGCACAGGGCTTTCTGGTCAACATGGTGGCATAGCCTGTTCCCTGGACCAAAAGCCTGTAAGGACCTCCTCTCTCTGTGGACCCTACACTCCACACTCAAGACTCAGGATTTTACTACTTCCAGCTGGATACATTACATAGGAGACCAGAGTGTGACAAACATGCTTAAAGCATGTTAGAGGAGGAGAGAAAACAAGTGGAAAGGGTGTCGAGAATGAGACCAATGTCACGAAAGCACTCCACATACTGAAAGAGAAAGCAACAGAGGGACGTGAATCTCTCAAATATCACGCCCGGCTCAGCAGTCAGGGGATTGTGAGTCCTGGAATGTGACGCACCTGATGGTTGAATTCTCCTTCCCCTCCGAGTGGGGAGTAAGGAAAGCGTTGAGGAGAAGGATATTCCCTTCCCCACTGGAGGGTTAGTAGACGATGTGACTTCTAACCACATGGCACTTCCTGCTTCTCTCTTGCCTGGCTCAAAGCTGCTTCATCCTAGACCTCTTTGGGTCAAAGAAGATGGAAAGTGGTGTTGGCTGTCTTGATTCCATAAATCAAGGGTCAGTGACGAGGTAAAGGTAAAGTATTGAACCCAGAGACCAGCATTTACTGTGAACTTTAAGAGAACAATTATCACCTGCTCTTCAAGATACCATTCTTCACAGTAATTAAAATATGAGGGATCCAAATAATACCATGGTCTCAGTGCCCACATGATGTTAACACCATTACCTTGGTGACCACATATTAATATCATTTCCTTGGTACCCACATATTGATACTGTTCCCTCGGTGCCCACATGACATGCTTCAGTTGTTCTCTTGAGAAGGGAGCACCCGACTCTCTCCTCAGCTGCCTGGACACAGCTGCCCCTGGCTTTCTTCCTTGACACAAGTGAGTCCTCTGCCTGGATTTTAGGGGACCTGGTGGAGGTCTTTATCATGTTAATTAAAAGAAACAAACAAGACAATTCCTCTCTTCTGCCTATTCACATTCCAAACTCATAAAAGCTCTGAGCTAATCAATTTCCTTCCTCGCCTTCTTTAGCAGGGACCTCCCTTCCCAGGATGCTCATTCGATGGGAATTAACAGCTAAGATTTTCTTGTGGATGTGTACCATGCAGTGGGGAGAAAAGTGTCCATTTTTCTATCACTCATTTTATTGGAAAGAACTCAGCCTAAGTATTAACAGGAGATACTCTAATGGTTGGTGATGTCACGGAAGATTCATGTCCGGGGAAGCGTGTGTTGGTGGATCCAACCTGAGTGACACAGACCCCACTGTCTGCATGTGCTTATATGGAGGCTGCTAAATTCACGTTCAGGTCCTGTGAATGTGGGATTCTATCACCACTGTACCACGTGTCATGTCATGGAATTGAACATAATTACAGCAGTACCGTTAATTGAAATCTTACTATATGCCTGATGTCTTAAGTTTTATATAAATTATTATATAATTCTTAAAATGAATCTATTAGATACAGTGATTATTATTATTATTATTATTTTTTTTGTGTGTGTGAGGAGATCAGCCCTGTGCTAACATCTGCCAATCCTCCTCTTTTTTTGCTGAGGAAGATGGCCCTGGGCTAACATCTGTGCCCATCTTCCTCCACTTTATATGGGACGCCGCCACAGCACGGCTTGCCAAGCAGTGTGTCGGTGCGCGCCCGGGATCCGAACCAGTGAACCCCGGGCCGCCGCAGCGGAGCGCGCGCACTTAACCGCTTGCGCCACCGGGCCAGTCCCGATACAGTGATTATTTTATATATACCAATTTATTTAAATACACCTGCCAGGCAGGGTAACGTGCCCATGGTCACACAGCTGGTGCAGAGGTCTGGGGATCCCGAGTCTCAGGCCTGCAGAAATCTTAAGCTCCACAACACCACCTCTCACTGCTTATTAATCAAGAAACACAGAAATAGAAGAACAACGTTGTTTGGGTCTTTTCCTATTTCTCTGGCATGAATAATTTATTCTTAGCATACACAACATAGACAATGTCAACACATGTCTTTGGGGAAATAATTATTCAAAAGCAGTGATGCCATTGCAGGGGATTTAAGTGTTTGATGTAAACTTATTTTCAGATCTCTGGATCTTGAGAATTGGTGAAAGTAATGAGTCATGTCATGTCACTATGTTTGCTTTAGCATCAATTTTAGGGTCATGCAGGAAGTGGCAAAATGAATAAACTTAGATTAAAAAAATCAAACCATAATCTCTTACAGCCTCTCGAATGAGTGGAAGCCAGGAAGGCCTTAGGTCAAACTGGCTAGAGAACTGAGTAGGGGTCAAAAGTGGACAGGCGAGACGGGGAGCCAGGACACAGCAACAGCAATGCTCCCAGAGGTGATGTAGAGACGAAAAGTCACTGAGGCAGGAGGATCCGGTGCATATTGTGTAGATTTATTTCAAGATTAGGTTTTTCACAAACACTGTTGCTTATGGTGTACATTGTTAAATTCCACCGAATAGTACATTCAATCAAAAATTCCCTTTTCGATGCTTGCTATGAACCTCAACAACCCTAGTCCACTCACCCTCACAGAATTGATGAAGTTCCCGTGTCCCTGCTCCGTGTCCCTGCTGGAATTAGCCTCCACCCCAGATGGTGGTGTTTCCCTAAACATGGGAATTAATATCCTCCCCACATTCTCTCATACTCTCCTCCCACAGGGAGTGGCAGTGACACCCGGAGTGCACATGGGGTGATTGTCTGTGACTATGGGTGAAATCCACCAGAAGATCTGGAGTCTGTCCTCAGAGCTCAGGGGCGGAGTGGACTTGTTACTGTGGCTCCTGGAATCTTCACGACTCATGGACGAAGCTCCTTGAAGGGGCAGGATGAGGTGACTCCTGAAAGTCAGGAAGCCTATGTCATGGGTTTTTTCAAATGACGCCTGTCAACACCCTCTGAAGGTAATCTCGAGGGGTGCTTTCCATTCCAACAAGATACCAAAGGGGACGTTTGATCCCACATGAGAACAATTCTGTGTCACTTTGCATTTCTGTGGCTCAAGGACTTGAGATGTCATCGGCCGTCCAGCTCTCTCTCACCAGCCCCCCTTCCCTGCCTGCTCTCCTGGCTGCTGTCTTCCGGTTTCCTTCCTGGTTCCAACTCCTCTCACCTCCCAACTGCTGGTCTCCCGATTTTTTGTCTTCCCTCCTCTTCTAACTCCACCCCTCCATGGGTGAGGCAACAGTGCCCCCGGTGAAGGCTGGCATCTTCCAGCCCAGCATCCGCAGTGCGGGCCTCCTCTGACGTGTTCCCACTCATGCGTCTGACTGCCTGCGCCTCTCCGGGGGAAGGTCAGACCCACCACGCCCACTGTCGTTCCTGCTGTCCCCTCAACCAGCGCCCTGTCTTCATGCCCTTTCTTGACTGAACCATTCCCCTTCCACCTGCTCTGCAGGGTCAAGTCTTGATTCTTCTCCCATTCATACCCCTGACCATCTCTTCAGTCCCCAGATACAGCAGTTCTAGTCCTCCACGTTCACGACCCGGCCCTCCTTGGTACGGTCTTATAGGAAGTCTTCATACTCTCTCGCAGGGGCTGAGACAGTGACCTGGACCTTTACCCTGGCTAGCCTGGTTTTCTCCCCTGACCAGCCAATCCTCATATTGTAGCTGGGATTATCTTCTAAAATGCAGAACTTGTGATGTGTCTGCTTAAAACTATTGGCTACTCTCATACTTCACTGGAGGAAGGGTGAACTGGCACCTATTCTGTGGAGGGGGATTTGGCTATAATTTTCACAATTAAAAACTCACACACCCTTTGATCTCGAACCCCATGGTGATATTGTCATATGTGTGGAATGACATACAGATAAGGACAGTCATTGGGGCCCTGTGTCCATCTTCAAAAGTCGGGAAACATCCTGACTGTCCATCAACAGGGACACTGGCTCAACGAAGAAGTCATCAAACAATGAGATGGCATGCAGTTGTTGCAAATAATGCAGCAGCTCGTTCTGTGCTGATGTGGGAAGGTCTCCAGGATGTGCTGTGCTGTGCAGGTAGACACTGTGGTTTTTCTGTCCAGACCCCTCCGAGCCCCTCAAACCCGGTCCTCCGTCTCTGTGTGCCCTTTCACCTGCTCTGATGAGCTGTCCCCCACTGGCCAGCACGTGCTTCCCCTGTCGAAGAGTATCCCTCAGTCTCCTGGAGCTGTTCCACCTGCCTGCTAAGAGCTGAGAGGGCATGAACACACTGTCTCCCTAGAATGGCCCTGAGTTGCTGACTGACAGGTGTGGAGCTATGAAAACCCAGCTTGTATAACTTATATCCTGGTTTCCTCTGCAGGATCGGAATCAGGCAGGACCAGCTTCATGGGCTACAACCTGTGTGGTCAGACAGGGCCCTGTGGTCAGAGGCCTCACACTTGGTCTAAAGTTCTGCCATTGCTACATCTCAAGAATTAATAAAGAAAAAATTCATTCTAGATGTGACTAGTAGTTATACATCTTATTATTGACCTGCACCCATTGAGAAACTCAAGTCATCAGAGGAATTTTTTTGTTTTCTCTTCTTTTGGTTTTTAATTTTTGCCTATATAAGTTGTGATGGTTAATTTTATGTGTTAACTTGACTGGGCCATTGGAAGCCCAGACATTTGGTTGAACATTATGCTGGGGGTGTCTGTGAAGGTATTTTTGCACGAGATTAACATTTGAATCTGTAGATTGAGTAAAGCAGATTGCCCTCCCTAATGTAGGTGGGCCTCATCCCATCAGTTGAAGGCCTGAATAGAACAATAAAGCTGACCCTCCTCTGAATAAGAGGGAACTCTTCTTGCCTGACTATCTTTGAACTGGAGCATCGACTTTTTTCTCCCTTTCGGACTTGACCTGAAACACCGACCCTTCCTGGATCTTGAGCTTACTGGCTTTCAGACTGGAAATACATCACGAGATCTCCTGGTTCTCAGGCCTTTGGACTCTGACTGGACCTCAACTATCAGCACCCCCACATCTCCAGCTTGACGGCTGCAGATCTTGAGACTTGTCAGCCTCCATAATTGCCTGAGCCAATTCCTTATAGTGAATCTTTCTGTATATATGTACATCCTAGTGGTTCTGTTTCTCTGGAGAACCCTGGATAATACATAAGATTTGCCAAGTATTCTTCAAAACAATCCAAAATCGAGTAGAAAAGGAAGGCCCCGAGCCCTTCATATGAGGTCGTGCAGCTTAGGAGATCTTGCAAAATCTGGCCTTATCACCAACTTGCAATGACCTCAAAAAGAAAGAAGATACTTTTAAGCTATTTTCTGTAATTGCACTTTGTGAAAGGTCGAGCTTGCTCAACATTGGGAGTCATATTTACATCTGTCATGCTAGCTGGGATATTTTATAATCACTGGAATTCTTCCGCTCTTTTTGAGTAAATAATGAATTCCATAATAACACGGCACACACATGCACACACCAAGTGAGCCGTAAGCACAAAGCCGGTTGACCAGAGCATCTTCCCATTTTGTCTCTGTGCTCAGATTCCTGCCTAATTACAAAAATATCGTGTAAATGTCAGTCACATGAATCTGTTTGTGAAAACCCACTGCCATGTGTGTGCATTCTCCCAGGGCACCACGCAGCGTGATTCAGTGCTGAGTGGTGTCCCTGCCGAAAGACAATATTGAGCAAAACCCTCCTAAAGTTAAGCAAATGTGGGCAAAACCTCGCCAAAACGCCACATTGACAAGCACGCGTCTTAATTTAAATGTGTGCTGACAGCCACAGGCCCAACTGCGACCGCAACAGTCGGATCCATCCTGGAGCCCTGGCTGTTCTGGAAGATCCTGGTTTTCTGTACATTGTGTGTAAGAGCATGGCAGTCGTTAGGGTTTGAGAAAAATAAAAGTACCGGACATCTATATCAAGTAAAATGACATAAATGTGTGTAATAAAATCCTCATGAACAGAAACAGAGCGAATACTTTGTTCTCGCAGCTCTACTGAATGTGGCAGCTCTGCAGTTTCGAGAACTACGAAGATCCTACAGGTGGATTCAGAGGCAGCTTTTGTTCGAGGTTTTGTGTAGAACAGCGATGGCTGTGGCCACCTTCCGGAGGATTCCGCATCAGCTGTCTTGGGGGGGGTGTGCAATGAGTGCAGGTGCTCCCGTGGCCCTTGGGATGGACGAACTCCAATTTTTCCTGAAGAGGAGGCTGCCTTCTTATTTATGCCCGGTGTCCTTCCTGGTGCAGTCATAGGAAATGCTCAAACTTTCTTCTCTGGCTCCATTTTCTTTCTCTGTCTCTGTGTTCTCTGTTTTATCCCAACTCCAAGAACCTTTTAGAGTCAGGGCTGCCCAGAGCCTCACCCTCCCCTGGTGCCTGAGGCCATCCTGACCAGGTAGGACAAAGGTGTCCAGCCTCAGCACCCCGTGTCCAGGTGTCCGCTCTTGGGGTCTGCCTTGCTGTGCCCCAGAATTCCACTTATGAACCCACCTGTCAGCTCAGCACCCCAGTTTTTCTCTGGAACTTCTATTCCTCAAGAAGCCTGAGGCCCTTCTTTAAACCTGCTGGCCTCACGGGCCTGGTACCCTGCAGGACAGGACGCGGATTCTCGCCTCCCCCAGCACATCACTGCTGCGGCCCAGGGACTTCACCTTCTCGCTCCTGCCCTAACTTCCCCCACTGTTCATTACACCTGCTGAATTCACACCCTGCACCAGTATCTGCCTACAGGAGGCTGCATTAACTTGGCCTGTGTGACAGTGGGGGTGGGGGCCAGCCTCCCCCAGGCCACTTTCTCCAGCCTCAGGCCATTTGGCTCTGGCTGCCTCTTCCGCTTCCCAGGGCCTATGGTGTTGAGGCCTCGCATGTGCCTGGGTCAAGCCCACTCCGGCATGACTTGACATTGCAGATGACCTGCTAGAGGTGGGGCCGCTGGGGGCAGTGAGAGGTCCAAGGTGATGGAGATCCATCCAGCACCGACACGCACCTAACCCTTCGTAAGGGCACCGACTGTCCTTCCTTCCCATAGATGGACCTCGTTGGAAGTGAGCCTGTGGTCTCCCCCGTCTCAGTTCCATTATTACTGGGCCTGTGGTCGGCCTCAGGAGACCTGCCGGCTCCCTCACCATCTGGCACCACAGTGGACCAAAGGTATCTCTTTGGATCGTAAGACTCTTCCTCTGAATACTCTCAAATCCGACCCACATCCTGTCCCAAAGCCCAGGAGAGCAAGGCCCCGGGACGCAGGCTTAGTCGTGACTTTGCTGGTGTTGGATTCACAGTTCTGGTTCTGATCCTGCCATTCAACACCCAAGGGATGTCCAATGTTTTCTGTTTATGCTCCCGGTTCTCTCCCTCAGCGACTCTGTAAGCTCACACAGCATCAACCTTTGTTTCTTTGCATGTTTCTATCTGGCCGTCAGTCGGTTATTCCAAAATCTTTCCTAAGTTCCTTTGTGCCAGATTCTGGGAAGGGAGTATTAAAAAGACAGATCCTTACCCTCAAGGATCTCACAGACATATCTGGGAGACAGACTTAACATTCATCCCCAGCCTTGATATTTCTGCGAGGGTCCCCTGCCACATTTTCTGTGGCACACTGGACATTCCACCACGAACTCCGTACACCCCGTGAGCCGGTAGCATTTGGGGACACAGAGCAGGGGCAGGGAGGGTGAAGCTTCTGGTGCAAGCAGACCTGAGGCAGGCCAGCTCTGCCACCATCAACGTAAGCAAGTTATTGAACCTTTTTGATCCTTATTTCTATAAAATGTGGCTGATGGCACCACCGCAGAGTTTTGTTGTGAGAATTAGAGATGGCACATCTAAGTGGCCGATAAGGGGACTAGCACAGAGCGGTCTCGCATGCTTGGGTCCCCGATATCCACCTTCCCTTTTCTATCAATGACCCACCAGCGGGCGGTCATCCCAGACTGGATCTGTGCCTCGTCCTCCATCCAGGGAACTTGGATTCACCCTCCCATGGCTTTCCTCTTCTCTGAGCACAGTCGTTAATTTTCTAGAAGAAGCTCGAGTGCACCCACCCGCCACAGAGACAGGGGCTTCCTGGTACTGACCCCCAAGTGTGACGTGGATTCTGTGCCTGTGGGAGCTCCGCGGAGAAGACGATGTGGACGGAGGGTTTTCTGAAGCAGAGGGAGCCCTCCATCGCTTTAGACTCTCCCTGATTCTGGATAGTCGCATCTTAGACTTTGTATCAGAATGTAATCGATGTCTCCACCAGGCTCAGGCAAGGGACTCCTATACAAAGGAGCCATTTGGACCCCATCATTCCTTTCGATTCTCAGCCTCACATCTAGGATGTACTCAGTGATTAGCGGGGTCTCAGACACATGATGTTTATTAACTTTATGCTGATTGACTTAGCAAATGAACAAAGATACTAAGGAGTTAATTTCTGCTGGATAACCAATTCTCCTCTGATAGCATATGTTGACGATAAATGGATTCTGGCGGGAGCAACTAGGTGAGCTTCCATCTCCCCCAGCTAATTGTCTCCCACACTCACCGCCAAGAGTGGGGCTGTGTGCAGGGACCTGGACACCCACTGATTCATTAGCTCAGCCAGTACTCACCTGGCACTTCCTCCCAGCGGGGGCCATGGCAGGGGCGAGGCAGCGAACCCTGCTCTCCTGGACCTTCTGTTCCATGCAGATCATGGTCTAGCACAAGGAGAGTGTATCATAAAGGAAGATGCAATGAGGGAGATGATTCCAGAGGCTGCTAAGATCAATGAGAAGCTGAGAGATGAGATGACAGTGGGAGGGCTGGGGATGGGTGGGGAGGGGGTCTCTGGTTGGCTGACCCTGGAGGGGACTGTGGAGCTGAGACCCGAATAACTATTAATAGAGAGAAGCAGCCGCCCGAGCAGCTGACGGGGAAGTGTCTCAGGAGGAGGGAATAGCAGGTTCAAGGTCCCAGAATATAGTGTTTGAAGCACAGAAAGGTGATGGGGCTGGGTGGGGGGAGAGAAAGCCCAGAGGAGATGGCACGTAGTCAGGGGCCGACCATGGAGACTTTGGGAGGGAGTTTATTCTCAGGATGATGGACTCCACCGGGGGCAGTCAGCAGGGCACTCCCACAGTGTCATTCATGCAGGGTCCCTCTGGTCACTCGGGGAACGGCTGCAGGGCGAGAGGGTGGGAAGACAGTGCCCTTGCAGCAGGAGGAAGCTAACATTTATGATATGTGCCATCAGCCGGCTTTTCCAGAGCACCTGTAAGAAGGTGTCTGCATCTCCCTGTGTTGCTGTCACCTCAAGGAGGGGAGCTGCATTCCAGTGACTCTCCCACTGCAGCACGCAGAGGGAGAAGGTGGCCACAGCCAGGGTCATAGCGGTGGGACAGACAGACAGAACGACGGCTGAGCCTCAAAGTGGACTTGCCTCACAGCCTTGCAGATGGGTTGGATCAGGATTTCCAGGAGAGATCAGACTTGAATGACCCAGGGGCCTTGGCTTCAGAAGCTGGATCCTCAGTGACACTTGCTCATCTGTGAAAGGCCGGAGGGGGGACAGTTTTCTGTACGTGGGTGTGGGGAAGGCAAGGGTTTCAGGGCTTCTTTTGTTTTGTTTGTTTGTTTTTTGTTTTGTTTTTTTTTTGGTGAAGAAGAGTAGCCCTGAGCTAACATCCGTGCTAATCCTGCTCCTTTTGCTGAGGAAGACCGGCTCTGAGCTAACATCTATTGCCAATCCTCCTCCATTTGTTTTTCCTCCAAAGCCCCCGTAGATAGTTATATGTCATAGTTGCACATCCAGGGCTTCTTTTGTGGACACGGGGTTTCCATCCGATGGTGCATGTGAACGGAAGGTGGATAGATGAGTCTAGAGCTGACAGGGGGTGGCTGGCTAGGGTGAGGTTTAAGCCTGGACAGGATGAGGTCACGCAGGCAGAATGAGCCCGGAGGCGGGGAGGCTAGGAGCTGACATCAGGTGGGGGAGTGCCACACGCAGCAGAGGGAAGGAGTCCAGCGTCCTGGAGGGGCCACCTGACCATGAGCAGTGGCTTCCCCCTCGTCCCCTGGGCAGCCTGCTGCCGGCTCACAGTCTCCGCGACTCCAATTGTCATTGAGTAAATCAGAGAGCCAGCAATCCCTGATGAGGGGCTTTGTCTTTTTATAGCATCTCAGAGGGTTTAAAAAGAAGCAAATGCAGAGCACATGGAGGTCTGGTGCTCCTACATTTCCCAACCCGGAATGGCCCATCTGGAGGACGGAGCGCTGCGCCGGGAGACCCGCGACCCTGCTCTGCTCCCTCAGTGCCTCGGACCAGGGTTTCTATAGGTCACGCCTGCCTGCTCTGCTCTCGGGCCTAAGGTGTAAAGCCCTGTCACCTGCTTCCTAAGCACCTCTGAGATGTGCTGGGGACGCTTGAGAGGTTGATAGTGTCTTGAGACCTTCAGAGCAGGGCTTCCAACCACAGCACACAGACCCCCTGGGCCTGACTCCGAAGCAGGTTCTGACTCCACAGGTTGTATTATTATGCCCATTTTATTGGAGAGAAACCCACACCCCAGAGAAGGATTGTCAGCATCACACAGCCGGGCTGGGGCTGGAACCTGGGCCTTCTGCTCTCCCACCACATTATATCTCCTCTGGGAATGGGGTCCCCCAACATCTGCCTGCCTCACGCTGGCCAGCGGGGGCCTGGCTGTCTGCCCTCCAGGGGCCAGCTCTAGCATTGTTGAGTGAGTGCTCAGTTCACACCAAGGATGGAAATAACCCGTGACCTCATCCTGCCAGGCCTTCAACCTCATGAGCTTTTTTTCAGGAATTTTCTGCTGCTGCTACCAGCCCTGGGCACACTCACACAGGAATCCGCACGCTGCTGTTTCTCCTCTGTTGTTGGTTATGGCCGAGCGAGTTCCCGTAACCCTCCTGCCCAGAGGAGGGGCGAGAAGGCCCTGCTGACTCACAGCCAAGGAGGGACTAAGAGGAAACAGATGAGGCAGCTGTGACACCACGCACCCCAGCAGCTCCTCCGCTCGCTGCTGCTCCCGGCTCCGGCTCGGCTGTCACAGAGACCTGGCTGGTGTGTCAGCCTGTCAGCCTGTTGCTCTCTGCTGCTCCTCCCCTGGCCCCCGGAGGCACAGAACAGTGAAGGCCAGATGGTCCCCATGCCCGGCCCTCCCCTCTAGACCTCCCAGTTCCCACCAGGACGGGGACCCTTCCCGGGGGCTGGCCTGGAGCTCCCCAATGGCGCCAGCGCCGGACTGACCCCTCTCTTCCTTCCATTCCCCCACACTCCACCTTTTCAGAGTTTTCTCATGGAGAGGAACACAGAGGTCATTTTGTTTACTCATCCATGAATCCCTGTGTTCGTTCTCCCACTTGGTGATGTTTACTGAGTATCTACTGCTCCTGACACTCGACAGCCGTGAGTGCCCCGTCCCTGGTTTTCCGTGTTCATGTCTCGTCCTGCCCACCTGCCGTGTGCATCCGCTGCGTGCCTCTGAGTGGTGGTCATCAGTTGATGTCCGAGTGCTTCTTGTGACTGGAAGCTGCCCTGCAGGCAGCTGCCAGGAGTGAGCAGGAACCTTAACCCTGTTTCCTCTGTAAGTTCTAAATTTGCCCCAGAAGCCACAGACTCCTGTTCCTAACTGTTCTTCAAGCGTTTGAAGTCAGTGGCCACGGCTAAGCCCTTTCATGTCTGCTCCGGTCCCCTCTCCATCCTGCCCGACCTTCCTCCTCCGGCACCAGGGCCACATCTGTCCGGTCCTGGAACCAGCACGGAGCCAGGGGCACTTCGGCGGGTGTACAGCCACATCCCACATACCTGGGGTGGGATCTGCACCCCTCACCTCTCCTTCTGCATGGGATACTCTAAAAGAGTTGAATTTTGAGCCCAAGGAAAGAGTTTTCATTTTATCTTGTTGTAAAGAGCTGCCTGGACCCCCTGTTTGTCCTCCCCATCGCAAGACCTCGTGGCCCCCGATCTTCAGATTCAGAGGAGTCTCCAAGCTGACCCTGCCCCCAGTCAGGGTGTTAATCAGCCCCGTCAGAAGCGCAGAAGCCCCACTCCTCAGCAATCTTGAGGCTGGCCAACTCTGGCCTGGGTCCCGACTCCAGCTCACTCCCTACCTGGACTCGGAGCTGTTCCAGGCTCTGTCTCAAGCTCCCTTTCTCTCTACTTCTCCTCTCCTCTTCTCGTTGCCACTCTCGATGAGAATCTGCTCCATTCCCACGACCTGAGGACCATCCATATTCAGACGGTTCCCAAGTCAGACACTCACGGTTCAGATGGTGAAAATTCTAGCTCTGCCCATATAGCAGCTTCTGGTCACAAGAAACCCTTGAGCATCAGCCAAGGGACCACTTGTCAGAGGTCTGGCAGGGGATCCCCCACCCTCCCTCCTTGGTGTGGCTCCTGCCTGCCCTCTGCCTGGCCCCTCACTCATTCCCTTGGCCCTCAGCCCTGGTCGGTTTGGGTTTTTCACCTCCTCCATCTGGGCTCTGCCCGTGCTCTCCTTCCACCCAGGATGCACTGCGATCCTGGCTCCTGACTCACTTGCAGGGCGGATGAGGGCTTGTCCACTGCACCAGGTGGGGGCCGGGCTCTGGGCTCCTCCTGTGGTGCCAGGTGCCCTCCACTTCTCTGTGAGCCCCTGAGGTGGAACCAACTCTGCCTGCATTGTGCATGTCCTCAGGTCCTAGCCAGCCCCCTCTCTTAGTGAGCTCAGTCCACAGTTCTGAACCGAATCCAGCTACTTTCTAGGCAAGGTCACTTCCTTGGGGCCTCTCCTCTTGATACTTTTCTGTGCTCCCAGCTCTGAGGACCTGCCTGGGCTCCTCGTCTAGGTACTCAGCCCCCACCTGCTCCTCATGGCTCCTTCCATGCCATCTGCTTCTCCAGGCCTCTCGCTGTGGTCCCCGACACTGAGCCTGCCTTGCTTCACTTCCCCTGCTTCTCCTGCTTCGTACAGCTCAATTTCCCACCAAGTTTGGGTGTTTGATTTCCAGGGTCTAGAAACTTTGGCCTGGCCCAGGACGGTGTCTGCAGAGAGCAAGGCTTCTTATTCTGTCAAGATTCCAAACTGATGATTAGATTAGACCCATTTCTTAGCCTGTCAAGTTCTTGGCTCCAGTGCTGGATGTATTAACTGTCCCTCCCAGCTTCACCGCAGTCGGAGTCAGCTTGCCGTCCCTCTGGGTGTGGGTCGGTCACTGATGAAAAGGCTCACAGGCTAGGGCCGCATAGAGAGCTGTTCTCAGCTCACTTTCCTTGCTGTGTCCTCGACATCAGACATCAGCCTGCTCGCCTCCTCAGAGCTCGTCTCTGATCACACAGGTCAGAGGCGTTATCTGTT
The DNA here is from genome assembly GCF_057802395.1 of Ceratotherium simum simum. NCBI lineage: Eukaryota > Metazoa > Chordata > Mammalia > Perissodactyla > Rhinocerotidae > Ceratotherium > Ceratotherium simum. Next base: position 1,216,236 of record NC_141937.1, read on the forward strand.
ACAGGAATGTCCGCTGGACGGGGACCCAGGGGACTGCACTGAGCACTTCAAAAATAATGACTGCAATAACGGAAGTTTCTGGAACCTGGCGACATATCCCCATTAGTTTTGCAGGGCCGCTATAATGAACCGCAAAGTGAAGGATGGATTAATAAAACAGAAATGCACTGTCTCACAGTCTGGAGGCCAGAAGTCTGAGACCCAGGTGTGGGCAGGGCCGTGCTCCCTCCAAAGGTTCTGGGGGAGGATCTTCCTGCCTCTTCCAGCTCCTGGTGTTGCAGCAAATCCTTCTGTTCCTTGGCCCGTGGCTGCATCACTCCCATCTCTGCCTCTGCTGTCGCATGGTGTCCTCATCTTAAAGGACACCAGTCATTGGATTGAAGACCACCCTCCTCTAGGATGACCTTGTCTTAGCTTGACCACATCTACAAAGACCCTGTTTTCCAAATAAGGTCACGCTCACAGGTTCAGGTGGACATGACTTTGAAGGGATGTGGTTCAACCTCCAGCATCTCGGCCTCACGTGGCTCTGCTCTGTCCTTCTCCCCATCCTCCTTTAGACATACACTTTCCCCATCCCCACAAACTGATAATTTACTGAAGTCTCTATGGACTTCCCAAGAATTCCCCAGACTGTCCTGCTGTGCCCTTGACTTTGCTCTGTGGTTTATCATCACACGTCCCCTTTGTCTTGAGGAAGCTGGCCAGGACCCTCCCTCCCACGCCTCCTCCCTCAGTCCCTCTGTATGGCGGGCCCGTGGAGTTCCTCACACCTGAGCATCTCTCTGACTTCCATCACCTATGAACACATTCTCCACCCTGCCAGCAGCCTCTGCTCTGGCTGCACCCACTCATTTTCTCTTGCACATCAGCAATCCCCATGCTGGTTTCTGTCCTGGGACATCTCCTCCACCTACGATGCTCTCCCCAGTGGTGTGATCCAGTCAGCTCATATTCTGTCTCCTCAAGAAGCCCTCCCTGATTCTCCCCTTTGGAAGAAATCTCTTCTCATGAACTTGTGGCCACATGCTCCTCAGAACATATGTCATTACTTAATGATTCTCTTCTCCTAAACAACTAAGAAGGTGGAATCACTGTCTTCTTCATCCCATGTATTCCTGAAATGTGTTGTAAAGCTTTGATAGTAAATATGTGATAAATGGATGAACAGAGGAAGAAATGCTTTCAAATCACCTTTCCTGACACGTGGAGGGAAAAGTCCACACCTCCACTTTCTGACCACAGGAACAACCAAGCAGTAAGCAAAGTAAGATGAACTGGAAATTGACAATTATCCACTAAAATGTCTTGAAGGGAAGCTGGGTTATACATTCTCTTTTGGAATTTGAGATAACATCAATTTACTTATATAGAGCCCAGATTATTTTATGCAACTTTTTTAAATTCAAATGATGACTTTTACACCAATTAGCTGACCAAAAGCAAAGTATCTTACCTTAAAAAAGACATATGCATTTTTTGAGTCGAGTTTCTTTTCTCTCTGTACATCAGAAATTGATACTGTCTACGAGGTGATAAATGAAGAGCTGCCATAAAGAAAGGCCTTCAAAAGTGTAAACAGTGAGGGGCCGGCCCAGTGACATAGTGGTTAAGTTCACATGCTCGGCTTCAGGGGCCTGGGGTTTGCGGGTTCGGATTCCTGGTGTGGACCTATACACTGCTTATGGAGCCATGCTGTGACAGTGTCCCACATACAAAATAGAGGAAGATTGGCACAGATGTTAGCTCAGGGCCAATCTTCCTCAGCAAACAAAAAGTGTAAACAGTGGATCCAAGATCATCGCTCTTCCCGCTTATAATCCCCTCCCCCACCCCATCCTTGCAGACCCCTGCAGAAGGCCTTGGAACTGGGCAGCAGCATGGTTTGCTCTGTATGGGGCCTGATGTCCTTCTGCCCCTCAGTGGCCTCAAGCTGACGGGGACCAGGTGTAGAATGCCAGTCCCTCAGTGATGTTCCCCTGCCAGGTTCCAAGGTGGCTTAGAGCTAACTCCACGCAACTCTCTTACCATTCTTTAGTGAACACCCACCTGTCTACTGCTGTGCACGTCAAAGCTCAAGTGTCCCGGGTGCCGTCTGCCCAGAACCAGCCTGTGCAGCTGACCCCACACCTCCTCTTCTGTCCACTGTCCACCCTGGCCTCGGGCAATGTCTCACCTCCTCCTCCCTCAGTGCACGTCCACCTTGCCTCTCTATCCACCTCCTCCCCAAATCCATTTCCTCCTCTGTCCACTTCCTCCCTTCGTCCACCCCTCATCCACCTCCTCCTCCCTCTGTCTACCTCCTCCTTCTGTCCACCTCTCCCTCCTTCTGGCCACAGTCCACCCTGGCCTTGAGTGATGTGTGAGCTCTGGGGAGTGGCAGGGAGTCTGACTGTTGCCACTATTTTTACTTCTCGAGTCTTTATTCTGCACAACCCACACATCAGGCTGCCCCACTAATTGAGCCTATGGAGCTGATTATGGGTTGTTCATGCCATTGGGAAAAGATGTGCCAAAGGGACTTGGCCTCGTACTGGATGTCCACAGGGAGAGGCCATCCTGTGAGGCCCAGACTGAGCAAATGAGGTAGGATTTGGATGAAAATAAAATCTCTCCATCCTATTTCTCCACATCCAACTGCATGAAATAAACGTATTGGCTTCCTTTACATTAAATATCACATTTTTTTGCACATGGTAAGTTAATTCATCCATATAATAACTCCATCAACATATAGACTAATTATTTCCACCTCCTTATTCTTTTGTGTCTTATTGGTTGTTACTTATTTGGTTTAGAAAGATCACTCTCACTTCGGATAATGTGAAACATATTTAAAGCATATAACTCACATTCTTTCTCTTAAGCAAAAAGAGGAGTTCCAGCCAATCTTGCTGGTTTTATTTATAGCGTTTTCTTTCCTGAGACAGGACAGGAAAAGCGAGTCCCTGCCTCCCTCTTTTCTGACTCCTCCTCTGTGGGTCCCCGGCTGAGAGGCAGAAGGAGCGGGGCGGGGTCAGCACAAGGGGCTGGACGTGGACCCCTGTGCCGGGTGCTCAGAGCAAATGCGCGATCAGAGGAGGCATTGTGTCATTGCTTCGAGGGAATGAATTAAACGTGCTTCCTCCTGTGTCTGATTGACAGCACCGCACGGCCCAGCAGTATAAAGGAGCAGCCTCTGCCTGGAGGCCAGTGCTCCACTGCAGAGCGGGGCAGCGTCTCCCCCGCACCAGAGACCTCGTCCTCCCGGGACTCCATTCCCAGCTTGAAATCAGCCATCGCTACAGCTTTTCCACATACCAGGCAAGAACTTTTTTAAAAATTTACTATCATTTCATTGTACTTTAATTTTCAGAAAAGGCTGCTTAGATTGCTAAGAGCGGAGAAGGAAAAAGTGCAAAATAGATTTATAATTTAAGGTGGGGGGTATGTGCTGAACACCAAAACAGCAGCAGGTCTTCACACTGCATTTGTCCTACTTGACTGCAGAAGCGAGGCAAGGAAACCCGTTCTCAGCGTGTTAATTGCGGTCTTGTACTGGGACCTCCCTAGCATTCACACCACTCAGGGTCCTGGTTATTTTCATGAATGTACCTGCCTGGGAACTGGGGCAAAGGCTTGTGTTCTAAGCTGCAGAATAAGAAGTTTCCACATTAAAGTTTGCTATTGAGCAGGGTCTATGAGAAAGGAATTGGAAAAAAATGTTCTCGAGAATGTGAAAAAATAATCAGAGAGATTATAGAGACTCCAATTCCAAACATGATTTAGAGCTAAAAGAGTTTTGAACATTATTAATGAATAATATATAATAAATCTATGAAAAATGTTGTGACTACCATAGAATACAGCTGTCCTTAAAGGTTTGGGGATAATTTGCATATGAAAAGAGAGCCGGTAATTAGCATGACTTCTGCTAACGGGAAGTTGGGTTTGTAGCCGCAGGATGGGAGGCTGTGGGCGGTTTGAGGTGCTCAGAACTTAATCATGTCACTCTTGATGAGGTAAGGAGATATCTCTCAGTGAAGTCATTTTCTGCTTTGATTGCTGAAATAAAAAGAGTTTGCAAGTTCTAATGACATTCTGTTGGAGAAAGGCTTTGGAAATTTTTCCTGTGGGAAAAATATATGACCGTAAAATACACCATAAACGTGTGAAAGTAGAGCACATGTTAATGGGAGCGTGTGTGTCTGTGTATCTGTAGTATTTACTATATGAAGTGACATGTAATAAGTATTTCAGTCTAATAACATTGTATCTTTAGTGTATATTGTATGATGAGATATGTAATAAGTATTGCAGTCTAATAATATTGGATGACATAAGGCTGTACCACCATAACAGCGATTCTTGATCCTGCTGTTTCCTTTTTTGTTGTCACGATCCTGTGAGATAAGATGGGACCCTCACGTTCACGTGACAAGTGGCAGAGCACTGATACTCTGTGACATTCTACTGTTTTAGGAATCAGAGGAGTTGATTTTGTTAGCAACAGCATTCAATTTATTCTGTTTAAGTTGATACTTAGGAAGTTGAGCAACCAGAACTTGAACATTAATATTTTGGGCAGAGTGCACCTTTGCCAGAGCCAGCCGTCACCCGCAGTCTGTGGGGGACAGATGGGCCACATCTGGGGGCTAGTGAAAAGACACAGGGAAAGCACTCCAGATGTGCTGGCCCACCATTTAATCTAAGGCCACTTACAGAGTGCTTACTAGTGCCAGGTACTGTTCTAAACATGTCACAAGAGTTTACTCATGGAATGTAGTCCTCTTAAGAACCCTATTAACAGCATCCTTACTATCACTGCTGCACAGGAGAGTCATGGAGCAAACATTCCTGATGCACAGCCGTGTGCAGTGTGTTTAATAAATACCGTGTGCTCGCTAAGTAAGCCCTTAAGAATCTTCACCTGCTTAATTTATTTCTCATAATAACCCTATGAGGTACATATTTTAAATGACTATTTTTTATCCTACAGATGAAGAAATTGAGACACAGAGAGGTTAGATAAACTGCCCTAGGTTGCACAGCTGGTGACAGAGTGCAGCTTTGGGTCCGGCCGGTCTGGGGCTTGTCTGCTGTGCCCGGCTGCCTCTGCAATGAGTGCTGCTTGAAAACAACTGAGCTCCTGGGCCTGTTTGTGGGTAGATTGTTGGAGCAGGAGTCTGGACTTTGGAGGAAACCTGAGGGTCCTGCAAGGCACTGCCTTCCTCTGGGGAAAGTGTCTGCCCCCCAGGAAGATGACGATTCCCAGTTACCAAATATTTCTGCAGAGAGACTTCTTGGATTTCTTTCATACCAAGAAGCTAGCGATCGCTGATAGCCTAAATAGGGGAGGGATTAGGGTCTCGGTTTTGTTTTTGATTCAGAGCAGAATGTGGCGTGGTGCTGGCAGGGGCCTTGGTGCCCCACACACTCTTCTGGAGGACGAGGAAGCTGAGACCCGAGGGGACTCACCGAGGTCGAGCAGGGGTTAAAAGTGGAGTGGGCACGCAGCCAGGTCTCCTGACTTCTGGTCCAGCGTCTGCTGAGCTGTGCCAATTGAAAATCCCCGAGAATGGAAAAATAGGCCTGCGGGAAAATAGAAAAGCAGAGTAAAAATGATTACTAAGTGAAATGCTTTGATTTTGTAGTCATGATACACCAAATTAAATTTATTTCTAAGCCTCATATATAGTTAATATTTATTCTGTTTAAGTTATGCACAGCTATTTTTTCTTGGCTATTTACGTAAAAGGCCTCCACGGATTATTTTTACTATGCTGGTATGTTTCTAAATTCACACTTCCTGGGTTAAGTTCTGGCTACACCTCTCCTTAGTAACATCGCTCTGGGCGAGCAGTCAACTTTTCCGATCCTCTATTTACCCATCTGTAAAATGGAGGTGATAATAATAGTATTTACTTCCTAGGTCATTATGAAAATTAAATAATATGAATATTTACAATGTGATTAGCACAGTGCTTGTCAACAAATAGTAGTCCAATAAATATTAGCCATAGTTAGAAGAATCCCATTGGAAAAGCAAATTTCATATCTAGCTTTTACTTCCTATAAATCCATTTGTTTCTGATTTTTAAATACAAACTGTTTTTAAATGGTCATGTGAGTAAAATTTCCAATCTACACTGAAAGTTGCAGCTGTGTATTCATAACTAACAAGGGTCTGATTTACCCACAGGGGATCGACGGCAGAAAGGCAGGATGCTCTGGACGCTGGTCCTGCTGGCCCTGTGGGCCTCTGCCAGCACTCATGGTGAGTGTGGGCAACGCCTCCAGTTATCTGAGCTTCTACGATGTGGGTAAAGGATGAGGGGCAGACAAAATAAAGCTTGTGGTTGGCATGTCTAACCTGTTAGAACCTTCTTAACCTCATTTTAAATAAATAGTTATTTACTCTTGAGTCCATAGAATATGAAATGATTTATTTATGGAAAATCCAGGTATTAGAGAAAAGTGCCTTTCCACCTAGAGATCCACCATTTTGCTGGGCACATTCCAGCCCTTTTTCTGTGTGCTATGTTTATAGCACTGGAAGTATTTGGTGTTTTATAACTTCTTTTCTTCCTACTTTTTTCCTACTTAAAAATATATCATAAATATTTTCCCACATGTTTATTTTCTTACAGCATGATTTTTAATAACTGTATAATATTCCATCAGAAGACAAACACTAATTTTTTCAGATCAATTCCCATTTACATTTTTACTTTATTTCTGCTGGTATACACGATCCCCCAAGGAACATTGTTGTGAATAAATATTTACTAGTATTAGTAATTACATCCTTAGGATAAGTTCTAAAAGTAAAATTGCTCAGTCAAATGTTTTAATTATTTTAAGGATTTTTGATATATTGCCAAACAGCTCTATTGTGAGTGGTACAATTCATACTTCCATTGCCAACATTGTGTATTATAATGTTTTAATTTGTCACTATTAGATGAAAAGTTATACTTAGTTTAAACTTTCTGTTCAGTGAATTGTTTTGAATTATTTAAACTGTTGTAATTTGGTGAGGTCTGATAACTTTTCTTTCCAGTAGTTTAGATGGTGACTCAAAACCATTCATGTATAAACTTGAGACCCACCATTGTCTCAGATCCTTGTCTGCAGTGAGCATTACAAGTGGGAGAATGTATTTCTATACAATACAGAGATACCAAAGTCATTTGTTTAAATCAGTTGATCTCAATAAAAAAGCAACAAATAATTCAGCTGCTTCCTGAAAATGCATTAACAGCAAGGCTAAAGATCTGTTTCTTTTGTAGGATTTTTTTTTCTGGGCAATCGAATGGTAGAGAGAGGGTTGCACTTAAGCCTCAGGTCTGGATGGAAGAACAGGAGAAAGCAGGGAGACTCAGAGTCCTGGTCTGGGACAAGATGTGGAGTGTGTGCCAGAGCGTAATTCTGGGCACGCTTCCTTCCTTGAGAACGTCTTGCTGTGAAAAGTGTCAGCTGGGCTGAATAAAGTGCTCGGTGACGTGGTTGGTCTACCTTCTGGCGCACGCTCCCTGACCCGTCAAGGATGGAAGCTAGCCTACGGATCAGCAGCTATTTCGGGGACTACACTTTGAGTAGCAGCATGGGAAGAGAGGGTAGTGGTTTTACATAAAATACAGCATTAGCCCCCTGTGAAAGAGGAAGGAAATAATGGAATATTGGGCGGCCACACTGATTTGCTTGCACATAAAATCAGTTTGCCTCCCAGAGTATAAGATTGTCTCCCCTGGTTTGTGTGCCCTGCTTGCTGGTAACCTTCGTGCTCTGTTGCCTTGGGCAGCTGGTGACCAGGACGAGGACTCTGACTTCGACCTTTTCAGCGTCAGCAACATAAACCGGAAGACCATTGGGGCCAAGCAGTTCCGGGGACCTGACCCCAGTGTGCCAGCTTATCGTTTTGTGCGGTTTGACTACATCCCACCAGTGAACGCAGATTATCTCAGCAAGATAGCCAAGATCATGCGGCAAAACGAGGGGTTCTTCCTCACGGCCACCCTAAAGCAGGACCGCAAGTCCAGGGGCACCCTCCTGGCTCTGGAGGGCCCTGGCATCTCTCAGAGGCAATTTGAGATTGTCTCCAATGGCCCTGCAGACACCCTGGACCTCACCTACTGGATAGACGGTGCCCAGCACGTCATCTCCCTGGAGGATGTGGGCCTGGCTGACTCTCAGTGGAAGAACATCACCGTGCAGGTTACAGGTGAGACCTACAGCTTGTACGTAGGCTGCGACCTGATCGATAGCTTCACTCTGGACGAGCCCTTCTATGAGCAGCTGAAGACGGAGAAGAGCAGGATGTACGTCGCCAAAGGCTCTGTTCGAGAGAGTCACTTCAGGGTACGTACAGCAGCATCCTGGCTGAGTGCAAGAGGCTTTGCTGAGAAGTGACCTACCCGGGCATCTCTTAATGCAGTGCCTGCGTTGGAGTAGGTCAGGTCGGCCTTGGAAAAGAGCACCACACAGGCACATACAGATATGCACACACGTGAACACACACACCACACGTGCACATTCATACCTGTGTGGGCGCACACACAATGCACTCACACATATGCACACAACACCCACACACAAATGCCACGCGTGCACATGCATACATGCATGTGCACATACACCCGCAGGTAAATGCCACCCACATGTGTGCACACATTTACACAATGCATGCAGATGCACAGTCATGCTCACATGCTTGCACACACAATCACACTCACACATATGCATGCACAAACACTACACACATGTGTGCACACACTCAAATACACAACACCACACATGCACATGCACATGGGATGCACACAACACACACACCTTTCTAAACCAGGAATAAGCAGAGTAAGTTGTGGCAGGTGAGTTTCTTACCTGCACAAATGGTCATTGATTTCCAGACTGAAGATTGATTTACCGATCAAAGAATCAACCACATTTAAATGTTTCTGGTAACCCCAGACTCACTTTAGTTTGCCAAACCCATGCCCAAATTCCAGTTTTAGTACTGAAATGGTAGGAGAACAAATTAGCAACTATGTTTTCTAAGGAAAGGGTATTGATTTATGAGGGAATAGTTCCATATTCATCTCAGTTAAAATATTTTTTGGAAGAGGATTTTTCTAAAACTGCAGCATTTAGAACCTACAGTGGCAGGTTAGTACATAGCTATCTTCCATATGTGTGTGTATTCTTTGGAAATAAATGTATGTTTAAACTCAGTTATTTGAGTACACGGCCTAGAGATCCTTTACTAGTTACTGAATTAATCTCTTGGGGTCACCAGGAAGCTTCTGTGGCCCTATGTGGTTGACCTGGCCCCCAGTGTAAGGAGTCATTCACAACGCATGGTGTGGAAGGCAGTCTTATCTTACAGATTTATTGCCTACATCTGGGATTGGACCAGTAGACATTTCTGAGACTTTTAGGCAAATGCAAGCAAGAATACTGGTAATCATCAGAGTCCCCTGCAAAGAGAGAATAGCCTAGAATATCCATTTGAGCATGTGCAGAAGACAAAATTTACCATCTGTGTCTTGGGCCCACTGTCATTCTTCTCTATGGAACACTTTCTTCTTCTTACCTTAACTCCCGTTGTCTATGTGATGCCTAAGAACGAAGTTTCAAAAGTAACATAGTCAGGATTTCCCACTATAAAGAGATTTCAAACCTGCTGAGTAAAAAAGCATCGAAGAAAATATTCTCACTATTTTAAGATTACATCTTGTATTTTTAATATGTCATTTAGCTTGGCATTAAATGTTTGATGTTCATCCATTGCTCTATTTCTCTCTTGTGTATATTTACAGGGTTTGCTGCAGAATGTCCATTTAGTTTTTGAAAATTCCGTGGAAGATATTCTAAGCAAGAAAGGTTGTCAGCAAAATCAGGGAGGTAGGTGTGTTTTGAAAGATGTATTTCATATTTTATTTCCTATCTCGAATGAATTTCTGCTATGATGTGAGTGTGTGTGTGTGTGTGAATGTGGGCTAGTGGGGATTTAAGTCAAAATATTTGAGTAAAATTTTATGATTGCCTTTGAGTGAGATGGCTGGTCAACATAAACATGTTGACATCTGAAAACGATAAATTGCTTGAAGGATTAATTTTTTTTTAATTTTATTTTATTGCAGTCACATTGGTTTGTAACATTGTATAAATTTCAGGTGTACATCATTATACTTCTATTTCTGGATAGATTATGTCATGTTCACCACTCAAGTACTAATTACAATCCATCACCACACACATATGCCTAATCATGATTTTAAATATATGCAGATTTCCAGTCTATTAATGTGTGCAGGTGATCTTAATAAGTTAACACTACAGATGTTTGTCAAACTTGGTTTATGGAAATCTTCTTCTACTATTCATAGCGGTTGACACAGCCCTATTATGAGCGTCTACACTGTTTGAATAATTAACAGACAATCCTACATTGTCTGTTAATTGCATTTTGAATTTGTGTCCAACCATAATGTGCCAACGTTTCCTTGAGTATTTAATTTATGAAGGTCATTATGCCCGGCTTTTTAAATGCAATCTGTCATTAAATCATCGAAACACCTTTGGGATGAGCACGTTCACCTTCCTTATTTCACAAATGAAGCTGAGGCATGAGGAGGTCCCATTAACTGTCAGGTGTAACGACCTGTGAGCGAGCGGGGAAGCTGGCTGCCCACCTGGTCTGAGGGTCTCCAAAAAAAGGCTCTCATCTGTCACATGAATCCGTTTTGTGGTTTGCTTTCATTCAGACCACTTCTTCACGTCAGCCGTAAATTACGACTCATACAATTGTCCTTTTATGGATCCGCGTGTTAAGAATACGTAGGGTTTGGTGTCTGTAATGCAATCCAGCACTCGAGCCCAGAGCCAGGAGCTGCGGTCTGACTGCTCGGATGCGCTGGGACCCTGACTTGTGGCGTCCCGGGCACCGGCAACTGCTCTGCCTCAACTTCCACTCTGCCTGGAGCTATTGACAGCCCGAATCTTGCACACTAAGGCCGTCCACCTTTCAATCTGTAGGTCTTTCGACTGTTGGTCAGTGGAAGTACAAGGTAGGAACAGGCATTAAGACAGTGATTTCTAGCCAGCCTGTGGCGCGAGGAGAGATGTTTTGTGCCTCCTGTCACCGTACTCTCAATTCCAAACCCCCTGTTTGCTGTAGCTACTGTAGCTCAGGGTGGCATCTCGTCCCGCATCTCCAGCTCTGGCTGAAATGCCAGCTGTAGGTCCCTTTGAATTGTCGTGGTCTTTGGTGGTCGCTCCACCGGGCGGGCCCATAGCTATGACAGAGAAAAGGAAGGGGAGACACTTTACCCTCAACAGAAGGAGACTGGAAGTTCCTTAAGTCCAGTCCCAGTCCTGCCCTAACTCGAATCCCACGGTGCCCCACTGTGCCTTTCATCAGAAGCAGGACCAATGCCGTGAATGAGGGCACTTGTCCCCAGTGAGTGCTTAACTCAGGTGGCCGTGGACCTCTGGGCACCTTCTGTTGTCGCAGACTTATTCTCAATCTGATATCTACCTAGAGTGAGTAATATGTTTATTAATCACTTTGTATGGCTACATCTGGCTACAGGCCTAGAGTGTGTGAGGGAAGCTCCAAAGAGCAATGTGAATTACAACACGGATTTATGACTAAGTAATAAACACTCAATAACAGAATGCCTGACAGAATTATAACATTTACAGGTCATAACTCAATAATGGAATGTCTGAGAGAAACAAGGCATTTTAACCATGTGACAGTCCCCACACAGGAAGCTGGGCTGGGCTGTGGGTGAATGAGACGCGTCCTGCCCGGAGCCCTGGGCACCGCCAGTCAGAGCCGCCCAGCTCCGTCCAGGGGTGGCGCCTGTTTCTGGACTTCCCAGATCAGCTTGGTAGTGTGTCATAGCCATGAATGTCCCATGGACGAGGACTGCAGAGGGCTTGTATGGTTCCTGGGGCAGGGAGAGGAGAATTCCCAGGTCAGGATTCCGTGAGAGGCTGCCGTTTCCCAGAGGAGCTCCCGCGAGACCGGCAGAGAAATGATGCCAAGTATAGGGAAAAGGAAGGTGAAGCCTCTAAGTAATTGCTGATTTAGCGTGACGACAACTGAATTCACCTTAATGTAGAACAAGTAGCCTAAAGGAAGGGGTTTGGGATAGAAAAATGGGATAAATGGAGAGGTGAGAGGAGTCGTCCAGATTTACGGACAATACAGGGTTGAAAAACAGATTTAGGGCAGGGGATAAAAATAAGGAATTGTCAGAAAAAGGAAACTGTTACATCTAATCAGTTTGAATAAACTGCAAGATGCAAAACTCCAGCATGTGCACTGAGGAACATGTAGGTCTCTAATGCTTTTGCATTTTCTATTCCTAAGCTACCCTTCTGTTCTGGCAGTTTGTAAGTACTAAGTTAGTACGGCATGCATATGAAGTGGTGCAGAGTCCTTTTTGAAAAGCGTGGCGGTAATTGGGAACAGCCGCCATGGCCTCTTCTTGTTGTTCTTGCGCGCGATCTGGTATCCAGCCACTGCAGGAACAAACAAGACAGCCTTACCCTGGTGCGACTGACGATGCCGGCCGCGCTCTGTCGGCACCAGCCCTGCTCACTGTTCTCTGTGTCCCCGCCTTAGCTGAAGCCAACGCCATCAGCGAAAACACAGACACGCTGCGCCTGAGCCCCCAGGTCACCACCGAATATGTGGGCCAGAGCATGGAAAAGAGGCCCGAGGTATGCGAGCGCTCCTGCGAGGAGCTGGGCAGCATGATCAACGAGCTGTCGGGGCTGCACGTGGTCGTGAACCAGCTCCACGAGAACCTGCGGAAAGTGGTGGGTGCCTGCCTGGACGCCGGGTCCACAGCACTGGCTAAGTACAGTGTAGTTAGAGGGCGGTTGGGTGGACGTGAGGATTCCAAATGAAAATATGGTCACGGGCTGCACGTTCTCCAAAAGGAATTCTTAGTTTGGGGGAAATCATCTCCCCTGTGAGTGAAACACACAGGACAGAGGGAGACACTCATTTAAAGGATGGAGAGTGGTGAACAGCTGCAGAGTTTCAAGAAGTGTGTCCCTAGAGAGGTGATGTAATCACAGCTGTATTTGTTTTCATCTTCACATCATGTCAAGGGAGAGGAAGAGGTGTCCCGGGGCCATAGAATGTGTGACTTAAAGCTTAGAAAAGGCTGCCGACCGTGACCAGGTTCTCTCGGCCACGTTATCCTGTGATGTCCCCGTGCTGAGCACACGCCCAGTCAGAAGTGGCCGTTGCTTGTGCCCCAGGGATGTAAAGGAAGCGATGCCGCAGAGGCAGGGGGACAGGACAGTAGAGGGAAGGAGGTCTGTAGTCGGGGGGCTCCTCCTGTCCTCAAGGTGCTGCAGAGAGATGCTTGGGGTGGGGAGCTCCTGGCACCTGTCACTGAGCCCCCACCCTCGCTCCACAGCAACGGGGCCCTGAGCCTTGTTCTGATTCTGGTCCAGGATGGGGTGGGGAGGTAGAAGGAGTGGGTGCAGCAAAGGCAGCTCCTGGCAAAGGCCAGGGCACTGGCTCAGGAAGCACCCAAGATGGAGGGCCCCTTCTGGAATCTTCCACCACGTAATGGCATTGGGGCAGAAATGGGGAGCAGGTGTTACAATAGACCCCCACCCAGTGCTCGCTGACTTCCCATAGAATCCCCACCATGTGCAGGGGAGAAATTACGAATACTAAGACGTGTTAGCAGCATGTTCTGCTCTGCGGGCAATCTTAACAAACGATGGGAGTTTCTTCCTGAGAGTTGCATTAGGCGGCATTGCCTTTAGGTCTGCCATGCGTCAGGACACTGTGCTTCAGCCTGGCTGAAATGCTGATGGCAGCTCACAGGGTCATCCTGGTCATCCTGGAGGGAGCCAGAAAGGAGAGGATGGGGCATGAGAGGATGAGCCTGCGCCTGGCAGCTTCTCACTCTCAGAGTGAGAGTTTTGGGCAAGTTTACTTAACTTGGAATCAGGGATTAAGGAAATTTTTGAACTCCCAGAAATTGCACAAAAAAAATCAGGAAGGGTGTGCTTCTGTGTGTTTTGTGCAAGAGAGAATTCACATCTTTCATCTGATTCTCAAAAGGCCTATTACCCCCAAATTAGAAGTCTCCACTTAGGCAAAATGTGCCCACATCATCATATCTGTTTTCCCTGCCATCGTATTATCAGAGCATGTCTGTCATATTTGGAAGAATGGGCAAATTCAAGAACTGAACACTAGTTTTCAGCTGTGGTTGGCAGAGAGGGGCCTCCTTCTCCTGTCCAGCACCAGCAGGCTGCTTCATCCGTGGAGGTGGGACGACCTCAGTGATGGAACTCGCTGAAGACGTGAAGGGAAGTGAGCGTTTAGAATATGTGTCAACTCGGTGCTTACAGGTGAGGGGGCAGCAGTAGAAAAGCAATGTAAACCACACAGACGGGGGCTGTTTGGCTGAGACCTCTGTAATGAGAGTCTACTTAGGTTTGAATATCGTCTCCCTTTACGGGGCTGTGCCGTCTCGGCAGAGTTGCACCACACACCTGGCGGTTTCCACTCTTGGATGTGTGATCTCTCTAATTAGGGAGGAGCGATCATTCTCATCCACAAGCATGATGACTGCATACGGTGTTTTCTTGTCTATACTTATATCTTCCCCTCATTTTCCAGTCGAATGATAACCAGTTTCTCTGGGAGCTCATCGGGGGCCCTCCTAAGATGAGGAACATGTCGGCTTGCTGGCAGGATGGCCGGTTCTTTGCAGAAAATGAAACCTGGGTAGTGGACAGCTGCACCAAGTGCACCTGCAAGGTGAGACCCAGGACCACTATTCTCCTCTCGGGGGGCAGGAGGGCAACGTGCAGGCGGCAGTTACACCTCAGCCGCCACTTAACTCTCAGCCTGTCACGATGGCCTGGAGACCAGCTGTGTTCCCTGGCTGACTGTAAGGCATGTAAGGAAGGTGGGAAAGCTGAGAAGAACAGCCATGGAAGTGGAGCGGAGGGAACATAAGGCTTGAACAAACTGCATTGTTTTGCACATAAAGAAACCAAAACCCAAAGAGGTGAAGTGACTTGGCCATTGTCTCCAGGTGGTCAGAGATGCTGGGACGGAGCTGGCCAGATATCCCTCTAGTCCGTGCTTAATTCCATTCTGTTCTGCGAGGGCCTTGAGGCTCCACAGAAACATCTGGGGAAATGCAGTCTCCACCAATGGAGGAAAGACAGGTCACTTCCTTCCCTCTCCTTGTTTCACGTCACTCAGTGTCCACTGGTGATGGCCTTGGACGTCAGACGATACACGCTGTCCTTGCCCATCCTTTCTCCCTTCCTGCCCGCAGTGCAAGGGGGTCTCTGTTGTGTTCTTCTTGCTCAGTGATTGTAGGAAGAGGAAAGCGGACGTGAAGAGCCGGCTCTGGGCACTAACAGAGAGAGATGACTACATTTTCGAGGCTCTGTTTGCAATGTGTAGGATCCATGGGGTAGAAAACATTACAGCCATTCTATGGACCTTTTTCAATCCAGCTCTTGTACCAGTGTTTATTTTTTAAATGAGTGTTACAGGAATATGTTTTTTTTCTTGCAGAAATTTAAAACCGTTTGCCACCAAATCACCTGCCCCCCGGCGACCTGCGCCAACCCATCCTTCGTGGAAGGTGAATGCTGTCCATCCTGCTTCCACTGTAAGTGCGGCCAGGAGGGGACATGCCTCTGCTTTCAGGGAGGCTGTTGATTTAACTGCTTGTTTGTTTGTGTCTGTTGCTTCAGCAGAGAAGGGTGAGCTAAGGCTTAGACTAGAGTCCAAACAGTGAGAAGGCAGCCGAGGACGCTTCACTCTGAGGCTGTTCACTCTCCTTACTCACAGTGACCAGAAAGGGTCTGAGAGTCCTCGGAATTCAGGGACCCGTGGGCCTCTGTCTTGGCCTGTCACCTCTCCACGAGGAAGCCGAGCCCCAGTGACCACACCTGCAAAGAGAACCCTGACTTTCAGCCCTAAGTAAATACCCACGAGCGAGTCAGACACCACAACTCGGCGCTCTGGGGTGTTAGGACAATGCGTAGTGCTTGTAAATACACCAGGTGGAGAAAGGATGCCAGAGACCATGACCCAAGGGATAAATCCTAAATCATAAAAACGCATTCCAAGGACCAGACTCCCAGGGGGAGGGAAGGGAGGACGCGTCCGTCCTTAGGTCTCCACGCCCTGTGGAAACTCCACGCGTCTGAAAGCCTTCCTCGGGGTCTCCCCAATGGATCCCACGCCCGCCGCTGCCTCCGTCTTCCAAGGTCAGCTCCCCTGAGGTGGTGTCAGTGCACCTGGTCTGTCAGTAGCTCCCTGTTGCCACGTCATTTGATTGATGCCCCAGGTCCACACCCGAGACCCTGCTGCGCTAAACCCTGCGATGCTCGTCTCATGCAAAACCGGCCATGGTTCCTCAGACACGTTCAGCAGTCTCCTATCTCTGAGCCTTCGCTCAAGCTTTCCGTCTTTCCTTCTGCACTTGTCCAAAACCACAGCCATCCATCCACACCAGTTGCACAGCCACCAGCTCTGCTGTGAGCCCCGGTCCCCACCTCCCTTTGCTGGACTGTGTGGTGCCTGTACTTCTTTCACGGCACATGTCTCACTCACCTTCCCTTTCCTTCTGCGTCTGGCAGTGTTCATTGAACTGTTCGTTCCTAGGAGATTTGCTCTAAAATGCCCGGTTCGTGTTTCGCTATTTTCCATCCTACATTCCTGGTGTGGGGGCCTCAAGGTTGAGGACACACTGCCTCCCTGGGCCATTGGGAGCCTTCTCATAGCCTCTCCCCCCTCCAGGCCCCGTCTGCTTCCCATATGCCCTCATTTCCAGGGTGAGCCCTGCCTCCAGATTCACCTTGGCTGGGGGGCTGGCTTGGCGGGGCACAGGACTGGATAAAGACCTTCCTTCTGCTGGTGGCCCAGAACTTGTGTGTCATCCTCTGGATGTGGATGCAGAATGGATTTGGAGACAGGCTCAGGCTCTGCCAGTCCATGATTTTGAGCAAATCATGTAACTCTTCTGGGTTTCAGGTTCATTATCTTTAAAATGTAGAAGGGTTATGCCCACTACACAGGGTTGGTTTATGATTAAAATGAACAATACAATATGTGTGAATGTGCCTGACATGTATTACATGCTAAATAGACGTTCACCAAATCAGATGGTACTGGAGAGCATAAAAATATAACTATGAAAACCTAAGATCCACATTAGATTAGACGGAGATATTTGTGTTATTGAGAGAATAATAGCACAGAAAAAGGCCTCCTGACCATTCTTCTCTTTTTTCCTGCTTTCTGGGACATTTAATCATTGCACATTCATAGAGTTCTTTACCACCTGAATATGACGGTAGGATAAATAGTATCTTTTACTATTTACCAGAAAGATCTCTGTTATAAGTTACTGTCTTTTCTCTTATTTAAGGATTGTAATTTCCTGTGAAGAATGTCTTTGCAGGAAATTACCTTTTTAATTTTCCCCAATTTAAATTATTTGGAACTAAATTTAGTGACCTGTAATTTCAACCAAAAAATGAAAAGTTTTGTTACCATATATAACCATATATAATCAGCAAATGGAAGTAAATTAAATCTTAATAACTCCAATAAAACTTTGTGTGGATGAGATTCAACACCCTCTTTTGTAAGCCATTTAAGAAACCCATAGACACCTGCCTGGACACACATGGTTAAGGTCCCTCAGATGGTAGACACTCTCCTGGTGCATCCACCAAACTGCCCTTCCGCCCTTCTGGGGAGGCCTCCATGATCTCCGGCCCAGGGATGGACATTGGGTGACTCGGGGTGTTTGCCCCGGGGCAGCGCCCCTCCCTCCGTAGGAAGTCGCACAACCACTCTCCCCGGCACGTGGTTCTGCCACGTGGCCCAGTGTGTATGCCTGTCCGTCCTGCAGCCAGTCACTGGGCAGAGGCTTGACCGGCCCTTGTGCTTCCCACCCAGCAGCAGACGGCGAGGAGGGCTGGTCCCCGTGGGCGGAGTGGACTGAGTGCTCCACCACCTGTGGGTCTGGCACCCAGCAGAGGGGGCGGTCGTGTGATGTCACCAGCAACACCTGCCTGGGGCCCTCCATCCAGACTCGGGCGTGCAGCCTGGGCAAGTGCGACAACCGCAGTGAGTGTCAGGGGACCCCAGCCGCCGGGGGGGTGGAGTCAGCATGGCCCAGATCTTTGGGTTTTGGGGTTTGTGAGGATGGGCTGCCCACTGCCACTTCTGGGAGGCGCTGGGCCTTGTTGGAGGACCCCTGCCAGCTGAGGTCTGTCCCGGCTGTGTCTCCTCCTCTCCAGCCGGTTGATAAACTCCTGGGACGAGCAACCCCCTGGCCGTTTGCTAAATGGCCTCAACCGCTGATGTCTTTGTGCTTCTCCATGTGCTAGTCCGGCAGGATGGTGGCTGGAGCCACTGGTCACCTTGGTCCTCCTGCTCTGTGACCTGTGGGGTCGGCAACATCACGCGCATCCGTCTCTGCAACTCGCCAGTCCCCCAGATGGGGGGCAAGAACTGCAAAGGGGGTGGCCGAGAGACGAAGGGCTGCCAGGGCCCCCCGTGCCCAAGTAAGTGGGGAGAAGGTCGGGGCCGGGAGTGGGCACATGCAGACCTCTGGGACCAGGGCTCCAGGGCCAGGCCCGCCAGCCCAGCTTCAATCCCACAGAGGCCCAGTGCAGGGCCTGAGCAACACAAGGGGCAAGCTGGCCCTTGGGATTAATGCTGATTGCCTGTGCTCGGCTCTGACCTTGTCTGAGCTAGCTCAATTAAATTACAATTCAACTACAATTAAGGGAAAAAGAAGCCAGAACCGTGGGAACTGTTACTGAGTGCACTTGGACTGGGGAAGACGGATGGCACAGAATGATGTGTCTCGGGAGACGGCCTTGCCTGCAGTCTGGGGCGAGCCAGTCTGAGTTTACAGGAAACACGTGGGTCTAGAACAAGGCCCTTCTTTGGGAAGCCCGGTTCATGCAGTGTGTTGAAACTCAGAGAAAAGGAGAGTGCAGGGCGATTCCTTTCACTACAAAGTTGCCCACTGGTACCCATGATGAACGACGACCGTTTCACGTGAACTTCAACGTCACACGACTTTTCAGATGCGAGCACCTCTGGGGTGATCGAGGTGCACCTGCACCCAGCAGCCCCGGTGGCAGCTTCTGGACACAGAGCTTGTGTGATTTCTCTTCTCAGAGGTAAAAACAAAACCAACTGGAATTTCAGATCTACATCACCCCCTGATCTGAGGGTCATGAAAGGACTTTCTTACCAATATTTCCTGCCGCGTGTGGAGCCGCCGCATCACCAGGCTCGTCCCCCTCGAGCCTGCAGCTCAGGTGGCATTCCCCCCTCTTGACCCTTCTGTGCTCTCTCACTTCAGTCGACGGTCGGTGGAGCCCCTGGTCTCCATGGTCAGCCTGCACGGTCACCTGTGCCGGAGGGATCCGGGAGCGGACACGCGTCTGTAACAGCCCCGAACCCCAGCACGGAGGGAAGGCCTGCGTGGGGGACGTCAAGGAGCAGCAGATGTGCAATAAGAGGAGCTGCCCCGTGGGTGGGTGTGCGCACGCGGCCTGCCTGGGCCGCCCCCCCCGCCCACGCGCTTCTGTCCCTGGGGTCTGCGTGCTTCAGCCAGAGGGGTCTTTGAGGAAATCACTGGGTTTCTATTCTGATTAAAAGTATAAACGTTTTTGGCAAATCTCTAGAAACAGAAAGAAAGATTAATTCTATGCACATAAAGATCACTGCTGTTAACATCTGTGTTATGTTCCTCCAGCATTTTTAGATAAAAACAGAAAATACGCAATGCAGCACGGAACCTTGTACATGATAATGGTCCTAGTGTACACGTGCTCCTGGAACCCACCCTGTTTTTACCATTTAAGGATATATTCCTGGAGGTGATAACTTTGGGTGGCTGTCTCGTGTTATGCACCAGCATATTCCTAATTAGCTCCATTACACTACACCTAGACTACAGAGAGGTTGACAGGGCAGCCCTGCGTCTCTCGGGCACAGTGTCTCTGTCCCTCTGTGAGTGACTCTGGTGCTGAGTTAATCACGGCGCTGCCGGGACCCGGCGCTAACCCTGCTCTGCTTCCTCCCACTCAGATGGCTGTTTGTCCAACCCCTGCTTCCCGGGAGCCGAGTGCAGCAGCTTCCCCGACGGGTCCTGGTCCTGTGGCTCCTGCCCAGTGGGCTTCCTGGGCAACGGCACCCACTGCGAGGACCTGGACGAGGTGGGTGCTCCCGCCCCGGGGAGAGGGGCACCCCTTGGAGATGAGGGAGCGGTGGGCTCACGTCTGCTTGTCCCCACAGTGTGCTGTGGTCACAGATGTCTGCTTCTCCATGAGCAAGGTGCACCGCTGCGTCAACACCAACCCTGGCTTCCACTGCCTGCCATGCCCCCCTCGCTACAAAGGCAGCCAGCCCTTCGGCGTCGGGCTGGAGGCGGCCAGGACCGAAAAGCAAGTGAGCAACGCCGGCTTTGTGTTATTGTTAAAGGCTTTAAAAAGTCAGGCAAGAGTCCCAAAAAACGGAGGGTGGGATAGGGAAGAAAAAGGGTGGCGTTGTCGGAAAGATACAGATGGTACTTACTCTCAGGGCAGCCGGGGGCCGCCTGAGCCTCTGCCTGCTGTCGACCGACCAGCATGGGATGCAGAGCTGGGTTTTCATGCACCGGCGTTTAGAATGCAGGGCTCAGAGAGGAGTTTTCATGCAATCGGGGATTTACAATGTAAAATCCAGAGCTGGGTTTTCATGCACTGGGGTTTAGACTGCAGAGCTCAGAGAGGAGTTTTCATGCAAAGAATCCATGAGGGCCCGGGTGACCACTTTTCGTGTATCGTACCACCACATGGTCATCTGTGGGCTCAGACATGACCTTAGCGTGGCTCAGTGGAACTCTTGAAGAGTGCCTCAAGGCCCCTTCTGGAAAGAATAAAGTTCCGAGTTTCTGGACTCTTTCGAAGCAGCTGCCGTCTCTGCAGCGTCCCCTGGGAAGGGACCTGCACCCCTGCACTTGGCCCTGAGTGTGCCCTCAGACCCCTTGCATCAGGGTTGGGGTCTTGGGGTTGGGGTCTTGGCGTGTGTTCTAAGCCCTTTGTCCCACAGATGTGTGAGCCAGAAAACCCGTGCAAGGACAAGACACACAGCTGCCACAGGCATGCGGAGTGCGTCTACCTGGGCCACTTCAGCGACCCCATGTACAAATGCGAGTGCCAGACGGGCTACGCGGGCGACGGGCTCATCTGTGGGGAGGACTCGGACCTGGACGGCTGGCCCAACAAGAATCTGGTCTGTGCCACCAACGCCACCTACCACTGCATCAAGGTGAGGCTGGGCGCTTCAGCCTCCCTCCTGCTCCAGGAATTCCAGTTTGGGGGGTTGTGGCCCATTAGGAGGTAATTTATTGGTTTAAACAATCGGAGACGCCAAATCTCCCAGTCGCCTCCTACACTCCCTGTGGGTTTCTTTTCTTGAGACAATGACATACTAGAGAGAGTGTGCATTTTGTGGGGCTGAGGGGAGCCTGGGTGTCACGTCACCAGGGCCATCAGCCAGTGTCTCCAAGGCATCTGCCTAATGGGTTTCCATCATCGGGTTGAGCCCTTTCTGCACTAATTTCGTTCCGGTACATTCCAGGGATCACTATGAAAAAGGAGCCATATGGTCACATTGCTCGTTGTTGAGAGCTGGGAGCGGACACTGTGTCTAATACACGTTTGTTGACTGAATACAAAGCGAGGCTTGAAGTCAGGGCGGAGTAGGGGGTCCCCCTTGTGTGGTGACGTAAGCAGACCCCACACTGTTCCAAGGCTGTGGAGAGCCCGAGGAGTCTGTAGACAGTCACACAGTCAGATCTAGTAAATGTTTTTCTTGGCGAAGACCCCACTGTGCTGCAGTAGAGGAAGAGATCAGGCCACCTGGAAAAATGGAACTTCCTGAGGATCTAACAGGTGCATTGCTTTCCTGAGGCTGCTGTAGCAAATGACCACAAACCGGGTGGCTGAAAACAGTAGAAATTTATCATCTCACAGTCTGCAGCCAGGAGTCTGAAATCACAGTGTCGCCACGGTCACTCTGGAGCTTCCAGGGAGGATCCTTCCTGCCTCTTCCAGCTTCTGGTGGCTCCAGGTGTCCCTTGGCTTGTGGCCACATCACTCCAATCTCTGCTTCTGTCTTCATCTCACTTTCTCCTCTGTGTCTGTCCCAAAACTCCCTCTGCGTCGCTCTTAGAAGGACACGTTTGGTTGTACGTAGGGCCCACATGCAGACTCCAGGATAAATGCAACCTTTGTAGACCCTTAACTCAGTCACATCTTTTACCATATAAGGTTATATTCACCCTTTCACCATGTAAGGTCATATTCACTTTTACCATATAAAATTATATTCTCCCTTTCGTCATACAAGGTAATATTCACAGGTTCCAGCAATTAGGGCATGCCGTATATTTTGGGAACCATCGTTCAGTCTACTATACAAGGTGTCCCAAAACGTTTCAGAGCAGTTTTATGCCTCAATAGCTTCAGAAATGTAAACGCTACAGATTTGCAAAGAACATCATTTGAAAGTATAAATATATTCATCTTTTCAATATTTATTTGTTCTTGTGAATTTTGAGTAACAAAGTTTTAATTGAAATTTTCTTTCCGTCTCTCTTGATTAAAGATGGCAGATGTTGACTGGAACAAAAAATGAGTCTGCTTTGAACTAACCGAGGCCATGTTCTCCCCGACCACAGCCCACCCTACCCCACCATCCCTGACATGGGGAGCTCGGGTGTCAAGCCTGGGAGTCCCTAGGGGCAGTGGGTGCTTATTGGATATGATTATTGATAAAGATTTCCATTAGGAATCAACAGTACCCAAGGCACCAGGGCAGACACAATGGAAGGTGTCCATGAAGCTAAGACTGTGCTGCTGTAAGGACATCCTACATGTTTTTTCATCTTTGTGGAATTTCAGACAGGAATTTAATAACTTTAAAAATGGCACATCACAATTCCCAAATATAACTATAATTTACGAGGACAAATAGATGCTGGTGTCAGACTGTTAAGAAACGCATGCCTCCTCTGAGAGGCTCCTGTATTTATCTGCTGCACAGGTGCTGAATCTTGCTCTGCGGGGGGCCCCCTGACCTGTGTCTCCCCACAAGAAGAGTGAGCTCTCTCTCTCTTCACTGGCTGGTGTCGAAACTCGGCTCTGGACGTGGCCTCGAGAATTGAGCTTCTGTGCAGACCAGGGTCCATGTTGAACCATTCAGGGGCCCCCCTGGGGCTTCTGTGATGTGTGCATTAATGTTACTGGAACACACACTTTCTGCCCTTTTCTGGGGTTTCCATTTCCCTCAAGTTAGTGTCTGCATGGCTCAGGTTTCAGTTATAATATAGTTGGACTGAAACAAAATGATTTTTTTCTAATTATGTGAGTTGTCCACTTACTGTGAAGAGCTGAATGAGGGGAGATAATTTGGGATCCTGGGCCTTGGTTTCTGAACAGCTCACTGCACCTTCAGAGACCCTGGGCACCTATAGGCTAATGAGGGTTAAAGATGCATGAGCTCAGCTTTTTGATGGATGCGTTGGAGTTTGTGAGGAGCACAGGGAGCGCTGGAGGCTCTGTCCTCCTCCACATTCTCATGGAGCAGTGGTCCCTCACTCTCATCTGCTTCTGCAGTTTTTGGCAGCTGTGCAGGGATCCTGGGCTTAGGACACAGCTCCTTTCATCTCGACTCACGAGTGGTGATGACATAATTTCCAGGGCAGCACTTGAAAAGAAATGCGTGTGCCTCTGGCCTCGCTGGATGGTCTCTAATCTCCTGCTCTTGAATGAGGACAGATGCCTGGCTGGGCATCATCAGATGTATCCTCACGGTTTTACTTGGCCTGCCTTCCTGAGAGCGGGGGCTCTTCAGAATGTGGTTGTAACTAGTGTACTCCCTCTTGATGCAGGACAACTGTCCCCTTCTGCCTAATTCTGGGCAAGAAGATTTTGACAAGGACGGCATTGGCGATGCCTGCGATGATGATGATGACAATGATGGCGTCGACGATGAGAAGGTCAGATGGGGCTGTGTTGTTTCTCCATTTCAGGAGTAGAGGGATCAGAGGAGAGGAGTGTTTATACTAAATAGTTCTGTGGATGCCATCGTCTTGACTGGTATTCCTGCATAAGTCATTCCCAAAAGTTACTAAGAGAGAATATTGGTTGTCTACAAACAAATCAACCAATCAGAGCATGGAGCCATCTGGGGTGTTCTGCTAGAAATGTTTTTAACAGTTTAATTTACTTTTAATTGCAAACAGAAGGAGTTATCTCCCCTCTTTCTGGTGGGGTGCCAGTGATGAGCCAGGCTGTCACTGCAATAAGTGATAGACTTACCTAATTATGGCAATACTTGGATATTACCATTTTCTGAGAAAATTGTTGCAAAACATAAATGATTTAACATTTATATGTAGTACATAATGGGCACTAGCAGGGGTAGATTACCTAAATTTTTATTTGCAGCTTTACTATGTCTGACTTTCATTGATTCATTGACTTCATTCATTCATTCATTTGACATTTAAGTACATATTCTCACCATGAAGTATATGGTATATCATTTTTGCTATATAAAATCTTAAAATTTTTAACAGGAGACAGATGCGTAAATAATTATAAGATGATTTGATATCAAGAACGTGTTGGCTCAGGCTCCCTGGCTCCGTTTTCTTCATCTCTACATGGATTATTTGGGTCTGCTCTGAGAACATGACTTATAGGAGCTAAGCCATTTGATAAGCAATCCAACAAACATTCCTGTGCTATTTCTTAAACTCTTCCTTTGTTCTTTTTCTAGGACAACTGCCAGCTTCTCTTCAATCCCCGTCAATCTGACTATGACAAAGACGAGGTTGGGGATCGCTGTGACAACTGCCCTTATGTGCACAACCCCGCCCAGATCGACACCGACAACAACGGCGAGGGAGACGCCTGTTCCGTGGACATTGATGGAGATGGTGAGTTCTGCTTATGCACTTCACGGTGAGAAGTGTTTGCAAACTCATGGTTCATTCTGTATTTATTGGACTGGCTCAACTTCATCCATATCCTAATACAAGATTAATTCATTAAGCTGTTCTCATAGGAGCCTCTCTTTTTCCCCATGGGTCAGCGGAAGGGGCTGCCAGCCTCAGGACCACCCTTTGGAAAACCAAAACTTTGGCATCTTCCTTTTTCTGACCCCAGGCTCCTAGTCCTGTGTGCTTGTGCCCTTCACAGTGTCTTCTGTAATGCACACCCCTGCTCAGAGCTCCAGGAGCCCAGTCCTCTCCCCTCGCCAAACTGTGCTTCTGGGAGGGGTCTGATGATGGGGTCTGCCCCTCCTGTGTTCCCTCTCCTGGGACATTTCCCTCCTCACCCTGATATCTTGCCATCATTGAATCATTCACTGCAAAGCTCCGCCAGGGGTTCCAGGTACCCACAGACGTTGGTGACCTCCTACACCACCAGGTCCCAGTGCCCTGGGGAAGGAGCCCTGTACCCTGCAGCACAGCCTCGCCCCTGGGTGTCTGCACGCCTGCAGCAGATCAGGGGACTCACACCCACGCTCCTTCTGCTCCATTCCACAGGCCGGCACCAGCCTCAGCCCTCAGTCAGCTCCCAGCCCCACCGGCTTGCCCTCCCCGCCCTTCCCTGCATTTGGACTCCTAGCGTATTTTCTCAGAGTAATTTGGTAAAACGCTGACTTGGCCCTCCACCTGTGCCAGGACAGCCTCCGGGCCGTGCTGCTCTCTAGTGCTCTCTGGCAACTGGGACTTCAGGGTGACTCCCTCCTCCTGCCAGGGCAAGATAGACGCCTGGGCCTTGACCCTGCGTTTTTCCTTTTGACCCACAGATTTGAGGCTTTGCTGCCGTTGTGCCTCGTTACTGACAGTATCATTGCAGTCCCCTGCTAATTCGTATTTTTCCGTAACTTTAATATTTATGGAATTCATTATCTATTTTCAGATTTCTTGAGATAAGGTATTACACCTAAAAACCCATCAATCCCTGCCAATATTTTCCTACTAATGTAGGAAATGGATGAGAAGGCAACATAACCCAGGGAGCTGATCAGTTCCTAGGATCTCAATGCGTATTTCCCGAATGGATGATCAATGTAGCGAGCTCAGAGATTTACATCCTGACAACACACTTAGCAATGCCTCACTGTGTGGCATTATCCAGAAACCTCCAAGAGTTGGTTCTATTTTAAACTAAGGAAATTCGAATTTTAATGGGAAATCTGACATATGTTCTTGCATGATTCTAATAATCTTTACATTTTACCATATCCTTAGATCATTTTTTTTATTAAATAAAGCTTTGGCTATAAATTATTTAATGCGATAGGAAAAGCAACATGCCCTTTCTAAACTCATCAGGCTTCTGTTTTCTTTTTATTCCTGTGGATACCTGCAGATGTGTTCAATGAGCGAGACAACTGTCCCTACGTCTACAACACTGACCAGAGAGACACTGATGGTGATGGCGTGGGTGACCACTGTGACAACTGCCCCCTGGTGCACAACCCCGACCAGGTAATTGATTAGGTGATTGCTCAAGTGTGTCTGTGAGCAGAAGGAGGGGTCGAGGACCTGATCAATCAGAGATACATATGCCTTTGTGGTTTTCCATCAGCTCTGCCAAGACATGACAACATAGACTCTTCAATAATTTTAATTGAAAACATTTACGGAACTTGAATCTAAGCACAATTCTCGTATCTCGGTGGCCAGAGGCCAAATGAATAGATGGCTTAGTCTCACTGTCTGAAGGGAGAGTGTGCCTCCATTTACTTATCTCTGTACTTCCCTGATGCAAACATGGGAATTGGCTTCTCTTCCAGATTTGTCTTTGGAAGACACAGTGAGAACATAAATATATGTACAGTTCATGGGATATGTTGTAGCAGATGATGTCAAAGATGGACGCGATTCTGGGGCTATTAACTCTTCCCAGTCTCCCTAAGTAAAGTGAACCCCTGTAGAGAGGTAGCAAAGGATGGAGAGATTCCCAGATTTTGGTCCTGGATCTGATGTAGATAGCGGTGTGACCTCTCCACGGGCTCAGCTGCTCACGTGGTGGATGCTGTGGTCCAGCCTAAACATCCCCGGGTGACTTTCAGTCTGGCATCTGTGTCACTGGATGCATGTTCCCCGTGCTCTGTCTCCCAGACTGATGTGGACAATGACCTCGTGGGAGACCAGTGTGACAACAATGAAGACATTGATGAGGACGGCCACCAGAACAACCAGGACAACTGCCCCTACATCTCGAACGCCAACCAGGCCGACCACGACCACGATGGCCAGGGAGATGCCTGTGACTCAGATGATGACAACGACGGGATTCCCGATGACAGGGACAACTGCCGGCTCGTATTCAACCCTGAGCAGGAGGACTCAGATGGTAGGTGCCACCCAGGTCGTGCGTGAGCGACCCTGCAAGGCCACGAGGTCATCTGAAACTCCTGGTGGGAAAACCCACGCGCCTCGTGGTCTGAAGGTGCTGGGCCCATTAGATAGTGGTTTCCTCTGCCTGACTTGGTCTGCATGCTCTCGGCTTCTGGCCGTGTGATTATCCAACAGATGAAACAAGTAAATGTGTGTTTGTGCATGTCGGTATGGGCAAAAGTCTCAGTGTCCACGTAATTTTCAACTTTTGACCATCTCTGTGAAGAAATGCTAGTTACAAGCAGGATGAAGCAGTGCTTCGGTATGATATGACAGTGAGGGGACGGGGAGAGTTTATTTTTTAAGAGCAAAGCAAACAAAAATGACGACTGTGAAATATCAGGAAAAAGACCTATTTTTGCCTGGCAGTGCATACGAATACGTGGTCTCTAGCAGGGTAGGATCTTGAGGAAGTAAAACCGCCCGGATGGGCTGTGGTCTTACCCATGGGAGTCTCAAGTCACAGACGAGGAGCACAGCTGTGCTCAGCAGCCTCTGATAAAGGCTGTGAGAAGGCAGCTTCTCGGGCAGGACCCTGGCCGACTCCAGGTGCTGCGTGGAGGACATACATCCTTCGTAAACCAAGATAAAGGATATTTGGGCATTGAGCCAGCATGACTAAGAAGCACGTGAAGAGACCCATTGGTCTGCAGGGCAGCTCCCAGGATCCCCCTTGAGGGCAGCATGAAGGGATTTCAGCAGAGAACCCAAAGCTCATTCTTGACATGAGAAAGGACATGTTCAGTTCCCACAGTCACTCTGCTTGGGGAGGGGGCTGACCCCCCAGGGGAGAGACTCTGGGCCTTTTTCCCAGGAAGGAAGCTGTGATGGAGGAGAGCTTCCTATGAGTATGTGCCTGCCACACCATAGGTGGAGCATGTATGATTGAACAGAACTGAAAGATAGTTTGAAGAATGCAACAGGAAACACAGTTGACCTTGATACCCTTTTCTCCCTCTAAAGCAATAAGCACTTAGATGGGCTAGGTTAGTAAACTGAGATCTGCCTGTGGGACTGTCATCATTCCCATGGACCCCAGAGCGGGGAGGACTGCCGCGTTCATCCCTCTACATACACCAGGGCCCATGGCCCACCCAACCCCACCACCCCTCCCACCACCTCACTGGAAAATTTGACAAGATGCTTCCATACGAGGGAAGCCCACATCTCTCAAGGGAAAATCGTTCTCAGAGTAAGAGTTCTGCTCCAAATGCCAAGCAGATTCCAGGAAGGGATGATTAAGAGAGGCGATAACAGAAGTTCTGAAAATGATCAGAACAATAAAAAGCTGAAAGTTCAGCTTGATGTGACTTGACAGCCATTTAGGTTTCGTACCCACAGTTTTGAGTTCAGAACAAAGTGAGAAATGACTCACGTGAGAATATGATTATGGCATGCTCTGCTGCAGTATTTATCACATATTTTTTGAAAAGAACATCAAGACTCCTCATAGAATTCACTCTAAGTGTCTTAGAGATTATGGGCATGAATCCATGAGACACTATATAAGAGCTGAAGCTTGAATTTTGCTAGGTTTTCTCAGACACAGAAAGGCATGTGGCAGATGATTGACTTTCTTTTCTGGTTTTTCTGCTTGTCCTTGGTGACAGGTGATGGGCGGGGCGATGCTTGCAAAGACGACTTTGACAATGACAGCGTCCCGGATATTGATGATGTGTGTCCTGAAAACAACGCCATCAGTGAGACTGACTTCAGGAACTTCCAGATGGTCCACTTGGACCCCAAGGGCACCACTCAGATCGATCCCAATTGGGTCATTCGCCATCAAGGCAAGGAGCTGGTGCAGACAGCTAACTCCGACCCTGGCATCGCAGTCGGTGAGCCTTCAAAACTACGTCATCATTCGTAGTTTCTGGGTGCAAGGTGTCCTCGGAGATTGTGGGCTGCTCTTTAGAACAAAATGGAGGGATTAGTGGGTCTTTATGGTAGCCACCATCCTTCCATCATTTGTAAAACTCTCTGCCTAAATATTCTTGGCAGAACAACTTGGGGAAGCAGGAATTTTCCTCTCCGGAGTCTCTGAAATTTCAAGTTCAGTAGTCTACTGCATTTCATGGACTTGATCTATAAAATATTACGTAACACAGTAAATCTCTGCCGTAACTCTATAAGTGGGACCTAAAAGAATAAAATCCCATAGACTTCATTAATCTCGCAGTAACAGAACCTGAGTGGGATAGAAGAGGAGAGCCAATCCCAAACTCCTTCTATCTGCATTCGGTGGTCCCGGGGCTAATCCAGGCATTTCCTCAAGGGCTGAGTCCAACTCAGTCTCACTACTGAGTGTTCCCTCTGGCACCCAGGTTTTGACGAGTTTGGGTCTGTGGACTTCAGCGGCACGTTTTACGTCAACACGGACCGGGACGACGACTACGCTGGCTTTGTCTTCGGCTACCAGTCCAGCAGCCGCTTCTACGTGGTGATGTGGAAGCAGGTCACTCAGACCTACTGGGAAGACCAGCCTACCCGGGCCTACGGCTACTCAGGCGTGTCCCTCAAGGTGGTCAACTCCACCACGGGGACAGGCGAGCACCTGAGGAATGCCTTGTGGCACACGGGGAACACGGAAGGACAGGTGAGAAAGAGAGGCTCCCAACCCTACCTTCGTTTTTTGTCCATTTTAACTCGTCACAATAATTTAAATAATCTTTTATTGAGTTCCTACCTTATTAAAGGCGCCATGCCTGGTATTTTTATAAACGCGATTGGTAATCCTCTTGCAAATTAAACATGTTTCTCCCCTCATCTAGCGATAGGAGAACTGGGTTCAAAGGTTTAAGTATTTTGCCCAAGGTCCCACGGTGAGGAAGTGGAGGACGCAGAATTTGAATCCGGGACTCTGGCTGGAGTGCCCGTGCTCCTAGCACTGAGCTACGTGGTTGCCAGTCAGTGGATTTTGATCCACATGAGAGATTTACACCAGGAAGTATATCAGAGGGAGGTGGGGCAGCATTAGGGATTAATTTACAGAGTGACATTTTTGTTTCCATTTGGTGTTGTACAACTGTGGTTAAGACTCAGGGTGCCAGTTGTACTCAAGAGTAATATTTTTCCCTCAGGTTCGTACTTTATGGCATGACCCCAAAAATATTGGCTGGAAAGACTACACCGCCTACAGGTGGCATCTGACCCACAGACCTAAGACTGGTTATATAAGGTGAGGGTTGCTCGGCGCCAGCCACGTTTCTCCCAAGTGATTTCCCGTTTCGCTGAATGGCAAGTTTGAATGTTGACAGACAAGCCAAAGTGAATTCTAACTTGTATGTTGTTCCTGGATTTATCCACTTTAAACACCTTCTTTTTTCTACCCTGCATCCTCTACTACACATCACTTACTTTTAAAAAAACAAAAACAAAACTTTTGAAGAGGAGAAAAATCACATTTGTCTTGTTAAAATAACTTAGAGGATGATGAGCATCTCTCTTCCTGATGAATACTCTAGGCATGGGAGGGAAAGTGCAATTAAAATGTCTGCATCTTTGCAAAGTTAGGCGGTGCTTCATCTGGAGAACAGATTCATATTTATTCCTGGTATTGTGAATGGTTGAATTTAAACCACATCTTCCAATAAAACTTTCACAAATATCTGTCCAACAGAATTTTGTTATCTCGGCATCACAGCATTTGTAATTGAGAGATATATATATATATTTTGCTGAGGAAGATTTGCTCTGAGTTAACATCTATTGCCAGTCTTCCTTTTTTTTTCTTTTTTACCTGGGGAAGTTGTCCCTGAGCTAACATTCGTGTCAGTGTTCCTCTACTTTGCATGTGGGTCACTGCCACAGCATGGCTGGTGAGTGGTGTAGGTCTGTGCCCAGGACCTGAACCTGCAAACCTAGGCCCTGAAGTTGAGCACACTGAACTTAACCACTACGCTACAGGGTCAGCCCCCTGTAATCGATTTTGATTAAAACAAATCATGGATGATTTAAGTTTTTTTGCAAAGTTAAACTTAGCTAATAATAGCACGATCTGGTTGGATTCTTCACAGATGTCAGGAGTGTATGTGTCCCTGGTAATGATGAGCAGATCTGAGTAGGGGATGTGCGGCTGGCTGCACTGGAGTGATTTTCATGGAGAGCCTCTGGAGGTTCACTCATGTGCTCCCCCTCCTGGTGGGGAAGCGTCAGTGCATCCAGCCCTGCTCTAGGCATGTAGAATAGAGCCCTGCGCTTGCTCTCACATGGCTCACGGGTAGTAGGAAGGAAGCAAGTGAGCAGCGGTTTTAACTCAGTATGAAGGCCATGCGATCCACAACACAAAGGGGAGAACCCGGTGCCCAGGCAGGGGGAAGAGCCGCCTGACCCCCCGGAGACTGGGACATGCCCCTCACTCTACAGGACTGCTCTTTGGCTCTCAAGGGCAAGGCTCTTGTGAACCCCTGCATTGTGACGAGAAAGATGACCCCTCGCCCCCTGTGAATGTGCTTCACAGAGTTCACATTCTCTTTCTTTCTCCTTTTTCCCCTGTTTTCAGAGTCCTAGTGCATGAAGGAAAACAGGTCATGGCGGACTCAGGACCCATCTATGACCAAACCTATGCTGGCGGGCGGCTGGGTCTGTTTGTCTTCTCTCAAGAAATGGTCTATTTCTCGGACCTGAAATACGAATGCAGAGGTGGGTGTGGGAGCACCGTCCAGGGGGCAGCTTGCGGCACAGAGAGTGGGGAGGACATGCATCTGACTTTGGTTTTACGGGAGTTGCACCTGAGCGTGATGAGCGGGTGGCCCGTTCCCTGCAGATGTTTTGTTTGGTCACTTGGGTTGTTTTTTGTTTGTTTATTTGTTTGTTTTAAATTGAATATGAATGCCTTTAGTAAGACAAACACTTTCCAGTTCTTCACAGGCTCCATTCATCCCCACTGTCCTCTCTCCTATAGCTTTCTGCATTTTCTACACCTTCTGGGCCCCTAAAGCCATTTTAGGTTTCTACCCTAGCTAAAAATGAAAGAAAGAAAGAGAGAGAGAAAGGAAGGAAGGAAGGAAGGTGGGAAGTAAGGGTTGGTTCTCTTTAGTCATCTCTCTAGGAGTAAATTTAAATCAAAATATTACAGACCTGGAGGGAACTTAGCTCCCTTGTAAGGGAAAATGAAAATATCCCCCTTCTACAGATGAGGTAAGATGGTTCTCAAAAATCACTCATTGAAAATCACACATAAAGTAAAGAGATGAAGGGAATGCAAGAATGTTGCTTTATTTTCTTGCTTCTAGTGATGATTTCTTTTCTCTGTGTCAGGTTGCCTTTCGAGATCGCTCATGCTTCCTTCCTTCCTGCCATCCATCCTTCCATGCGTGCATGCATCCATCCATTCTTCCAACCATTCGTACATCCATCTATTTTGTGGATGCCTTTTTTAAAATTAAGATAATGATACTTTAGGGTGTAGGTAAAACAAAATAAAGCAAAACTAAACTCATGGTCCAATCTTCCTAATTCTGTGTCCCGTTTTCTTGTAGATGTCTAAACAATTTGCTGCGATTCCAGCAACGTACTGTAGATGCTGTTACCTAGACACCTCAGTCCATCCTGGTACTTCCAGCTTCTCTCTCTTTAGCAGCACCTCCTATCCCTGACTTTAACCTTGAGTGGTTCTTCACCTCCTATCATCAATCCCAAGCCCAAGTGCCTTCAGAGGATAAACATCAACGGAACCTGAAGATGAACATTCAACCCTCTACGCTACGGGAAAAACAGTTTGATGATCTGCAAGACTTTATGTGGAGTGGAAATTGAACATGACGTGACATTGTTTTTTCTTGTTTGTTTAAAAAGAATGACGTTTACATATAAAATGTAATTACTTATTGTATTTATGTGTATATGGAGTGGAAGGGAATGTTGTGCGTAAGCCATTTTCATAAATTAAGCAGGAAAAATATTGCTACACTACTTTCAGTGCTTAAAGTTGTTCCAGTTTTTGGGTTAGAGCTGTTCTACAGTATCACACAAATTGGGTCAATTATAAAGAAGGGCCGACTCAAGTCTGAAGTAAGGCCACAGTAAAGAAGAGGTCTGGAGATAGTCACATGATGCAGGATGTCAATTAACTAATTGGAACATTAAAAATAATTACAAGAATAAATGAATACCCCTTCTCCCATTCTCTTGTCCTGCAATGAAAGCCCTCATACCCGGCAGAGACATCGTTTTATCCAAGAAAGAATATTCCTGCAAAGTGGCTCTAGCGTGAGTCCAGATGTGGGGCTGGCAAAGTCTCCTCTGTGTGAAAGGTTAACGGAGCAATTTGCTGTCATTGGAGTTTGCCTCTTGTGCCGTTGTGGACTTGAGGGAACTCCTGGCCAGTCGTCACTTAACTATGCATTCTGATTGCCAGAATTTTCGCCTGAGCGTCTTTCCCAGTCTGAGCTCCTGGAGAACAGACAAGCAGACAGATACATCAGCCAATGCACTTTGCCATCAAATTCCTATTCTAGGCTTTGAAACTATGGAAAAGTTGCTTGTATCTAATTTGGTAACACATTGCATTAAGGTTCCATTTATAAATGTTTTGTTAATATTTATTAAATGGATATAGACTGCAGTTCCATTCACCAATAACTTATTTTAAATATGCCGAGTAACACATATGTAGCATAATTTCTAGAAATAAACATATAACAAATATATAATAATATAAAGATACAGTTGCAGCAAAATATCTTCCCGTCAAAATACAAGGCTTTATAATATTATGTTGTCATGATAAAGCATGCTATAAAATGTAATAGAATAAATAAATAATAATGAAGAGTTTATAATGGAACCTTAATATATACTGTTGCCAGTGACTTTAATTCAATATTTTTTACTGTTATCTATCTGCTGTATATAGAATTTTAAAAACTTTTAATGCTAGGGAAAAATCAGCTTTAAGTATTGCCAGACACACCCATTAACCAGTCATAGTGATATACACAAGTTTGATTTATTTTTGCTTAAGTTGCATGCTTTTTGTGCAGGAAATATTAGTCTCACTCCACATAAGGGGTTTAATAAGAGAAGTTTCTCTTGTCTGTCTGACTCGGGGCCAATCTCCCTCCTCTTTCTATTAATAGCGATCTCATTTCTATGTTAAATAGAGGGGGTCCATCACTTTTGTCTTAACTTACACATTTCATTTTGATAAAGTTATGTTTCTTACTTCTTTTGAGGTTGATTTTCTTTTTGTTTTGCTGCACTTTTTACTTTTTTTGTGGAACTGTATTCCCAAGACAGCAAAGGTTGAGAGCCTTCATTAAATGTTGCGATCGTGAAGAGCTTGTAGGTCTTCTGTGTTGGTGGTGTTTGGCCAAACGATACAGTGGTGTGGGATGATGATGTGAATATTTAGAATGTACCATATTTTTTTGTAAATTATTTATGTTTTTTTAAAAAGCAAACTTCTCGTACAGATGGATGGAAGTTCATTTGTTTTGCCAAAGACTGTAAATATTTATTTATTTGTTCACATGGTCAAAATTTCACCACTGAAACCCTGCATTTAGATAGAGCCTAATTTTTATACTTTCAAGATTAATAACAGGAAATAAATTGTAAAAAGGTTTTCTATACATGAATCTCTCTCCCTTTTTTAAAAAGAATTAGCAAGGTTTCTCTTGGGGGGAAGGGAGAAAAACCCCAACAGGGTAGAGTTGACATTTTGCTTTCTGTAACAGGAACAAGCCCGCTGGGTTACAAGTTTTCCTCTTTACCAGCTACAGGTGAGGATGTAGGTCGGGTCCTCCTGGAGAAAGCAGCTCTATTAAGGCAGGTCTCACTCGATCCTAAGCTGCCCAGAGTTACCCATGACACAATCATAGCAATCCACTCTGCTGCTGCTTCTCATTGTCAAACAAGAGAGCAGAACTGTGCCGTGAATTTAGGCAAGCATCATCAAAATGATGCAGAAAAAATGTAACGACCCAAGGGACCCCGCTCATTAATACAAGCTGTAGTTCTCTTGACCCATTCTCATCCCAAACCAGAGACAAAGGAGCAGAGGACTAGTGAGTGTGCATTTCATTTATTCTTTTATTTTTTTTATTTTTTATTTTTTGTGTGTGAGGAAGATCAGCCCTGAGCTAACATACGTGCTAATCCTCCTCTTTTTGCTGAGGAAGACTGGCTCTGAGCTAACATCTATTGCCAGTCCTCCTCCTTTTTTTTTTTTTCCTCCAAAGCCCCGGTAGATAGTTGTATGTCATAGTTGCACATCCTTCTAGTTGCTGTATGTGG
This sequence comes from Ceratotherium simum simum, assembly GCF_057802395.1. NCBI lineage: Eukaryota > Metazoa > Chordata > Mammalia > Perissodactyla > Rhinocerotidae > Ceratotherium > Ceratotherium simum. The sequence goes on from NC_141937.1 coordinate 1,251,968, forward strand.
GACGTGGCCTCAGCATGGGAGGAGAAGCTGTGCGTCGGTGCGCGCCCGGATCCGAACCCGGGCCGCCAGTAGCGGAGCTGAGTGCACATTTCAAATCACAGCGTCGCAGGAGGAGGAGGACAGAGCACAACACAGTAGCTTCGGGGTTTCTCCAGCCCTTCCTAAAAGTTTTGTGGGATTCTGAGTATTATAGTGGAGTCGAATATAGGGAAAAAATATGAGGGAGAGGAATGCAGCAGGAGACAGGGAGAGGGAGAGAAGGAGATTGAGAAAAAAAAACAAGCATATTTGGCTGAAATCAGCTGGAGTGAGTCAGGCAGTGAAGTAATAAGATATAGGAAAGGCCGTCTGAGGTGACAGGATGGGAACAGAAGGCCTTGGCTCAGATTTGGGCTGTAGAATGGTGGATTTTGTGACATGAACGTGGAGGAAAAGACTAGCTCTCCATATGTGGATCAAGAAGCCTTTGAGAAGTTTAGAAACAACAAGGAAAGTGATTTTTTTTGTGTGTGTGAGGAAGATCAGCCCTGAGCTAACATCCATGCTAATCCTCCTCTTTTTGTTGAGGAAGACTGGCTCTAAGCTAACATCTATTGCCAATCCTCCTCCTTTTTTTCCCCAAAGCCCCAGCAGATAGTTGCACAACCATCTAATTGCTGTATGTGGGACGCGGCCTCGGCTTGGCCGGAGAAGCGGTGCGTCAGTGTGCGCCCAGGGTTCCGAACCCGGGCCGCCAGTATCTGAGCACTCACACTTAACCGCTAAGCCACGGGGCCAGCCCCAAGGAAAGTGATTTTGACTGAACTGCAGGTAACTAGTGGAGGAAGCTTCATGTCCATTTTACTCACAAAACAAAAAATATATAATATGTTTAATAACGATGCTAAGAAGTCAGGCATCAAAACAAGATCATTTCTCCTACATTCAGACTCTTTTTGTAACCTACTGAAAAACGTAAGTTTTCTGACAGACTGCTCTGTGCCCTTTCCAGGCGCTCAGAGTCTCAGAACCATTGTCTTTCAGGATTAACTGTGGTATCTTGTGACCCAACACAGGAATGAGACGTCCCTGGACTTCGAGGCTTTATGTGAGGGAAACTGCTCTGTGGTTCTCGCTCTGTCTTCTGATAAAGGTTCTAACACGCATTGTAAACCATACACCTTTTGTCAGTGGTTTGTTCTAGAAGAAGCTGGAGATTGTACTAATGCAGGGGGTGAATTCAGCCAGAGGATGCATGAGAACTAGACTATGAAAGAATCAGGGATCAATAAGCCAACTCATCCTCACGCGGTGCACGCACCTGTGTCAGGTGGCATGAGTCAGTTGATGAAATAATAGAACATCCTCATTCACAGGTGTGCAGAATGGAGGTCTGAAACAGTCAGGAGGGAGAAGGGTTCCAGAATGGAGTCACGTCCCCTCCTCACTGCTGGCTGCCTGCATCTCCCACTGGAGGTTAAATGGGGGTCTCTCTCTCACTGTGTCTGTCAGTTTCAACATCTCAGGCAGGTTTTGCTCAGTTAGACTGTTTCACAAAGTGGTGTTTTTGGCCATGGGAGCAGAGTGGTGTGTGGGCTGGGAGGAAAATCTAGGTGCTGCCACCTAACACCTCCGTGGCCTGGTCAAGTGACCTACCAGCACATTAGGAACAGGAATACCCGCAGCAGAAGGTTCTGCTAGAGACTGAAAGATCCTTGTACAGATCTGACTGAACCACTGCCCTGGAATCCCAGTGGAGGAGGAGGGAACAAGCTGGGGACTTCTCGGGGACAGTCCCAAGCCTGGCGAAGCCTGGGCTTCTGCTCCCCGGGGAGCGACCCCGCGGAGGGCGCCAGGTGCAGAGAAGCGAGCAGCTTACCGCCAGCGCAGCGCAGCGCCGTCAGCTCGGGGAAGCCCGGGGGCCCTCCTGCCAAGAAGGCCGGCCTGACAGCCAACCGCCAGCCCCACAGCCGCCGGCCGACCCTCGCTGTCCTTGCGCGACGTGGGGCGGCCCTGCCCTCCGAGGAGCCCTCCCCCCGGGGGCCCGCCTGAGGGTGGGGGCCCTGAGTCTTGGGCGGTCACGAGGTCCTGGCGGCTGAAGCGGGGGACCTCGTTATTTCTGGGCTTGCCTCGGAGAAGCGGCTTTCAGTTCAGGTCTCTTAGCCGTAACGACGCCTGAAAACTGTTACCCCTTTTCAGACGTCGCTCTTTCCATAGAATGGCTTTTTCATCCCCAAACACGCCAAATGCATTCTAAGAAGTGGTGTTTTGACGTCAGAGCTTCCAGCACAGACGCTCGCCACACACCTTGACACACAGCGTGCGTCAGAGGGCACCCCTGGAACAGCACATTTAAATCGAGTGCCTGCATGCGGGCCGACGCAGGACTGTGGGGTGGGAGCCGCGCTCGGACGGCGGCGCCTCCTCACCCCCTGGTCACCATCCCTCGCACGTGGGGGGCCAGCCTTCATTTTGCTGGAAGGGGTTTTTTCTGTGCTATAATTTTACGGTAGAGGGACAGTCTGACTGCAAGGTAGCTGTGAGCATCCAAGGGTTGATTTTGAAGAAAATAGTGTAGAGAGAGGGAAAAAATGTTAGTGCAATGAAACTGGCTTGCGCTTCGTTTTATGTGCCATTTATTTACTTTCAAATTGTTGTTTATGATTTATGTAAATGTGGTTTGTTGTCCAGTGGATTTATTTTTCTATCTGTGAAAATTGTTTAGTTAACCTGGGTTGGGACAGACTGCATATGATTTTTCCCATTTAAAAAAAATGGAAATATTTTTCTTTTTAATACAGTTTCAGAAACAAATTACATTGTTAAACAAGACACATATATTAGATATATTCATATATATTTACTATGGGATATTTAATGATATATATTTAAGATTACACACACACACACACACACACACAATGTGTGCCTCATGAAGATACAACCTCTCCATAAGGAGTAATTTCTCTAGAAATTAGTATCTTGCAGATAAGAATCATCGCAATTCAGGTAAAGATTTTTAGCTACTCTAGAAGGATGAGGAAGATTAGCATCAGGAGGAGTCTATCAGATTTTTGAGTTTCTTGCTGTGTTTGGGGAGGATTAACCTTCCCCATGCCTTGGTGAACCCACCACCAGTTCCAGAATAAGACTGACAACCCCAGACTTATTTAGACTTATTTAGACTCAGGTCCTAAATAAATGTACAAGAAGACACACCCAAATGGTCCAGCCTGGCAATTCTTTAGAGCACGTTCAAATGGCTGATTATCTTTTTCTGCTATTGCATGTTGCTTGACAAAGAATATAATATCTGACTATTCTAAGATCCATTGCTAGAGTGCCAAAATATCTCATTCAAAGGGCTTTATAGGTAATTTCTTTTTTTAATTTCCAAGCCCTTTCTTTTCTAATGCCCTATCTTTCTAGGCAATTCCAAGAAAACAATTCCATTTGTAATAACATCCAAAACAGCAAAATACCTAGAAACAAATTCAACCAAAGAGGTGCAGGACTTATAAAATAAAAAATGCAAAACATTGTTGAAATACATGAATAAAAACCTAAATAAATGGACAGACATCTCATGTTTATAAATTGGAAGATTTAATATAGTTAGGATAATGATACTACTCGACGCAATCTACAGGTTCAGTGTGATTCTTATCAAAATTCCAACAGGCTTTGTGGCAGAAATGGAAAAGATGATCCTCAAATTCATATGGGATTACAACTGCTCTGAATAGCCAAACAATATTGAAAAATAAGAACACAGTTGGAGGACGCACACTTGCTGATTTCAAAACTCACTACAAAGCTACAGTATTCAAAACAGTGTGGTGCTGGCATAAGGACAGACCTACAGACCAATGGACTAGGACAGAGGGTCCAGAAATAAACCCACACTCTTATGGCTGATCGATTTTCCACAAGGGTCCCAAGACCGTTCCATGAGGAAGGAACAATTTCTTCAACAAATGATGAAGGATAACTGGATTTCCACATGCAAAAGAATACTGTTGACCCCTGCCTCACACTATACACAAAAATTAACATAAAATGAATCAGCAACCTAAATGTAAGAGCTGAAACTACAAAACTCTCAGATAAAAACACAGGTAAACCTTCATGACATTGGATCTGGCAATGGATTCTTAAATATGACACAAAAAGTACGAGCAACAAAATAAATGTAGTACATAAATTGGACAAAATGAAAAACATTTGTGTATCAAAGGACATTATCAAACCCATGGTCATGGTGCACACTCAGGAAATGGGGCAGTCAGGCTAATAACTTAAACGGACCTTAGGATGTGTTGTTTAGTAGCGAAGGCTTAAGGTGAACATGTAGAACATGACGAGCAGACCCATAAAGTCGTCTCTGGGCCTCCTTCTGTTCTTCCCTGGTTTTGCTCTGTCTCTGGTCTCTGCTCCTCCCAGGCCTCCCTGTGTCTCATTCCTGCTAATCCCTGGTGGCGACCCTGAATGGGAGCAAAGAAAAAAGCCTTCGGAGTTGAAAAATGCAGTCACGGCATCTACGTTCTAATTTTAGCTCTGCTGCTACCAACCATGGAAGTAATCTATATTCTCTGAGTCTCACTTTCGTCGTCTGTAGCATGAGACAGTAACATCTGCCTCCCCAAGTTTCCCTGAGATGAAGTGAGACAATTTGTGTGATGCACAGAGTTTCTCAGTGTGTGTGGTCTTCCCCCCACTCTGCTACATGTGTGGAAACAAGTCTAGGGTGTGAGGGATGGTGTGGTGGAGCCTGAGGTTAAGATGTCCCCCAGGCCCGCCTCTGCCTCTGAAGGATTGCTGGGGAGGGAGGTAGAGGAAAGGCCTAGATTCAGGATCCTCACCTTTGATGCGGTCTTTGGTAAGTCTTCTGGGATCTGGCCCATCACATCTCTGCAGGACGGCCTTGCCTTTGCCAGCAGCCCGGTCCACTTCCTTGTGCCTGTGCTGTGTGAGTAGTTGTGTCATTAGTCTTTCTCCAGAAGAGACTCTAGACCCGAGATGTCAGGACTCCCTGAACCTGCACGTAATGGATGAGGCATGAGGGCACCACTCAGGTGTCTACTGCTTTCCCTGTTTCTCAAAGGGCTCCCTGATCTGGAAAAACTATTGCATTAAGATGTTTCTGGAGATGCCATAGGCTTTAACAAGCGTGTGCATGTGTGTGCCCCTATGCGAGTGTGCGGTGAGGGAAGGCTGGGATAGACATTGTATATACATTGCATTTTCAGTCATGCTCGTGTTCAATATTTGTTTCCATCCTACATATGAGGAAACTGAGGCTCAGCATACAGAGTAGCTTCTCTGAGGTCACGCAGCTCATACACGTGGAGTAGCACGGGAATTCCTGACCCTGCTGTGGGTGCTGTGGGTGCTGTGGGTGCTGTGGGTGCTGTGCTGTGCGTTTCACCCGACAGAACAGACCAGGGCTGTCCTGGAAACAGCAGGCTGAGAGCAAGGCTCACGGCCATCTGAAATGTCCGTACACGGAATTCCATCTTTCAGTCAGCCTGGATTTTGGAAAGCTCTTGCTTTCTGCCAAAATAACCATGGCTTTTCTTACTGCAGGATGAAGAAGTGTGAACAGTTGGGAGGAGTGTGCCACGTTAAGGCAGGCAGCACAGGGTTCGGTACTCCTCGTGTGGCTCAGCCGCTTACTCGCTGTGTGTCTTTGGGAAAGTCACTTTGTTCTGAGCTTCAGTTTCCTCATCTATTATACGGCAGAAATAACATATTCCTTATATGTATAGGAATTAAATGAATAGCAATAATAATAAATGAAGCTACAAATTTGAGCTGTTTTGGAGTAGTTAAAAGATGAGCCATAAGATGGCAGTTGAAGGAGCAGGAAGGTCCAGAGAAGTGAGTTAAGACATACACTGTAGGCAGAACGAAGGGGCTGTTTGAAAGAAAGTGGTGGAAGATTCTGGAGAAAGAATAATTGGAAGAGAAAAGTGTGGGAAGAGGGAGAAAGGGCTGGGATTGAGAGCTCGAGTTGGAGTTGACTGGAAATTTGGAAAAATACTGCTCCTCACAGGATTTTTGAGAGGGGGAGGGAGTACAAAAGGAAAAGGAGACCGAGGCTTATCAGTGGAGAGAAAGCCAAGAGGGAACCGCAGCTGGTCCACACTCTCCTCGTAAACTGATGGGAAAGCGTCAGCGAGGCGGGGAGTCTGGAGTTTGGGTCTGAAGCGGCAAATACCGAGGGGGTGCAAATGCTTCGTCAGGAGACAGGAGGGGAGGTGTGGTGGCAGCACTGCAGGGGCTGTGGGTTCTGCCCTTGGTGCCCGTGGCCCGAGGTCTACTCCTCCTTGTCAGCGCTGTGAGCCTGCTCAGTGACGTCTCTACTCGGGGGACACTGAGAAGCAGAGAGATAAAGGGCCTTGACCAAAACCTCAAGGCGGGCCCTTTTGGGTCCAGAGCTCCCATGCGTGGCCAGCAGGCAAAGCCATTTTACATTCTCAGAACACTGGGGTTTGGAGAACTGATTACACTCCTCGGCTGTGAGATCTGAAGGGAAGACTGTCTCGATTAAGAATGCTGTGCTCCACCACGTGCATGCTCAGGGGGAGAGGAGAAAGCCGAGGATATACTTCTGCTGTGGAGTGGAAGGAAACACTTGGTTGTGACTCTTGCCCAGAAGAGCATCACAGGAACGTTTGCCTGGCCATGAATTGTGTCTTCAGAAGGAAAGCGTCACATCCACAGAGACGGCTGAAGATTCACGGCAGGAGGCGCTTGCTCACAGGCTTCCAGCATCTGAGTTGACCTGGGCACAAACGAACCACCTGCCAGAGGAAAAGCACATTAGTCTGTCCCAAAGGAAAGCAATTCAATGGCAGAGACCACACTGTTATTTTTGTCTTAAGCATCACGTTGTCATGGTCTTATGAGAAAACTATAAACTCAAATTAAAAACAACTTTGGATGAAATTCCTAAAAGAATTGAAAACAAGCAAGCAGTTTGAAGATGGCTCTCGAGGTCCTCCGTGTTCTTGTGACACGTAACTTCACATCACGTGCATTGGGGAGTTGTTCCTTGGTGCCACTTGTTAACAAACGGACTTCACAAAGAGCCGTCTACCCCGTTAACTTCTTTATAAGAAGAACTTCCATAAAAATTTTAGCAGGGGTGAAAGGAGGCCAAGGAGGCCTGCAGAGGATAAGGGGGTGTATTTCAGGACTCAGCGGTGCTTGGAGCACTTTCCCACGCCATGAGTATCACAGACCCCATCCGCCCCTGCTCTGCCAGACCCTGGGAGGTGTGAGACTTGCAGACTGGCTGTGGGAAGCCTCAGAGCATGAACGTAAGGTGGGACCCTAGGGAAGGAAGGCAGGATAAGCCAGCCTGGGACAAGTGAGGTCAGCCATCACAGATGGTGACCTCCCCCAGCAGTAATCTCTGATTGAGATGCTGAAGAGTCTAAGAACACTTGAATCTTTTAAAAAAATGTCCTGGGTTAGACCCAGGAAAAAAGAAATGCCAAAGCAATGAGACTAGCAGAGGACCCCACAGATCTGGAGATGGGAATGTCACTGGCATCCTAGGAGAGAGAATTTCCAGTGGAGTGCCAAGAGCAGAAGCCCATGGCTAGGAGCTGAGGGACAAGGGTAGAGGAGAAGTGGGGTGGTTGGGGTGCACCAGCTGTCCTCAATAAGTCCAGTCATGAAGGGAAGAAGGAAAATAGGATGATTTCTTGGGAAGCAAAAGTATCAGACCAGTGATCTGTGAAGATGGGGCAATGTGACGGAATTGGACAGAGAAGGGTGTGAAGAAGTAGCAGATGGGAAGAGGAGGAGAGACACTCCTCTGACTCAGAACGCGTGATCAAGAGTCAGTCGTGGGGTTATGTTTTGGGAAAAATGAGGGTGTTCTTTTGAGCCTGGAGATGAGAAGACAGCCAGAGGCCATGGGCAGAGAAAACCTGTTGCAACTAGGGAAAACGATGCAAGGGCTTTCCCAGACACCGGAATCACCAGCCAACACAGACACAGTCCATCCTGAAGCATCCTCCAGCTGGGACGGGCATCATGATGCAGAGTCTTCATGATCTCGTCTTGGAATTAGGTAAGAGGGCTGGAGGGCTGGTAAATCTACCCTTAAAATAAAATTAGAGGCAGAAGGAGGCTCTAGTTGTGTTTTCAAAAGGAATAAGAAGTTGGGTGCCAGAGAGCATCAGGCGGCAGGTTTGAGACCTCGTAACTTCTCTGCCTCCTGTTCTCGCTGGCCCTCCACTTTCCTGTTACTCCCTGTGTTTAGCAGTAAAATGACTAAAAGGATATTGCTACCCAAATGCTTTCCAGATGGAGTAAAATTACATGTAAAACATGATTCTATTACAAAAAGAAAAAACTAGAGATTTTTATACTTTATTTCCTCACTTAATTCTAATAACAAGTGAGCTGGTCCCTGTAGGTGGAATTACCCTTTTCTGCAAATGAAGACTCTAAAAGGATGCGATAAGTGAGCTACGTAGGATTGTAGAGCAAACACGTGAGGGAACCAGGATCCCTAATTTTCATCGGGCTATTATTTTATAATTTTTTTCTTGAAAAAATCTTCCGTGCATGAACAAAAGTTAACTCTTGTAAAAGACAGGCCCTGTTTTGTAATAAGAAGCAGAGGTTTTGGACACAAATTCTAGGTCTGTCTTTTGCTAGCTGTGTGACTCTGGCTAAATCACTCAGCCACCCAAAATTCACTTTTTTTCCTCTGTAAAACGGAGAAGACTGTCTGCAGGTTGGCAGAGACACTCAGCGTTGCATGGGACCCATGGTGGGTGCTCAGCACACTGCTTCTCTCTCCTTTCCTTGCTGAGTCTCTCTTCATGTACTCAAACTCCACATCCACTGACTGTTATTGGGGCCATATCAGGGTTTCAGAGACCCCATCTGCATTTTCTACCACCAGGATTTGTAAGCTTTAAGCTTTTCTCTATTTTCCTTCCTGAGATCCACTGCAGGGACTGCCACCACTTTTTTGAGCTTATTTTGTGTCTGGATTTCCCTGTAGTTTAATGAACTGCAAGTTTTGCATATTTTAATAACACTAAGTTATGCAATATTAATCTTTTCAAAGTGTTTGTATGTTTTCTTAGTTTTCAAATGGAAGTCGTCTTCAACATTTTAAATACAGAATTCTTATTCAAGAAAAGCTCAAAACCCATAAATAGCCATTACATTGCTTGCCAAAACATGACTTAAAAAATATTTCTATGAAAAAAAATCAGCACATCATTTGTGGTTCTCTTTATGGCCAGTGAGAATATATCTAGCTTTCACTTGATTATGAAATGGAAAGTTTCAACATTTACCTTAAATGAGTATCATGAACTTCGTCAGACACCAAGATTCCAAGTTGCCCAGAAGAGTGAATTTACGATGACCCAAGACAGGGAGAACCCGGATTCCTGGGGCTGATCGCCTCCGGCTGCACGCGTAGCTCCCCACAGCGTACCAGACACTGGCCTTTCCCGAGTCTAGTGACGTGGGAGCGAGAGCTGCCCCATCGGGGACAGGCTGGGAGATGTTCAGAACTGTGGTCAGGGCCAGCACACTCAGGGGCCTGATGAGACGGGGCAGGACAAGAATTGCCGAACTCCCCAAAAACGTGTGTCTGCACTCCAGGGCTGGGGAAACTGAAGATGAGCTGACCCAAGATTTGACCTCCCTTGTCCCGAGGAAGCCTGACTCTGTGCATGTGAGCATGAGGAACATGAAATTACGGAGGTAAAGGGATCCAACAGAGGACGAGCCACCACGTGTGGTCTCAGAAAATCTCCTGATCTCAAATAATAACTGAAAGTTATTAATTCACTCACTCGCCTGTTCGACAATGTTGCACTAAATCCTACTATGCTTCAGACCCTCTCCCAGTACTGGGGACACAGCAGTGATGACGCAGACAAAGGCTCTGCCCTCATGGACCTTACACTCCCAGGACCAGGGAGAGAAGAGGACGCAGCAGAGCAGAGACAGCTTCAGGATTCATGACTGTGGACTTGCTGCAGAGATGCCTGTATAAATGTATCCCAACATCTGACAAATGCCCACGTTTGTTAACTACAAGGAAAAGCCAGGAGATGATGCTTTGGAAGGGCTTTGATATGCACGAGCTGTCCTGCAAACTTGTCATTAACAGCAGACGTGTTGATGCATGTGTGTTTGTCTGTGACCACCAGAGCCTTGTCTGATGTGCTGGATACTAATGCGCAGAAAGAAAAAGGAGTCAACTGGTTCCACTGAGAAATAACTACACTTCGCAGTTTACCAGGAATTTCACATCAAGTTACTTGATTCCCAAAACAAGCCCTGCACTGGCCTCTCTTCAGCCTGGACAATTTGGCGTTACTAGCACGGGCTCCCGCAGGTCCACCCTACCCAGACCCAGGGCCTGACGTCAGTGATGTGTCTCACGGCCTGTGCCTAAAGGGCCCTCCAGAGCCTGGGAAGGTACCGTCTCCCTCGAGCCCCACCCTGGTGCCCCGTCTGGTAACCAGCAGGGTTTTCCTGAGGCCAACAGTCGGTTACTACTTCCCTTCCAGCTTCTCGTTGAGAGCTGAGCCCTACCCCGAATGTCAGTCCATTGTCTGAAGACCGACTCTGCCTCTGACTTGGGTGGTCTCTTACCCAAGGTCATGGACTGTGCTCCTAGACTTGTGATTGATAAAGCACTAATGATTCCAGATGTCACTGGTAGGAAAAATCACATATGTAATTTGCCCACTCACATCACTTACTATTCTATAGATAGATTGGAGTAAAAAGACTGTCACTAAAATGGATTATATTAGTACAGGGCCCACTGAGATGGGCGTATAGTTTTCAGTTTAGTTTTCTACAAGCAAAACTTGTGGTATAATTTCAAGCCTATTTTGCTTCAACAAATGCAAGGAAATATTTACTACACTGCCTTGAAAGTATCTGTTTGTGATTCCTTTCCTTCACTAGATGGAAATTCATCAGGAGCAAGGACCACATCTCACATATTTATGCATGTACAGATGTCAGGAGTGAAAACTGCTCCAGGCACCTTAAGAAAACAGGTTTGGTTGTAAAGATCCACGTACCATTGGGTTCTAGGCCATGCTGGACAGCAGAGGTCCTGGGAGGGAAACCCAGGGGGGGTCAGGTCTTCTGGGGCCCCACCTGCCGAGAACAGAATGCGATGAGTCACTTAACTTAAAATTCTTAAGACAGAGACCATCCTTCCTACAAGAGGCTTTAACAGACTGTCACCATGCCTCATGTGCCAACGTTTTCTGTAAAGCAAGAGGAAAGACTAACTTCTCTTGGTTTTTGATTCACATTATTAAAGACATGATGGAAATTGTTGAGTTGAAATGCAAACTCTGCATATAATGAATTTTTTTTTTTGAATATGAAGTCCAAAACTTCCCTGAGAGATAAGCAGATGGAGGAGGAGGGACCAAGAGAGCATGGGAACTCATCCTCTCATGCGTCTGCTGCCCTGTCCTGGTCCACTGCTTTGGCTAAAGGGCAGGGCAGTAGGGGACACAGGCCTGTCCTTTATGGCTTGTGGTCAGAACGCTTTTCTAAGAAGCTGCAATGGACTGGAGGAAGTCATGGGCCTCTCTCGGGTCACTCTCAGTGCCTGGAAGATATGCTCAACATGCTGACTGACTTGGCCTCTTGAACTGAACAAGAAATCTAGATTTTCTCCAGCAACTGCACAGAAGAAATCTAGTTACAAAGAGTAAAGTATTTTGACAGTCAACTATGCTCAGTGCCGTGTCATCAATAACATCGTGATGCAGACACGTTGGATAAAGGAAGGCATCAAGGGTTAGCAACAAATTTATCAAATTCTGTAAGTTTTCTATCCAACCGCAAAGACGTTTGAGGTTAATGCAGGACTTGAGAGGGTGTGAAGAGGCTGTCACCATACTCGTGTCCTGCATTTGGAAGGCATCAAGGCTGGGTTGAACACAGAGAAGCCCTAGTCATGGAAGACCAGGCACTGTCTAATTAGTGCAGAGTAGTGCAGATACGCTGACATTAGCTCTAGCTTCTGGAACACCAGCAAACCCAACTCCACTGCAGCGGGTCATGTAACATACACTCTGCTGAGTAAGACAGCTGCAAAACCAGAGCAATAAAATAGACAGAGCTCTGCAAAAGGAGTCAACAAGCACAGAGCGGTATCTTACCCTCAGCTACCGCCACGGGTCCTCTCGGCTAGCACGCCGATAATCACTTGCAGGCGGTTCAGGTTCAAGCAGTTCTGGGACTGGCATGCTTTTGCTCCACACATCAGAGCCCGGCTGTTAATCTTTCATCATTAATGTCTTTTTGTCCTCAATGATAAAAACAGAGTGTCTGCCTTTCTGTACAAACTACACTAAAGCACCAATATGAGATTTTCTTGGAGAGGTAAATGTATAAAACCCCATAAATTTCTGTTCCTGAAGATCTAGAATGGAAAAAAGGTCATTGTTCCAGAACATTGCAGAATTTTTATGTCTCCTTAATTGTGGTGATGTGTGGCTAGTGTAACACTTCCAAGGGTCAGAAACCATCGGGAAACCTTGAACTTTCTCCAGTCTGTTGTGAGTCGGTATCTCCCAGTAAGAGCACCTGTGCTAAGTGCTCAGTAAAGATGGACTTCTTCCTTCTTTGCCTTTTGTTAATTTAACATCTAATTGCTAAGTGTGAATAAATGACTTATACCTGGTCATCCAAGCCTCTTGTTTAAATCCCAAGGTTTATTGTGAAATGTGTCATCACCAAACTCCATGTGACGGCACTTTTTATACGGAAAAGTCTCAAAGGGCATCTTCCTTGGCACCAAGCCTTGCTAATCTAGTGGGTAACACTGTTGTAGCCTTTGAGAAATCTTCTCATCGCCCACTATTTGCAGCCTGAGGGACCCAATGCCCATCATCCTGAGATGGAAAACCAGCCCCTTTTCCCTCATGTCACCTCGTGCCCATCACCATGCCAGTCAGTTCTGCCTCTTGGTAAAGCCGGGTCCATTCCTTCCCCTGTGCCTGGGGCCCACCCTGCTGTCCTGACTTCCCTACTTTCCAGCTGGCTTCCCTCCATCCTCCATCTAATAGCTGGAGTGATGTTTTGGAACTAGAACTCTGAGTTGGTTTCTTACTGGCTTAAAACCCTTTGATGACTTTCTATTGATCTTCAGTTCAAGTTCCAAACCATCGTTTGTGTGACTCAGAGACGACCGAGAGCCCCCAACATCCCCCCAACTTTGTTTTCCCATTTGCCTCCCTCTCCCCTGCTCCCTGCAGCCTGACCTCCCCGGCCTTCTCTCATCTTGAACAGGTTCAGAGACTTCCGCCTTGATCCCTCCTCCCCTGAGCATCCCTCTCCTCCTGGGTGGCTCTTGCCCTTTAGTCTTGTGAGGATGTCAGGGAATCATGGCAGAGGCTGGTGAGGTGCTCACCTGACAGTTGGATCCTCTTCCTGGACACTGTTAGGGGAACAGCTCGCCCTGCGGTTAGCCCACCAGACCCACATGGAGGCTTCATGCCCCCCAGGCAAGGTTAGCTCCTGCTACATGCTCTGGTGGTCATCTGTATCTTATTTTCCTTCATGACCTGTAGTTAATATTTCAGTTCAACAGTGATTTAAGAAATTACTTGTTTTTTCTTCTGCTATGTAGCTAATGTCTAATGAACCATCTGGAACAAAATGAATGGGTGATAAATATCTGTTGTTGTCACGGAACAAAAGCTGTTTAGGGCCCCGTTGATGCCAGGCACTGTTGGGCCGTGACGTGGGTGAACTGAAGACCTGTCTCCAGAGGTATAACCTTCTACCTGGAGAGTGCTGAGTGTTCTCTTTACATCCAATGGTGCTGGGGGCCTGGTGTCTTTGCTTCCATTGCTGTTATGGACTAAATGTTTGTACTTCCCAAATTCCTATGTTGAAATTCTACCGCCCAGTGTGATGATAGTGGGAGGTGGGGCCTGTGGGAGGGGATTAGGTTGTGAGGGTGGAGCCCCCATGAATGAGATTAGTGCCATTATGAAAGAGACCCCAGAGAGCTCCCTCGTCCCTTCTACCATGTGAGGACACAGTGAGAAGACAGGAGCCTGCAATCCAGGCTGTCATCAGAAGCTGACCATGCTGGCACCCTGATATCAGAACTTCCAGTCTTTATTGAGAAATAAATGTCTGTTGCTCATAGTCTGTGGTATTTTGTTATAGCAAATGGACTAAGACAAATGCCTTTATTTATCTTCAAAAGGTGGCACAATAAATTATAAATAGATGAAAGATAGATAGATAGACATAGATAGATATAGATAGAGAGATGATGGAGTTTGTTTGTCTATCTTTGGCAGAGGCTATAAATTCTATCCTGGGCAGTTGATATCTGCAAGTTCTCACCATCTCAGGCTTCTCCACAATTCGTCCTTGTCTGACTTAGCTCAGAGTTTGTGTCATCTGATGCTCCCACCTTGTCATGTTCTATGCATGCTGATCCAGGTAAGGAATTGCCTTGTCCCATAATCTCTACACCCCATCCAACCCAGCCCCACCCCACTGGAGAACAATCAATCATCAGACACACGCACAGAAACAAACAAACACGAAATCAGCAAGGACACTTTCCTGAAAGTAGCAGGCCACACTGGAGATGTGGGATGAGGGACATACATGGTGATAAAGAGCAAACTCAAGTTCAGCATCAGAGGTTCCTGTTCCTGAGCCCTCTGACCATCCATCAGACGTCCCAGCCTGTCTTTCCTCTCCTCTCTCGCTTGTTCTTCTTCCTGTTCCTTCTACTTCAATTCTGAACAGCTTGGCTGTCTCTTTGCTTCCTCATCCCTGGCCAGTTCTTGCCTTGTGGGTCACCTTCATCCTTGAGCTGCTATACAGGTGTCTTCCTAAACACAGTTTTCTCCTAAGACTTTTGGGTAACAATTATTAAATATCTTTTCTGATTATATTGCAATATACAAAGAAATGTCAAAAGAACATGGTGCAGGAAATTACTGCACCCAGGGTGAAGGGAAGATGCTCATTTAATCCATCATTGTTTGTTGAGTACCACATAATTTTAGTTTTATGCCAGACGTTACTGGTGTATAAGAAGAAAAAGCTGAATCTCTGCTCTAATAAGCTTGATGTCTAGCTGGACAGACTGAGATAAACACAGGAAGCAGCACATACCAATCAGGATAGGATGTCAGTGTGCGCTCCAGACTCCACGTGGTGTCAGAGCTCAGAGGGGAGGAGGGCAAGGGCTGGGGGCTCTGAGGGACACAGCACAGGTGGAAGATCACAGTACTTGGGACCTTTCCTGGTGCTTGTCAAAGAGTATCTGAATCAAACTGGCTTCCATGCCCACTGCAGGTGGGCAGATGTAGCTGATCTTGTCACTGGAAGGAGGAGGATTACCAGCTCCCCAGTGTCATTACTTGTCCCTCCGTCTTGCAGCCATCACTGTGGGCTGACTTCCTGTATTACTGTAACATGGCCACAGCACCCAGAGGTCTCACATTTATGTGACCATATCCAGAATCAGAGTGTGGTATCCTAAATCCAGAGAAAATCTAATCGGCAGCGGCTAGGCCACTGGGAGTCCAGGCAAGAGACAGAACCATCACTAGTTGTTGGAAAAGAGAGAATGTAACATCAAGAATGAGCAGCTATGTGTCAAGTTCTAAGTAGATCACCAAAAGGGGAGAACTTGAAGGTATCATTGTGGTCACAAGAGTGGGAGGAAGTGCCGAAGAAGCAGGAGGAGGTTGGAGTTGCTACAACCTCCTTGAAAAGGAAGGACAGATCCATTAACACTGGCACCTCTGGACGGAGTGGGAGGGGTGGGGGCTTTGTTTAACTGGTGTCCCAGAGGGAGATGTGATGGAACTGGATCTGCAAAAGGAGCTGCTGCTCTTGGGGTGTTGGGGTGAGATCCACTCATGGGAGAGAAGCCCACCAGAGAACCAGGGAGAAACACGATCCCTCTCCCTCGAGCCTGGGTCTCCCTCTAGAGCCCCTCAGGCCAGGCCCAACAGGGCTCCAGCTGGCGAAGCAGAATGTGTTTCCTACAGTCCCGGTACCAAAATCACGACATCTAAATCAGCCAAGAGTTGGCCTAGTTGAAATGGGAATCAAGCGCTGGGGCCACTCGCCAGTTATGAAGCTCTGCAATGGAAGCCGTTCTGAAATTGCCACTCCACGTAGTGATGGACGCTGAGATTCTGGTTGGGAGTGGCCATGTCTCTGTCCTGCTGAAGTGACAACCCTCCATACTCTCTTCATCTCAAATTGTCCCCTCCCTACTTTCCTACACATTGAAGCAGTCTCTGGCATCTGCAATGGAGAGAACAGGAGCCACACTGGAATGACCCGGCCCACCTGGGCCCACAGGACCAGCGGTAGAGTCCTGTTTGTCCTGTCTGCCATGGGTCTCCACCAGGTGGTCACCTCCTGTCCCCCTGAGTGCATCCTTGACTGCACTTTGAGCAGCTCTCACTCCCTCCAGGAACCCCTCACCACCATCCACAGGGCAGGTGGTCAGATGCGAGCCAATTAGCAAGAGTTTGGGAAAAGAGAAAACAATAGCAAGGAGAGTGGTGAGTTTCTCTGATTGATCTGGCAGGACAAAATGACTAAGGAGTGCTTGAGAGGTGTCCAGAGTAACAGACGGGAGAACCACTGTGGATAGCATCAGGGAACTATTTGTTCTGATAACAGAACGGAGAATTAGTGAGAACAACGTGCAGCAGAAGAAAATTAGAAAGGGGTTGACCCTTACAAACACTTGTTGACCATTGTTAATGGAATATTTACCCTGATATTTGACAAAGGGAACAAAGGGAAATTAAAAGTGGTCAGGCGATTGGCTGAGTGATCTGTGAGGGTTGGATTTTCCATCTCTCATTTCCCTGAAGAAAGTTGGAAAGACTCTACTTGCAAGGCTCCAGTTCTTGGCAGGAGCTTGGTATCCTGATCCTCCGTTAGAAGCTGTTTCTGTTGAATGATATCCCAGAACTATTAATTCTGAGAGCTTGAAAACTACTTAAGGAATGTCTTCAGAATAATATTAAGGGCTTATATCCACAGGAAGAATCTGGGCCACATTTACACGTGATTCCACCCTGTTACCAAGGAGTATTTGCGTTTTAGGTGGTATTTGCTGAGAAGAAATTGTCACCGACTAGGTGCCTCGAGAAACTCAAAGGTGGGTTTGGAAGCAATTAACTGTTTTTCCAGGTTGTTTCTTTTCGTTTTGTGTGTTAAGGAGATGTAACCAGCAGCCATCTTGAAACTGTCCAAGCCTCACCACAAGAGCTATGCCCATGACCTTTGCCTTATCTTTAATGCAAAGATCTCTCCAGGAGGAGCTTACGCCTCATTATGTGGAAGCATGTTGTCCAACTGAGCCTGTGCAAGCGAATACCTGCCTCTCTCTTTTGAATATTCATTCCCCAACCAAATAAAAGTTCCTGCTTTCTTTTATTCAAGGATGCCATGACTTTGGAAATGATTCCTCATGGCCTCCTATTTGCTGCAAATACACTTTACTTTGTGAGACAACTTCCACTGGTGTAGAGTCTTATTTAATTCACCAGGAGGCAAGCCCACTTGGTTCGGTATCAAAATCACATTTTTTTTTTTTTTGTGAGGAAGATCAGCCCTGAGCTAACATCCATGCTAATCCTCCTCTTTTTGCTGAGGAAGACCGGCTCTGAGCTAAATCTATTGCCAAACCTCCTCCTTTTTTTTTTCCCCCCAAAGCCCCAGTAGATAGTTGTATGTCACAGTTGCACATCCTTCTAGTTGCTGTATGTGGGACGCGGCCTCAGCATGAGCGGAGAAGCGGTGCGTCGCTGCACGCCCGGGATCCGAACTCAGGCTGCCTGTAGCGGAGTGCGTGCACTTAACTGCTAAGCCATGGGGCAGGCCCCAAAATCACGTTTTATAGCTTGCAAGAGGAAGGACAGAGAACAGAATCAATGGGATATTTCAACTTTTCTGTGATTCTGTATGAAATTTTCCCTCAAAATTTTGCTGTGAATCTGTAAACTTTCCTGGGAAAATACAATTAATACATAAGATATATGCATAAATTAATCCATAAGTAGATATTCATGAAGCCTAGAGAGAAGCTTATTGCCCCAGGCACGTGCTTCAGAAACATGGTGTGAAACAAAAAGAAAGGCATCAAGGTGGAAGGAAAGACAGGCTCCATTTTCAACAAATGATCTTTATTTAATTAAGGAAGACCTTCCAGAACCTAAATTGATTTGCCTAGAGTTAGTAGGGAGGCTAAGGTAAAAGATAATGAATACAGGAGATCATAAATTCTAGGCTTTGTTCATTGCAAGGTGACTATACCATGATTTAAAAGGTTTAGCATTAGGAGAAATTAAAAATTGGTTTAAATGAAAGAAAATGTCATCAACAGCGTTTCCCAAGATGGGTTCTTTCAAGTCAATTATATGATTGTTTTGTAGGAAGTTACTGATTACCCATCTGCGTTACATTTAGTATTTGTGAATTTTATTCTGATGGGATATCAGATAAGATCAACACTGTCCTTTCTAGACGTCTTCACTAGGAGCCATGGAAGGGGTCCCCTCGAGCCTCATCCACACACCACGGTGACAGCTGTAGCGTCACACTGCAGGTCCTCATGGAAAGGTGAAAAAGGTTAGCTCTCATTGAAATGTCCACGCCCAGACAGCATGCTCTCTTCTCTCTGGTTTGGGCAGAGTTCCTGGAATGAAGCAGCTCCGACATGTGAGTGCCACGGACAGGAATGTTGTGTCCTGAATGTCATACCAGGAATCAGTATCAGCAATATTGAGTACAAGAATCCTAGTAATTAGGAATAATTTTAACTACTTTCACATGTAGTCTTTTATCTCCTCAAAACTTTGTGATGCAATTTTGTTAATTTTATCAGGTAAGAAAGTTTATGTTATGATCCCACAGTGGATGCTCAGAGATTGTTAAGGACTCCCCAGAGCCACTCCCCCGTGAGAAGCTAATGAAGGACACACGGGTCTTC
Source organism: Ceratotherium simum simum (assembly GCF_057802395.1). Lineage (NCBI taxonomy): Eukaryota > Metazoa > Chordata > Mammalia > Perissodactyla > Rhinocerotidae > Ceratotherium > Ceratotherium simum. The sequence continues at coordinate 1,270,974 of NC_141937.1, forward strand.
TGCCTTCAGATCTGAGTTCTTCTTCACCGTCTTTTCCACCCTGTATCTCACTGAAGCCACTCAGCATGAGATGTCAGCTACAGACTTGCAAACTCTGAGATTAATCTAATAAGAATGCCATTGGGGGGCTGGCCCCGTGGCTTAGCGGTTGTTAAGTGTGCTCGCTCTACTACTGGCGGCCCAGGTTCGGATCCTGGGTGCGCACCGACCCACCACCTTGCCAGCCATGCTGAGGCGGTGTCCCACATACAGCAACTATAAGAATGTGCAACTATGACATGCAACTATCTGCTGGGGCTTTGGTGAAAAAAAGGAGGAGGATTGGCAATAGATGTTAGCTCAGGGCTAGTCTTCCTCAACAAAAAGAAGAGGATTGGCATGGATGTTAGCTCAGGGCCGATCTTCCTCGGGGGAAAAAAAAAAAAGAATGCCACTGGCCATCATTTTCATTGACCACACGCAAAAAGAAAAGTTCTTCTATCGGTAGTCACTTATGGAATTACTTTAGAATGACCCAGACCCTGTTCATGTTTTAGATGAGAGATCAGTCAGCATCAGACAATTTATATCTGGTGGAAAAACCCCTAACGAAACCTCCCAAATCCCCAAAGGCCAGGTGGAGAGGACCTGGAATGCACGCTATGCTCCTCTAATTTCTCCAGATTTGCTGTGGTTAGTGATGTGGGAGATCAAAATTGGCCACCCTGAAATGTATCTCTTTACCTTGATTATTTTCTCTGATGGACATTTGACCTCCCCCAAACTGCCTAAATAATTTAATATAGAAGACATGTTTCAGGAAGGAGCCAATATCAAATGATGGCTGTAATATAATGTAAAATAGATGTTACAATAGGAAAGGCACCAACAGGCCCATCTTATCAAAAATTCCATCTCTCCCAGGCCACATTCTCTAGGTGGCCCTGCAAAGAGTTGCCAGACAAACATTTACATTTATACGAGAAATCTCCATTTGTAAAGATATCTCTGTCTCTGTGTTGGAAAGGGGGGCAGGGGGATAGCCTTATCTATGGAAACTCTTTTCAGTGTGGAAGGAGAGGTCTTAAATCTACATATCCTTGATTACTGTTATTTCTGTCTCCTTTCTGTCTCCCTCCCCACCCCCAACATCCTCCTTTGTCTTTAGCTGAAGATGGTATTTAAGATGAAAATCTCTGCCATTGTGTTGAGAAACTCAGTTTCCCTGGTTTCTCCCATGTATACATGCTATTAAATTTGGTATTATTTTCTCCTGTTAGCCTGTCTTTTAATTACTTGGCCAGCCATAAGAACCTTGAGGGAAAGGGCGGAGGGGGATTCTCCCTCTTCCCCAACAGTGACAACCTTTCCTAGTTTGCAAGCACAAGTTAAAAATCACCACCAATCCCTTTCAAATAAAATTCAAAATACTGTTACACTGTTTCCACAGAGAAAAAAGACTCTCTTAATGAGATTGACAACAAACAATGGATTTTAAGGTATTTTTGTCCCCAACAGAAAAAAGGCATTGGTTTTTTCCACTGTTGAGCAAGGGACTCCAGGGGCATTTCAAGGGCCTGAACTGTTAGGACCCCAGTTTTGTTTGTTTGTTAACACCCTAGACTGACTGACACTGGGGCAAGGACAGCACTCTTACCTCAGGGCTCACCCAGCTCCCCTCCTTGGTGGTGAGGGTGACAAAAGCTCAGCCCCCAACCCCTGGATTTATCGGAGCCTGCAGGGGGCATGGTCTATGCTCCATGGCTTCGAGAGGAACAAGTGATATGTCCTCCTTCCCTGCCCTAGCTGGGTTTCAGTGCAGTCAAGTGAAAATATGTACCCGCATAAAATAGAGTGTTATTGTGACAGGAGATGGAACACACGGGAACCATGTCCTGGTTTATGTAGCACCGACCAGCCCCTCTCAGTGGTCCTACGTGGCATGTTGGGGCATCTAGGTCTTTAGACATGATAGTGTTAGGTTGTGCATCCTCGTCTCATTACTGCCAGAGGTGACGAAGCAATTGACTGTTTCCTCCAAAAGTAAAGAGACTTTATACCTTGTCTTCCCATTTGTGAGGCATAAACCCAATGTCTTTATTTTCTGTCAGTTACAGAAAGATCAGTGTCTCAAGACTCTAACTAAACTTTTACTGCCAAAGTAGAGAAGGGTCACATGGATTTATACTTGTTTAGGAGCCAAAAATCGACCATAATCACTGATTCCCAAATTATGTTGGTGCTGTTCATTTGGTGTTGGCCCGAGTTAGGAGGATTTTACACACTTACAGGGTGGAAACACTTATGGCAGGTATGCTGTGCACACTGTACTCCGCCACAACAAGCAAAGAGCCCGACATGCAGTAGGTGATTAATAAATGTTTGGTAAATGAATGAGTTCATGAATGGGTGTGGCCTTTACTGTTAGAGGCATTATGGCATTAGCAGTAATGGTACCAATGATTCAAGACAAGGCCTTCTACAGTCACACTTGCAAGTACATTGGAATTACCATAAATCACCATCATACTATCCAGAAAGCCCCTCTCTCTCTCTGCGGAGATAACTAGTTTGTGCTCTTTATCAAGAACAATCTATGAATTGCTAAGGAAGAACAAATATAAGTAAAAGAGAATCTCCATCTGTAGATGGAATTGCTTAGAAATTTCCTAGAACATGCTGAAAAACTTCCCTTTCTCATTCGGCGTAAACATTTCTCTTGCGGGGTTGTAAATTCTACTTTCTGACTTCCCACCCACCAGGCTGCCTGTCCCGCTGAACTTACATACTGTAACTGCAGAGCCAGGGTTCTGTGAGATGAATGTGCAACAAAAAATATGCTGAATATCATATCTCCACACAACGCATTCTTTCTAGAATAAGCAAGCATTTACTGCCTTTGGCTGGGTTGGAAATTATATTCTGTGAGATAAATCTTTTGGCTAAAATATGATTTTTAAAGGTTCTCAAATGTTCATTTCTGCATTAATTGAATTAAAATGGAGCCGGAGTCTCTGAAAACTCACATGATCTTAACTCATGAGGCTGCTCTTAATTATGTCATCCTGTTTATGTTCATCTTCCTCCTTGGCAGGGAGGAGAAAGATCCAATAAATAAGCAAACAGTCATTCAGTTTCAGGCCTGGAATGAAGTCTCCAGCTCTGTAGGAATTGAGCCAGCCATGAACGGGGTCATAGTCTCTGGATGTTCATCAGCACCTACCGATGAGAATTCTGTTTCTGCCCGCTGGCCAACAAGGACTCCAAAGGCTTTGCATGGAGATTCTAGGAGGTGCACTCTTTATCAAACATGTATTGATTTATTGGTCATAGTGTTTTCTTTTTCTCTCTATGAAGACCATGCCCAGTAACTATTTGTTGTATGGAATATAATGCAATAGTTATTAAAATGTGCAAAAATATTAGAAGCAGAAAAGATGAAATTAAAAAATGCACCATTGTGGTATCCACTAATAAGGATATCTGCTCATAGTTTTCATTCATTTATTCATCCACTTGTGGTTCATTCGCTCACTCATTTGTATAACAGCTATTGCACATGTACATGTGTTTTCAAATTTGTGTAATACTTGATTCCAATTCTCTTACTCTCCTATTTGATTTAAGAGCTTTTCCAAATTCTCACCACCCACTCAATTCTCCTGTCCGTGCAATCACAGGGAATGTACAGGACAGGAGAAAGGGGCAATTGGGGAGAGGATTTGAGGTCATTACAGAGTGGAGGGGGTGGAGGTAGAGCAAAAGGCCCACCCTCTGAGCATGGAGCTGGTGCAGGGGTGGGGACTGGCAGGAGTAGGGCTGCGGTGGGTGGAGGCAGCTTACATCTGATTGCCCCGCCGATCCAGATTAGGTAGTGGACGCTGTCATCTGCTCAGAGTGAGAGGCAGGAAACTGAAAACGCCCGGCTGCAGTTGTTTTTGTGCTTGAGGAAAAGCATGGTTAGTATGAAATGGTAGATTCATGCTGTTTCTTCTTTAAAACTGCCTCATTTCTCTGCTGGTGTTGAGAGCTGCTCCATGAAAACCTGGGGCCCACCCGGTTCTTGTCTCTTTAAAAGGACGTGGATGCCTGAAACGTTCTTTCTTTTCCTTGAAATTCAATAACTTCATCAGAATATGCTTTGATATTGATTAAATCACATTGTTTTGTTTTCTGGAACACAGAGCGATCTGTTTCTCTGTAGGTGTAATTCTTTATTTCAGAAAAATTTTCTCATTTCATATCACTGAGTGTTTACTTCCCTTCCACTTTTGCATCTGTCTTCTTTTCTCTGGAACCTCAGCTGGGATGACGTGCAGGGAGAGTTTGGGCAGCCAAGACCCCAAGGAACATCCACTGCAACTGAGCAGGGAGGAAGGTGATGGGGAAGGCAGAGCATATGGAGTTTGGGGCTGGGGTGGAGGTAGGAAGAAACCAGACTCTGCGGCATTTTTATTGTTGGAAAGAGTAGCAGGGACTAGCACAACAGAAGCCTGAATAATTTAGACAGTAGTTTTGAACTGATGGAGAAAGAAAGAGAATTGTTAGGTCAGCATCATTAAATACCATTCAAAACACGTCTCCCAGCACACCTGAAACAATAAACCGTGCACCGTGGATCTGAGTGTGACCACGGAGAAAGTCCAGTACTGGAGACAAAACGACACATAGCTAACGTTGATGGAGTACTTCCTGGCATTTGTGCCATGCTAAGTGCTCTGCAACAATTATATTATTCAAACTGCCCAGTGCTACTGTTACCCCGATTTTATGGATGACTGAACTGAGTCACAAAGTAGGTGATTAGCTTCCTGAAGCAACTGGCAGAGCGGGGACTTGACCTCAGGTCTTGTCAATCCGGGACTGGTGGTCCTAACCACTCTGCTATGCCAATTCCGAAGACTGAAAAAAATATAGATATTACCACAAAAAGAAAATAAATGAGCTATTTTTATTATTCATTCTTAATAAAACCCAAAGTTTTGAGGTAAGTAAAACAGAGAATTAGAGACAGAAATCTAGAGGTCCTACATTGCTTTCTGCTCTGGGCTCTTGCGTGAGACAGAGGCCACTTAGCAGCTGTGTGGCCTCAGCAAGCATCTTAAAAGATCAAAGTAATAAAAGTAACACTGACACCCAGGTCTACTGGGCACTCACTTCGTGCCTGGCACCATTCTAAGGGCTTACAAGCATTGGCTGCTTTTAACCTCTCGGTGATTCTCTGGGGTTCATATTATTGTTCTCTTGCTTTTCTCCCCCACATCCTAAAAACTGTCAACTTTGTTGGTTAGTTGAGAGGACTAAGTGGGATAATCCATGTTAAACACTCAGTTTAGAGCCGAGCCACGTGAGCAATCTTTATTTAGTTTACTATAATGCCCTTGGCCGGAACCAAAAGAGGACTCGTTTTTTAAAGTTATTTACAGAACTTATATATAATTCATGTTCATTCTGTCTCCATCAACGGTGATGAGAAAGCTTATCAGGAAACACACTTAGCTTTGGGAGAAGGACAGAATGGGACTAATCCAGAGGTGAGGGAGAATCCAGGGCTCTTGGTGAAGATGCTTGTGGCAGGGAGAAGGGAGGGACCAACAGCTGAGGTCCTCCAGGGAGAGAGGTGGGGAGAGATAGACGGCAGCCAAGACCACCTGGAGAAGTGGAGGGGCGTGCGGGAAGAACTTCCTACTTCTCTAGCACATTTCGGGAAATAAGTACTGGATACCATTTTCATATTTCTCAGCATCAAGTGATACTAAAGTATTCAAAAGAAAGGAACACACGGGTTCTGAATGGTTCTTTCTATGAGACATCATGCAATTCTATCAAAAAAGGACTCTTCACTGGCCCCCTGAAATGAGAGGGTCACAGACTCAGGCTTGGAGCTGGCCTCTGAATACTGCCCGTCCACACCCCTACTATTTTCAGTAACTCCTGAAATAAAGGGTGCCTCTGTCTCTTTAGGGAAGACACCAGGTGCTTTGGAGTTAGGAGACTTGAGTCTGGATACTGACTCAGCCATTTGCCGTTCCTATGACCCTCAGCACTTTGCTTAATTCTCAGAGCCTCAGTTTCCGCACTGACGATACAGGGGTGACATTATCGGCCTCAGTGGTGAGGGGTAGCAGATGATATAATGCATACAGCAGCCTCAGCTGGCTCCAAAGTGCCAGGCAACAATTAAATTTTCTTATAGTAAAAACTATGTTTCAAGGAGATATATAAAAATAATTCAGTAGTTGGGCTTAACCAAATAATATTTATTTCTTTATTTATCCAAAGAGGGAAATGTTTTTTAAATATTATGAGAGGTTACAGATGTGGTATTGAAAATAAATGGCAAGATGATGTATTTTCAGGAGATTATAAAATAATTTGAGCTTTTAAACGTAAAGTATAGGCATGAGTCTAAAAGTATAATTTGGCCAGACAAAATTGCTGGGGATTTGCTTATTCTTAACTCATTCTGCAACATAAAACCGACTTCTCTTTCCACTTTGGTATGGCTGGGCTGATGGCCTCGGCTGCCACGTTTTCTTGCCCTGTGTTGACTTTAGGACAGAAGAGCAGGCCCTCGGCGCTCTCTGGAGAGGCGTCCCCGGAACACAGCCTTCAGGAACCCCAACGGACATCTCAAAATGCTCACAATCTGGTATCTGGTCGTGTGACCACCACTCACTCCTCACCACTTCATAGGAACCAACACCTGCCCCTTCTTCTGTTGAAACCTGTCTCTACAGTCTTGCTCCTCAAGACCTGGAATAGTGTCTGGGAACATCACTACCATCTGGAAGCTTATCAGAGGGAAGAATCTCAGGCACTTCCCAGACCCACTGAGTCAATCTGCATTCAGGATGTTCGGGCAGCTTGTGCACGTGTTAGAATTTGGAAAGTATCATCCAAGAACATGGATTACCTCTCAGAAGCCAAACATGATCGTCTTCTAAGCCTCCTTCTCCCTGAGTTGTTTGCAGGTGTGGCACCTGAGTGACCTCTGGCTTCCTTAAGCCGTCACCTTTCTCTTGTCTCCCCTGATGCTTCTATAACACCAAGACACTCATGTCTTTCCCTGTTCCGTTTTTCTCCACGGGCTGTTGCATTGCAGATGTTACTCAAGTTCTGGTGTGAAATGCCTACTCTTTACTCCCTGATAATATCTTCCAGTTAATTGCATCCCCAAGGAAACCTTTGATTGTCCACGGACACTTCATTCCCAAGCCACTACCTCTTACTCTGCCTCCATCCCAGATTGCTAGTGAGACAACCTAACCTGGACACTTGGTGGCAACTGAGCTCAGCATTCCCAAGTGGAACATCCTGTCTCTCTCCCACCACCCCAACCAATGTCCTGGTTCCTCAAACCCTCATCCTTCATGCCACCCTATTTCTACTGATGGGGCCTTTCCTTGCTGGGCTGGAGAGGTTTACTTGCTCTGTTTTTCTGCGTGGATCTTTTCTTGGTCCTCCTTCTGGCTGCTTCCACAGGGCCTGGGTATAAGGAAGGGCTCAGCCATTTCACAAGTGCGTGTCCTGATCAGACTTCCGTAATTCTCCAGTCTTCAATTTCATCATCTGTAAAATAAACATTTTACCCTAATTTTGAAACTCAAAATAAGAATGTGTACCTGGAAACCCTTCTTAGGAGCACAGCATTACACTGATCATGGTAGAAGTTTTTCTATCCTTACTGCCCCCACCTTATCCAGGGCCATGTCAATCTGCTCCAGGGTGACCCCAAAGCCTCTTGCAGCTCTCCCCATTGAGGTGTGGTCATTGGTTTTGTTGCACCAGGTCTTCAGAGCTGTTCCTTTCAATGTCACCTGTCTAGTGGGTCTCATCACAGTCTTGTGCTTCAAAGAACACCTTGGACAGTCATTCATCCAGTAGATATCAATTTAGCACCTTCCTGTTCCGGTGCTATTGTAGGCTCTGTGGGCACAACCATGAGCAACACAGCCGAGGTACCCATTCTCGTGGATCTTGAGAGCTGGTTGGAGAGCTAGGTGACAGGGGATGAGCACACGCATGTGCCAGGGACATCAGAGAGGGATACATTCTATGAAGAACATGAAGTTTGGTGATGAAGGGGAGGGTGGTGGCTGGGGGTGGGGCCAGGAGGGGAGGCGTTGGTGAGGCCACTGTCAGGAGATGGCATCTGACGTAAACACAGAACACTGAGAAGGGGCGGCCATGCAGAGAGCAAAGGCAGAGAAAGGCAAGGATGAAGGCCCCAAGGTGGGAGAGAGTGTAGGTCGTTTCAGTAACTAAAAGGGGAAAATGTTGACAGGAGGTGACCTGAGGTAGGCTTAACTCTGGTTGCACATTCAGTCTTCCGAGTAATTTTGACTCCGTGTTTAAAGAGAATCATTTTCCAAACAATGGCCCTGGTTTGGCTATGCTGGGAACTCCCGACATCTGGGACCAATGGCTCCCCTGTCACTGTTCTCTTAACCCCCAGAGGTCGACTCCAGAATGTGTTCAACAGATGCTTTTTGAGGCCTGTCCACGTGGAGCGGAGTAGACTCGGGTGTTCAGGAGAGTGGCACTGGGGGTCTCAAAGCAGGCTGACCTCACAGACAGTGACACGCAGTCAGCCCCATCCACCCCGAGGGGGAGCCAAGGAATGTTGGAGAGCACTGTATTTTTCAACAAAGTTTGGAGAGACAGCTTTTTAATTTCAAAATACAATTGTTGAACATTTTAGTTTTCTCAAGGGAAACGAAAAGCTACCCTTTGGTAAAACATCTTTCATGATTCCCTCCCCACCGCCCTTCCCTGAGGGCTGTGGGAGTCAGAGTGAGGACTGCTCCCTGCTTTCCATCCACGGCGGATGCAGAGCCACAGGCAAGTGTGCCTCTAGCCCAGGGATTCCGGATATTTGGGCACATTTTCGCTGTCTCTGCGAAAGAAGCCTAATGACACACTCAGTAGAGATTGTCAAGCACATTATAGAGATAGGATGGAATGCAGAGTTAAGTATACTTTCCTGGGCCAGCTCCTGGGAACAGGACTCAAATAAGAAATTCCTGGTGAGAACTGCCCCCTCTCCCCTCTCTCCCTTTTCTTTAGCATTCTTTGCTCACTCTTAAACTATTTAAGACTAGATTATAGCAAACTTCTGGTAAATTCAAGACATACTTTGCAAATAGTGCAAACAAAATTGGACTTACTCATCCTTCAGTGGCCATGGTATCAGATTTTTGCCTGCCAAATCATAATGATTTTAAAATAAATTAGACATTTTGCTTCTCCCATTTCCTTTCTCAGACTTTAACCAATCATTAAAAAATTCCTTTGAATAGGCTGCTTTAAAATATTCTTCTGATAAGCAGAAGTGTCCTTTTGCCAAGCGTCACCAGGCAAGTCACCCACCGCCCGGCGCCTTCTGGACGCCACGGGCCACACGTGGCAATTTTGCTGTCTCTGTCTTGGCTTGGGCCATTGCTCTGGACTTTGTTTTTGCTTAAACTTTCAATTTCCTGTTGCCTGTGATAACATATCATTATTTACCACTTATGATTTCTAGTTTGTTCAACATTTCTGTGGAGGTGAAAGTGATTTAATGGGTCGATTTAGGGATCTAAGGGAAGAGCTGCTCCACCTCCAGGTGCTCACAGATGAGGAAATGCTTGTGATGTGGCTGGAAAGTAATAAAATTGAACTCGTATTCTCTAAGACTGGAAATAAAGAGAATAGTAAAGGCCATCACGTCTGCCATGATCTAAAAATAGAGAAATGGTCATTCTGAGAACAAGCTCGATAGGCCAGAGGCACTGCTTCTCAAAGGAGCTGGAAGTCTCCACCATGATTAGATTTTGTAAGCACCAATGGAGGCCGTCTTAATGGAAGAGATATGTGACCCCAATCTCACCCATAATTGTAGCCCATTCCTAGTCTGTTGACAGAATCACAGCTTGAGCATGGGAGGCTGGTTCAAAAGGTGAGTCTGGCCCATGTGGGTCTGTTGGCGTGTTCTCTGAATTTGGAGGCGCAAGCCTTGCCCTGGTCCTGGGTCTCATGGCGAAACTTCCTCTTCAGAATCACCCTGAATGCTGGCCCTTACTCTCTCCTACTTGCTGAAAGCTGAAGGAGACCAATCTGCACAGATCTTCAGATCTGCCTTAATGTCATGTAAGAACATACCCTTAAATACCCTGAAATTATTCCTAGATTTCATTTTTGGGTGTGGAATGCTGCTAATTGACTTACTCATTTTAGAAAGGGACCAACTCCATCTGTACTGGATTCTAAACCTGTGCCCTGTTTAAGGAGCAGCTCGATGAAGCCCAGTGACTCCTGCCATTGGCTCTCCAGGAAGTCTGCACTCTGGCCCTTACTCAATGTAGGATGTTGGGTCAGTTCCTCCACTTCTCTGAGCTTCAGTTCCATCATCAGGGAATGTGGAATGATGACGGAACCTGAGAAAATCTACATGAAGTGGTTCACACAGAGCCTGGCACATGGGAAGCTCTCAATGAATATTCTCCACTGCTGTGCTGTTTATACAATGCCTTTTGTGACCTATGCTACATCGGGTAGCTGGATAGATAGTGATGATAGACAGATAGATAGATAGATAGACAGATAGACAGATAGACAGATAGACAGATAGATAGACAGATAGATAGACAGACAGACAGACAGATAGACAGATAGATAGATAGATAGACAGATAGATAGATAGATAGATAGATAGATAGACAGATAGATAGACAGATAGACAGATAGATAGATAGACAGATAGACAGATAGACAGATAGACAGATAGATAGACAGACAGACAGACAGATAGACAGATAGATAGATAGATAGACAGATAGACAGATAGACAGATAGACAGATAGATAGACAGATAGATAGACAGATAGACAGATAGATAGACAGATAGACAGATAGACAGACAGGTAATTTTTCCCTCCCCTCCTTAGATAGACTGGAATCATAGGGGAACATTACCTTTGTTTTCGTTTCCACACATAGTTTCTGTACTTACTTCTCAGGAAATGGATAATAGGTAAATGTATTTTTATTTTCTTATTGATTACTATCTCAAGCTGGTTATGAAATGCTTTCTACATCATGGAGAGCATTGTTGCATGACTGCGGGTTCACTGTGAGGTGTCGGGCTTGCCCCAAAAAGGACTGTGTTAGTCAGGTTCTCCAGAGAAACAGAACCAAGAGAATATATATAGACATAAATAAGAGGAGATTTATTAGAGGAAATGGTTCATGTGGTTATGGAGGCCAAGAACTCCACAATCTGTTGCCTGCAAGCTGGAGACCCAGGAAAGCCGATGGTGTGATTCAGTCCGAGTCCTAGGGCCCAAGAACCAGGAGGACTGATGTCTAAGGGCAAGAGAAGAGGGACACCTCAGCTCAAGAAGAGGGAGTGAATTCTCCCTTCTTCTGACTTTTTGTTTCAGTTGGGCCCTCAGTAGACTGGATGGTGCCCACTCACATTGGTGGGAATGACCTTCTTTACTCCGTCCACCAATTCAAATGCCAATTTCCTCGGGAACAGCCACACAGACACATCTATAAATAATGTTCAACCAGTTATCTGTGTGTCCCTTAGCCCAGTCAAGTCGACACATAAAATTGCTGTTGCAAGTACCTTCCTTGGAGAGCCACCTGTCTCAGGTGGTCATTAGCACACAGTAACCAGGTCATCTGTGTGGTATAAGCCATTACCCTTCAAGTGGCCTCAAATGTGAATTCCTGGTCCCTCTTTGAGGATGAAGGCGGGGAGCCCATCTTGCATCAGACCAATGTGAACATCAGCACAAACGAGCCAACCTCCAACATGTTGAGACTTCTCAAGATTTTAAGTCAAGGACATAGAAACAAAGTACAAGGAACACACAATTAGGATTTTTTTTCAATAAATAGGTTTATATCCAAAGACACAAGTAAAATGACACACTCTGACTCTTCAACCAACTAAATTGTAAATATACAAGGAAAACTGGTATCATTTTAGACAACGTATTTTCCATGAACTTTGAGTATATCCCACAATGAAAACTCTCCCCCTGGGCCTGCATTGAGTCAATCTCTCTCTTTTAAGTATTGAGCTAAGAAAGCACGAGAACCTAAGAGAACCTAACAGAAGCAACCAACAATAGAAGGGGTTTTGGTAAGAAAAAGTGAGCCAAAAATGAATAAAGTTAAATGTAATACCCACTAATTTTTACTGAGCCACAGGCACTGGCTCTTACTCTAAAGTGATATTGCTTGGAACGTCTTCATCAAGTGACTGTTGTGAGGGTCTTGAAACTGTGTGGAGAAGAGGCTCAGGTGGGTGGGACTGCAGGCTCGCTGAGGGGCTGTGGGCAGTCAGGCTCTGCTGAGGGCCGGGAATGCGGGGGGAGGCATGTGGCTACAGGACGGTGGATGGGGGCCACACAGAATCAGACACACTTGAGTTTGCCTTGGTTCTACTAATTAATGGCTGTGTGACTCAAGGAAATATTATGACCCCTCTGGGCCTCAGTGTCCTCACCTGTGACTGGAAATACAAATGCCTACTTGTAGCTGAACGTAAGAACTTGAATGGGAAACACAGGGTGTGGTGGTCACAGTGGAGGACAGTGTTCATTCAGTGAGTGGTAGCGATGGCATCATTCCTTCAGCAACAAACGTGGGTGTGTTCACTTCTGTTGAGTGTATACATGGTTCCAGGTGCTCAGAATTTATCAATTAAAACATAAATAAAGATCCTTGGTAGGATTCCCTATCCAGCTTACATTCTATAAGCAGAAACATCCAATAAAGAATAAACATACGTAAACAAATTGCATAGCATGTTAGCAGTTGGTGAGAGCTATGGAAAATCCTTCCCAGCGGGAGGATGAAAGAAAGAGCTCGAGGAGGTGCTGGGGATACTAAATGCATGGTCAGGAGATGCTCCCTGAGAGGGTGACGTGAGGATTGAGAGGCAGCCACCTGGACATCTGGAGGAGGGCAACTCAGACAGAGGAGAAGGGAGTGGTTGAATATAGTAAATCCTGCCCGTAGATCAAGAGAGGTTAAGTCTGAAACCGATCATTGGGTTTAGCCGGGTCAAGGCATTGGCAGCGGTGAGAAGAGCAGGTTCGGTGTGGTGGTGTGGATGGAGTCTGGCCTGGGAGCTGAAAGGATGTGAGGAGAGAAACTGGTGATGGGAGGCGCACATCACAGCTCAAAGAGATTTGCTAAAAAAGGGGAGATGAGAAAGGGGAAGGTAGCTGGCAGGAGAGTGTGGTCCAAAGGAATGATCTGTTCTGTTTTGTTTTGATTGTGTTTTAAAATGGGACAGATAACAGCGTGTGTGCTTGCTGATGGGAAAAGTCCAGTAGAAAAACAATGACGTAGGGAAAATAAGCAGAGATTTATCGGAGGAATACTTTTGAGTAGGCAAGAGGAAATGGGGTTTCGTGCACAAGGAGAGGGATCTGCTTTTGATCAGGAAAAGGAGAGTTCATCATGGTTATCAGGATGAAAGGCAGGATTTGTGGGTACAGATGCTTCGAGATAAGTGGGTATGACAGTGGGAGCAGGTGGGAGCTTTCCTCGGATTGCTTCAACTTTCTCAGGGAACAGGAGGGTGCGACTGGCAGCTGAGAGTGAGGAGGAGGTCAGAATTGGTGTAGGTAGAAGAAAGAGGAGAAGGCATAAAATAGTAATCTAGGAAATGGGGAGGGCGAATGGACAGGGGAGAGAGTCTGGCCAACGACTGGCACGGAGCGCCCTGCTGGGGTTTGTGTCTATGCTGCAGGGTTTTGTGAGCTTTTCACCAGCTGTGGTCAGCTGCATAATTGCAGGCAGGGAGTTGGAAGAGAGTGTGGCTTAATCAGAGTTGTGGTTTAACCAAGCAAGACAACAAGGCAAGAGAGGTCCAAAAATGTTGAGATTGCAGGAAAAGAAGTGTTTCGTGGAATTTAACTAGGGTAAGGTGGGGAGATAGGACATCAGGATGATGAGACACTGACCCTGAAGTGGTGATAAGGGTCAAAAGATTAGAGCTCTCAGTAAGGCCAAAGGAGTGTCATGTCCCTGACCAGAGAGGATGAGCTGGAAGGATAGGAGGGGGCGTCAGCAAGTGGGGCACAGGAACTGAGGTTGTGAGGGGGCTGTAGCTGTTGATAACGACAGAGACAAGACCACGCAACAGAATGCTGAGGCAGCTGGAGGACAAGACACTGAGTCCAAGGAACAGAAAGCCAGGGTGTTATAAAGAGGATGCAGGAGGATAGAGAAACTGCCAAGACATTTTACGAGTCAGTATTGGGTGGTCACATGAGTTGTTATTATTTCTGGTTTATTGCTTTAGTAGAAGTGAAACTCTCTTCCCTCACAGTGAGTCTCAGAGGGTCACAGAGAGGAAGATGGGGTGGTCCCAGAGATCAACACCTGTTATGGACTGAATTGTGTCTTCCCAAAATTCATATGTTTAAGCCCTAACTCCCATTATGACTATATTTAGAGATGAGGCTTTTTAGGATGTTATTAAGGTCAAGTGAGGTCATGAGGGTGGGGCCCTGATCCAATAGGACTGGTGTCCCTATAAGAAGAGGAAAAGACACCAGAGCTCTCTCCACACGTGCCCAGAGGAAAGGCCATGTGAGGACACAGTGAGAGGCGCCCGTCTGCAAGCCAGGAAGAGAGGCCTCACCAGAAACCAACACCACAGGCACCTTGATTTTGGACTTCCAGCCTCCAGAACTGGGAGAGACAAATGTCTGATGTTTAAACCTCCTGGGCTGTGGTGTTTTGTTACAGCAGCCTGAGCAAAGTCAGCACCTCTCCTCTCTCACTGACTTCAGGGTAACTGACTCCGATTGTCCATTCAGTTTGGATGATTGATTACTCCGAGCCTATAATTCAGACCACGTTGTTCAGAGGACCTCACATCTGGAAAAAGGGAAATCTTCAAATTCTCACTTAAACAATCAAACCACCATCCATCCTCTGGCTCTCTAGGTACTCCCAGACCACCCTGATGGTGTGAGGCATCTGCCGACTCCTCTGGCTGTGGAAACAGGAAGAGTCATGCCCCAGTGCTGCTCAGCGGTGGTACAGTGTGGGCACCACAAGCTCCAGCTTCAGAGTGAACCAGAGCTGGACTTGTATCCCCCTCCTCTCCTTCCTGTCCTGTGGGAGCTTCTGAGAACATGACTCTTCTCTCTCAATTTTAAGATCTGGGAAGTGGAAGTGCCTGCCTCATTAACCTCTTAGGATGAAATGAGATGGTGAGGGGATAACTTCTTGTCACACACAGGGCCCAGACCATTGCAAACCCTTTGTTTAGTTGGGATACAGTCTCGGCTGATGTGACAAAGGCACCAAAATTGCAGATTCCCAAGCAAAGTAGATGGTTAGTTCTCTCCCACATCATTGTCCCCAGAAAGACAGCTGGTCCCGAGCGAGTGGGCAGCTCTGCTTTACCAAGTCATCAGGGTACCAGGTTCTTGTTGCTCTGACATCCTTCAGTGTGTGATCCTCAAAGATGCTCATCAGCAACACATCCAAATTCCAGTCCATGGGAAGAGGAGACAAATTGAGCACAGAAGCAGAGGGCAAGCACGTTCCTTTTACACGTGTAGACATGACACCCACTTCTGCTTAAATCTCATCTGGAAGAAAACAACCAATGATCCCACCAGCTGCAAGGAGGCTGTGACTTGCAGGGTCTGGGTGGTGGTCATATATCTGCTAAATTCAGGCAGGGGGCAGAGGGTGAGGGTCCTGTGACCACAAGGAGGGAAGAATATCCTGGGACAATTATTCATCTTGTTACGGATATTTAGAAATGTTGCACACCTGTGTTGCTTATTCCTCCTGTTATGAGGTGACTCATGGGAGATGTTCAAGAACGCAAGTATATTTTTCACAAAACACAGCTCTTTCCTTGGAAAATGAGTCACACACATTCTCCCAGGGAAATGATGCTGTGGCTGGTGCTCTGTTCCTGTTGTGATCTTATAAAAGTCTGCTTGACGAAATGCAGCTGAGAGACTTCTCCTTTGCGACAAGCAGTAGCGGAAAATATACCAAAGGAAAGGACCAGACTGATGCCCAGGACCTTACGTTGTAGTTGCATTATGGATTCTGGGAGCTTTCATGGACTTCTGAAAAACAATCAATATTGCTGGATTTTTTTTCAATGAAAATAATTAACGTTAATTGCGAAACAACTTCCAAACTTTGGCAGCGTGATTCAGCCCTGAATTTCCAGGACCCACCATTAGGACTGGGTGGACTTTTCTCTTTGAAAACTTGCATCAGTCATGTATTTCTTGCATCAGACAGAATGAACTGCACCTGATGGATGTGAGTCTCCAACCTTGGCACATTTTCACATGTTGACTAATTACCGAGGGCATTAACAGTTTTAATGAGCCATTGGCCTAGGTGACCTCCAAAATTCTGTAGTTCATGGATCCCTGTGCCCCTTTCAGGTACAGTCTGCAAACTCTTACAAGCCCGCTAGGAATAAAGAATCCCTAACAGCTTATGAATAAAAGTCCTGGACACTTTCCATAAGAGTGTGACTACTGAATAATCTGTCACCCTTGGAAGTGGCAACAAAGAAAAGTTCCAGGCTGTCCTTTTTGCTTTAGCAAGATGGTCAGCAGAACAATTGCTTTGGGTTAACACTGGGTTTGAAGTCTTACAAACCAAACTTTATCTGTTGGATTGTGATTTTGATTGTCCATCATCTGTGCTCGAGTTTACGTAGCTTCACATTGTTAAAGCTGGTGGCTGTGTTTCTCCTCTTTCGTTCTGTAGGCCTGGGGAGAGCCAGCTGGGAGCGCAGCTGTGTGAGCCCAGATCCCGCAGTGGATGCTGCTCTCTGCACTCAGCTGCCTGGTCTTGGCGGCTGCCACGTTGCTAAAACTTCTGGCAGGAGGAGGTTGAAACCCCGTCTGCTGGCGCTAGTCCTAGAGCTACAGGAAGTCTCCAAATATTCTTTTTTTTTCTTAACAGACAAAAAATTTTTGACTCCAGAATGATTTCCAGGAATTACAGTATGAGAGCTTGGTATGTGAGGTTTTAATTTTCTTCTTAAAAAAGTAAAAATGGAATCAAAGCAGAAGAAACCAGATCGGACACACCACAGGCCGGCACATTCCACTTGGTAATGAACAATGAACGTTTTCCCCTTTGCCTCCCTCCGAGAGGGATGATGAGTTGAATAGCTTTCCCTTAGCAAAGAGCTCGAGGAGGGATGTAACGCTGGATCAGAGGGGCTGGGAGGCCCTGGGAAAGGCCGTTTCTGTTCTTTCTTCTCAGGGCTCCTCTCCCAGAAGGTTCTGAGCATTCCTCTGTCTGTGATGTCCTGCCTCCTCTCTCTCGTGGTCACAGTCCCCACTCAAGACGAGCAGGAAAGGCTCAGCAAGCCCTTCAGGCTTCGGGGATGGTTCGTGATGCCTGGACCAGGAAGGAGATGGGGCCAGGGCTGTCTCGAGGGTGCCAGGCTCAGAGAGGCATAGGGCTACCCCTATCCACAGCCCTCCTACGAGGAATCTAACAAACCCACACTGTCACCTCTCATATTTCTGTCTCTGCCAGGCCTTGCGCTCATTGATGGTGGGCTGAAGGAGCACGGCCGTAGCTTATTCTGTCTGTTTGGTCTTCGAAGATCACGTGGTCTCTGATTGTGAGTTCAGACAGGCCCCGTGCCCTCTGAGGACGTCCTTATCGGGCCAGTGGGGTGAATACCCTGGCCTCCCTGTTCTGACATGAATCTGTGAACACATGGGATCAATGGTGAGGGGACCATTTGTAAGGCATGAAAGGCCCCACATGTGTGAGTGACTTCTGTTATTTTCTTTCAAGTCACCTCTGCTCCCTCAGAGAGGAGGGAGACGCGTGCAGCCCTGGTGGCTTGTGGAAATCCTTGGCTGTAGGTATGGGACCTCTGGGTCTCCTCCGTGGGATAGTGGGAGCATATGTGGTTACCAGCGTGAGCCACAGGAGGAAAGCATAGCAACTGAACAAGCGAATAGCTGACAGGATCCCTGTGTGGCCAGAGCCTGCCAAAGGCCACCAGAGCCTGCCAAAGCCCGAGACGTTTGCACCAGGGCCTCTTTAGCAAGGGCACAGAAGCGAAATATACTTAAAAAAATTGACTGAATGTTCTAGATTCTTCTTTCTCTTTCCGTCTTTGGTAGTAACTAACCCTCAAAAGAAAAATGTTTCAAGTTTACAAAATCTCCAGTCTACTGAGTCGGTCGACTTCTGTTCTAGTCACCTGTTTCTGTGTAGCAACTGACCTCAAGACCCAGTGGCTTAAACAAAGTTTTGTTACAGCACACGGTTCCTGAGGGTCAGGAGGCAGGAGCTGCTGGCTGGGAGGGTCTGGCTCTGGGGCCCTCTCTGTCTCTGTCTCTTTCCCTCTTTGTCTCTCTCTGTCTTTGTCTCTATCTCTCTCTCTGTCTTTCACTGTCTCTGTCTCTGTCTGTCTCTCTGTTTCTCTCTGTCTCTGTCTCTCTCTCACTGTCTCTGTCTCTTTCTCTCTAGATACTCCACGACGGCAGGGTTTATCTCTGTGCCTGCTCGCAGAAGTATTCCGGATGCAGTATTGTGCTTGGCTTGTAGTGCACACTCAGTAAATACCTGTTAAAGGAACAAACAGAAGGATGCTTCATGCTATCTGGGAAAGGTGAGAACTCTCCATGCAAAATCCCCGTGCCAGTCCACACGTGTCTGCCTCAGTCTCACATGTTGACTTGATCTCCTGTGGGCCTTAAATTAGGCCTTTTACCAATATTAACCTTTCAAACGGAAGGAAAAGCCATGGAAGGTTACCCTGGGTGTGTCTCAGCTCTGACAACGCTGACTCATTGATGCCAGTGCCATGGCCACTGATTGCCTTCCCCATCCTTCTCTTCAGACGGGTGCTTCAGTTCCTCTGTCTGCGTTCTAAATGAGGCTGCTCCCTGCCCCTCTGCTTTCATGTTCCCCAGGGCCAGCTGGTCCTGCAGGCTCTCATCCTGGCTTTCTTGGGCCTTATGGCCTGAGCTGTGTGGCAGATATGATTATGGAAGCGGGGGCTGGTTTTGAGAAAAATGGTAGAAAGTCTAAGATGTTGCGATTGATGGTCTGGAGGCCATAGAGAGAGAAAAAGGCGAGGAATGTAACATAATCTCGAACTTGAGAAGTTGGAGGGTCGGGAGGACGGGTCCCGCAGAGCGTGCCTCGGACACAGAGGGTCTTTTCGTACAGGAAGATTAAAAAGCTGTTGACTACCGAGAAGCCACCTCGGCAGCAGCGACAGATGCAGAGCAGAGCCAAGTGACATATGTAGTTGGTGTAGAAGAGAACTTGTGGGCATTTCATGTAAGATTATCACGTTTCCGTTGGTGGTAGAGGCACACAAGCCTGCAGCTTATGTTGAAGACTTCATTTTAGAATTCCTTGGCCATCTTTTCTCCAAATCTGAAATCCTTTTCCTTTCTGGATCACACTCAAAGAGAAACTCCCACTGAAATGTATCTTACGCTGTTCTGCCTCTCCGCCACGAAACATAAAGATCTCTTGTAGCCACGTGTACAGATGGTGGTTAATTCAGGAAATGAGGAAAGACAGCTTGCTCCTGCTACAGTGAATAATGTCTTTGTTATTTCATTTCTGAAGGAGGGAAATTATTCCATTGTGTTTTGATGAAATAGATGATCCTTCCACTTTTATGAGAATGAAATAAACAATTATGAGGCTAGTTGCTTTAAAAATCTCCTGTTTATGTATCAGTTTCTGCCGAAGACATTGAAGAAGTGAATTGCTGGTGGTGGCTTGTCTCTCTCTGCCCCCTTCAAACACACTGCATTCTTACATGGTCTGCATTTTGCCTGGGGTGAAGCATCCCAAGGCTTTGCTTTTAGGCCCAATTCGGAATGCAGGCTTTAATTCTTCAGAGAAATTATTTCCTATTTGTGTGGAAGGCTTTGGGGACTTGTAAACCTCTCTGCAGATCACCACCATGGCTGTGGGCATGTGTAAAATTGTGGTTGATCCTGCCTTGGATTTTTGATACTAGAACAAAATAGAATATTTGTGCATATGGAGAGTCTGCTATTCAGATTTTTGTCTGCAAACCACTTGGTTTTATTCAGTGATTCCAAAGTACTTCAGAGACGACAATTGTCAGGAAGGATGAGCTTGTGATCCTCGCTCCTTCTGATGTAGCTTAAGAGTTCTTTCTTTCTTTATGTTCTGTGATTTTGAGCATCATTTTAAAATGGGATAAGCATAACATATATGTATAAATTGCTGATTATTTACATATGTGTCTTAGCGAGAGTATCCAAGATGGAGCTTATGCAGCACAACATGCCTCAGTTCATGACTCCACAGTCTCAGCCATGCATTGCACTGTGCATTTATTCATTTACTAACAAATCGTGTATCACTTCAGCTTTTAAGTTAATTAACATATATTTATTCTAGGAAATGGGGATATAGCAATGACCCCAACAGGAAGAATCCTGTTACTATGGGGTTTACTTTCCAGCGGGGAGATAGATAATAAAAACAATGTATGTAATGTGATATCAGATGCTATGATAGAGAAAGAGAAAATCTGGAAGTGGGGCAGAGAGAACAGAGAAGGGCATGTTGCTTCAGGAGACAGCCCGGTCCATGGGGACCAGAACTGCAGGTGGAAGGGAGCC
Organism: Ceratotherium simum simum; assembly: GCF_057802395.1. Classification (NCBI taxonomy): domain Eukaryota; kingdom Metazoa; phylum Chordata; class Mammalia; order Perissodactyla; family Rhinocerotidae; genus Ceratotherium; species Ceratotherium simum. The sequence continues at coordinate 1,291,607 of NC_141937.1, forward strand.
TGGCCACCTGCACAGGTGCAACCTCCCGGCTGCAGAAACGGAAGGTGCCTGAATGAGATGTAGAAACTTAAACTGTGTCTTATTACTAACTTTGTTCTTTGCATAAGCTCTCTTGACGTGCAATCGTAAGATTTAATTTCCATTTCCTGTTAAATACAAAGAAAGTAAGTTCTAAACTGACATTTTAATAAAAACCAACTCCAGAAGATAACTCCCTGTTCCTTCCTGAATATATTGCAATGACTCTCCTCAAAGGTGAATTCTCCACTTTTCAATCTAACACAAAATGAAGAATGGAAGTGGGAATAAATTCATTTTTGCCAATAAATGAAAAATTCATAATCTCGTTTAGAAAAATTTGCATTATAAAACTTCAGTGTGCAGCCAAGTACCATGATCCTCAACCCAACTGTGCAATTGGCTGGTAGAGATGAAAGGACACTGAGAGCACTGAGTGTGACTCCTTGTGAGAGAGTGGAGCAGAACCCTAACCTGGTAGGAAGGGTTTCCTGGATCTTTGTGGCCTCGTCTGCCTGGTGGAGAGCAAACGCTAGAGGAAATACTTACAGAGATGCGTGAAGAAACTACACCTTACTTATCTCAAGGAGGCAGTTACTTTCACATGGTTGGGATTTAGAGTCCTTTCCGGGCAGAGCATGCTGTAAAAGACAACATATAAAGAGTTTTAGAAGATGTCCATTTCTTTCAAGATGTTTTGATTCTTTGTAACATAGGAAGTGTCTTGGATTTTGTCTTAATTTCCTCTTTCATCTTTAGAATTAAAATATGGTAAAGTGAAAAAATGAAAGCTGACAGGCCCAACTGTATTACTCTGACGGTTAGTCTCTGCCTCACTGTCCTGTTCTTTCCACAGCTGCTCCAGGTATCCTTGTGAGCCTCTCAGCCCTCTCTCTCGTTAAAGTTTATTTAATTATAAAAGAGGTGTTTGTCAATTGAAATGTGTTTGTTCTGATCAGCTAATTCAATTCTACTTTTGTAAATTGCAAATTAAATAAAATGTAAAATATTCAAACTATTACAAAAAGTTGTGAAATTAATTTATATTACATAACATAAATATAGTGAAAAGTAAATTCAGTGTGTGCTCCTCATGAAAGATCTGAATTTAAAAAATCCTTATGAAAATGTAAACAATTTTATTCCCCACACATTTCTGAGCCCCATTAATTAAAAAAAAAACAGAAAACAATTTATGCTTAATAGCTCCTATTGTCTCTGCACAGTACATAGCAGGAATAATTGCAAAAATATTTTCCTACATTAAAATGTAATTAATCTACAGAGAAGCTGCTTCACCTCACAAACATTTACTTTAAGATTAGTATTCTAAGAATGTTATATTTTATTAAAAATGTATATTTATGTTTAAAAACAGTTTTGTGGTTAGCTCCACAAAACTATTTTTTTTTTTTTGGTAAGGAAGATCAGCCCTGAGCTAACATCCATGCCAATCTTCCTCCTTTTTTTGCTGAGGAAGGCTGGCCCTGGGCTAACATCTGTGCCTATCTTACTCCACTTTATATGTGACGCTGCCACAGCATGGCCTGACAAGCAGTACGTCAGTGTGCGCCCGGGATCCGAACCTGGGCTGCCAGCAGTGGAGCACGCGCACTTAACCGCTACGCCACGGGGCCGGCCCCTCTACAAAACTATTTTTTGTAGTTTTGTAGTTTTGTTGGTAGTGATGTTCGAAAGCCTTAGAGTAGAAATAAATACATCCTGGTATGTTGGATTGGGAAAAGGGGGATATTGTACATGCAATTATAATTAATTAGCTAGTGAATTAAATCGGGTCCATCTTGACTGCTTTATCTGCCTTCAGCTTGGGTTTATGGACATGGGTTACAACTGGCTGTTGAAACATCATCATCTCCATCAAGATCAACACCCAACCCTGTCATTTAGGTGTCAATATCCCACAAGTCAACACTTGGCAGGTATTGAGCCCTTTGTCGACGGAGACGATGCTCCTTGAAAACTCTGAGAAGCATGTGTGTTTTGGTGGGGTGGGGGTATAGAGGGGATCAAGGAAAATGGGAGAACTGCTGGCTTTTCAGGCCAATGTCAGATGAAGGAATTGATGTGTGGGATTTTCCACATGTGATGGTCTATTTGGGAGGGGTTTTGGCGAGAAGCCCCAAGTGTGGTATGGATGAGATCAACACCGATCCTAGGGAAGCCCCTGCCTGTTCTTTAAGGATTGACTTGCTTCCCTACCTAAGCCCCACCTGTCTAGGTTAGAGCCCTTCTCTTTGCATCCATGGCCTCCCCAACAGATCTAGTCACAGTATGCCACATGCTCTATTTTAATTCATTTCAGAAACTGACTTCTACTCCTTTTGCTCAATGCTTCTGCAAGCGCTTGATATGTAGTTGCTATAACAAATGCTTAAAAAGGGGAATAAATGAATGCATGCATAACTATTGCCAGACAAATAGCCACACTGGGGATGTGCACATCTGGCATACTTATTTTCTGGTAATTCAGGGCTGCAGAAATAGAATCAGACTTTTGTCAAAATTTTTTGAGTGATGTTCATTAACTGTTTCTGAGCAATGACTCCTTATGCTATGCTGTTCCATCATGGATTTGTGCTCAGGTTCACACACAAGTCAGCGCCTGGCTGTGGCCCACCCACCCTATGACACTGCAATGCCTCACTGGCTCAGACCGTGCAGGAGATCAATCAAAGGAGGCCGGGCTCCCCTAGGAGAGGACAATGGCATCCATCCCTTACCACTCTCGAGTTGGGACAAACTTCTGAGAGTAAACACCTGTCCTGGTGAGGGGATGGGAAGACCTCCTGGTTTTGCACCAGCCCCGATTTATGAGCCTTCACTTCCACTGCTCTTCCTCGTTGGGGTGTCGTCATGAATTACACAGAGAGCCATCACAGCCTATCCCAAGAGCAGATGCTAGTCATCATTTTAACTCCACATAAAGAAAAGAAAGTTCAGCTGAAAAGCACGCAAGGTTACTTTTTTTTTTTAAAGTAATTCAAAGTTGTGTCAACACTAGCTGCATTTCAAAAGTGGAAAATACCAGAACAATTATAGGGTTGCATGGAAAGCAGGGCCTTCTCTCCAGAGCCCCCTTCTTATCCTGATCTGAGGGGCATCTCTCCTCTTGTAGAAGAGAAGCCACAGAAGATTGAGTCGATGCCTGTGTGACACAGGAGTCAGCTGGCGTGGCCTCCTGGCCTGAGCCCTTTGCCAGACCGAAAGAGGAGTGGAGCATTGATTGATGGAGGTAAAACGAACCCCTGACCTGAAATGGGCATTCTAAGCCATCCAGACACATGGTGACCACAGTGGCTCACCCTCCCATCTGAGAACCATCCCACTCTGCAATCTTATCATTAGGAAATAAGATCCCACACTCCCTCCCTTGGTAGGCCTAAGGAGGGATTCAGAGTCCCATTCAATGCAATTCCAGTTACATTTTTTTTTGGCCAGCTAGTCTGGAATCTAATGCTACTTTTAACACTAAATAATGTAATCATAGCACCTCAGAGCTGGAGAATCAATGGAAGGAATCGATGTTCAGAGCCTTTGTGAGTTTCCATGTGACCTGATTCACTCTTAGAGAAAGTGACTACGATGTAAATCAAATCAAATTACACACAAATTCTCCTAACTTAGGGCCTGCATGGACCAAGCACATAGGTTTTCAAAACATTATTCCAGCCTTTTGTTGACAGGTTCTTCATCTTTCCTTGAAACTACCAGCAGCTAAAGGCAAAATTTTTTATCGTCTAATTGGCTAATACCCAACATGAACACTTAAAAAATGAATCAGAGATAAAGAATCATCCTTACATTTGCAGAGTGTGTGTTGAGATTTTTGAGCATTTTGGTTTGAATTTATTCTTCTGAGACTGACAACAACTCTGTAAAGTAGGTGAAGAAGTTATTATGTACAATTATATGGAATATCAATCATCTCTGGTCCTGCCCGGACATTTGAGGGACTGTCCAAACAGCTGTGTGAGCCACACCCAGAAAGTGACAAGGAATTCTTGACTTTGTGAATATTATGCTAATTATGATCCATAATCTTTTAAAAAGAAAGGTTGTAGGTGTTAAGTCAGGGTCATTAAATCTGCTCCTCAAATGACAGCAAGGACACACACACACATGCACATGCACATGCAAAAAATGCACACATGCACACCACACACATGCACAATACACACATGTACACATATACATGTGCACACAGGTACACACACATACATGCACATATTCACACATACACATGCACAATAAACACAGGTGCACACACAGACATGCCCACACACATACACATGCACAATGCATACACATGCACAATGCACACAGGTGCACACACAGACATGCACACATACACATGTACAATGCATACACATGCACACATACACATGTACAATGCACACAGATGCACACGCAGACATGCACACATACACATGCACAATGCACACAGGTGTGCACATAGACATGCACACATGCACACACACACGTACAATGCACACACATGCACAACGCATAGAGGTGCACACATACATTCACACATACACATGTAAAACACATGCACATGCACACATACACATGCACAATGCACACAGGTGCACACACAGACACGCACAGTGCACACATACACATGTACAATGCACACACACGCACAATGCACACGGGTTCACACACATACACGCACACATGCACACACACATCCCCCCAAGGAAACATGCAAAAGCTGATTTAGTATTTGGATGTATTCGACAGTGTTTTGCAGTACAGAAATGAAAGGAGGGGTGTTATTTACTTACTGGGTAGTTTCTTTGTATCAGACAATTAAATGGCCTTGCGTCACTTACCATTTAAATGACTTTTGGTCATCAGTATGAGGTGGGCATTATTATTTCTGTTTTACAGACAAGGAAACTGAGATTCCCTGGTTGAATACGTTGTCAGATGTAACATAGCTGGTAAGTGGGAGAGTGAGAATGTCTCAGAAAGCTCCTCATTTTCCCTACTCTTCCCTGCTCCCCAAAGACCTGCCACTCCCCACAATCCCAGGAGAGTTCCCATCCTCAAACTACACAGGCCAAGTCCCGTTTAGCTCTGAAGTGGAGTGCCATGGACATGGCTCAGCGTTGGGGTTCCGGATGCTGCTCTGACTGGCCTCCCTGTCTTCTGCAGTTTGTGGAGGTGATGTTCACGTTAGTCTCCTGCTTGCATAAGAAAGAGACCGGTTGTGCGCGTGAAGTGATGAGCAGCATTATGCCTGGGTTTCATGTTTCCAGCTGAAGACTTCACTATACTGAGAGTTACAGACGCCAGAAAAGATCTGTGTTCGGGTGGCTGCTAGGCTTCATGCCATTGGGCTGCCCTCTTGTCTGTCATTTTATGTCATGATCCCTGGACAGTGGGCAGTGATTCGTGCTCCTGGAAGCAGGGTTTCTGTGTTGGAGGCCACCAGCTATATGCCAGGGCTAGGCCCCCTTCGCCTTTCAGCAGCAGATTCCGTCCTTTCCCCAGGCCCGTTAGCCAGCACGCGGCTGCTCACCACGGGCAAGGCCTGTGGTCCTGTGAGCCTCTGAGCCTCAGTTTCCTCCTCTGTAAAAAGAGGACAAAAAGACCTGTCATTTCTGAGAAACAGGTCTTGGTAAGAGGCAAATCCGGTGTCTGCTAAGGTTCCCTGAGGACTGAAGACCCCAAGCATTGTTACTATTGAGTAACGAAAGCCAAAATGATTCAGTTCGGGCCCAGATATGCACTAGCAAGGAAAATCAGAATAGAATGTAGAATTCCTGATAGATAGGCCAGGGGTTGGCAAGATTTTTCTGTACGCTGCCAGACAGTGACTACTTTAAGCTTTGTCATCACTGCTCCTCTCTGCATTGCAATGTGAGAGCAACCACAGACGGTGTGTAAGCAACGAGCACAGCTGTGTTTCAATAAAGCTTTATTTATAAATCATGTGGCTGTTGGATTTGGCCTGGTGGGCCGTCATTTGCTGACGCTGTTCTCTGCCAATGTGAGTGAGGAAACAGCTGGAATTTTGGGAAGAGTACATGCTGTTGGAGTTTGGGGCACTGTCACCTCGATTCCCTCCTCCTCTGGCTGGGGACATGCAGGGCACAAAGGTGCTCAGAGCTGAAGTTCTGTTGCATGGAAAGTGAAACATGCAGGTAGGTTTTGATGAAGTCTGGACAGATCACAGGAAAAGCATGAGTGGTTACCTCAGTTCCAGCAAGCTCCGCAGGAAGGCCACTCTTCAGGGAACCGGGCTTCTGGATGGCAAGGTTGCAGGAGTAGCTGGAGCCCATGAGTCTGGGAATGAAGAGCATTTTGGGCAGGAGCCCAGCCTGGAGCAGGACCACGTGTGGTTGCCACGGCTACCAGTGGTGCTAAGTATCTGGGCCAAGGACTGAGAGTCCAGGCCAGGGCTCTGAAGGCCATGCTCCTAGAGCCACTGGGCTATTGGGTCTCTTTCCACAAGCAGCGGTCAACAAAGGGGCCAGTCAGGGTCACTCCATAAAGCCTTTAAAAAAAAATAAGAGTCGACTGAAAAGCCTTCCAAATAAGCTGATTTGCACACACCCTTCACTCCTGCAGGCCTTTCCTGCAGATGCTTCAGGAGCGGAGTTTCCATCTGTTCTGCTGGTCCTCGCCTGGTAGAGCTAAGCAAGCTCAACTGAGTGGACGGCAGTCAGAGGCTGAGAATGGAGGGACAGTCACTGAGACACCAGAGTGAGAGCCAACCCTGATGGCCCAGTGGTTAAAGTTCTGCACACTCCACTTGGGCGGCCTGAGTTCAGTCCCCAGGCAAGGACCTCATCACTAGGTCTCTCAGTAGCCATTCTGTAGTGGAGGCTCACATAGAAGAATTAGAAGGACCTACAACTAGAATATACAACTAAATACTGGGGCTTTGGGGAGATAAAGTAAAAAGTAGGGCAAGCCCCAGTGGCCCTGTGGTTAAGTTCAGTGTGCCAGGCTTCGGTGGCCAGGATTCTACTCGTGGGTGCAGACCTACACCACTTGTCTCTCAGTAGCCATGCTGTGGTGGCAGCCCATATACAAAAAGAGGAAGATTGGTAGCATGTTAGCTCAGGGCAAATCTATCCCCAGAGCAAGACCACATCTACTCACAGAAGCTCCTCGGAAAACATGCACTAAACCTTGGCGTGGCGCAGGGGAGCTGTGCCGTCCCCACCCCCCCACTTATCCATGTCGCCCCAGTGAACACGCCCCTCCCTCAGGCGTGTTATTCAAGACTGAGCGTGGGATTTTATCTCCAATTCAGTCCTCGTGCACATCCCTCAGGACATCAGGTGGTTGCACTGTCACTGGGGTCAGTGACTCTGCCCTTAACAACATGAGTCTTTCTTTAGAAAGCTCATCACAGCCTCAGGGTGGGAGTGAAGGCTCCAGCGAGAACATTCTTATAAGAACAAGTCATATGGACTCTGTGCTGTTATATTCTTTCCCATTTTCCAGCAAGATTTTTCAGAAATAGCTAAAATTTCCCTCTAGAAACTGGATGCTCTTTTTTATTTTAAAATATTTTAGCATTAGAAATTGCTTTCTTACTAAAGAGGACCTCTAGGATTTTGTCACATTTGGTCTCTTTTGGGGATGTGTATTATATTTTCTGTCACTTGGCTTGGATCATATATACTGGAAATTTCCTTCTCATAATCCAGATATGGCACTAAATGTACCTCTCTCTCTGGACATAGGTCAGAAAACTTGTTGCCTCTGAACCGTACCCACATACATGGATTAAACTGAAAGTAACGTCCTGGCCTATTAGCTATTAATTGAAAATCCAATTGCAAATAATAGGACACCCACCTCAAACTGGCTTGGACAAGGACTGTCTTCCGTGGAAAACCACCCGCTGACACGTAGTGCCAAGCCTAGCTCAGCCACCTCAAGACTCCAGCCTTGTCTTCTCTTTTGGCTCCACCGTGTTTGATGGCTTTGTTTTCTCCCTGGACTTGTCAGTCACCTGCCTTGTGGTTGCTGTGTGGCTGCGACATCTGATGCTCCAGAAAGACACTCAGGCAGGAGACAGGAGGAAGAGAAGAAGCAGGAAATGGCAGATCTGCCTTCATTGCACCAGTAAGAACAGCATAATGGTCCAGTAAAAACCATATAATGATCACAACTATGTGTGTGATAGGCTGGTATTGTGGGTTGAATTGTGTCCCCTGAAAAGACCTGGTGGAAGTCATAACCCCTGTAACTTTGAGTGTGACCTTATTTGGAAATAGGATCTTGGTAGATGTAATCGAGTTAAGGTGAGGCTATGCATGATTAGGGTGGGCCCTAATCTGATATGACTGGTGTCCCTCTATGAAGAGGACAGAGATGTAGACACAGAAACAGACACACAGAGGAGAAGCCACATGAGTATGGAGATAGGATCAGAGGGATGCAGCTGCTAGCCAAGGAACACCATGGATTGGGGCCACCACCAGACGGCGGGAAAGAGGCCTGGAGTGGATCCTTCCCTGGAGCCTTCAGAGACAGTCTGGCCTCCACAACTGGGAGGCAACATGTTTCTGTTGTTTTAAGCCCCAGGAAATGAATGCAACTGGGGAAGCAAATTTTCTGTTTTTACGGCCTCATTGGCAGAGGTGGGCAAGAGACAGGGGCAGGACACGGAAGTTGAGCCAGCTAAGCTATGGCCTCTGTCACGCCGTTGATCACAGCCCTGAGTCAGGGGAGGGGTCCTTTCTCCATCCTCTCTCCAATGGCGTTTTATGGTCGCCATTCTGGTGAAGAGGGAATGTAGAGATTTCAAATCCTTGGCAAGGGACCATTGCTGGTGGTATTGGATAGGTTTACAGCTGGCCTTGGCAGGGGCCGACCAAGAAATGGAGTTGGAGGTTGCTGGTGTCCTGTCTGCATACATCTAGCCACTGAGAAATACCTGCCGAGAGGCAGCGCAGAAGAAATGAGCCATAATGGACGATGAAACTTGCCTCTTGGGACATGGCAGATAGAGGGACAAGGGACCCAATTGTAGGTTCTGAGAGGAAACCATTCCTTCATTCATTTAATTATTCTTTAAATGACTATTTATAATTTATTGAGTCTCATTAAGTATGAAACTGGACTACCATATGAGAAGGTGTTATGATTAAGTCTGCGTGCTGACCTTCTCAAGAGACGGGAATACAGATGTCAAAAAGCAGACAAGTCATGGAATAAAACAATCTCACAGAGTCCCAGGAAGAAAATAAGAGGCTCACAAGAACGTACAATGGGGAAAAGAAAGTCTCTTCAACAAATGGTGTTGGGAAAACTGGATAGCCATATGCAAAAAAATGAAAGTAGATCCTTACCTTACACCATACACAAAAATTAACTCCAAATGGATTAAAGACTTGAATGTAAGACCTGAAACTGTGAAAGTTCTAGAAGAAAACATAGGCAGTACGCTCTTCGACATCGGTCTTAGCAACATCTTTTCAAACACCACATCTGACCGGGCAAGAGAAAGAATAGAAAAAATAAACAAATGGGACTACATCAAACTAAAAAGCTTCTGCACAGCAAAGGAAACCATCAACAAAACGAAAAGACAACCTAACAATTGGGAGAAGATATTTGCAAACCATACATCTGATAAGGGCTTAATCTCCAAAATATATAAAGAACTCATGCATCTCAACAACAAAAACTACCAACCCAATTAAAAATGGGCAAAAGACCTGAACAGACATTTCTCCAAAGAAGATATACAGATGGCCAACAGACACATGAAAAGATGTTCAAAATCACTAATTATCAGGGAAATGCAAATCAAAACTACAATGAGATATCACCTCATGCCCGTCAGAATGGCTATAATTAACAAGACAGGAAACAACATGTGTTGGAGAGGATGTGGAGAGAAGGGAACTCTCATACACTGCTGGTGGGAGTGCAAACTGGTGCAGCCACTATGGAAAACAGTATGGAGATTCCTCAAAAAATCAACGATAGAACTACCATATGATCCAGCTATTCCACTGTTGGGTATTTATCCAAAGAACTTGAAAACACCAATTTGCAAAGGTACACGCACCCCTGTGTTCATTGCAGCCTTATTCACGATAGCCAAGACTTGGAAGCGACCTAGGTGCCCACCAAGGGAAGAATGGATAAAGAAGCTGTGGTATATATACACAATGGAATACTACTCAGCCATAAGAAACGATGAAATCCAGCCATTTGTGACAACATGGATGGACATTGAGGGTATAATGCAAAGTGAAATAAGTCAGAGGGAGAAGGTCAAATACCGTATGATTTCCTTCATTAAGTAGTAGATAGTGACAACAATGGACGGATACATAGGGACAGAGATTGGATTGGTGGTTGCCAGAGGGGAGGGGGGGAGGGAGGAGGGTGAAAGGGATAATTCGGTGCATGTGTGTGGTGATGGGTTGTAATTAGTATTTTGGTGGTGAACATGATGTGGTCCATGCAGAAATAGAAGTACAATGATGTACACCTGAAATTTTTACAATGTTATAAACCAATGTTACTGCAATAAACAAAAAATTAAAAAAAAGAAAATAAGAGGCTCACAACAGGCCATAATGGAAATCTGGAAAAACCACTCACTCAGAGAGATTTAACAGGGGTCAGGGGTGTCCCCCAGGCAAGTCGAGAGGACGTGGCTCCTAGGGACAGGGGAGCTGACATCATAGTTGGATCCACACAGCTGTTGTCCCAGCGAACACGTCCTGGGAGCTTACGTGGCATCTCTGTAAGGAGGTACTTGGTACCCAGAAGCCATCTGAAATACAAAGGCTTGTGTAAGGCGGGAAGCTGCGTCCCAGGACATGCAAGGACTTTGGTGTCCCTGGAGGGAAGGGTGTGTGGAAGCGAGTGGGGAAGAGGTGAGACCAGGAAGGGAGCCAGGCTGTGGAGGATCCTGAGCTCTGAACAAAGGCAGGAGGGGGATATAATCCCATTGGGATTTCAAGAAGGTCACTGTGGAAGCTGGAAAGATGGACAGGAAGACAGATAGACTGTGGTAGCCATAATCCCAGTGAGAAGTGGCCCCAGGCTGGGGAGGAGGTGGCCTACCGGTAACAACACAAGAATAGGCACCCAGGGGACCTGGTGGAAGAGCCGGTGTGGGGAGTGAGCATAGGAAGAAAGCTGAGGTGACCACCTATGTCTGGCTGAGGTCCTGGGGAAAAGAGTGTCCCCGTGAACTAGGGACACCTGAGCAACTGGCTGGTTATAGACATCACCGTACACACAGCGCATGTCCCTCTGCACCCGCAGAAAACCCATCTACAGGGCAGAAATGACAAGGACGACAGGAAGACAAGGAGAGACAGCAGCAAGCTGAAAAGCAGATTGGTAAGTTATAGTTGACCCAGAAGGTCAGAGAAAGCTGAAGCTAAGCTGGCAGCACAGGGGAGCCACAGAGTAGCCTATGCCTAGGGCATTCCCCATCCAGGAGGATAGGCCTGGGCAGCCTGAGTCGAGTTAGATAGCAGATGTCAGCCTTCCCAGTGCCAGCACCAAGAAAGGTGTGCATGCTCCAAAAGGCAAAAACAGCATCCCCGGAGTGGGCACACCAGGCACAGCTGAAGAGGTGACACCACATTGAAAACTGGGGGATTAAGTAAAAGTTTAAATACTTAGTGTTGACACACTCAGCCTTCATCACTCATTTGACTGTCAAAACAACGGAAACCAAGTGTAAATACCCCAGCAAGGGATTGGGAGAGTCTTAATGGGCATCTGGTTGCCCTGCTCCCAAGAATGAAGTCATGAAGATGCTTAAATTCTAGGTAAACGTCAGAGTGAGACAGCCCAGTGTGTACCCTCCAGAACAGACCAGCGTCAACCCGTGTGCCCAGAGCCCCCTGGGAACTGGCCAACGTCCCTCTCTTAAACCGGAGCAGACAGCTGGCTTTTAAGAGAAGCACCGCCTATGAAAGAGAGAGACCAGAACAAATAGAAACAACTTGGAGGAAATAGGCACTAACCAGGGAGAAGACGCATTCTTTTTTAAACCTAGATTTAATAAGAGAAAAGGAAAGAGATTACATCTACAGTACAAGAACCAGTTACTATGGGGAAAAAAGAGCTCTTGGAAATTAATAAGCTGAATATAAGGTTTGGAAGCTAAAGTTAAAGAGACCTCCAGAAACAGCTAAAAGATTGAGAGATAAAAAACAGGACAGAAAAAATGGGAGCATTTGAGAACTAGGGTAAGGAGATCCAACACCTGGATACTAGGTATTCCAGAAAGACGAATAGAGAAAACAGAGGGCAGAAACCATAAAAGAAATAATGTAAGGAAATTTTCAGAACTGAATCGTAATTTGCCAGATCGAAGGGCTCAGCACAAACTTGAAAACATTCCAGCGCCAAAGTTAAGTGTCTGAGAAAAGATGAGTCAGGCAGTTTTAAAGAGTTTGAACAGGTAGGATTCAAATGCATCTTGAATATCAAGGACTTGATAGTAATTTGGCGTTCATACTCCAGAACACAGAATTATGGGACTTACTGTATGCCCCCTGCATGTCTCCGTGAATACGCTTACCTGTGTTCCCAAACCGTCACTTCAGGGGCGTCAGCTGGACTGAGGCTCACTAGTTCTCTGGTCCATTTGTCCTGCAGTAACGAATGGTTTCTCCAGGTTGACACTGTGAATTGTGGCAGCTTATCTCTTTTCTAAGTGAAAAATAATCTTTCATTCATAACAATAAGTTCCTGAAACTTATCAGGAAAAGTCAGGGAAGGAAACCATGATGTAATTAGCTTTGCCTGCCTCTGTCCTGGTCAGAGTTCTACACAATAACCATGGTGTAGAGACGAGGCCACACGAAGCCTGCGGTATGACCAGTTTGAAGGATGGGTGTGTGGTCCATCTAGGTCAGCTCTCCTTAAAAAATTAATGGCTTCATGTCGATCAGATGGTCCCAGGTAAAAAACAAAAAAAACTTGTTTATTCATGTAAAGTTAGATCAGATAAAAGAAAAATAAAACAGAAACAGAAAACCAAGTTTAAGAGTCTGAGTTGAAGAAAGGTCAGAATTTCCCTCTCGACCTCCTTGAAATGCCAGGGATGGGGCCTGCCCAGTGGCGCAAGCAGTTAAGTGCACGCGCTCCTCTGCGGCGGCCCCGGGTTCACTGGTTTGGATCCCGGGCGCGCACTGACGCACTGCTTGTTGAGCCATGCTGTGGTGGCGTACATATAAAGTAGAGGAAGATGGGCATGGAAGTTAGCTCAGGGCCAATCTTCCTCAGCAAAAAGAGGAGGATTGGCATCAGATGTTCACTCAGGGCTGATCTTCCTCACACACACAAAAAAGAAATGCCAGGGATAAGGCAGAAGCTTACTCATCAGGGGCCTGAAACAGAAAGTGCACCAAAAATCCACTCAGGTTTTGGCTCATGGATTTTAGGTAACGGACCCTCACTGAGTTTCCCTTTTTTGCTTTGAAGTGAGTAAAACACAGAAGAGTTAGCCATTTACCTGAGTTTCAGGAGACACCAAACCATCACTACAGGTGTTTGTTTTCCCTGAGAAGCGTCACACAGAGAGCTGGTTATCATAAAATTGGTGTTTTAGTGAAAATATATAAACGTGCACACATCTGAGGGTACAGGTCGTGATCCCCTCCCACACTGTTCGCACTGTGTGGGCTACTGTTCCCCACGTGAATATGTGCATTTTGATCAAGACTACTGCTGGGGGATCTGACTGGTTGGCAAAGCCGTTGCAGGCTGGTGGGGTCAAGCCCTCCGCAACGTCTACCCAAACCTCCAAGAAGACTCACCCCTGGAGACAGAGGCTACAGCCCAGGATATGAAAGACGGAAACGCATGGTCTGAAAATATGGCTCGCAAGAGTAATCTCTTCATTGCTTTAAGACAACTCAATGGAATAGTCAGAAATGAGTCAAAAATGTCTTGATAAAGCAGGTAATGATATCATAAAGACATTCTGAAGCATGTATTGATATGATGTATCAAGTACAACTTCATACTCTGGTAAGTTTGTATTTTACATAGCCTTCTGCTTATATGAATCATTGATTGTCTCTTTGCCTAAAATATCCTTTATTCACCATTTAGATTTTTGAATTTATTTTTTTATTTGCATGCAGTAAAATGAACTTTTTTGGTGTTGAGTCCTGTGAGCTTTGACCTGCATGAGGTCATATACTCCATCACCACAGTCAGGGGCTTCCCTCATTCTCCAAGAATTTCCTCATGCTGACACTTCATCATCAAACTGTCTCCACAACCCAGCCCTTAAGAACTCCTGATTTATTGCTGCATCCCTAGAGTTCTCTCTTTTCCAGAATGTCATAAAAATGGAATCACAAAGTCTAACATTTTGAATCTGGATTCTTTCACCAAGCATAGCACACTTATTCATCCACGTTGCTGCATGTTCAATAATTTGTTATTTTTTCTTGCTGAGTAGTATTCCATCCACCCATTGAAGAATATTTGAGTGGTTTCTAGTTTTCTGTGACTATGAATAAAGCTTCTATAACAATTCATATATAGGGTTTTGTGTAACTGTGAGTTTTCACTCCTCTAGTGTAAGTACAAGTGAGATTGCCACATCATCTGAAAACGTGCATTTAACTTTGTAAGAAAATGATAAAATGATGTTTTCCAGAGTGGCTGTAACAGCAATGTATGAGAGTTCTAGTGAATAGATTTGTTTCTGAACTATACCTTCCCTATAATGTAGTATCCTCACCAGCACTGGGCATTGTGTGTGTGTGCGTCTGTGTGCGTGTGTTCACCATTCTGATGGACATGTACTAGTGTCTCCTTGTGCTTCGAATTTGCATTTCCTTAATCACTAATAGTATTTAGCATCTTTTCATGTGCTTATTTTCCACCTGTCTATCTTCTTTGGTGAAGCCTCTGTTTAAATAATTTGCCAATTTTTTTTATTGGATTGTTTGTTTTCTCATTGTTGAGTTTTGAGAATTCTTTATATACTATATATATAAGTCCTTTGTCCGATAAATGATTTGCAGATAATTTATCCCTTATGACCTTCTCTTTACATTTTCTTAACAATGTAAAGGTTTTGCATGTTGATGAAGCCAATCTGTTGACATTTTCTTTCATGGATCCTGTGTTTGGCGTTAGATATAAAAACTCATGTTTTTTGAAGCAGCATGGTACTGGCAGAAAAACAGACACACAGATCAATGGAACAGAACTGAGAGCCCAGAAATAAAACCACACATCTATGGACAGCTAATCTTTGACAAAGGCATCAAGAACATACAATGGAGAAAGGAAAGTCTCTTCAATAAATGGTGTTGGGAAAACTGGACAGCCATGTGCAAAAGAATGAAAGTAGACCACTATCTTATATCGTACAGAAAAATTAACTCAAAATGGATTAAAGACTTGAATGTAAGATCTGAAACCAGAAAACTCCTAGAAGAAAATATAGGCAGTATACTCTTTGACATTGGTCTTAGCAGCATATTTTCAAATACCGTGTCCACTCAGGCACGGGAAACAAAAGAAAAAATAAACAAATGGGACTACATCAAAATAAAAAGCTTCTGCACAGCAAAGGAAACCATGAACAAAACGAAAAGACAACCCACTAACTTGGAGAAAATATTTGCAAATTACATACCTGGCAAGGGGTTAATTGAAAAAATATAGAAACAACTCATGCAACTCAACAACAAAACAACAAACAACCTGATCAAAAAATGGGCAGAGGATATGAACAGACATTTTTCCAAAGATGTATAGATGACCAACAGGCACATAAAAAGATGTTCAACAAGACTAATTACTAGGAAAATGCAAATCAAAACTATAATGAAATATCACCTCATATCCCTCAGAATGGCTATAATTAACAAGACAAGAAATAACAAGTGTTGGAGAGGATGTGGAGAAAAGGGAACCCTCCTACACTGCTGGTGGGAAAACAACCTGGTATAGCCGCTATGGAAAACAGTATGGAGACTTCTCAAAAAATTAAAAATAGAAATATCATATAATCCAGCTATCCCACTACTGGATATTTATCCAAAGAACTTGAAATCAACAATTCAAGGAGATTTATGCACCCCTATGTTCATCACAGCATTATTCACAATATGTGGAAGCAACCTAAGTGACCCACAATGGATGAATGGATAAAGAAGATGTGGTGTATATATACCATGGAATACTACTCAGCCATAAAAAAAGACAAAATCATGTCATTTGTGACAACAAGGATGGACCTTTAGGGTATTATGCTAAGCAAAATAAGTCAGACAGAGAGACAAATACCATATGGTTTCACTCATATGTGGAACCATAGATATAAACACATAGATAAAGACAGAGCAGGTTAGTGGTTACCAGAGGGGAAGAGGGTGGGGACAGGGAGAAAGGGGTAAAGGGGCACATATGTATGGTGTGGGGGGGTAAAAACTAGACTATTGGTGGTGAACATGATGCAGTCTATACAGAAACTGAAATATAATAATGTACACCTAAAATTTACACAATGCTATAAGCCAAGATGATCTCAATTAAAAAACACTCATTTCTTTTATATCTAGCACGACTTTTTCCTCATCTTATAAGTCTGGGATTTTAGCCTTTGTGCACTGTTATGTACTTCCTTTTAGGGACAAATCACTCCATGCCACAGGGACCCATTTTTAGCTCTCAATCTCAACTCAGTGAGAAAACTACCACCATGATTTTATAAAATAATCTTTCACAATCTCCTCAGAATAGTAGTCTCTTTATATTATTATGGCAACCCAGATGACAAAGGACACAGGAGAGACAGTGTCGTCTATCCCAAGACCCATCTTACCCAACTTGCTACGCTACTCCACATAGCATTACATGACATGCCTCCAAAATTCTAAAGGACACAAGCGTGTGTGGGTGTGGTGGGGCAATAACAACTTCCACCTTTTTCTCTCATGGGGAAAGATGTTTTTGCACCTTATGTGTTATAGAGAAAGAGACAAAAAACACGCATGTTATGGCTAATCATGGTAGTATTTCTTATGTTCATGTCAGCTAATGAAAGAGGGGCAATCTGGATATGCTTCGTCATTTTTTTGCACTTAATGCTAATTTTAATTTTATATTGGTTTCTCTGTGTGTGTTAATATTGCTTTACACCATGTAGAGTCTTACTAGAGAAAAATAAATTAGCATTTAATACCAAGATAGTAAAAAATAAATAAGTTATTCAAAGTCCATAAAATTCCTTAAAACTTAGAACATACGTATGAAAGATGACTGAAAAATATGCTGTTGATTTATAGAGGCAGTTTGGGAATGTTACAATGTTTTAAATATTTTTATTGGGCAGCTCCAGCTGCATTTCTGAAATGTACATTCAGACAGCTCAGTCTACTTTGTAAATATCACAGGTGACTGATGTTCCATGGTAGGCATCCAACTTAGTTTCCATAAAAACCTTCCAGCTATTTCCCTGTGTGAATTGTTAAGTCTTCCCTAATTACTACTTCTGAACATGCTTCTCTATGGGAGGTAGGTCGTTTGTTGTCTAGGAAATTTTTTCCTTTGGAACTGAGCACGCAGCTTCTGGAAGGATGCCTGTGGCATGGGGAGGGGTGAGGTGGATACCATTTAATTTGCCAAAGCAGACCAAGTAAGCCCCATGGTCAAGGGTGGGCAGATGTCCCAGTGAAACCACCCTCACATGTGCACCCCTCTTCTGCCTCTCTCATGCTGTGATGCCCCCCGCTCCAGGAAAGCCATCCTCACCTCTGTTTGCCTATAATTTCTAGTGCATGTCTGCAAGTCAACAGGGGCTCATTCCACTTCTGTATTGATAGAATGTACTATTGATTTTTCCCATTCCCACGAACATTGGCTCTTAGTCGCTCAGCATTTATTTCTTCTCCCCCCAGCACTTCAGTTTCTTTCTATTCTTGGTGAGTTAGTGGATCTGGGTTTTCACTCTTACTTTTATAGAAGCTGAAAGGTTCCATGGAGGCTCTGAGGATGAGTTCTCTTGAGGTCATGTCTAGGAAGCTGAATCATGACCTGAGATCAGCCAGGTATACACTCTCCCTGGACTTTGAATCTTGAGGAGAGAGACTGGAACAATGAAGTGGTGGAAATTCCTTCATTGTAGTTGGAGCATTCTAACCGGCCTCCTCCTGCTGTGATTGTCTTCTTGCGGTTTTTGTTTCACAGAGATGCTGCGCCTTCTTGATTCCTGAATGATCAGTTCTGTGAACTCCTGCTAGTCTACAAAGGCATTGTCTTTTTAAAATTAATATAAGTCAATTTCTATTACTTTCAACCAAAGTACTCTAAAGTTTAAACCAGTTTTACATTGACTATGTATGGCCTTGGGTTATTAGTGGCAATGTTTCCCAAACTTTTTCAGGCCACAGCACATATGCAATGATAACACTTGATCAGCATCACTGGAGTTGGTGGATAAGCTGTGGGTGGTCAGAGGACACCATCTTGGGTGGGAACTCTGGCTGCTCTGTGCCCCATGTGGCTTCCTTGCAGGACGAGAGGAATCAGTGCACTGACACCCCTATAAATGGCTTCAAGTACACACTACATACAATTTAGAATTTCTGATTTAACATAAATCTATTTGAAGTTTCATTTTAACATGAAATGTCTCCAAGATAAACATTATGCTCTTTGAGTATGGAGACTAGGAGTTACTATAAATTTGAATTGGTCATTATTCCTGATAAAAGTAGTTGCTGAAGGAGGAGATAGCTTCAAAATAAATAAGGCTGCATAGTCAGCTAGTGAGTGAATAAATAGTCATAAACATTTTATTATTGGAGAGTTTTCAAGATAAATCCTAAAATGACTAAATTGAATTTGACTACTTGGAAGCATGACATTTATTGATTCATTTATTCAGTATATATTTACTGAGTGTCTCCCATAGTTTAAATATTGTTTTAGCATGAGAGATACAAAAAAGATGTGTTTCTGTTTCTGCTCTCTGGGAACTCACAGATCCTCATTTGCGTAACCAGATTCTTAGTATGCAGACTTAGAAGCAGAGCTGGAGTCGAGCCAGAAACATATCTCCTTTGTTTCCCATGCCCTACTAGTGGGGCATGGATGTTTTCCCTGATTACAAGTACCATGTAAGGGAAAGTTTCCATTCATTCAACAGAGTCTCACTGAGTGCGTCTGATATATATATATCAAATCCACTCAAGAGCCTGGGGTGGGGACCCGGGGCAAACAAGACAGACATGCTTTCTCCTCTTTCAGAAGTATTATACATAATTTCAGAGAGTGAAAAGTGCTATGAAAAAAATTGGTATTGGAATAGGCCCAGAAAATGTAATCAGAAACAATGAGGTGGGGTGGGTACTAACACTTCTTAAATCTCCTCAAGTGATTCTAATCCAGAGTCAGAGTTGAGACCTACTAGGGGGAGAGGGCCTCAGCGCAGGGAAGAGGGAGGTGACTGGACAGCCCACGGTGAGGTCAGGGAAGGCCTGAGCCCGAATGATTGGAGCAAGCTGGACTTGTCAGATGAGCCAACAGTGTTGCAGCAGGAAAACCAGACGCGAAGGCCAAGAGGTGAAGACAACATCACTGGCTCAGTGGACAGAACCCAGGAGAGCAAGCTGCCAAGGGAGAGGGGGGACTGGCCTCTGGACAATTCGGTAAATTAGGAAGAACCGTGAAAAACATATTTGACAACTTTGTTTAGATTAATATCAAAGTTTTACTCAATCTTATTGTGCTGTTAATAAGATAGCAAGACTTCATAATTCACTCCATCCACATACACAACTTTCACAGAGAATTCTTTAAAACCACAAGTTTTTCTGTCCGCATCATGTTAGGAACTGTCTGAAGATCTTAATTAAATACATATTAGTGCAGGCTCCAACACAATTCTTCAGGCTTTGCTGCTCTGTCTCCTTCTGGCAAGAATCCTCTTCCATCGCTAGATCCTGGTGAACGCTGCTGCGTCCTTAGCCTCTGCTCTTTCTCGGCACATCGAGCTCCTCTCAGACTCTGCTTTGACTTCAGCAGCACATCTTCAGGAAGAGGGCTTCCTCGGGATGTGTTTCCCAACCCCCGGAGCTGGGTCAGGTGTTTCAAGGGTGTGCTCTGTGTGTCTCGATTACACATTTTTGTATTTCTATGGTTCTTCATCTCCACTAGATTTCTAAGTTCATGGAGAGTAATGACTTCATCTACCTTGTCCACAATTCCGCCAGTAAAGCCTGCAACATAGTAAGCACTTGATAAAAACAGGTTTCATGAATGAACACAAATGATCATTTCCAGGTATCATCAGTAGCAAACGATACTCATTTGGGTAACACGTGAAGTACATGTTTTATGGTGAGGGGTGCATGGCGAGTGCTGGGGAGATAATTTTCAAAAACCATTGACAAACAGTACAATAAAACTCAGGTCCGGCAGAATATTAGAACCAGAGTCTTCAATTCTATCTGAAGTCACAGAGGAAGCAGCAGCTCGTGGCGTCGGAGGTTAAAGAAGGAAGAAACCAAGTTTACAGGAAAACTTAGTGAAGCTTATTGCACTGGGAAATGTGGTAGACAGACATTTTTGTGATTCCTCTTGATATTCAGGGATGTTGGCTTCCCCCTACACAGATCTTGTGTAGGAACTTCTGGTAGGCTTCTCAGTCTTCTGACCTCCGAGGGCTCTGTGATCTCTCTTCTCAGTTTTTAAACTCTTGTAGGAGTACTGTGCTTCACAATCTGAAATGGCCACATTAATAATTATCATATGTGACTTCAAATTATTTTTATGTTGGGAAAGGAAAGCTTTGACCGAGAAATCATTACATATTTATTTTAACATTTCTTGAATAGAAACACATTTTCTTTGTTTTATTTTGCCCTTCAGCTAGCATTTTGGAAGAGTTGAAAGGAAAGGAGTTTGGAAAATACAAAAAGGAGCAGAGTTTTGTTTTTGAGCTTTTAATATGTTAGGGATATCTAACTTTCAACACTTTTGGAATTTTATCAGAAATATTATCCTGAGGCTTCAAATCTGTTACTGTCAATATAATGGATCCAAGCTTTGTCTGTGATGAATTATACTTATATTCTCTAGGAATTTTTGATTGTGTTTTCATAAATTATAGAAGCAAATTCTATTTTGAGTTCCTTTGGTGAAATAGCAGATGAGAAGACAGGCCACATAGAGCTTCCTCATCTATAATGTGTGTTCTAATCTATCGTTTCATTAATGTATCATAATGCATTATTTAGGCATTATTATAATCTTTATTGTAAGAAGATGAACTAAGGCTTAGAAAAATTAATTAATAACTTAATAGTGACCAAGACCCTGATGCCAAATTCTCCGACGGTTCTCTTCTTCCCCGAGGAGATGATGGTTGTTGACAGCAAAATAAATCAGAGCAAATCTGATCTGAAATCACATGATTCACATAAGCACAGAGACTGAATTTCAGGGGGAACCAGGTCTCTGAGACTAGTGGACTGTGGCATGTGGAATGGGATGGAGCCATGGAGGACACACAGTTGGAAGTCTTCCAGGTCCTGCAATTAAACAAACCAATACTTTGTACTGACAGTTTAGCCATGAGCTCCTATTAGAAGAAGGACCAAATGGCATCAGAGTGAACTGGAAGACCCAATCTTCCTCATCCTGCCAGCATTGTGTGTCTATAGCACAAGAGAGATGCTGATGCCACAGTGCGTCATAGGGGAAGCAAAACTTCCAGTGCTTCCACTATTTCTCACAAAGCAGAGCGTGAAATGCTTGGTGCTCACACAAAGGTGTCCCTACCCGACGACTGGTCTTTCCCGTTTCATCTCCTGCTTCTCCTTTCCTCTCCCCTCCATTGCATCCTCCACTGCGTCCTCCACTGCATCCTCCATTGCATGCTCACTGAGTCCTGGAACTTATTTTAAAGTCTGTTTCCATCTTGTGACTTGTAAACATCTTTCCCATATCCCATGACTGTAACCTGGTTGATTTGTTTATTTCTATTTTGGAGCATGAATCATGAATGTGTTTATTTCCATTCCATTGCACTAAACAGTAAGCTCCTCTACGTCAGAATTTATGACAGGGATTTCCGAATTTCCAGCTCTGGGAGGTGTAGAGTGGGAAGGATTGTGGATGAGGCAGGAGGAAAGTGAACAGAGAAAGTAAATGTATGGGAAATCTCTTGTATTGGGGAAAATCAACATATTGTTTAATATACATATGTGGTCTTATTATAAATATATTAAATGTTTATTGTAGAAAAATGAAAAATGTGGAAATGTACAGCAAAAAACTAAAAGTAAATACAATTCTACTCTGCAAGAGTAAGTATAGACATGAAGCAAGGAGAGACTTCCCTATAACAGAAAACGTGGGAAAGAACTGAGGATTTTGGTTATCTGTAAGCTCAATGCAATTCAAAGTAGTCATGTGACCACACCCAAATTAAACACTACACTAAGGAGGCAAACTAGCTTTCTTCTATTTCTTAGCTGACCTCTTTCTGTGTGTCAGGAACTGAGTTAGGTAGTAGAGAGGTAAAGGGAAGCAAGATGCAATGTTCCACTATTTCATGTCTGGAGTATTGAATTAAGGATCTGACAACTTTAAAAAATTTGACAAAGTGAACCATGTTCCAAGAAAACTCACCAATTTAATGAAGAATCTTGAAATAGGTGGAAATAAAGATGTTGTGTTTCAAAGAGGAATGATTAAAGGGGTCGACATGAGAGCCATCTAAACACTGGGGAGTCTGGAATGTAGTAGAGAGGGTGCCTTTACTCAGTGTTATTTCAGGGGGACAACTTGTTCTGATATATGGAAGTTTAAGAGGAACACCTTTTAGCTCAATGAAAAAAGAACATCATCCTAACGGGTTACACTCAAAGTCGTAGAATCCCTACCATGCCATGTGTTCCAGCAAAGTATGGATGACTACTATGGAAGGGATGGAATGTGTGCATGGTCAGTGAGACTAGATTATTTTTCAGGAACCTGATTATTGCTTTTCTCAAATATTTTTGCAATTGATTGTGAATTTCCATCACAATTGGAAATTGAATTTGGATGATTTGGAAAAAAGTGTAGTGGTCTAAACATTCTTAAAACTGTTATAAATTATTCTTGAATATGCATCTTTGCTTAGTACTACCCCAAGTTTTCATTATGTGTTCCTTATCTGACATGACCTAATTCTGCCCTTTGTTGTGTTTATGTCTTGGCACTGCATGGCCTATACATCACCACTTGGATCTAAGGAAGAAGAGATATGTTTTGCCCTGGTCAACGCTGTAGACCAAAACTGAAGATATGCCTAGTCTCCCAGTATTCACTAATCCTCACATTTCCTTTTCTTATTTAAATTATAACCAAGTTTATGATAAATCATTGTGTAGTGTTATGACTCTTAACAGTCGCACTCCTTCAATGAGCAATTTCCAGAATCTATTTTTGCCGTATGACTTAAATTTAATGTAGGAAGTAATTTTAATGTTGAAAGTATACATGTTTCTTATCTTACTTGCTGTATAAACTCTTCAGAAGGCTATAGGGCTGGGAAAATTGAATAAATGTCAAAAAACTGCTATTCCTGAAAAAAATGTCCTTATTTCTTTTTGACAATCCATTACAAATAAAAAACATGTTCCTCATAACTACCTTCAGGGGCAAAATTAATATTCATCTCTTAAAATGAAGTTTTAACAGATTCTCAAGGGCCCTGGAATTTATATAGATTAAAACAAATCTCCTTTCGAGAGTCATACTTTGATATGGAAATAAGACCTTGTTGTGGGGCCTCAGAAAGAATTGCAGTAAATGTATATGCTTACACAGTAATTCCACCAAAAATGCTGGTTTGGAACCATCTGGAACGCCCACATTCCGGGGGAAATTCCTTGCTCCACATTCATTAGAGACCACATGAAGGAGCATTTAAAGTCTGTATGCTTTCTCCATTTCCCAGAAAGTTTCTTTCCTTTGTTTGTTTTTATACTTAGCGGAATCTTACTTTTTCCAAGGTATTGTGGGGGTGGGAAGCGGAGGGAGCAGATGGAAAAGGAGAACTTGGGAGGAGTTTCAGAACTTATGAGCAAACATCAGTTGTGCCATTGTTCGTTCCCGTCTTTCCCTTAGTGATTAGAGACAGCTGGTGGTTCTCCGCTCCACTTTCCCTCTGCCCCATGTGTTAGGTCTCATCCATCACACTGTCTTTGACTGCTGGAATCCGCATGAGAATGAGTAATGCATCTTAATCATTTAAGGCGCTGAACGGAAACTCTATTTTTTGTTTTTTGTAGTTTCTGTGAGCTACACACTTTTGTCACAGTGTGTTTAAAAGCAATTTACCTAATTTTATCACATAAGCACATTCGAGTGACTCTAAAAATAGGTTTCCTCTTTCTAATTCTTCATGTTTTAAGATGTGCACTTCCCATATCAATTATTTAAATAAAATTTCACACGAATATTGGCACACTGACTAGTGTCCTCTGAACTGTTAGGAGGACTCTGAAATTATGTTGACAGTATTTTCTAAGATAGTCATTGTTATGTATACCATGATTTAAGTATAACTGTTGTACAATGAAACTCATTTGTAAGTTCTTAGATGTAGTTAGCTTTATAGGATTTAAATTTTCAACCTCAATTAGAAAGTATAGTGATTACATAGCTACAGCTGTAGAATCTCAAATGTTAACAACATTTAAAAATGATCAGTGACATCAGACAAATTGAGATATTCGGAGACCTCTTTGAAAACGGTAGAGGACTTGCTTATGAGCAAATGATGGTGAGACCCAGTGAGACCGCTGGATGCCTGCATGGCTTTGAGTATTCACACAGGTGCACAGAGCTTAGAATAGATGTGTGGGCCACACATTACTGAAGACAACTGCAAGGCATATCCAGAGAGAAAGAAAGTTAAATAAACTTCTTGTACCAAAGGACTTGATCTGGGGAAATACGGGATTGGCAGGATGGAGGACAGAATCCAACAGCTAGAATTTTTGTGTCCATTTTGTGTTTGTAGAGAAATGTCTTGTTATACTTGTGAAATGGTGTTGGAGGATAACATTGACCATGAACAAAAATTGTTGAATGAATCATGCGCCTATGCTTCCCCAAGCCAAGAACAGAGTGATTAATTAATGAATCGTTGAGTGTAAAATGCTTTTGCTCTTTCTGTCTACCAGGAATTCAAGTCATTTTTTTTCTTAACTAGTTCTAGTTGTGAATATCATCATTTGTGAAACCCAGTCCTTTTTGAAGTGAGTTTAGTGGAAAAGCTACTGCAGTTATCATTTCAGAGTCAGGGGCATGAAGGTGTTTGGGAAGGAAGGTAGATCTCCATACTCTTTAATTATCTGTAAATGTCCATCTTCCAGGCATGTTGCTTGACCTGGCCACCTGTGTCTGGGCAGGAACATGTGACTAGGCTCAGTCCAGTGATACATGTCACTTCTAGTCTGAGCATTTAATTGTAGATGCGGAATGATCACGAACTCTCTTTCCTCCAGCATGGTGAATGGCAACATTCAGAACGATGGCTGCTCTGTAGACCAGGTATCTTTGTGTCCCTGTCAGCAAAGCCCCAGCCCATGAGATAGCCATGTCTTTCCTCACAGTGGGCAGTGAGAAAGCTTCTATTGCAAACTTGGAGGGAGGCTCCTGCTATATGGAGGTGAGATGTTTGGTCACATTCACTGGTGGTAAATGGAAAGGAAGATGATGTACTTTTTAACATGTACTTCTGGGAGAGGAGGTTGGGAAAAAGATGTTAGCAGCATGCATTGGTTACTACCACTGCATCTGACAGGGTCCTACAAAACAAATGAACAAAAAAGGTAAAATGAGAGGCCAGCCTGGTGGCGTAGTGGTTAGGTTCACGCACTATGCTTTGGTGGCCCAGGGTTTGCGGGTTCAGATCCTGAGCACGGGCCTACACGCCACTTATCAGGCCATGCTGTGGCGGCATCCCATATAAAGTGGAGGAAGATGGGCACGGATGTTAGCCCAGGGCCAGTCTTCCTCAGCAAAAAGAGGAGGATTGGCGATGGAAGTTAGCTCAGGGCTGACCTTCCTCACAAAAGAAAAAAAAAAAAGATAAAATGAGACAAATGACCAATTTGCAAGTGGGAATAAGAAAGAATAGAGACGTATCCCAAGATCTGGGAACTTATAGGGTGAGGAGAGTTACTAGTTCTCATATTAAAACTATGAAAATTAAAAGTAAAAGAGAGTGATGAAAACACAGTGAATAAGAGGGCCCTTGAGAGAAAAAGAGCAAATAAAACCAGCCCTGATGCGAAGGACAAATCAAGGTAAAGTCCCCACTTCCGTTTGTGACAACCCCTGAACAAATTATGAGCTCTCAGAGGAAAGGCACAATCAAGGTTTTAGTTCCAGGAGAGTCTCGACACTGTGAAATAAAAAGGGAGAGAGGCTTTGAAAAAGGAGACTAAAGGTTGAGCTTTCCCACCAGTGCCTGAGGCCTGATGTAGAGAAAGTGTATCAGAGCAAGAGCACAGGGAAAGAGACTAAGTCTGAGAAGTTTGTCTGAAAAAGAACCTTGGGCATGTTTGTCGGCCCATGGATCTGTCTAGAATCAAATATATGAGAAACTTACTAAGTTTTTAAGAAAGTTGTACTAGCAAAAACAAAACAAGAACAACAACAAACCCATGTGACTGGACTTTTTGATACTTAGAAGAACCCTTGTGGCCCCAGACTTTTCTGGGGAAGAAGAGCTGAGAGAGCTGCTTGGTCCCCAATGGGGAATATCCACAATGCGTGATTTAGATGTGGCCGCAAAGGATAAGGGAGGCCCTGCTGGGGTAGTCCCCTGGCCCGTGGGAACCTGTCTTGGCAGGTAGGCGCCTCTTAGGGAGGAGGACCAGGGCCTTCCTGCTGAGGGTAGGGGACCTCACATATCTTCTCAGGGGGCTTGGAGGATTCCTATGGACGAGTGACTGCCATGCTTCTCCCACTCTCCCCTTTTCTGTGTCTCCACTGTTGGGTGGAGGTGTAGAGAGAATTTTATGTGCTTAGTTTGTAGATATTGGGACAGGACCAGGAGGAACCAAATTTGGGGCAGATGTAGAGACAAGGATGCATCACTCCCTTCTCAGCACCTCCCTCAGAGATCCTGGACTTGGCAGTTAATGGTGCCATTGCCTCAAATGGTCCCAGGTCTTGGTCTTCCAGGCACATGTGGGTTCAGTTACTGGCCTCCTTAGCTTTGGGTGCAGCCAAGTAACTAGTTCTGGCCACTGAGCTGTGAGGAGAAGCAGCGAGTATCACTTCTGGATGGAATTTTTGCTTTGGTGTCCGATGGTATCTCTGGCACAGAGCAGGCTAGGTCTGAAACACAGCTTCTCTGTCGCCTGTCCTGGGTGACTGTGAGCAGAGCCCTGCTGAAAACAGAGTGTGAGTGAGATATAAACCATGGGTCCTTGAACCCTGGGACCAGAGACAGGGTTGCTTGTTACACAGCACAACCTTCCCTATTTTGAAATGGGCATGGAGAGTGTTTACAGATTTGGTTTTGCTAGTACACTGATAAAGTTGGCAACTAATCCTTGATTCTGTGGTACCAAACTTTCTAAATATGAGGACTCTGTTCTTCAAATGTTAAACAAGTTTTTGGATTACTTGTACATGTAATAATAATTGCACTTTTATGTATTAAGAACGCAGATATGCTTGAGGCCGGCCCCGTGGCCTAGTGGTTAAGTTCCACGCTCTCCACTTCAGCAGCCTCGGTTCAGTTCCAGGGTGTGGACCTTCACCGGTCAGCAAGCCATGCTTTGGCAGCAACCCACACACCAAAGAGAGGAAGAGGGGCAAAGATGTTAGCTCAGGGCGAATCTTCCACAGTAAAAAAAAAGAATGCAGAGATGCTTGATATTCATATGGATTCAAGAACCTTCATAAATACTCAAGGGGCAGGATTCGAACCATTGGTCAGGAATTAGAAGCTCAGATGCTTCCAGCTCCCAGGTACTCTGAGGTTGCTGCTGCTGCCCCATGCCTGTGAAGATGCTGGGAACCTGGAGAGCAAGCTGTTGGCGACAGGATGGTTAGTGTCATGTGGGGGTCTGGTTCAGTGCCACTACTTGTAGTTTCTCAGACAGACCAAAAATAAAGATTATTTTATGAGAAATATCTTGATTTTTAAAATCAATAAATGACTGACTGAATGGATGAATGAGCGGGATGGGCTAAATAAAAGATGTGTTTAACCTACATTCTGCCTTTGGGCTCCCAGGTAGACATGAGGTGAAAGCTTAAAACTGGATGAAAGTCAAGAAAATCTGGCCTCACAGTTTTTTGTGTTTTGTTTGTTGGTTGGTTTGTTTAGTTGGTTGGTTTTTGAAACCTAGGCCAGGGTTTTCGAAGAATGTAGGAATTATGTAAAACAACCCATTTCTCAATATATTTTAAGCTGAAATGTTTAGTTTTTATTACGTATATGAATAATTCATTGACCTGCATTACCCGCACTATTCAAATACATATTTAGTTTTTAAATTAACTTTAAAAGGCACTAATCCCACTAATAACACGTAAATATTTGATAAACCCCCTCCTGATTTCACTCACTCACTATTATAAGGTGAACATTTTATGATGGTGTTAAATATTCAAGTATGTGATTTTTAAATGTAGTAAGATTATGAAGTTTGTGCATGTGTTGTTACATAAGTTAATCATTCCTTTTTCGATAATTCGGGTGTATTAGTTTGCTAAGATGGCCCTAACAAAGTACCACAAAAGTTGTGGCTTAAAAGCAGAAATTTACTGTCTCTCAGTTCTGGGGGCCAGAAGTCTGAGATAAGGTGTGGGCAGGGTTGGCTTCCTCTGGGGGCCATGAGGGAGAATCTGTTCCAGGCGTCTCTGTTGGCTGCTGGTGGTTTGCTGGCCATCCTTGGTGTTCCTTTGCTTCAGAGACTTCACCTTCATCCCTGCCTTCACCTTCACAAGATGCTCTTGCTGTGTGCATGTCTGTGCCCAGATTTCTCCTTTTATAAGGACACCAGTCGTATTGGGTTAGGGGTCCACCCAAATGACCTCATCTTCACTTGATTACCTCTGTAAAGACCCTATCTCCAAATCAGGTCGCATTCTAAGGTGCTGGGGATTAGGATTTGAATTTATGAATTTTGGGGAAACAACTCATGACAGAGAAATTACACTTTCTTAATGTTATAAGTAGGATTGTAATAAACATCATTTTACACCAGTCTTTGACTAATTTTCTTGTATTATTACTTCCTCACTGTAGATTCTTTGAAGTAGGAATATTAGGTGAAACAAGATAACCTTTTATTTATTTATTTATTTATTTATTTATTTTGAGGAAGATCAGCCCTGAGTTAACATCCATGCCAATCCTCCTCTTTTTTTTCTTGCTGAGGAAGACTGGCCTTGAGCTTACATCTGTGCCGGTCTTCCTCCACTTTATGTGGGACCCCGCCATAGCATCACCTGACAAGCAGTGTGTCGGTGCGCGCCCGGGATCCAAACCCGGGCCATCAGCAGCAGGCTGTGGGCACTTAACCGCTACGCCATGGGGGGGCAGGCCCCCAAGATAACCGTTTAAAAATTCATGATATGCATATCCAAACAGGCTTCCAGAAAAGATCTACTAATTTTCACTTCCAGCACCATTTTGTATTTTCAAATTTAAATCTTGAATAATTTCATATGTATCATCTAATGGTACTCTATGGTGGCTCATTATTTTATTGATGTGTGTTCCTTAGATTTCTAGAGAGGTTGATGTATCACATGATTTTGTGGTTGGGGGAGGGATTTATATTTATTCTGATATTGTATAATGTCGCAAAGCCTTAGTAATCCACTAGTCGAAATATGTAGCTGGAAAATTCGTCTTAATGAGCAAGAGCACACCGTATGAGACCTAACAATATCATGAAATATTGCATAGGGCATCTCCAGGTCCCACAGTACAGTACGGTACCTGCTCGTACATGGGATTACTCCTTCACTAAACATTCCTTGCTTAGGTGGACTCATTGACACAACGTGTTTTTCTTAAGCCAAAACTTTGGCATCCTAATGACAGTGGGACATGTATAACACTGACTACACAGTGCTGTATGGATCTCAAACACAGACAGATGGCTTCCCGAGTCTGCATCCCACCTGACAGGGAAAACGGAAATGCATGCATAGCATAGAAGTAAAGAGAGACTTCAAGAGCAGCAAGCAGCAAGCCAGGTTTTATCCTTGATTTAATGAGGGCAACTAGAAGCAGTTTCAAGGGAAAAGCCTCTTTCTATTGCCAAATGAAAGGTTACTGCTTTATTTAGTAACTTAAAGCCTTCAAGTGTCATTTGAATATTTCCTCATTGAAAGAACAAATATGAAGCATCCTTTGATAATTATTGAAACAACATGAACAATAAAAGGGCCTTGTGCTTTCATATATAGTTTAGTTGGTTTTATAATAGGTTATTAGATGATTCCATATTTTAGCAAATTTATCATAGAACTGTAGAATTGTCACTGTAGAATTAAACTTCATATAGTGAAAGTTTGGTATAATATGGCCTATAAACTATAGTCCAGTAGCTCCAAACTAGATAGGAGAATTTTGAAAGACACGATATTTGACCTTATATGTTTAAAATGCCATCACGTGAAAAGAGCAGTGTCTATGTTCTACCTATTTCCAATAAATCAGGGTTCAGATGTCTGAAAGAGGTGATCTTGTTCTCTGCAGCTCTAGCAATTTAGGCCGATGGTTATAAAATTGATTTAATTGAGAATCTCAACTCATTGAGGTGTTAATTTGATTTTGCCCTCATTAATTGCTACCACCTGGGCTCTGTTGAGTTCCTATCTTCTGATGTTAAAACAAGAAAATGTCAGTCACCATCAATAACTGTAAAGTGCTTTTGACTATTAAAAGAATCTTATTTCAGTTAGTCAACTTTTTTATTTTGTATAAGCACTTTTTATACTATACAAATACATTCATATATATTCATATATATGGGTATATACACATTAATGGGTATATGTGTGTGTATATATATACACACACAGGAGTGTGTTTATATATAGACATATATATCTATATTTGGGGATATGTATACAAATGTGTCTATATCTGTATGCTTATTATTTTGAAATAATTTTGGATTTACAGAAGAGTTGCAAGATAGTACAGACAGTTCCTGTGTACCCTTCACCCAGCTTCTCTGATGTGAAAATCTTATATAACCATGATACAATTATGTAAGCTAAGAAATTAACATTGATACTATTAATGAAAGTACAGACTCTATTCTTATTTCCGTAGTTTTCCACTATGGTCCCTTCCCAGTTCCCGAGTCCAATACAGGATGGCGCACTGCACTTAGTTGTCAGGTAACTTGAATCTCCTCCACTCCGACAGCTCCTCAGCCTTCTTGGTGTTCCATGAACTTGACATTTCTGAAGAATCCTGGTCAGTCTTTTGTGGAGTGTTCTATAAATGTTAGTTAGGTCACATTGTCTAGTAGAGTTTTTATATCACCTATATCCATACTGATTTTTGCTTCTGTTCTACCAATAACTAAGAGAGGAGCATTGAAGTGTGCAACTGTAGTTAAGGGTTTGTCTATTTCTCCTGTAAGTTCTATAAGTTTTCATTAGGTGCATACATGTTTAGGGTTGTTACATCTCCTTGGAGAATTGATCCCTTTATCGTTATGCAATATCTCTCTTTGTCCTAGATATATCACCTGTTCTGAAATCTACTTCGATATTAACGTAGTTACTTCAACTTTCTTTTGGTTGGTGTTTGCATGGTATAAATTTGTCCATCTTTTCACTTTTAATCTGTCTATGTCTTTATACATAAAGAGAGTTTCTTATAAAGAGCATATAGTTGGGTCTTTTCCTTTTCTCTCCAATCTGACAATCTTTGTCTTTTAATTGATATGTTGAGAATGTTCACATTCAAGATTGTTATTGATGTGATTGAGCTAAAATCTTCCATCTAGCTACCTGTTTTCCATTTATTCTATTTATTCTTTATTTTTTCTTGCCCTTTCTGCCTTCAATTGGATAAACTGAGCACTTTTTTTTAATGATTCTGTTTAATCTCCTTTATGACTTACTATGTATACGTATTTTAAAAATTTTGTGGTTGTCCAAAGATTTGCTATATATATAGACATAAAAATTAATCTTAGTCTGCATTGGCCACATTGTGCACAGCTCCTGTGATTCGTAACAGCCTTGGGTCCCAACCATGTTTCTCCATTGCAGCTCTGGTGCTAGTGCACACAGGCTTGTGCTGGAGTCACCTTTCCTACCTGCCGGGAACCACAGACTTGAGGGATAAATCCGCCTTCTTCTCTGCCTGGCAGTACCACATGCAGCACTCCGTCTCTGCTAGAATCATCCCTATAGCAGATACTGGCCATATTGATGCCCAGCTACAGAATAATACACCAGCCTTTGCCTGTACTTCACTAGCCGCTCTGGAGCACTCTCTACTCCCCCTGCCAACACACACAGACATACAACAGCCACCTCCCCCAGTCTCTGGACAGGGGAGAAATGACGGTGCTCTCATCTCCCCTGGCAGGCAAAGGCACTTGTGTGTGGCGTGGTAGAGCAGGTGGGGCACAACTCACTGGAAGGGTGGTTTCTGTTTCCCTCGAGTTCTGATCTTACATAGTGAGAGGGCACATGTGTGCCTGCTGGGGGTGCGTGGTGGAGGGTACAAGATGATTGGTGATTCGTGTTCCACAGCAAGCCACAGAACAACTGGCTCTGTGGGATGGTGGCAGGCCCAGACACCGGGGCTTGTTGAACATTTAGCATCTTGGAGCCTGTCCTCCACAGTGGGTTGTGGTCTTCTCTGATGTGAAGACAAGAGGCGGAATTCCACTGTGCCCTCCACCAGCTACAGATAAAGTGGATAGACTCTGTATCATTCCCCACAGCTAGTGAGCAGCACAGTGAGGTGGCCATCTTGGAGGGGGTCAATCCACTTTCCCTGAGCTGGGTGCTAGAGTAAGGATTTTGGTGACTTCTGGTTGAATTAGATGTTTCTTCTCAACTCTGGTTCTACAATTAATTGGCTAGAGACAGGAGGGTCTTCAGTGTTTATATTTTTATAAATTTTAATTCAATGTAATTCTGTTGATCTTTTTTTTTTTCCATGAAAAATAGACACAACTAAATACTAACTTTCTGTTTTATGAGACATAAACTATGAAAAGCCTCGGCATTAGAGATACCAGGTCAGTAATTAATTTATTCTGATGGACAAGCATATACCAGCAGGACGTGGGTAAGACAGTGATAGGATTTTTCCCCTGGTTTTGACGTCTGTTTCTCTTTGTTTAGACGCTCGAAATCCTCTTGCAGCTGAGTAACAAGAAAAGTATGCATCATTGTCTGAATTACTTTTCTGTAATATGCTTCAAGAACCATTAAAAGTGATATGCTTTACATCATATTGTTTGAATTCCAAACACACCAAGTGACTTTACGGATTTTTATCTGTTAAATTAAGGAAATGCCGTTATCTGTATTTTTAGTTTTAAAAAATGTGAAAAATATTTTTTATGTATCTTAAGTTATGGTACATACATAAAAAAATACAAGAGTGTAAAAGATACATAGTTTCTCAAGGTTTTTTGGCTTATTTTCATTGAATACATGTAGAATGAAACACAGAAATCTCTAAATATTAATATTTATTTTTATTGTTGTCTGATCTTACATAACACAGCACAAATCACTCTGCCCTAAACTATTTCCAAAGAATCCAGTTAATATACATTTACACATTTATCAAGATGTTCAAATTTACCCATATTTTGGGTAAGGAGTGGGAAGGCAAAGAGGAAAAGAGAACATTATTTTTTCTAGGAATTAGCTTTTAATATGGATATAGTTTCAGTGCTAAATGAAAGAATAGAATGATTTCTAAAACTACATGAATTTAACATGTTTATCCTTTTTTGTTAAACGCAGTTGAAGATCATATTTACAGGCTAACTTTAAAATTAATCATAATAAAAATATTAAAACTATCTTTTTCCTTCAAAACATGTGTGATACAGAAGCAGCATAGAAAACAATGTGTCCTTCTGAAAAGTAACATTATTAATATGTGTGTTGTTGAGAAGTTAGTTAAGTAAATGATGAATGGCCCAATTGTCCCTGCTTGCCACGGCTTTAACTTTCTAAAATATAACTCAAATTCCACCACCCTCTCTGTAAACTCCTTCAGGGACTCGCCACACTCCTCAGCATTAAGTTCCAACAATAGGGCATGTTCCGTACGTAGGTCGCTGTTCAGTCCGCTCCAATCTCCTCTACTCTCAGCCCTCACTAATCTGCATGCAACCTTCATTTCAACGCTGGGAACCCTTCATCGTATTTGAAGTACGTGACATGCTTACACCTCCTCCTCACTTCCTTTCTTGGCAAATTTCTGTTCATCCTTTAATAAGTAATTTAAATGTCACTTCCACAATGGGACTCCCAGATGTTCCCAGTGTTGACCTCTCTTTTATTTGCATAATGCACACATTGTTATTGTACCTATTGCACGTTAGACACACTTTTATTATTACTTGTGCGTTTATTTCTTCAAATTCTGCTGAGCTACTGTTCCTGGGAGATATTTCTGATGCCCTGCAGGAAGGAGCATAAGGCACCAGACACGCGGAATCCATTTCAGCTCTACTCCATGTAGGACACAGTTGCTTACACAAGTGTGTTAAAACTCACTCTTCCCTACCATCAGCTCAGAGTGCAAAGGGTTCAGGTTTCCTCAGAAAGCATGCAGATTCAGTGTACACAGGTTACGGGCACAGAGTGGCAGTGGGCCTTGGCCATAGCTGGACATTTCAGGGCCTGGTGGAAAAAGTCCTTTTCATAGACCTTAGCAGACTGAAGACTCCACGTGGAACTAGTGGCTAAACAAGGACGCCACTCCTGATGGAGCACAGCAGCTAGGAGTGTACATCTCCAAAGACCCCAGAACACCAGACTACACCCATTTGGGAGGGTGCAGACCCCCTGCGTGCACTCGCCATGTCGTCTACCGTTTCTTCTTTCTCGTAGACAGACATTCCTGCACAGCTCTGTTCTCCTGCTCTGGTTTCAAATAAGTGTCAGTATAGCTCAATCTCCTTCCTCCTTCTCACAACCACACTTCTCAAAAGAATGGACTGTATCCACTAATAATGATGACTTTCAGCTTCTTATAACAAAAACCCAATTACAGTGGCTTACCCAGAAAAGATCTTTTCAGGTAACAGGAAATCCAGAAGTAAGCAGTCCAGGGCTACTGCAGATGCTCCAAGAATTTGTCAAATGCCCCGGCTCCTCCTGGCTTTCCGCTCCATCAACCTGCATCCTACAACCTGCCTTTGTTCTCACAGCTAGCGAGGTGTTGCAGAACCTTCCAGGCAGGAGCAGAGGGAAGGGCAAGGGCAAAACCAGTGCAAGTGGAATTCATCTCAGGAAAACAGTAGCTTTCCAAGAAGTCACTGGCCTAAACTGTGCCACAATCACACCCTTAGCTGCAAGAGAACCTAAGAAATTCAGTTGATTTATTTTCATGTTTTTTATTTCAATTTTTTAAACTGGGCACATGGATGAAACTAACAGAAACAGGGTTGGATTAGTAAAGAATAAGAATGTGTACTCTGTGTTCTGAGACTTTCAGTATCTCCAGGTCATCATCTCTCACCCACTCCTCAAACCACTCAAGCTTTCTCCTCCTCCTCATCCCACAAGAATACCTTCCCCTGGGCTTTCCAAGACTCCATGTCCGCAAATCTAAGGACCACAGTAAACTCTCGTCTGCGTCAAGCTGTCAGCAGCATTTGAGACTGTCGATTACACTCTGCTGTAAAAATACCTCTTTCTTTCGCTTCCAGGACACATTTCCCTGGTATTATTGACTTTCTTCAGTTTCTCATTTTCAGTTTCCACTCAAAGCTTGTCTTTTTCTCCCTGCTCATAAAATGTTGGGGTTTCTCGAGTCTCTGGGCTCTGCCATCTTCTCTTCCAACTCCAGACTCTCTCCGGAAAATCCTGATCACGGCCCTAGTTGACCATCTGCTTGCAGGTGGTTCCCTTCCCAGCCCAGACCTCCGCTCTCAGTTCCAGAGCCACACGTCTAACTGGATACTTGATCTTTCATTTTGGTTGTCTCAAAGGCACCACACAAACTGAAAGTAAATTCTTCTACGTCCATGTACAAACCTATCTTTGCAAGTTCTAATATTTTCTTTCAGAATTACTAGCACCACCATCTATTCAACAATGCAAGCCAGAGACATAGCAATCACTTGCCCTCTTGCCTTGCCTGCTCCCCCCATAGCCAACTCATGACCAACTCCTGTCAAATATCCCTTTGCAAAATCTCTCAGCTGCACCGAAATTCTCCCCTGCCCACTACCACCACTCTAGTCCAAACCATGAGCTCCCCTAGACTGCCTTAGTCATGTGCCTGCCCCTCCAAGAGCAAGAGGGTTTCTTCCTTAAGAAAAAATCCCAGGATACCACACCTCTTCCTGCTTCCAAGCAGCTTCCCATCACCATGAGGATCCTGATGAAAATACTTCCTGTAGCCTACAAGGCCACGTGTAACCTGGTCCACACACACCTCTACGGCCACATCTTACCTTTCTCTATCCCATCTTCTGCATTACAACTGCACCAGCATCCTTCCCGTACATCCATGCAGCAGGCTGTCTACTCTTCAGGGCCTCGTAGTGTCTGCTCCCTCAACTTGGAATGCCTCCCACAAGTCTGTCATGTCCATTTTATGTTTTTATACTTTCTATTCCTTTCTAATCAGAAAGTAAAACTGGAAGAATGAGTAAGGATTTGGACAGGTGAATCTAGCAGGTAAGGCAGGCAAATGGTAGATGAAGGGCATATGGCCCTGGAGAGGGGAGGGGGTCACAGAGGCAGGATTGGTACTGCAACATGCATGCTCTGAGCTACCTGAGGCTTGTTACCTGTATTTTCCTTTTACAGAGCTAGTCATTGTAATGCTTTTGAGAAACTAAGGCTAGAGGCTGTAATTTGCAGATGAATTTTGTCCCAGCCATAAATTTTTAACTTCATGCTAGAATTGGCCAAATTATATCTATCTTTTCCCAGAAAACATGGCTATCTATCTATTGGTTATAGAGCCAAGGAGAAACTCTCTAAACTGGCATTCAACGTTTTCAAGCTCCTCAACCGCCTTCTTATGTTTATCTCAGGCAAACCCCATCACATTCTCTATGCTCCAGAAGAGTCCACTTAGGTGTCATTCCTCAAACATTCTCCTTGCTTTCACATCCTGTTACTGTTCAATGAAGGCTGTGATGGGAGACCATATTCTGCTGATGGGGCAGGAACCACACTGCTCCACCAGAAAATATAATATTTTATTTTCCTTCTGATTTTTCTTCCCAATCCTTTGTGTTAAGAATTAAAGAACACGTACAGCTTGGCCATATCATTTGGTTGCTGTGTCAATGTCTTCAGTATGAACTTTGCAGCATTTCTTTGCATGTGTACATTTTTCCAGTGAAAGGAGAGGTGGGACACGTGTTGCTGATATGGCAAAAAATCCTCGGATGTTCGCACGCCACAGCTGGAAGGCAAGTCTGGGACCCATCTTTCCTTTGTCTACGATGTGGGCCACATGCTAAAAACAAAAACCAGAATGTGTTTCCATAGTTCTTCCAAAACAATGGTAATTCCTGCTATTCAAGGACTCTATAGTCCTTATTGAGATTCCACTTTTTTCTGAGTTTCTAGGTAGGTATAGTGTTATCATATATTTTAGCCATTAAATGTTTTCTCAGGTTGTTCTTTTGTGCACTAACAGTGTCTTATCAGTTAAACTGTACGTGGACGTATTCATGGGAATCACATGATAAACTATAGTGACTGTTTATTTAATGACTGCTGTATAGCTGGTAGCCAAAAGCAACAAAGGCACCACCTTCTTCAAATCATCACTAACCTCTGCAGTGACCTAATACACAATTTTCGTTGCTTGACTTTTAGATGTTTAAGCCAAGTGGGGTGAAGCACTTATCCCAACTTGTCTCTGAATTTTCATGGCATTGGTTAGTCCTTAATCTCAATTTGCCCAACATGTTTTGTTATTTATTTGTCCTGAATCTGTCAAGACCAACTTTCACTCAAGAAGAATGAGCAATTGACACGATTGACTCATGGTGGCTCCAAGAGATTAAAGGGATAAGAGGAAAAGAAGCAAAGGGACCCCTGAGTGGCCAAGATCTTTCCTAACTGCACTTAGTCGTCTAGGTGGGCATTACAATCTCTGTTTTAGGAGAGGAATTTACTTTTACATATTAGATATTCTGAGCAAACGCTCAATAGGAAAGCAATAAATATTTAATGAACACATGTGTGGCTACTAGTAACAGACAGGCATTGAAACTAGGACAGGCCAAATGCCAAGGCGTTGTTTCCAACATGCCATACTCAATAGTAGGGTCTGGGGTCTATCAGTATCATCCTATAGATTTTTTTAAAGTCTTCTTCTCTTCTCCTTAAAAATACACTTTATCTTTATCTCTTATCAAAATGCTTACTTCCGGAAGTAAAGTTGAGTCCAGCTACAGTAACGATCTCCAGCATCTGTGAAGTACCTGCCATCTGTTCCAGGGAGGTTAAGTTATTTTTTCCCATTTTATACATATGGGGACCAAGGCTTTGTGGAGTGAAGGAATTTCCTGAAGAAGGAACGGTAATGAGGGAGCCGGGATTTGAGGCTCTGGAGGTCTGACCACAAAGAGCGGCTCCTCCTCCTATAACACACTGTCCAGAATGGTCCGACTCTTCGTAGCCACAGGTGTTCTTTGGGCTGGGGCAGGTCACATAGTTTTCTGAGTTTGCAATGCGGCAATCATCTAGGGTCGGGATGAAGAATTCCAGAAGAGAGGCAACTGGGATCTCTTGGTCAATTCCCAAATACTTCTATAGCCGTGGTATATTTATGAGGGTCCATGGTGACGGTCCAAATTCCGACGAGGGGTGTGGAGCACTCCACTTGACCCCAGTGTCTTGCTGCTGCTTCATTAGTTCAGCTGAAGCTACTCTAGGGCTAGTCCCTCATCCCAAGATGTGGGATGGAGAGACCTAAGTATCGTGTTACTTGCTCCAGGCCACCCAGTGCTCTGAGGGTGGAGCTGCTGTGGGAACTCATCTCCTGTTGTCTGGTTTCTTGGTTAATGCCAGCTGCTCTCACAGACATTCTCATGTACAAAGCTAATTTTGGAATGTGCTTTCAACATTGGTCTAAGTTTTCCCCCTGAAAATTCTGGTTTTTCATCACTTCTCAAATGCATACTTTTTAGTAAAAAAAAAAATCATTTACCTGTCAAGTCCTTTTATTTGTCCCTGTGTACACATGCAATGTGTCTATAAACAAAAAGATACTTATAAAAGTTAGATATATTGTGGTCATAATAAATTTTGTACCACTCAGGATTGTGATTTTCTTGTTGGGAAGGAGGGGAAGGACGCTCCTAATCAAACTTTCAAATGGGCCTTAATTCTGCCCTATAGTCTAATTAGGTTTCAGTGGTCAAATGTTCCCCTAACTCTCTGGAAAAACTAATTCAAACACTTGCCCTTCTCTTCAGACCCTGGATCTCGCCTCTCCTCTTTTATTCTGTAAGCGGGTGACCTCACCTGTACCTGAGAGGGAAAATCACAGTTATTCAAAGGAACGCCTGCAAATTCCTGATAGCAAATGACCTTGCCCACACATAATTCACACTCCTTTTTGCCTTCTGTTTTTAAAGTTTTAAAATTAAGGTATAGCATAGATAAAAAATGCAACTATGTTAGGTGTAGAGCTCACTGAATTTTTACATAGGTGGCCATGGGACCAACATCCAGATCAGGATGTAGAGCATTTCCAGCATTCCAGAAAGTTCTCTCATAAGGTTCCCAGACAGCATCCTCTCCTCATTGCCAAGAATTAACCACAATTATGGCTGTTAATTAGCTTCATCTTGTCCATTACTTCCTGTAAGGGAAATCATTCGGTACGCTTCTGCATTTTTGTCTGGCAACTTGCATTGAACATAATGTGTGTGAGCTTCATCCATGTTGTTAGCTTTATCAGGACTTAGTTCTTTTTTATTGCTTTCTACTATGCTATTGCATGGATATGGGACACTTTATTTTCCTGCTGAATGACATGGGGGCTGTTTTCAGTTTGGGACTGTTATGAATAAAGCTGAAATAAAATATCATGTCTTTTGACAAATACATGCACTTATTTTTTTTTGGATTGTATTAATTTTCTATTGTTATGTAACAAATTACCACAAACTTTGTGGCTGAACATGACACCATTTATTATCTCATGGTTGTTGTGAGCCAGAAGCTGGGCTCTGCCTAGCGGGTCCTCTGCTCAGGGTCTCCCATGGCTGCACTCAAGAGAGCAGCAGGCTGTGTGCCTTCTGCAGCTCAGGGGTGTCTTCCAGGTTGCGCGGTTTTGTCAGAGTCGGTTCCTTGAAGTTGCAGGACTGAGGCCCTCAGAGGCCCCCTGGGGCTTTATTATTCCTTTATTAAAGATAAATTATAAGAATTTATAAGTAAATTTAGCAAGGTCACACATTACAAAGCCAGCATACAGAATAAATTGTATTTTTATATATCAGAGACAGTGAAAACACCAACAAAAAAAAGAAAACAAATTTAAATGGTTTAAATTTATTTAAAACAAATTTAAATAAAAAATTTAAATAGGACAATAATCTAGTGAAAATGCACAATAGCCACACAACCACATACACACACACATACAAACACACACATATACATCCCCCCCACACACACACAAACACCATCATTGAGAGAAATTAAAAAGACGAAGCATAGAGGGATAGATCATGTTCATGGATTGATATATAGATTCAATACAATCACAATCAATATCACAGACACTTTTTTCTGTGAAAATAGATAAGATGATTTTGAAATGCATATGGAAATTTAAAGGCCCAACAGTAGTTGAGGCAATCTTGAACAAGCAAAACAAGATGGAAAGACTTACTCTGCTGGATATCAAGAGGTACCACAAATATGCAGCTATTAGAATGGTGTGGTGTTAGCACAAGAATAGACAAGGAGGATAGCAAGTGTAGAAACACAACCATGCATCGTTGAGCACGAAAACTTCTAGAGGACAGTATAGGAGAATATCTCCATGAACTTGAGATAAGCAAAGATTTCTGTAAGCAGACATACAGACTATTAGCTATAAAGTGGAAAAAATATACATTGGTTTATGTTAAAATTATTGACTTTGTTCATCAAAAAAAACTCACCATAAGAGAGTTAAAAAGGCAAGCCTCTTAAGACATCTGCCTCCCACAAACTGACTGAGAATTTATATCAGGATCCTCCGAAAACTCCTAAATATCAATTATAAAGACAGAAATCTCAGGATAAAAATGGGCAAACACTCTGCTCACCCCAATGAACGCATGAAAACACGCTTGCTCCCCTCAATAGTCATCTGGGAAGTGCACGTCCTGTCTGTAATTAGATATCATCACACCCCCCAGGAAAGCTGCAGTTGAAATGACTGACGATGCCAAGTCGTGTCTGCGATGCAGAGCAACTGGAACTCCCTGCATTGCTTGTGGGGAAATGGCGCTACTGTTCTGGGAAAGCTACCCTCATTGAATGTGCACACACTCTAGGACCAGCAGGTCCACTTCCAGGTGAACACCTGTCTCAGGACAGAGACCCCCAGAGGCTGATCCTCATCCAAGAATGCAATTTCAAGACATGTATTTAGAAAGTGTTCCCAAGAGGAACTGGTAAGTGCATAGAGTGTAGAGGCTAAGACAATGGAAAAGGCCAGGCAAGGGTAGGATTTCAGGAGAGGAACTAGCTCAGCCTGATGGATCAAATCTCCAACGTATACAACATATACATCACCTCTCAGAATTTGTCGGGCCTTGAGGCAGGGATCTGGGCTTTCACAGGGGTCACCCCCAGCACAGGCCTTCCAGGAGCTGCGGATTCTCATGGACTTCCACTCGGCTGTGGTTTGTCTGGCTCCTGTGGCCTTACGACACTCCTCAGGTGAAGTTTGCAACTTGACCCCTGAACAGTAAACACCCTGACGCTAGGGTTCCAGGAATCTAAAGGAATCAGGCTGGGGCACTGGGATGCTCTGGGTCCTCCTGGAAGCAGATGTCAAGATGAGATTAAACATGCGAGGATTTCACTGGGGGATCCTGTGAAAGAGAAACAGGCAGGGGGGCCTGGAAGATTATTGGACCAAGATATAGTCTGACCTCAGATGAAGGACAGAGAGACAGAAGCCCGGTGGACACGTCTTGGATTTCCTTATGGTTTGCAGAGGTGTTAGCACTGCTGCTGGAGTCCTAAAGCCAGAGTCTGCTGTCAGAGGAGCCCCATGCCTCCTTCAGGAGTGGTCCCGCCTTGGTCTTCCTGCCCACTC
Organism: Ceratotherium simum simum; assembly: GCF_057802395.1. NCBI lineage: Eukaryota > Metazoa > Chordata > Mammalia > Perissodactyla > Rhinocerotidae > Ceratotherium > Ceratotherium simum. The sequence continues at coordinate 1,334,130 of NC_141937.1, forward strand.
CGGCGTGGTCTAGGCGTGGCTCCTGGGAAGGGCATCTCTAACACAGACATGTTATGGAGTTCAAAGGGCAGCAGCTGGGGCTCTGGGGCAGAGGTGCTGACTTTGCGGAGTTTGGAGAAGCACATTCCATTGCTGCATGAGGTGCCACAGCATCTGCTGCATTGGTTGGCACAAACACGTACATACGTGTTCCAGGAGAAAGGCACACGTTTGTTCAGAGCAGTTAACGTTATTCATCATGGCCCCAAACTGGGAACGAATCATATGACTGTCAATGTAGCATGGGTGAATAAATGATGGCGTCTCTTTACAATGGGTTACTTTAAGGAAATAAATTTCATCCACTACATGGGACATGGATGAATGCCACAAACATAATGTTGAGTGGAAGGAGTCATACGACACCAGGGAAATAAAGCTTAAAAACAGACAAAATCTGCTCTGTAGTAGCTGTAAGATGAGCAGATCACCTTCAGGGAGGAGAGAAGATGGTGATTAGTAGGGGCAGAGGGGGCCTCCTGGGGGGTAGAAAATAGTCTATTGCTGGTCATCAGGAAAATATTTTCAGTTTATAAACAACTTGCTTAAATATTGACAGTTATTTTGTGTGTGAGTGTGTGTATATTAAGTATAGACTCAGCCCCCCTAGTTTTATAACATTTGATATTAATGGCTCCTAATGCAGAGTCAAAAACACAAGTAAGTGCAAAATTCCTGTGTCTTAAATAGTTTCTGTAACTGTGTACTAGGGGTCCAAAGAACGACGGTACCTAAAAATATTACTTCTTCATTTTGGTTAATAGTATAAAGGATATTATAACTCACAGAAAAGTCATAAGCCAGTCTGTGAACGGACCTGGACACAAGGCATTCTGAGAGCAGGATGCCTGGATATTGTTGGGCTTGCTTATTTTTGATATCAGTTAAAAGTAACATTTTGAAGAATGACGGGAACAGATGTTGAAATGCTGTCTGGCAGAGTGAAAAAACACATAAAACTAGGCCCACGGTCTGTTCAGCTTGCATTCCTTTTCTCAGGACGTGTTATCCAAGATGAGCTGTTTCTAAGAGATGTGCACCATGTTTGAATGCAGTGCTGTCTGTGTCAAACTGTGTGGGCACAGGAAGCTCAAACACAAGGCCTCAATTGGCATCCAAGTCCCAGTTTCCATTGTAAACCAGTACCCTCCTTCAGGCTGATTCTTCCAGTCAGAACTCAGCAGCACATGATTTTGTAGGCACCTACTGTTGGGGATTGTGTTATCTGCCCCAGGGAGCTGACTCATGATCCACATCTCACGCCATCCACCACGACCTCAGCGTGACTCACACTCAGGATCTCGGTTCTTTCCAAATTTCTTCAAAGCGTCCTTCGGACCCACTGTGTATTTGCTTACTAAGTTCCTTTATAATTATTAGCACAAGATCCTTGGTGACAGCAGTGAAATTTCTGGAGTTAGTTTCTTTTAAGGGACTCTAGTTTGGCACCTGCTAACTCTCAAAACATCTTTCAGAAAATGACCAAAATTCTCCACTTATCTTTTGCTATAAAACACATAGTGAATCTGACATAGGCTTCTTGTTACACTGAAAACCCAGAGAACATCCTATTTGTTGAGTTTTAAAGAGAACACTAGAAGCTACTCAGACATCTGGTGGCCAGTTTCACTGGCCAGTCGTGCAGAGCTGTCCTTTCCTGGTTTTCAATGTGACAACGATACTGATGAATACGCGTTGGCCTCTGTATTTTGGGCAGCCGAGGCCAAAACACAGCCTAAAGGAGAAAATCAACTGGCAGAAGCAAAGGGAAGAATTCTCTTAACAACAACAATAATAATAAACATGACCCTTTCTAAGGACATTCAACCTAGAGCAATCATTTTTAATGTAGCTTAATTCTAAATATTACTTGAAAATGAGAACACAAATATTCATAAATGGTGAACAATACATTGTCTAGTGTGTAATTGCCTATAACGCTGGGAAGCAAATACACTCAAATTGCCTTCATCCTTCCTGAATTCTTCCTTCTTTTTCCTCATTTCCAAGTCTCGGAGGTTCGAGGATGACTCTCACAGAGAGCTGAAAAGAGAGGCTTCTGTCGGAGCTTTGTGTACCCATATCACTGAACACAATGGCATTTCACTTCCTACCAGTCTTTGCTCATTCCTCTAAGAACCACCAGAAACTTGTGTATGGTTCAACGAACATTTAGTCCATTGAAGACTTCCAAGTTATTTAAAAAGTAACACATACCTAGCTGCCAGGGCACTATAAGAAATATGAATTAGCTTTGATTTCCAGCACTAACACGCTGCCTTCATGCACAATCTAGGTGCACAAGAAAAAGATGCCATTGATTTCATTAAATTATTAAATTACAAAAGTTGTAAGAATTGAGAATTTGGTGGGCTATGGTGTAACTATTCAAAAAGGCTTTTCCTGTTTCACATGCAATAAGGTGATTCAGATGGAAAAGTATTGAATTTAGGCAAATAGAATCTGGGGTGGGCATGGCTGGCAGGAGCAATTCAGGGACCATTTTAGACCATAGACCCTGTGTTTCTCAGTGTCTGATCATTGATCCTTTGTAATCTGCCCATGCCACCAACCTTTGTTGAGCGTCCGTCTTTGTGACACCCCCAGAGAGGACAGCTCCATTAAAGGTAGTCTTTATGTTTCTCATCTGAATCTTTCTTTTTTTCCTCTCAGTCCTCACTTAAGAAAACTTGGTAATTTTTCTAGATTTCTCTGAGGGGAAAATGAAGCAGATTTAAATGAAGTCATTGTGGGAATAATACCATTTTGCCTGTGTTTATGCCAAGCAAGTAATTCCTGGTTCTGAATTCTGTGGTCGAATCATTTTGTTCTGTGGTAAAGGCGTCTTATAAACTGGAGCAGAAACGTTCTGGGTCAATGGGCAAAGTGAAATTCAGACTCAGAGAGGGTCAGACCATTTGCCTCTCTGAAAACCAGGCTCTTGGGGCTGACCCAGAAACTGTACAAATTTATTTTTTTATTTATGTTTTGAGTTACTGAAGTAGGGGAGCTGTCTTGACTTTTTTTCTTTTTAATTAATTAAAAACATCATAGTTTATCTAGCACTTTAGAGTTTACAAAGTACTTTCTCTCCCACATATATTTTATAGTTTGATTCTCTTAAAAACTCTGTTATGTAGGTGGAACATTTATTCTTATTTCATAAATTTAAAAAAAAGAGTAGTAAGAGGAGTTAAATGACTTGCTTTAGGCCACACTGAGTAGTTCTTAAACCTAGTTTATTAGACCCCATATCTGATGTTTCTGATCAATCTCATTAGCCTCCACAGATTTATAACATGCAAAATATTCTTTTGGCAACAGATTCTCCTTTAACATCATTTGGACAAGTATTCTTGTTACCACATTCATTCATTCCTTGTTCATTCATTCATGTATTTACATGGTACCCAGCAGTCAAGCACTATACAATTAGTGTACCCTGAGACCCTGAAAAATACAGAGATCATCTGTTAAAATCACACACAAATATGTTAGCATGTATTGGGTGGCATTAAATGATGTTACCTTACTAGAAATTTATTCAACATTTTAAAATAAAATATGACTGCACTAAACTGCATATTGGGAAAGGAGGATGTAGACAGAGTCATGCACATGGTATGTGCTCAAACAAATGTTATTTGATAAATATCTATTCATTTTTCTATAAAAAAATAACCTGGCAGCTTTCTAATAGCATTACATCTGCTGATGCCTGACGCGGACTAGGCACCATGAGCCTCTTCTCCTCCTACACCTGCAGTCCCTTCATGGTGTATATTCTGGTAAAACACACACATTCTTGAGGTACTCTTTAATTATTTTCCAGATGCCTGAATACTAAACCAAGGCTTTCAGATCATAGAGCTGGTGATGAAATGAGCAATGCTTTAACTATTAGTTGTTTCTTCCATTACTTTCCCTAGAGTTAATGCAGATATAAAATGTCTCCTAAACACAATAGCATCAAAAATATGAATATTTGGGGTATTTCTGGACTAATAAATAGCTCATCTTGCTGAAAATACCAAAATGCAGAGACAATTTATGTGCAGTTTTAGTGTCTGAGAAATTATGTTACTGACCAAAACCAGTCAAAAGAATATTTGCTTCTGTAATTCACTACATTGTATTGAGGTTGTCCAAGAAAGAATTCTGAACTTAGCATGAAGTTTTGGACACAGAAATTGACATGGAATAATTGTCAGTAAAAGTTTAATGAAAAAATATCTGGAAGATATTATGCAGTAAAATATGTTAGTTATAAAAATGATAGAGCAAAAATTTTATTTTTTTCCACACATCCTGGAAAAAGTGTGAGTTGAAGTCTTTCTATTCCCTGAAATATTTATTTCTGGTAAAAGTGTTTTACACAAATGAGTCTTTAGCTAAGTAACCATTACCCAATTTAAATAATGGAACCACAATTTAGAAAGGTGTGAAATGGGGAGAGTGGCTGCACATAAAAGGAAGGTTTGGAAAAGTCAAGTGGAAACAAATTTTAGAGAAGTATAATGAGTGGGTTAAAGTAGATTTATATGAAAAAAATACTGCATAAAGGGTAACCACAGGAATATAAGTATTATTTTTTATGGTTGTGAGTTCAGCCAAGAATAAAGACATAGAAAAAGAAATAAAAATTCTATCCCAAAGTATATGAGTTTTCTTTTCCAAAAACATGATCAAATATTCTTTGAAGTCAACATTCAAAATCAATAATGTCATCAAATAGTGTGAGTCATTTCATACTCTTCATCTTAAACAATAAGTGAATTCTTGAGCTTAAAAGTTGGGATGGGTAATCAAGATGTTGCTATAGAAAATATATTTTTCAAAATGTATTGGAACCTTTTTTTAAGCAATAAAGGGATATAAGTTTAGAAATATTTTTCTACCAAAATTTGAACAATAAGATTCATATTAAATTCACACTAACATGTGAGCTTTTATCTTTTCTCTTTTTATCATCAGTCTCCATTCCACTACAAGCCTTTAAGGAAGACTCTGAGCTTGAACCCTGTGCACTGGCTTCACATTGACCTTCCATGCTTCAAAACTTTAAGTCACTTAATGGCTATCCAAGTTGGTAAGCAAATAATTTCAGGTTATTTCAATACTTGTTTAAAATTAATTAAAGTATAAAACATTTAAAAAATAAATTTTACCAAATCTCTACAATCTCTTTCACAGAAGAGAAGCAGAGGAAATACTTCCTAACTCATTGTATGAGTTCAGATTTACTCTAATACCAAAACCAGACAAAGACATTACAAAGAAAGAAAAATGCAGACCAATATCTCTCATGAACATGGATACAAATATCCTCAACAAAATATTAGCAAATTGAATCAAACAATATGTATAAAAAAATTATACATCATGACCAAGTGGGATTTATCTAAGATACAAGAGGCTGGTTCAACGTTTGAAACCAGTTAAAGTAATCCATCACATCAACGGATTAAAAAAGGAAAACCAGTGATGTCAGCATCATGGCGGAGTGAGCTTTCTGGTAAGCTCTTCCCCTGATAAGATACAACAAAAGGGACAATTGCAGACTAACAAGAGACTCTTACACAGCAAAAAGGGACATCGGAAAGACCCAAACTTCCACACATCTGAGAGTGGACATGCTGGGGCCCTAGGAGAAAGTGCAGAGAGGTAATGAGAAATCCTCTCCCTCCCCATCAGATCCATGACTTGGTCCACATGGCTCCCAGAAAGTGGGGAGGGGCAGTCCTCTGTGGGGAAACCATAGCTCTTTGTGCTCCCTCAGCCAGTGGGAAACACCCACACGGAGGACTGAGAACTGCTGCAGGGGTGCCATCAACATTTGAGCACCCCAGGAGAGCAGGTAGTGAGGGGCGAGTGAGAAGCCCCCCACCCCAGGGACCCGGCCAGCAAAAGAGAAAGCCCCTTCCCCCGCGCATGCCAGATGCTGAAGCTCAGTTGAACAGACAGAGCGGCCAGGGGTGGATTGCGGGTGGCCCACAGCCACGGAGCAGCCAGGGCGGAGTGCAGGTGACCACAGTGGAGTGCAGGGGGCTCAGATCACAGAGCACTTAACCCCCACACAGTGGTGGCAGGTGGAAACTGCAACCAGATATTTCCAAGATGAGGAAAAACAAAGCAAATACAAGAACCACAATGCAAAGATACATTAAATCTCCAGAGCAGAAGGAAAACAACAAGCACCCAGAAATCAACCCTGAAGGCACAGAAATCCATAACCTAAATGACAGAGAATTCAAAATAGCTATTATAAAAAAGCTCATTGAAATACAAGATAAACAATTCAATGAGATAAGGAGTTTTTTTTACAAAAGAGATTGAAATCATAAAGAAAAACCAATCAGTATTGATGGAGATGAAGAACACAATGGAGGAGATAAAATAGAATCTGGAATCTTTAAAGAACAGAGCTGACAAGATGGAGGAAAGAATTAGCATTATAGAGGATAAGAATACAGATATGCTCCAAATGGAAGAGGAGAGAGAACTAAGAGTAAAAAGAAATGAAGAAAATCTCCGAGAAATATCCAACTCAATTAGGAAACGTAACATAAGAATATAGGTATTCCTGAGGGAGAAGAGAGGGAAAGAGGAACAGAGAGCCTATTCAAGGAAATAATAACTGAGAACTTCCCAAATCTGGGGAAGGAGCAGGAAATACCAGTAAGTGCCTAAATATGTCAACAGGCAAAGGCCCACTTCACAGCATATAGTAGTAAAGCTGGCTAAAGTCAATGACAAAGAAACAATATTAAGGGCAGCTAGACAAAAACAAAAAATAATGTACAAAGGAACTCCCATCAGGCTCTCAGCGGATTTCTCAACAGAAACTTTACAGGCTAGGAGAGACTGGAAGGATATATTCAAAATACTGAAAGACAAAAACCTTCAGCCAAGAATACTCTGTCTAGAAAAATATCCTTCCAATATGATGGAGAAATAATAACTTTCCCAGATAAACAAAAGCTAAAGGAGTTCATGGCCATGAGACCCCCACTACAAGAAATGCTCAAGAAGGCCCTCAGGCCTGAAAAAAAGAAGAGAAAGGGAATACAAAGCTTGGAACAAGGAGAAAAATATGTAGACAAAATCAGAAAAATACTAGATCTTTACTGGAATAGGTTAACAACCATTTAAGTACCAAAATCAAAGATCAAAGGAAGGAAAACACCAAAAATAAATATAACCTCATCATGGTAAACACAGACCCATGGGGGACAGCCCCATGGTGTAGCAGTTAAGTGTGCATGTTCTGCTACTGGCAGCCTGGGTTTGGATCTGGGGTGTGCACCGATGCAGCACTTGTCAGGCCATGCTGTGGTGGTGTCCCACATAAAGTGGAGGAAGATGGGCATGGATGTTAGCTCAGGGCCAGTCTTCCTCAGCAAAAAGAGGAAGATTGGTGTGGATGTTAGCTCAGGTCTGATCTTCCTCAAAAGAAACACACACACACACACACACACACACCATGAGATAGAATAAATTGTGACAAGAATAACTTAGAAGGGGAAGAGGAAAGAGATTGAATTGACTTAGTATAAGGAAATAAGAGGCCATAAGATAATGGACTATATCATACACAAGATTTTTTATACAAACCTCAAGGTAACCACTAAACAAATAATCAGAACAAAATCACATATGATAAATAAAGAGAAAACTAAAAGAGTCATAAGACAGAACAACCAAACTGAATTGGCAGTACAAAACACATGGGACAAGAAACAAAGGAAATGCAAAAGAACTGGAAAATAAGTGACAAAACAGCAACATTAAGCCCTCATATATCAATAATTACCCTAAATGTAAATGGATTGAACTCTCCAATCAAAGGATACAGAGTGGCAGGATGGATTAAAAAGCAAGACCCAACAATACGCTGCCTTGAGGAAACACATCTCAGCTCTAAAGAAAAACACAGGCTCAGAGTGAAAGGATGGAAGACAATACTCCAAGCTAATGGCAAACAAAAGAAAGCAGGTGTTGCCATACTCATATCAGACAAAGTAGACTTCAAGATAAAACAGGTTAAGAGAGACTAAGAAGGGAAATATATAATGATAAAAGGGACACTCCACCAAGAAGACATATCAATTATAAATATGTATGCACCCAACATAGGAGCACCAAAGTACATAAAGCAACCATTAACAAACCTAAAAGGAGATATTAAGAACAACACAATAATAGTAGGGGATCTTAATACCCCACTTACATCAATGGATAGAGCATCCAGACAAAAAGTCAATAAAGAATCAGTGGAGTTAAATGAAAAACTGGACAAGATGGACCTAGTAGACATATACAGAGCACTCCATGCACAAACAGCTGACTACATATTCTTCTCAAGCATGCATGGAACATTTTCAAAGATAGACCATATGTTAGGAAACAAAGCAAGCCTCAATAAATTTCAGAATATTGAAATCTTAACAAGCATCATTTCAGACCATACTGCTATGAAACTGAAAATCAACAAGAAAAAACTGGGAAAATGACAAAGATGTGGAGATTAAACAACATGCCACTGAACAACAAATGGATCATTGATGAAATTAAAGGAGAAATCAAAAAATATCTAGAAACAAATGAAAATGAAAATATGCCATACCAACTCATATGGGTTGCAGCAAAAGCAGTCCTGAGAGGGAAACTCACAGCAATAAAAGCCCACCATAACAAACAAGAAAAACCCCAAATAAGCAACCTTAAATTACACCTAACAGATCTAGAAAAAGAAGAACCAACAAAGCCTCAAATTAGCAGAAGGAAAGAAATAATAAAAATCAGAGCAGAAATAAATGAAATTGAGACCAAAAAAAGAGTAGAAAGGATTAATGAAACAAAGAGGTGGTTCCTTGAGAAGATAAACAAAATTGACAAACCCTTAGCCAGACTTACTGAGAAAAAAGTGAAAAGGCTCAAATAAATAAAATTAGAAATGAAAGAGTTGAAATTACAATGGATACCATGGAAATACAAAGGATTATAAGAGAATACTATGAGAAACTATATGCCAACAAATTGGACAATCTAGAAGAAATGGATAAATTCTTAGACTCATACAACCTCCCAAAATTGAACCAGGAAGAAATGGAGAATCTGAATAGACAAATCACAAGTAAAGAGATTGAAATAGTAATCAAAAACCTCCCAAAAAATCAAAGTCCAGGACCAGATGGCTTTTCTGGTGAATTTTACCAGACATTCAAAGAAGATTTAATACCCATCCTTCTGAAACTATTCCAAAAGATAGAGGAAGATGGAACACTTTGTAACTCATTCTATGAGGCCAACATCACCCTGATACCAAAGCCAGACAAAGACAATACTAATAAGAAAAATTACAGGCCAATATTCCTGATGAACATAGATGCAAAAATCCTCTACAAAATATTAGCAAACAGAATACAACAAAACATTAAAAAGATCATAGACCATGATCAAGTGGGATTTATACCACGGATGCAGGGATGGTTCAACATCTGTAAATCAATTAACGTCATACACCACATCAATGAAACGAATAATAAAAACCACATGGTCATCTCAATAGATGTAGAGAAGGCATTTGACAAGATCCAACATCCATTTATGGTAAAACTCTCAACAAAATGGATATAGAAGGAAAGTACCTCAACATAATAAAGGCTATTTATGACAAACCCACAGCCAACATCATACTCAACGGGGAAAGACTGAAAGCCATTCCTCTGAGAACAGGAATGAGACAAGGCTGCCCACCCTCACCACTCTTATTCAATATAGTACTGGAGGGTTTGGCCAAAGCAATTAGGTAAGAAAAAGGAATAAAAGGAATCCAAATAGGAAATGAAGAAGTGAAACTCACTATTTGCAGATGACATGATTTTATATATAGAAAACCCTAAAGAATCCTTTGGAAAACTATTAGAAACAATCAACAACTACAGCAAAGTCGCAGGGTAAAAAATCAACCTACAAAAGTCAGTTGCATTTCTGTATGCTAATAACGATCTAATGAAAGAGAGCTCAAAAAGATAATGCCATTCACAATTGCATGAAAAAGAATAAAATATCTAGGAATAAATCTTACCAAGGAGGTGAAAGACCTATGCAATGAAAACTTCAAGACATTATTGAAATAAATCGATGATGACTTAAAGAAATGGAAAGACATCACATGCACATGGATTGGAAGAATAAACATAATTAACAAGTCTATATTACCTAAAGCAATCTACAGAGTCAATGCAATCCCATCAGAATCCCAATGACATTCTTCATGGAAACACAAAAAGGAATACTAAAATTCATATGGGGCAAAAAAAGACCCTGAATAGCTAAAGCAATACTAAGAAAAAGGAACAAAGCTGGAGGCATCACAATCCCTGACTTCAAAACATACTACAAAGCAATAGTAATAAAAACAGCATGGTACTGGTACAAAAACAGACACACAAATCAATGGAACAGAATTGAAAGCCCAGAAATAAAACCATGCATTTACAGACAGCTAATTTTTGACAGTCTAGCTAAGAACATACAATGGAGAAAGGAAAGTCTCTTCAATAAAAGGTGTTGGGAAGACTGGACAGCCACATGCAAAAGAATGAAAGTGGACCATCTGCTATCGCCATTCACAAAAATTAACTCAAAATGGATCAAAGACCTGAAGGTGAGACCTGAAACTATAAAACACATAGAAGAAAATATAGGCAACACACTATTTGACATTGGTCATAAAGGAATCTTTTCAGATGCCATGCCTACTCAGATTAGGGAAACCAAAGAAAAAATAAGCAAGTGTCACTTTATCAGATTAAAGAGCTTCTACAAGACAAATGAAACCAGGATCAAATTGAATAGACAATCCACCAGCTGGGAGAAAATATTCACAACACATATATCTGACAAGGGGTCAATCTCCATAATACATAAAGAACTCACACAGCTGAACAACAGAAAAACAAACAACCTGATCAAAAAATGTGAAGAGGGAATGAACAGACACTTCTCCAAAGAAGATATACAGATGGCCCATAGGCACATTAATAGATGTTCAACATCACTAATCATCAGAGAAATGCAAACCAAAACAACATTAAGATATCACCTCACGCCCATTAGAATGGCTATAATCACCAAGAAAACACCAACAAATGTTGGAGAGGATGTGGAGAAACAGGAACCCTCATACACAGCTGGTGGGAATGCAAACTGGTGCAGCCTTTATGGAAAACAGTATGGAGATTCCTCAAAAAATTAAAAATATAAACACCCTATGATCCAGCTACCCCACTACTGGGAATTTATCCAACAAACCTGAAATCAACAATCCAAAGAGGCTTATACACCCCTGTGTTCATTCAGCATCATTCACTGTAGCCAAGAAGTGGAAGCAACCCAAGTGTCCCTCAACCGATGATTGGATCAAGAAGATGTGGTGTATATATATATATATACACACACAATGGAATACTATTCAGCCATAAAAAAGACAAAATCGTCCCATTTGCAACAACACGGATGGACCTGAAGGGTATTATGTTAAGTGAAATAAGCCAGAGAGAGAAAGACAAACACCGTATGATCTCACTCATATGTGGAATATAAACCAACACATGGACAGAGAAAACTGTATTGTGGTTACCAGGGGCAACGGGGGTAGAGGGTAGGCACAAGGGGTGAAGGGAAACGTGTATATGGTGATTGACAAACAAAAACGTACAGCCAAAATTTCACAATGTTATAAACTATTAAGTCATCAATAAAAAAAAAAAGAAAGAAAAACCATATGATCATATCAACAGAGGCAGAAAAAGCATTTGACAAAATTCAATACCCAGTCATGATAAAAAAAATCTCAACAAACTAGGAATGGGGGAAACTTCCTCAATTTGATAAAGAATATCTACAGAAAATCTACAGCTAACATCATACTTAATGGTAAGAAGCTTGAATCTTTCCACTAAGATCAGGAATAGAGCAAAGATGTCCCCTCTCACCACTACTTTTCAACATCATACTGGAAGTTCTAGTTGGTGCCATAAGGCAAGAAAAGGAAATAAAATGTGTACAGATTGGAAAGTAAAATGAAAAACTGTTTTTGCACATGACAATATTGTCTATGTAGAAAATCTGAAATAATTGACCAGACAAAAAAGAAAACTCTCTTGGAACTAATATGCAATTATAGCAAGGTTGTAGGATACATGGTTAGTATACAGAAATCAATTGCTTTCCTATATATGAACAAATGAAATTTGAAATTAAAAACACAAAATCATTTACATTAGCATCCCTCAAAATAAAATACTTAGGTATAAAACTAACAAATTATGTAGACGATCTATATGAGGAAAACTACAAAGCTCTGATGAAGAAAACCAAAAAATAGCTAAATAAATGGAGAGATGTTCCATGTTCATGGATAGAAAGACTCACTGTAGTCAAGATGGCAGTCTTTTCCAAATTGATGTATAGATTCAGTGAAACCCCAATCAAAATCCTAGCAAGTTATTTTGTGGATTTTGACAAATTGATTCTAAAGTTTATATGGAGAAGCAAAGGACCCAGAATAGACAACATAAATTGAAGGAGAAGAATAGAGTTGGAGGACTGACCCTACCAAATTTCAAGACTTGCTATAAAGTTACAGTAATCAAGACAGTGGTAGTGGTGAAAGAATAGACAAATAGATCAATGGAAGAGAATAGACTATCCAGAAATAAATCCCAATATAATCCACTGATCTTTGACAAAGGAGCAAAGGAAATATAATAGAGCAAAGATAGTCTTTTCAACAGATGGTGCTGGAACAACTGGACATTCATGAGCAAAAAATGAATGTAGACACAGATCATACAACCCTCACAAAAACTAACTCAAAGTGAATCATAGACTTAAAAGTAAAATGCAAAATTATAAAACTCCCAGAAGAAAACGAGGAGTAAACCTAGATGACCTTGGATTTGGTGATGCCTTTTGGAAACGAACATGAAACAAATCAAAAACATGATCCATGAAAGAAATAATTGATAATCTAGACTTCATCAACACTAAAAACTTCTGCTTTGTGAAAGGCAATATCAGGACAACTAGAAGGCAAATCATAGACTGAGAGAAAATATTTGTAAGGACCCGCCTGATAATGGGCTGTTATCCAAAACATACAAACAACTTTTAAAACTCGACAATAAGAAATGAGACAATGAGATAATATCACGCATCTATTGAAATGGCCAAAATCTGGAACACTGACAACACCAAATGTTGGTGAGAGTGTGGAGCAACAGGAACTCTCATCCATTGCCAGTGGGAATGCAAAATGGTGCAGTGACTTTGGAAGACAGTTTGATGGTTTCTTACAAAACTAAACATGCTCTTACCATATGATCCTGCAATCGCGCTCCTTGGTATTTACCCAAAGGAGGTGAAAACTTAGGTCCATACAAAACCTGTACATGGATGTTTATAGCAGCTTTAGTCATAATTGCCAAATCTTGGAACCAACTAAGATTTCCTTCAGTAGATGAATGGCTAAATAAACTGTGGTACATCAATATTATTTAGCACTAAAAAGAAATGAGCTATCAAATATGGAGGAAACTTAAATGCACGTTACTACGTGAAAGAAGCCAATGTGAAAATGCTACATACTGTGTGATTCCAACTCTATGACATTCTGGAAAAGGCAAAACAGAGACCAAAGAAAGATCAGTGGTTACCAGAGGATTGAAGAGGGGAGTAGAATAAGGAAGCAGAGCACAGAGGATTTTTAGGGCAGTGAAAATACTTTGAGTGATATTACAATGATTGATATGTCATTGTACACTTGTCCAAACCCATAGAGCGTCCAACACCTAGTGAACCCTAAGGTAATCTGTGCACGTCGGGTGATTGTGATGTGTCAGTATAGGTTCATCAATTGTAACAAATGTCCCACTCTGGCGAGAGATGTCGATAACAAGAGAAGCTGTGCAAATGTGGAGGCAGCAGTATATGCGAAATCTCTGTACCTTCTTCTCAATTTTGTTATAAAACTAAAACTTCTTTAAAAAAATTAAATCTTAAAGAAATTAATTAAAATGACCAAAGATTTTGAATTTGAAGAATTTGAAACAGAAAATTGCTAGAAGTAAAAGACATACAATGTATCTAACCAATGTTTGGCGAGCAAACAGTTTTATATTGTTAGACATGTAACATAAAATTCAGGAAAAAATGATTAAAATGAAATATTCAGCTTAGCAAAAAATGCACTATTTGGTTTACATCTTTTCTATATCTCTCTGGGTTCTCTGAAAAACAGAAGTCAAATTGGAGTTAGAAGTGCAAGAGATTTATTGGGACTGTGAAAAAGAAGGGGAGAGGGGATGGAGGCAGGCAGGAGAGACTTCAGAATGAGAGGCAAGTCTGACACTTGTGAGAAAAGATAGAGAGAAGGGAGGATTTGGTAGAAGGAACCTCAGGCTGCATCTCTGAGAATGATTTTCATACAGTGCCATGCCAGACATATGCACAGTCTATAGGGTGACTCAAAGGAATGGGAGACGAAACACCAATCATGAAATGGGATAATACGTGTTTCACGGTCTTCGTATTCTACCAAAATAATCTCGTCATCATGTAGTGTATCCTCAGTCCTCCAAATCAAATGTAGATACATTCTTCACTCTTTTTCTATAAAGTAAGCAGGTTCAAAATTATAGTTTAAAATTTCCAAGAGCATCTAACAAAAATAGTTGATCAAAACTATAAAAAGGTGTGAGTGCTATCATGGGGGTGAAGGGCGGGTGTTCTGAGGCCCATGGCTGGGTCAGGTAGACCAGCCTGGACCATTAGGGAAGGTGTCCCTATTCCTTCTGCACAAGTTAACAAACTCCAGCATTACCACATTTTGTCCATTTCCTGCCCTAGAATTGAATTTCATTTAAAATGGGATTATTTTAAAATTAGTTCTTCAATAAACTTAGGAGAACATAAACTATAAGAAAAACGAGTCTTCTTTTCCCCTGGACATCTGCAGTTTAAACCCAGGATCCAGACTACTGAGCATGAATCAGACTGATTTGGATTACTTTAATCCTGATAAATGCCTGTCAAAGCTCCAAGGCCCTTTTTATCCCCAATTTAAATACTTCTTTCCAGATACTAAAAAATCTAATGTCTGCATCTCCTCATTGTACAGTAGCTTGTGTTCCAAATTCCAGAAAGAGAAATTTCAATCTGGTAAAAGACCCTATATTTAGGGCAATCCCACAGGCTTGGAGTTTTACTTCACTTTCTTTCAAATGAGTGGTTTAAAAGACCACTATCAATCTTTGGTAACCAGATGTGCTGATTATTCAAAAACTGCACATGTGTTTCAACAGGAAATAGTTTAAATACTTCGTTGTATTTTAGAAGAAAACAAAACTTTTTGAAAACCCATTCCCAAATTTATATTTTGAATATAGAACCAATAGGCAAAGCATATAGTTGAAGAAAAATTAAATTGGATTTTCTCCATCATCCATCATTTTTTTCTTCTGTTTAGGTGGCAAATTTCCAGCAAGCAAAGCCTTGCATTGTTAAGGCAGCACGGAGACTGAAGGAATGTGTCCAGGGCCACTCAGCTCTAGAGTTCTCATGGGTACATGTCAATTTGAACAGAGAATGTAATAAATGTAATAAAATATGTAATAAATCATTAAAAATGTAATAAAAACATTTCCATGGTAGAAACTTAATAGATTCAAAGAACAATAGAAGAATATTAAACTTGAAAGGAAACTTAGAGATATTTTATTTTATTTAGCCTTTTTATTACATAAATAAAGAAACCAAAGCCTAGAGCAATAAAGCAATTTGTCCAAAACTCAATACATAGTTGATGACAATGTAAAAAGAAATGTCAAACGAGGAGTTATAACAAAAGCTCTGTTTTATCCAATTTTGATATTATAATATATTACGGGACTACAAAATTGAAGTAGTGTGGTACAGGGATATAATTAGGTGGATAAGTCTATCCAGAAATAGATATAAATACATACTAGAAATTGATTTTATTAACATTAAAAGAACAGAGAAAGATTGTACTTCTCTTGGGAAAATTGACTGAAATTTGGGCAAAAGTTTGAGTTACACCATAACAACTGTATTTCAAATAGTCTAAGATTTTACTGTAGAAGTATATCAGATAAATATACCAGAAGGAAACATAAGTTGATTCGCCTGGGTGAATGTTTTTGGCATTTATCCAGTTTGGTGTTCTCCAAGTTTCCTGGATCTGCAGTTTGCTGTCTGACATTAATTTGGGGAAATTGTCAGACATTATTGTTTCAAACATTTCTTGTGTTCCTTTCCCTCTTTTTCTCCTTCTGGTATTCCCATTACATGTAAGGGATATTCTGTTCTGTTTTTCTCTGGCTTTGCTCTCTTTGCTTTTCAGCATTGGAGATTAGATGTCTTCAAGCTCAGAGATTCTTTCCTCAGCCATGTTGTCTACTAATAAGCCCATCAAAGGCATTCTTCATTTCTGTTACAGTATTTTTGATCTCCAGCATATTTTTTGGTTCTTTATTAGAATTGCCATTTCTCTGTTTACATTGCCTATGTGTTCTAGCCTGCTGTCTGTTTATCCATTTGAGCCCTTGGCATATTAATTATAGGGTTTTAAATTCCCAATCTGATAATTCCAACATGTCTGGTTCTGGTACTTGCTTTGTATCTTCAAATTGTGTGTTTTGTCCTTTAGTACGCCTTGTAATTTTTCCTTGATAGCCAGACATGATGTACTGGGTAAAGGACCTGCTGTAAACAGGTCTTTAGTGATGTGGTGAGGTGTTGGGTGTGGGAAGCATTCTATAGTCCTAAGATCAGGTCTCAGTCTTTTAGTAAGCCTGTGCCCCTGGACTGTGAACTTCACATGAGTTTCTCAGTTTTTTCTCCCCCCTTAGGTGGGACAGGATATCTAGAGGGGGCTAGAGTTGGGTATTTCCCTTCCCCAGGTCTGTTAGGCTCTGATAGCCCCCAGCAAGTTAGGTTCTGGTTAACTAGTTCCCCTGAGGACAGGCTTCGTCAAGAAGAACAGAGTGCTCTGTCATATTTCAGAATGGTTCCTTTTCTCCTCCTCCTGTCAGAATCCCAAGGGAATTTCGCTCCTCCAATATGAGTTCTAGGAAGGAAAACTTACGAAAGCATGGGGGCCCTTATGTCTGGGGCCCCTGGAGATCATATCTCTCAGTTTTGCCCACCTGGAGCCTCCAGCAATCCGTCGATCACAGTTCAGGTTTCCCGCCTGGAACTGGGTGCCATGTGGCTTCTTCTCTGGTAAATTGTGATTCTCTGTATTTGCCTGTTGGTCACTCCAATTTTTGAGAGCAGTAGTTTGCCCTGTACCCTCATTTTTCTCACATATCTAAGGAGAATTGTTTATTTTTCAGTTTGCTCAGCTTTTTATTTGTTGTTAGGACAGAGTGGTGGCCGCCAAACTCCTTACACACGAGACCAGAACAAGGACAAACTCAAGAGCAATACATATGGAAAGTTCATAACACAGCAGGTGTAATTCAATGAATTTAGCCTATGAAATTACATAATTATTAGAAACTTCCAACATTCTTACAGTAGATGGTTCAACTAAATTTTGGTTGAACCATGGTTTCAGAAGAATATTTTGTGATGTAGAAAATATCCCCAATATATTGAAAACCAAAAAGAGTGTATTAAAGACAGAATAAAAGTAATCTTGCTGAATGTAAAGAAAATTTATATAAGATCCGAGTACATTTGTATGCCAGCTTCAAGAAGATAAAAATTATTTTAATCTGTTCGATTGATAACATTATATTAAAAAAAAAAATGTGTGCAAAACTTTTGATGTAGAAAACTATAAAACTTCACTTGTAACTAAAGAGACACAATCAAAGGAAAGATGTACCACGCACATGGGTGGCAAGACAACCTCGTAAAAGTGTCAATTCTTCTTCAAGCTGATCTGTAATTTCAGTGATCTGTCATATTCAGTGGTGTGTGTGTGAATGTGTGTAAGCGTGAACTGACAAGTTGATTCTAAGACTTGTATGGAAGCACAAAGGAGAAATAACAAGATGGAAGGACTTGCTGTATTACATCAAAATTTATCTTACAGCTGCAATAATAAAGCAGCTTTGGTGTTGGCACACAAATAGTTAACTAGGCCAGGGGAACAGAAACCAGAATCCAGAGACTCACCCTCACACATGGGCACTGGAAATATGACAAACTCACCATGCAGAGCAGTCAGGAAATCACGGTCGTTTTGGTAAATGGGGCTGGATTAATTGTGTCTCCATAAGGAAAAAAAAAGAGAAATTTTACCCTTCACATTGCTTATAAAATCTAGGTGAATAGTAGACCAAAATGTGAAAGGCAAAATAATGAAACTTTTAAAAGACAATCTAGGAGAATTTCTTCATGGCCTCAGAGTAGAGGAAACATTTTTTAGACAAGATCCAAAACTACTAACCACAGAGAAAAAAATAGATAATTTATGAATTTCTCTTCAACCGAAGAGATCACAGATAAAAGTCCAGTCATAGAGTGGGAAAAAAATATTGGCAATCCATATAAAAAATTAAATCTTTGTTTGTGATCAGAAGTCTTACAAAGCAATAACAAAAAGAAAATCCAGCAAAAAATGGTCAAGAAACTTGATCTGGCTTTTTACAAAAGACGAAATTCAAATGGCCAATGAATACATGAGAAGGGGAGCAAGCATAGTAGCAATCAATAAAATGCAATTAGAACCACAAATAGACACCAATAGAGAGGAGATGAAATTCATAGATACTAATGGAGGAGATAAAATTAGAAAGATGAACAGTGACAGAAGGATGGGAGCTGGATGCCCCTCACCTCTGGTGGGACGGCAGATGGCTGCAATCACCATGGAAAACAGATTGGTGTGATCTCCTATTCCCAGAGTCAAGTGTCTCTAGGACCAGAGATCGTCCTGGGTAGACAGCCCAGCGAGCGGCACACTCACGTGCACCAGGAGGTGAATCCGGGACAGTTCATAGTAGCCACATGTGCAATTTCAGACACAGATAATATGTCCAACCATGATAGAATGGATACATACGTTGTTGTCTATTTATATGGATGATGCTATCGATCAATCAAAATGAATGAATGACAAGTATGTGCAATGGTATGTTAATCTCATAGATACAATATTGAATTAAAGAAACTAGACATAAGAGAGCACATATTTTAGAATTTCATTTGTATAAAGTGGTAAAACAGGAAAAAAAAAACACTAAACCAGTGGTAAAGGATGTACAGACGTGTGGTAGAATTATAAGAAAGGCCAGAGCGTCATGACCATCAAAATAAGGAGAGGAGTTACCTCCAGTGAGAGAGGCACCCTCACGACACTTCACCTGGGCTTTGATTTGTGTCATAATTTATCAGCTCTGCAATTATGTTTTAAGCTTTAATAGGTGTGCTATATTTTCAAAGTAAGTTAAAAAGTGTTTCACATATGTCATTTAAAATCTATCTACAGGAATGAAGAAATCCATATACAAATGCACTTATGAACATGTTAGAGGTTATTTATCACTGAGTAGTACCATTATGGGGCATTGCAAAATTTGTTAAGTAATTCATTTTGACAACAAATACATTTCTTTTATAATTAGATGAAAAAAATTTAAAGTTGTATGTTTAAGCTTCACATAATAACAAAGTGAATGTTTGAAAAATCTAAACTTTTAGCAGCATGCTAAATGGCATTATCCTGTAAATGAGAACAGCCCACAAAAGATCTTTTCCCAAAGACTTGGAAATTATAACAAAATGACTTAAATAGAAACTAGTGGGGCACTTTAATCAGACTTTATGATTACTGTGATCCCAAACTAAACATTTTATTGTGAGGACATTTATTTTTCTAATGTTTAAAAATCGCCATGAGTATGAAACCTCCTGGATAAAGTTTCAAAGAAATTAATGTGTCCAAAACTTTAACTGATGTTTCCATGGAAAACCTCAATAATTGACATTTAAGACTCTGAGGTATTGAAGGAGCTACTTGACAGAAGGTGCCAAGTCCTGCCTTGGCTGCTGTGTTCAGAACCATTCCAGTAGGGGCATCTTCGGGATGGAGGAGCCGCTGACCACTGGCCCTACTCCCCGGCCACCTCAGTCGCTCTTGGAGCAGGGCAGGGAGAAGGCAAGGAGGCAATCGTTTCAACTGTAAATTGAAACCTTACAACATCTGTGTGAAATCACAAAATCATGTGTAATTATAAATGGCTTTCTTTTCTTGACATACCAAATTTGAACACAAAATGACATGAATTCAGTTGAAAACATGAAGGCAGTGACTGACTCCTTACTTAGGAGAACAAGCCATGCCTGGAGGGACTTGACGTCAGCCACCACCTCATTGGAGCCACAGTTCTGGCTTTGTGGCTTTTCCAGGAGCCTCGCCACATTTTTATAGTCATAAGGTGAGATATTAAAGCTTTGACTATTGTGTTGGTTTCTTAATATTTAAATTTCACATCTTTGATTGCTGGGGAAGACTGCTCAAAATACACTCAAAAAAATCATTCTAATTCATCTGCTGTTCTGATTGGTCAGGAAAAGTCAAACTTCTTAGCCTCCCATCAAACCTTGGAGCCCCTCCAGCAGGAGTGAGGACACACACAACAGGGACCTGTTTCGTGTCCAGGTGACAAGGATAACGGAGTCCCGGGGGACCCAGGGACAGATGCCTACCCCACGACAGGGAGGTCTGAGCTCCGCAGCATCTATCTGCACGGCTAGTGCAGGACGGCAGTCTACTTCTCTCAGTGACCTCTAATCACTGAGGGTTACTACGTCTCTGGGATGTTTTATTTCAAATCTTTGGTCTGATATAAACCCAATTATGGACCAACAGTGCCTTTTCCTCAATCCTTCCTCCCCACCTTACAAATTAAATTAAAAAACATCCTCCCACTAAGATTTACCTGAAAATATCATTCATGGGAAAGCAGGTGGTTAAAAGGAGGGCCCACATACGACATCACAGAGATAGTGCAGAAAGCCACATTCCTCTTCCATAAAAAAAGCAAAATCTTTTTCTTGTCTTTACTCCTTTTCTCTCTGGTATGATTACCTTGGAAACTGCAACCTCTCCTCTTCCAATACTCCCTTTGGGGCCATTTATCCCCACAGTGTCCACCTACAATGTGCCTTGCCTTCTTGCCAGGATGACTGGTGGATGAGAAGCCTCCTCCAGTGTTCTGATGGTGGGACCAGCACTGCCTCACTGGCCATCCTCCACGTGGACACGCCTGACCTACAATGCACCTGCCATTCTGTGCAGACACTTCTGCTGGGAGGAGTGTCCAGCACCAGGCCCTGGGCCCTTACAGGTCACTGTCCTGTTTCCTCCAACATTATTGAATAACCAGAAGAGCAGGAAGGCTGTTCCTACCCACCTGTCCTACCTGTTCTTGCTGTCTGATGAACATTCACCCTTTCTTTCATCTTTATCCTCTCAGAGTCCCCTTGGCCTTACTGAAGAGTTAGTCCCATGATTTCCCCTAAAGTCACTCTCACACTCTGCCATCATCTGTCCACTCCTTTCCCTCCCACTATCTCTAAATGTCTTGAGAACAAAGACCCTGACACTTATCTCCTGAGCCTCAGCATTTGGCACAGGTTCTGGCCTGTGGTCCAGGCTTGGTAAATCTTCGTGGAACTGGATTAAATTGAGGGGATCACCAGTCAAAGTTCAACCAGAGAAGTACACAGAGAGATCTGTCACAAGAAATCGGCTTACTTGATGATGGGGGCTGGAGAAGCAAGTCTGAAACCTGTGGAGCAAGACAACAGTAATGAAGACTGTCGAACAAAATGTCTGGGATACAAGAATTTAGTTAGGAAAGGTTTATTGCTCAGCCAGTTTACAAACCGGGGAGATGTGGCCTTTGGCAGCAAACCCAAAGTACCCCACGGGAGAGCAAAGAATGGAGGCTGCCTTCATAGAACAAGTTCTTGCCTAGGTTCCCACTCAGGTCCGCTATGCAAATGAGGCATGCAGGCCTGCTTAGTCCTAATTGGTTGGCTCAGGTCACCCAGGTGGCTGTTCGGGGCTCTTGTAAAATCAGGAACTTTGGCAGAGTCAAAGCTGAAGAGCGAACTCTGGTCATTCCGGGACAGAGTACACGACTGCATCCCAGTCCTGTCACGGCCGCTTGACGCCATTTTGGTTTTAGGGCCTGGTTAACCACACAGAGTCCATCTGGTTCTCAGGGGTTCTTTTGATTTCCTTTTACGCCACAACCCCAAGCAGGGTGGAACTTCAGGAGCCCGAGGGCTGTCCTTACACAGAAGGTCTTCTCCTCTAGGAGTGCCTCAGCCCTCCGCAAGGCCTCAAGCGATTGAGTCAGGCCCACCAGGATAACCGTCTCCCTTGCTCGGAGGCAGCTAATGAGGGGCTTTGATCCCGTCTGGAGTGACGCGCTCAGATTCCGTTATATAAGAGATGGAATGCAGGTTTTAGTTTTGGTTGCTAGATGCACTTATGGTGATATTTCAAGATTACGTAGTTATAGAAACCAGCTGGATAAACATATCCTAGTATAAACCACAGAGAGCAGATGAGTGAAAATGAGTAATTCATTTAATTCAATACAGGAAATAGTAACTTGGCATTCAACTTATATATTCCAAATATTCACTCCTCCACACACACAAAAATGTCAAGCCTAATAAAACACAGATTACAAAAATAAAACCTTTCATTCTAGTTTTATTATAAAATACTATTTCTAAGCCCTTCCGTTATCTTGAAAATTATTCTTTTTCTTATATAAGGTAGTGTAAGAGATATTGGAGATTCTTGAGGAGAGTTAAATTTAAGAAAATTAACTTCCTCATAGTTAATACAGACATCCAATTTGTCTGTGTATTAGCAGTGTTCTCACTTTGGACACTGTTCTGTAGAAATGTTTAGAGGGTATTTGTTTTAGCCCACGTTGTCTACAAGGCGGAGGCTGAGGCAAGGATTGAATGGCTGACCCTTATTTGGTGGGTTGACAGCCGGGGCTGTAAGTGGACAGAGCAGAAGGAGGAGGAGAAAGCAAAGTTGTGGGACAAGGGACCAAAAATCACAGACAGACAGACACACAGGATGTGATACACGGATGTCATTCCCCATTCCTCTTTGGAAAGAAGGCCTGTGGGCATCCTGCATGAGAAGCTTCATTCCCAGTTGTCCAGCTGGCCCCTGGGGTTCATGCACTAACGTCCTGGCTGCAACAAGTTTGATGAGTGAAAATGCGGGGCCACTGTTGAGAGTTAGGTCCAGTGTTTGACCCAAGTGAGCAAAGATCCTTTCAAGTGTCGCTCAGATAGTTTCACGTGGAGCTGTCAGAAGCCACCTGGCTTTTCCCTTCACCCTAAAGAAGAGGATGACGCAAGAAAAAGAGAAGTCGGAGCTTTGCCCAGTGCAGGCCTGGGGGCTGGGTGCCCAGTGTCCTGTGAAGCCCCCGTCAGCTTAGACTGGATTTGGCATAGACACCGTGGAGGCCCATTTCCCACCTGTCCCTCTCCGGATTGGAGCTTCTTGACTATTTACTTTTCAGTCTTCTTTTTCTCTCTTCGTGGGAAATTCCCTGAACCATCTCTTGTGAAAGGAAGGAAGCTCCTGAAATCTTAGCAGCATTCTTGAGTTAGAAACCTTGGCATTTTCTATCTCACTTTGACAAAAATGTTTGCAGAAAGCTCTGTGATCCACTTTGCTAACTGGGCAAGCCTAGCCTTTCAGGCCCCCAGTGCACTAAGCCACTGCTGTAGGTTGCAGGGTGGGTGGACAGATAGACAAATAAGTAGGTGTGTAGTATTCTAGCTTCAGACACAACAGGTATGAAGATTTTGGAAATCTTTTTTTTTCCAATACAGCATCTCTGTAACATTATTTCTTTGTTTTTGTTATCATCATGAGCTTAGGGAGAGGTCGCACTCAATATCAGAAACAGGCGTGTTCTCCACATTTGCTGTACAAGCCAATCGCCAAGGAGAGTCTAAGAAGCTGCTTGATGCATCTTTGTCCCCCTCTCCCAACTGGTGGGAAGAACCTTTGCGTGTAACAGCCCAGAAGCAGTGACAGCCTGGTTTCTCCCGGATGCTTTTTCATTGCTTTGGAAAGAAAGCCGTGGAATATACAAAATAATTCAGAGGCACCTTCCTCAGTTGGAAGAGGAATTCACAAATATGTGAGTAGTCACATCAATAAGATTTAAAAATAAAAATCTTACTCTATACCAAACGCTGTTTTAAAAGCTTTGCAGCATCAGCTAATTTATCCTTCACAAGAATCCTCGGAGGGGATTTCTGTGATTAGATGCTTTTAACAGATAAAAAACAAAAAGCACAGTTCTAATGATGAATGCTGAGTGATCGATCATAAATCAGTTTGTCATAGGGAAAACAAAAGCATGACGACAGAGGAAGGTCTAAATGTCTTCTTGTGCTCAAACTATAGATGCACCTCAAAATTGCGAGAGTTTCCCATTTAATTTAAAAGAGCAATGGCTAATAAAGTTGATCAAAAAGTCAGACTGTATTAAACTTTCATTCAGAATGCTGTTTATCATTGGGGTGGCATTCTTAATCTATGACTTCCTTGAAAAATTTTAGCAAAACTTAAGTTTGGGGAAGAAACATTTTGGGGAATCGTATTCTAGTGATATAGAAGCCTCTGGATGCTGTCTTTTGTGTGGTCTCTGCATACTCTTCATGCACGGTTCCAGGCCGGGTGCCCTCTCATAATACAGACCTGGTCTTACCAGGATGAGCCTCGCCGTCCTCATCAAGGGTCCCCACGACAGCCGGATCCAGGGTCCCTGTGGATGAGAAACCAGAGAGTGTCAGGACAGAGCACATCACTGAGCCTGAAAGAAGAGGTGCTTAATAGAACAGAGCTTCCTTTTCTTTGTCCGACTCTAAAAAAGAGAGTGATTCCTGGTATTTCAGAACTCAGAGGAAACAGAGGGATTAAAATGCTTCAACTTCTTGATGAGAAAGCTGATGTTGGAAGCAGTGAATGAATCTCCCATGTTCTCCTCAAGCAGAGCCAGCATGAAAACCCAGCTCTCCCAACTCCCAGTGCAGGACCCTCCAAAACCATGCACTGTGAGCTCAAAATGGCAAGGCTCACATGTTCAAACTAGTCCTGACCCACCATTGGTCCCACATGTAACAGCCTGAAGGAAAAATTGGGAAATCGATAATATTCCCAAGGGAGCGCTCACTTATGGGAGAACAAAAAAGAAAATCAATACATATTACATTACGTTTCTATTTGGTTTTATGACAACCGTGGCACAGGCAGCAACACACAGTGTCTCCATCTTTTTAGAGACGAAGACCTTGAGTTCAGGACTGGTAAGGAACCTGCCTAAGCTCACAAAAAATACCAGATCTCCCGCCTTGGGCTCTTTCTGCTTCAGTCCACTGCGTAGGTCATGGTCTTCGTCCGAATCCAGGAGTCCCCGCCTTCTGTGAGAGTTTTGTAGTTTTTTTGGAGTTAATACAAATTTCTTATTATTATGTCAAAACTTCCATCTCAAGCCAATTAGCATGTTCTGATCTAATTCAGGTCATTTCTCTGATTCAACACCATGACCATCCCAAAAAGCAACTGAGACTTTCACTCATTGTGGACGTTCAAAGTGGCTAAGCAAAGATTCGGTTAAAATAGCCAACTGGGGGGCCGGCTCCGTGGGTTAGCTGTTAAGTGTGCGCACATGCCTGCTGGTGGCCCAGGTTCAGATCTCAGGCGCGCACTGACGCACTGCTTGTCCGGCCATGCTGAGGCCGCGTCCCACATACATCAACTAGCAGGATGTGCAACTATGACATACAACTAACTACCGGGGCTTTGGGGAGAAAAAGGGGGAAAAAAAAAAGGAGGAGGATTGGCAATAGATGTTAACTCAGGGCTGGTCTTCCTCAGCAAAAAGAAAGGAGTATTGGCATGGATGTTAGCTCAGGGCTGATCTTCCTCACCAAAAAAAAAAAAAAAAAAACTACCCAATTGTTCAAAGACCACATTTCAGGAGCACATTTCACTTTTTAGAAGATCCCACAGGTGGAATATGGCAAATTGAATTCTCTTCTGCCATACAAGAGGATATCTATTTTATAAATATTTAATTGTTCTGATGAGTTAATTGAATTCTAATATTGCACTCAATCTCAATCAGATCCTTCTTCCTTTCACTGCCAGTGGGTGGAGCAAATCTGTGTATCTTCAGTCTTGTGTGTAGCAAGGGAAACGGTTTTATATGTGTTGACTTTTCAGGAATTTGAAGTAAAATACTGAGTCCAGTATCCTACCTTAAATATAAGCTGCTTATGTATATACAGAAAGCAAATCAATATCTTAGACTTGGGAAAATGTTGCATATTTAGCAGGCTAAGGCAAACATTCTATAATCATGATTCTTTCTCTTTGTAAAAAATAATGGATATATTGAAATACTCAGTTCTATCAAGTAAAACCTTCTATTAGATTTTCTTATACCACAGAGAGCTTTAGAAGCACTTTTGTGAGAAGGTACTCAGCTAGTAATGTTGGGGAGAATTCTGTGCGTCCATGACCATTGTTTTTATAAAAGAGCAACCCAGTGGAACCATGGACAATGGAGCCATAGAATAAGGATCAGGTCAATCCTGGGAAACAAAACAAGACAAGACTTCCGAGACCCATCCCCTCCCCATGTCCTCTGCAGCGTCCGTCCTTTGAACGCAGCGGGCCTGCCTGCACTAGTTCATCTCCGGGTGCCTTGAATCCTGCCCTTCTCTTCTTCCCCATGGCTGACTCTGCCTCCAGGAGAAGAGCTCCCTCTCACTGGGCTGGGTCTTCCGCCTGCACTGGCTGCCGTCATAACAGACATACTCTGTCCACTTCACTTCTGTTTCATAAAACTCGTGCTGTGGGGTATCTTGTGGCCCCCAAAAAGGCATGTACCTCTGAATGTACGTACGCCCTGCCTCTCTCATTACACATTCTTCCCGGGTGTCCCTCAACCTTTGCTGCCTCTTTTCATTTGCTTGTTTATTTGGGTACCTGTATATATTCCTTAATCCCCTATAATTTCATGGGGTGGTGTTTAGAGACCTCATAGACACCTGTGGGTGGTATACAGAGGTTGGTGGTGAGATCTTCCACCTCATATTAATTGTTGCAGGCCCTTTCGGGGCCCCTGTCACTTGTGCCTCTAAGATTAGTCGACAATGCTGACCTACAGCGCAAAGTGGCATATTTGAAAGTACAGTCTGAAGAAGGACGAATATGATTGCACCGTGGGGAGAGTGGGCGGCTTCCCCCCTCACCCAGCGCTGCTCCTGCTCCGGTGAGAACACTGGCCCGTCCCCCGCTGAGGGGTGTGGGAAGAGCTGGTGCAGGCTGCTCCTTATTTGCGTCAATCTTCTCTCTTCTCCATCTCGGGTATAAAGCACCAAGATGATGACGTGGCCCAAGACCCTAGGCGTATTGGCAACACCAAGCATCTAAGGATTTTCATTAAATGGATTTAATTGTACTTTTTCCTCTTTGCTTCAGCTCAAGTGCCTCGTCTGGTTCTCATTATCAGTCTGGGAACTTGATAATCCAGATGAGCATTTAAAGCATTTAAAGAGCACCATGGCTGGGATGTGCTTTTTTTCCCCTCTCTCTGTCTCGCTCTCAGTTTGTGGTTTCTTCCACAAGGTTGAGAAATATAGGAGAACATTAGAAATAGATGAACACTCTGGAGACATGATGTTTCTCAGAACAATCCTCTCCGGAACCCGTGGACGTCTTCTAATAATCTGGAGGATTTAAATTATCTGCTGTGAAATGCAGAAGTTACCCCCAGCAGCGGAAGGAGAGAGGAGTCAGCAGGAAGGGGAACAAGGCTGCCTTGTGTGTGTTGGTGACTCAGGGCTCTGTCAGCGCAGGGCGTTCACTCCCTGCCTGCCATGGAGACCCGCTGTCCTCACTGGGGTCTGAACTAGCAGCCTGGCGCATTCATATTTTCACACATTAGTCCACTTGCGTCTGGTTCGATTTGCAGAGACACAATATCATTCTGTTTTATTTCATTTTTATACAGTTCTTACTTATTCAAAGTTCATGTATGACTTGTACATTATTTCATTTACAAGCAAAAACAGTGCAGCACAGCGGGGTGGCTGAGACAACAGCGACTGAGCCCTGGGCTCTGGGGAAGGCTGGTGGGGTCGGATTGCAGGCTTCACGCTCATTGTGTGCTTACACGTGTGGTAACTGTCCTCTCCGTGTCTCAACTGTCCCATTTATAAAATGCAAACGAGAGTAGCTGTTTCACAGGATTGTGATTGTGAGCAGTGAATAGAATCATATCTGTAAAACACTCAGCACAGAACCTAATGCATAGTAACATCTAGAAAGTCTTAGTTTATTAATTTGTTTTACTGTATTCTGGAGTAAGTGTTAGCATTTGCATGAGGATGAAGCATTTTGTAAATAGTGTGGACTACAAATAAACTGGTCTCTCTCCAAACTCAAAGAATTAATAGGTTACAATTTACTAAGGAATACTATTTTTAAAATTAGTATTTCTTTTGTATTCAAAAGCTCTGAACTAAACTGTAGGAATGTTCTTTTTCAATGGGAGTATTTACATAAGTCTTTTCCTATATCTAGGCTTATTAATTCTATGCACTCTAAAAATGTTATCTTAAAAAAATAAAGGAATAAATATCCTTTACAGGAAATTTGGAAAATGCAAATTTAAAGAAAGAAATGTTAAAATAAAAAAAAAATCATGCACAATAAAATCAACCACATTTTGGTATATTTCTTTCTAGATACTTCTATCTCTCTGCATGTTTGTGTCAGGAAAGACAGATTTACTGTCTGCATTACTTAAAAACTTAGAGTCAAGCGGTCATTGCATTTTGGCACATCCTTTTTGCTACATTTTTAGTGGGTTAGTTTTTTCATAAAATAACGTTTGTTTTGAATATCTCTGTTCCCATTTTCCATTTTTACTGACACCATTTCAATTCAGCTGCACAGGACTAGTTGCCCTTGACATGCTGTGCACTCTTAGATCCACAAGAACCAGGTGTCTGTTGTCATTAGTAATAATCCTCATCTTGGAAGAATAACAATTTAACCTCAGATATGAAGAACACTCTGTAAACCAATGAAAACATATGTCTGCTCTCTACAGATGCGTAAAATATTTATGTTTTCCAATTTGGGGAGGTTTTATTTTATAATCTGAAAAAAAAAATACTAGCTGAAGTATAGAAAAGGATTATATTAACTTGCTCTCTAGAGTGCTGGTATGGGCTTGTCTGCTTGGATCTGTGCACCCGCATTGACAGCTTTATCTGCCTCCACGTCCACAGGCTGCCAGAGCCAGATTTCATTAATGGGATGATAGTAACAAATAATAGCTTTTATTTCAACTTTTCGTTTATCTCCTATTTGCAGTTCATCAGAAGAAAGCTAGCACAGACTTGGGAATGTGTTTCTCTGTTGGTTTGTTTTATATTGTGTTTAGATTTTTATACCCAGTGCAGTTAGAGACTGACATCTGACACTGTGGGGTTTTTTTACTTACATTTTATTTATATTTTTTTTCTCATATGGCTAAGAAAAGTCAAAGTACTCTGAACTCCCATTTTAACAAAAGTGACACAAGCAAAATTTCTCCCAATTGTAAATAAAAACATTTGACTCCATTTCTGTTCAATTAATTACTCATTAAATGCTTAAAAATGAACTATACTTAAAAATTGATGCCAGTTTGGGGAAAGGCAAAATCCCCTCACCAACGAATCAAGAGAATGCTGCTTTGTTATATTTTTATTAAGTCTGTTTCGTGTTCTTCACTGAAAAAACTTCTTTGCTGAAGCTTGAAAAACCAGACATGCCTGTGGTACTTGTAAAAGTCTGTCTCGTGTTTCCAGTAATTCCATTGGTATTGGCACAAAATCAAGAAAATTCTCCTATAGGGTGAGGGCATTCCTGCCAATTCCATCTGCCATTGTAGCTAAGCCTGAGGGAGGAACCCACGCTGGAGAAAATGGGACACTTTCACCAGCAGATGAGGATGCTCTCCAGATTCACTTCTGTAAGCAAGGATGGGCTTTCTCTGTGCACACATTCCTTATGCTAGGCAAGAGGAGTGTAGACTCGGCCCGGCTCTGGGCACTTGGCCCTGCCCCTCTTGGCCACTGCCCAGACCCAGCCAGAGGAAGGAGTGATGGGCTCTGCTTTTCTGCTTAGAGCCACTCTTCCTCCCAGGCCCTCCTCCCTTGTCTTGCTTCCACATATCCAGATGTCCACCTGGGCCTTACAAATTCCTCTCTCTCCTCCCAAAGGTGGGAGTTAATCAAGGTCCCCAGAGCTCCTCCTCTCAGCGTGATCCTTTCTGTCTGTTTGTCATTGAATCATAAAACCACTGGTGAAGACTGCCTGTCCTTGGGTGAGGGATCTGCAGGGACGTTGGAGGCACATAGCACTGACCCCAGTGGGGACATCTGCGTCTCCGGTCCTCGAGTCAGGAATAAACAGTTGCCCTGGAAAAATGCGCTTGGGTTACGGTCATCATCTCCATCTTTAACATACTATGTATGACAGGAGATCATCCAAAAAAGAAAAACCTGCCACTGATCACAGTGAAGGAGGCCCAGCAGAGGCAGCCACAAGAACGTTGCTCAGACAGCCCATGTGTGATTCTGCGTCTCCCACAGAGCGGAGTCTTTGCACTCCAGTTGTGGGCACATGTGTAGACCTCCACATGACAGCTGTTGTGTGTCTGTTAAGGGTTCACACAACGCAGGGAGATCCAGCAACAGCTAATGACCCGTTCCAGCAGCAGAGGACAGCCGATTTTTCCACACTATGACATTGTTTGAAGAAGGCAGATATCTGGTCCCACTGCCCAGAATTCTTCACAAATTCAAGCAACTGATGCACTGTTCAGCTCTGGGCTTTTATATGGCCTTACAGCTGAAACTGACATAAAAGTGAATATAGAACATTTATTGCTAGTGACCCTTCAGAAAGGAAACCTTAATGCCAGGAGGTCCCCCAAGTATTGTGTTAGGAAGGATTACTAAAGCATTTTGTAACCATAAAATGCTTGTGTCTTATCAAGAAGATGGATTTTCACGGCTACTTCAATTAAATAACACGTAGTTAGTTGACCATTATGGTTATTTTGCTCTGTGATCCTTGGTTTCCAACTACAAACCATTTGGGAGCAGTGGGATGGCTTCTTAAAAACAAATTTAATTAGTTATTGACCACAGCATATTAAATGGGCTCATTTTTATTTGCAGAGGTATCATCAGTTATTGTGAACACACATGGGTGGCCAGCCCTGGGCGGCACAGGGAATGTCAATAACTCTTATTTTATCCTGGAGGTGTCTGTATGTCTCCTATTCCGGGGGGCGTTCCCTTCCCTGGCTTTGAAATGCCTTGTTTTATTCTCTGGTTTTAGCTTATGCTGTTACTCTGAACCTCTGGCTTTAGCTGACTCTCCATACCTACCAGAGCAGTGGCCCCAGACCCAATCTTGGAGGATGAGCACATCAAGTCTGGGTGAGCAGTAGACTTGACTCTTGTGATCACATATCACTACGTAATAAACCCCTCCAAAACTCAGTGGCTTAAAAAAATAATACTAAATCACGTTGTTCTCAAATCTGCAGTTTTTTAGGGCTCGGGGGCGTCAGCTCATCCTGCTGATCAGGGTCTCAGCTGGGGTTTCAGCTAACTCGTGGCTGGGAGTTAGTGACATCTCTCCCCCTGACTGGGCTTCTCCCTGCCGTCTCCCCATGTGGCCTTTCCCAGCATGCTGTCCTCTCATAATCAGACATCTCCATAGAGTACAGCTCTGCCCAGTGCAGCCATTCTCTGAGGCCCAAGCAGAAACTGGGAGGCTTTCACGGGTGAAGCACGGCCCACGGTGAGAGAAAGTGGGAAGAGCAGGAGGAATGTGGGCCCTCTGAATCCACCACATTTACCTACAGTAGGTGTTGTTCATGGCCTGCCCTCCCGCAGTGCTCTCCAGACTCGGCCAGCCATTTTCTAAGAGATGCTAAAGGAGAAATAGACCTCCTTACCTGCAGAAGAGCCATTTTCCTCAACATGGCTGCTAGCTCTCCATGCGGGCATGGAGAAGACATCTCGACATCTGCCAGGCCTTGGACTCTGAACTCAGCTTTTCACCAGAGATGTTTAAGTTAGGGAAAGCCAATGTCTGTTTGAACTCAGTACAAAAATAGCATTTGTGCTATTTGCAGGCTTCTCTAGCAGATTTAATTACGGTTTTGCAGTCAGGTGAATGCTCTAGGTTTCTTTTGTTTTGGACTGCTACTTTCCAGACAAAATATTCCTCTCTTTCAAAAAGCTATAATTATGTCAAGAAATCTTCAATAAATTATACTCATTTAATTTTATGGTGGCAGTTGAGGGTTTGAAATGTATGAGGGCCAGTAAAACATCAAGGTGCAACATTTGAACCACACTTTTTCCCAGAGTAAGTTTGGCATTTTTAGAAGCTTTGAGAGTTAATGAGCACAACAATGAGGCTTAATTTCAAGCAAGCAGTAGCTCAGATGGAGAATATTAAAGAATAACAAATTTTTAATGTAGTGTTAAGGTGAAATATTCATATTAAAGAAAGAAAGCAACAAAGCAACAATTCTATGAAACACCATCTTTACTTCACATATAAAATTCAGTAATTTTTTTTATTTAGATGAAAAAAACATCAGTGCAGTTATGATCCTCAACTGGAACCAACAAAGTCGAGTTATTTGTATACATCATTTTAATATTGCTTGTTTCTGATAGGAACCATTACATCTTGAGTTGTCACACCATAGATGGTATCACAGCTAGCATATGAATACCATGGATGGATCATTATTTTGTGAGTTATCAGTGTAGGATTGCTAATGAGAATGATTCCAGTGCCAGGAATGCGGGGCTACCCAAAATCTCTGCAACACCATCAATACGACTGGTAAACTTCTATGAGATGGCTGGTATCTAGGGAGGATGTTTAGAGGCACATACAAAATTTTAAGATGTTTTAAGGAGTGCAGAAAACTGTACAACCTCTGATGGAGTCTTTATGGGCTACTGGCTCTGACCAAAGAGATATCCATCTCTAAGCATGAATAAGCATAGAAAAATTAACAGTTACATAAAAAGTCTCAGAAGCTTGGGGCCGGCCCAGTGGCACAAGTGGTTGAGTGCACTCCGCTGTGGTGGCCTGGGGTTCACTGGTTCGGATCCCGGGCGTCCACCCACGAACCGCTTGTCAAGTCATGCTGTGGCGGTGTCCCATATAAAGTGGAGGAAGATGGGCATGGATGTTAGCCCAGGGCCAGTCTTCCTCAGCAAAAAGAGGAGGATTGGCAGATGTTAGCTCAGGGCCGATCTTCCTCACAAAAAAAAAAATGAAGGGAAAAAAAGTCTCAGAAGCTTAAAAATAGAAAAACTAGACTTGAGGGGTAGCAGGCACATATGAGTACTTAGAACAAATGGTCTCAAAATGAACAGAGTTATTGTAGGAAATAGGAAGGGAGGAAAAAATAATTTACACACACACACAAATAATCTTTTCAATGATATTTGTTCTACATCAAACTGTCATGAAAAGACCCAATCTGCTCACAATAAACAGTTATTGCAGATAATGAATCTCTCCAATATAAAAACAAAGAAAAATTGATGCCAATGTGTAGTAGATTGAATATTGCAGAAAAGGAAATTGAAGAATATGACAGTATAAGAACCAAAAGTCCTGGGAACAATAGAAAATGGGTCTTGGGACCCTGAGGAGAAGCCAAGGAGAGCAGAGATGTCACCTAGACTCGACATCATGGACCGTCTAACCACGGCTGGCCTTGCTGACCTCCATATTTCCCCAAAGGAATCAAACAATCTATCTATTTTAATTAGGCTGAACCAGATGAATTTGCAAATATTCACCTGCCTTTGACCTGACTTGCAAAAAACAAAAAAGGCATTTCCATATTACTCACCTTAATAGTATTTAGTCGTTGTTTTCATGGTTTATCTCACTCTTGAAACTGAAGACTGAGTCATGTCTATCGTTTCAGTCTCCTTGGTGGACAAAAGTGGTCCTAAGAAACACTAATTGGCTCTTGCGCCCAACAATCCTAGATCAGGATTCACTCCCTGTGTGTACTTGGCAGAACAGTTAACGCCACTGCACCTATAAAGTGGGGAGAATAATATCCACTTCAGAAAGTTGTTTGAGGAAAAAATAAAATGAAGAACAAAAAGTTCATCGTGTGTTGTCTGAAACATGATCAAGATTCGATTCTCATGTTCCCACTTCTTCGCAGCTTCCCCCTCCTCCTCTTACCCTCCCAGCCCTGCAACAGACAGAAACATGCCCTCATCCTTCCACTTCTCCCGCTCCATCCACTTGGCAGCTGCTTTGCCCTGGTCTTTGGAGAACTGTTTGTGATCACCTCTCACCTCGGCTTTCAACTCTCGGCTTTCCTCATGTTTGGGTTCATGCGTTTGGATGAGACTCAAGGAAAATGACCTCTAAACTGAAATTATGAGCCGCCTCCACCTGCATCCAGATAGGCGCGGCCTCGGTGGGTTAGGCGTCAGGGAGATGGCGACTCTTTGGCAGAGATATGGGCAAAATAGCAGTATTGAAGAGCCAGATCTCACACCCAGATTGATTTTCTGGCAAATCCAATGGAATACTGGACCTTTCTAATGCTATATCTGCTGGTCTTTACCAAATTTCACTCACCACCAGTCACCTTTTAATCTTGAATGACAATTAGCTTTTTCAGTCAATCCAAAAATGTAAAAACTAAGACACAATCCAATGAAAGTATGTGTTGAAAGAGGAATATTTTGAAAGAAGCTGCATTTTCTGATTTTTATCTTTCACCAAGGTTGTGGACATAATTATTTCTGAGACTTTCCTTTCAGTGAGCCTAGCATGTCGTTTTATAACACTGACATTTTCCTTTATTTACTCAAGCTAAGGATTCAAATATTATTGAAAGCAGGAGTTGTGGGTTGCTATATATGTGCCAAGTGAGAATAAGTTTTCGTCATGCTATTTGAAGACCTAGTTTAAAATATTTTGGATAAAGCGACTCCACCTACTCACTGGCTACTTTTTATTGCTGATGTGGATTGAAGTCAGCAGCCACACTTTAGTGCTAATGGTTATCACCATTGATACAAAACATAATGTTAGAAGGAATCCCAGAAAATGGCCATAGGTGACTTGGCCAATGTTCCAACTTCCCCACAATCAGGCCGTCTCTGGTTATTCACAGACATTTGCAGCAGCCAGGAGTCTCAACAGCTTAGAGACTTGCAAATCCTCGCATGAAACCTAAAAGCATGGTGAGTGAGGAACCAGTAAAAGTAAAATAAAATAAACTGAAGATAAATTCTATTTGCAAAAATGAAAATGGTTTCTAAGGGGCCAAGCCATAAATCTTGAGGAAACACAAATAAAAAGGAAAATAAGTCTTCCGAGAGCATGAACCATATAACTTCACTCACCAAGAAGCTGAGGGACTTCTGAGGTTCTCGCCCCATCATGCATAATGTGGGGTCACTCTTCCAGTGAGTGGTGGCTGCAGTGTCAGCATCCATGTGGATTCTGGCCCATTTACTGAGTGTCAACCAATGCTCCAAATTTGTATCACGTTTTTGTTTATTTGTTCTTTTTTTTTTTTACAAAAGTAAAGAAATAATAATGAAGCTACTGCCCTCTTTGCAATTAGTAAAGGGATAGAAATGTTTTTTACATTTTGATATTCGTATTTGATATAGTTGAGTTCGAGCATAACAAATACCTCAGCAATTTAGTGGAGGGTGAGAGTGGAGAACGTGTGCAGACGTCTTATTGGATTTTATCTCCATTGGCTCAACTGTAAGTAGCTTTTCATTCCAATGGCTATAATTTTGTTTTCCCCCTACTACATCAATTTTCTAAGCATAATCAGTACAGGCTGTAAAAAGTGATAATATGAGATTAATGGGTGGAGGCCAGAGCCTTTCCAATATCTTTTCTTCACATTTTGACTTGTTAGACAAATACATAAAAATATGGAAGCCTTCCATTGCTATCAAAAAATTGTGTTACATAATGCTCTGGATCATACACAGTCTCTGCCAGCAAAATGTAAGATGCTCACTAACCATCTCTATCTATGAGATGACAAGTGCACTTAAAACTGCTGCAAATTATTCTGCCCTCCTTCCTCCTCCAATTTGCCACTTTGTTACTTTTTCTGACACAGTTTGTGGTTTCTGTGAGTTGCTTTTCATTTCAATTTAGAAATAAAAGAAAGAATAATTCAAACTATAACATTTAGGGTTTTGTGGTTGTTCTGGAGCTGAGAGAGAATCAGGCAGGGCCACTGGTCTTCATTGCTGGGTGACAAGTGGGCTTGAACTGGTGAGTGAGCAGAAGACAGACCCCTTGGCTTGACTCCTTTTTCGAGCAAGATTTGTACACAGTGGAACAAGGGTTGAATTTAGCCAAGAAATTCTGGGGTCAGGAACACATTGTAAAGTGTGACTTATTTGAATCTTAATGTAGGATAGTCTTCCAAGTGCAGGATATTAGTGAGGAAAAGGATGAGCTATAACCCTGGGGAGCAAGGCAGGAGCAGGGAGGAGAGTTCATATTTGCCTGTTCCCTGTCTTCACCCCACAGTGAAACTGGGATGAGTTCCATGGAAGACGATGTTTATCCATTTGTACCCTAGAGAGAAAGACATTGGCCAGAACTCAAGCAGGGGAGGGTTCTGGGAGGAGGATTTGCAGGAGAGAGCCTGCATAGAGGCACTGAAGCACCTCTTCATGATGCTCCACCATCACAGGCCAGGCGTAAGGGGAACACCAAGAGTCCCTACCTCATGGACCCTATGGTCTAAGACTGGTCCTGCAAGGTGCCACCAACACTAAGTGTTTGAGAAGAAGGTCGTCAGGTAATGTGCATGACAAGGATACAAAAACTGGAGGTTGACGATTTGGCTGCATTCAACCAGAAATTTCTACCAAGAAAATTTAGGGAGCCCTCCTAAACCATTCACAATTACAAGACTCAGGCAACTACTTCATGCTCTGTATTACTGTACACTGAACACGTTTCAATATTTCAGTAACTCATTAGCCATTTATTAACCACTGTCTCAGGAACAGATACTTGTTTCACCAGTGAAGATGCAGAGATGATCAGAGCAAAGTATCCACACTGTCTTATAGAAGCTCAGACCAGAAAACACATACTAACATATTTTTTATACAACTGAGGACTTTGATAATACCTACATCATTTAGAAGTCTTACAGATTCAAGCAACAGGAAGAATAAATAGCTCGCAGTGCTTAGGGAAGAAAGGATTAACTGCATTGGCTTGTGCCATCAAAAAGCGCTCGGGACACATTTGCAGCTGCAGGGGGAGCTGGACTCAGGAGTTCACGTTCACTGGGATCTGGTCTCACCTATCTTTGTCTCTGGTCTCTTCAAATCCCTTTGATGCAATTCACCTGTGGGCAGCTCCCCCTGGATCCTCCCAGATTCAAGACCAAAGGCAAAGAGCAAACCCCTCTCTCTTAACAGCCTCATGGGAAGTCCTCAGTAGATTCTAACAGGGACATATATCAGAGAATCATGAGGATCTGATTAGCTGAGGCTGAGTTAAACTACAAATACATAAACTGGAGGAAAGTAAAAAATGGTGTAGATTGAGCAGAAATCACTGGAGAAATTGCTACGTGCAAAACTCAACATATTTCCATTTTAAAAATACTAAAACCTTAATGTTTTTGTGACTTTATATTTTTTTAGTGACTTACAACAGGACAGACTGGAAACTAGGTCTTTGGAGGAATGTAACCTAATGGATTCTTAATAAATACTTGAAGATTAAGTTGGTGATGATGAAAATCTCCTGCTGCTGCTGATTGTGCCTGAAGACCAAATTCCTTCTCTTGTGTCCTCCCATTACACAGTCTAGGGCCATCACCAAAGGAAACAGAGCTCAGTGTTACCCTAGGACCTCTCCCCCAGGAGATTTACATACAAATATTATCAGACTAAATTAAATCTTAGACACATGTCTTTGGAAGATTATGCAACACTGAAATAATACTCTTAATTACATAATTGACATTTATGGAACATTCTAGTCCAAAACTACAGAATAT
The DNA here is from genome assembly GCF_057802395.1 of Ceratotherium simum simum. Taxonomy (NCBI): domain Eukaryota; kingdom Metazoa; phylum Chordata; class Mammalia; order Perissodactyla; family Rhinocerotidae; genus Ceratotherium; species Ceratotherium simum. The sequence goes on from NC_141937.1 coordinate 1,372,421, forward strand.
ATATTCATGTCTGTTATATATAAAACACTCACCAGGTATTATGGTCATATTCCAGACCATAAAACAAATATCAGAATGTTAAAAATGCTTAAAATTGTACAGAGTACATTCTCTCACAATAACAGTACTGATAAGAAATCAATCACAGAAAGATATCTGAAAAATATCTGAATATTTGGAAATAATCCAACATGCTTTTAAATAATCTATGAGTCAAAGAAATTATGAGAGCAGCTGGAATATATTTTCAAATAAATAAAAATAAAACACAAAATTTCAAAAATTTTGAGGTATTGCTAAAGAAATGCTTAGAGGGAAATGTAGAATTTGAAATGATTATGATAAAATCAATGCTTTCCTCAAGAAATGAAAAAAAGTAGATCAAAGTAAACTCACAGTAAGTAGAATGAAGGAAAAATAAAAAGAAGAGTGGAAAATCAATTCAATAGACAAAGAATAGAGAAAATCAATGTAACCCAAAACTGGAACTCTGAAAAGATCAATAAAATCTATGAAACTCTAATCAGACTGAATAAGAAAACAATGAGAGAAGATATTACTTACTAATATGAGGAGTGAAAGATGGAACATTTCTAAGATATTACTTACTAATATGAGGAGTGAAAGATGGAACATTTCTAAGATCCTACAGACATTAAAAGAATAATAAAGTTATTTTATGTACAACTTTACACCAATAAATTTGAAAAATGAGATGAAATGGACACATTCCTTGAAAGCCACAAATTACCAAAACTGACTTAAGAAGAAATAGAAAATCTGCAAAGTCCTATATACATTTAAAAAAAAATATCGAGGGCCCGATCCCGTGGCCAACTGGTTACAGTTCCATGCGCTCCACTTTGGCAGCCTGGGTTCACATGTTCAGATCCCAGGCAAGGACTTGCTCCACTCATCAGCCATGCTGTGGTGGTGTCCCACATACAAAATAGAGGAAGATTGGCACAGATGTTATCTCAGGGATAATCTTCCTCAAGCAATAAAAGTGGAGGATTGGCAATGTATATTAGCTCAAGGTGAATCTTTCTCAGCAAAAAGAAAAAAAAGCTATTGAAAACTTTCCATCAAAAAGGACATATCCTACCCCATGTAATAAGGTAATTAAGAAATAAAGGACATATAAACTGGAAAATATGAAGTAAAACTATCTTTATGTGTAAATGATATGATCATGCACATAGGAAATCCTAAAGAATCCACAAAATAGCTACTAGCTCTTATAAATGTGTTGAACAACGTCACAGCACACAATATAGAAATGCAAAGATCAATTGTATTTTTGTATTTCTATATACTACTATCAAAAATTGGAATTTGAGAGGCCAGCCTAGTGGCGTAGTGGTTAAGTTTGTGTACTCTGCTTCGGTGGCACAGAGTTCGTGGGTTTGGATCCCAGACGTGGACCTACTCGCTGCTCATCAAGCCATGCTGCAGTAGCATCCCACATACGAAATAGAGGAAGACTGGCACAGATGTTAGCTCAGCGACAATCTTCCTCAAGCAAAAAGAGGAAGATTGGCAACAGATATTAGCTCAGGGCCAATCTTCCTCATCAAAAAAAAAAAATGGGAATTTGAGACATACAACTAGAATATACAACTATGTACTGGGGCTTTGAGAAGGGGAATAAAAAGGAGGAAAATTAGCAGCAGATGTTAGCTCAGCATGAATCTTTGTCAAAAAAAAGAAAAATGGGAATTTGAAATTGAAGTACTATCTACACCAGTGTAAAAAAATATGACATACTTAGGGATGAACTCAAAATATGAAAAAGATCTGTACAATGAAAAGTAAATAGGACTTCCGAGAGAAATTAAAGAAGACCTGAAAAAATGGGGAGATATATATTGTTATAAGGATCAAAAGACTCAATATTGTTATAGTGTTCACTTTACCCAATTTGGTCTATAGACTCAAAGCAATCCTAGTCAAATGCCAAAAGTGTAAATTTCAACTGGAAAACAGTAAGTTGATTTTAAAATTTAGATGGGAATAAAAAGAATCTAAAGAGTCAAACAAACCTAGAAGAAAAAAATCTGTATATCTTAAATTTTAAACTTTTAAAATTCAAATTCTAAATGTTCATCATTGTACATAGAAATATGTTTAATTTTCATATAAGTTGTTTAATTTATGGGCACAGAGATGTTTATAATATTACTGATTTTAGATGTTTCTTATTTTCTAACACAAGCATTTAATACTCTTAAGTTTCTCTCTAAGCTCTGCTTTAGGTACATTCTGTGAATTTTCACATGTTGTGCTTTCATTTACCCTAAATTATTCTCAACTTAGTGGGGGACTTCTTTTTTGACTCATGAGTTATTTACCAGTGTGTTGTTTAGTTTCCATATACTCAGGGATTTTCCAAATATGTTTTTGTTTTTTATTTCCGGTTAACTTTGTTAAGCTCTGAGAAGATATTTTGTATATTTTCTATTATTTCACCATTTTTAGGGTTAGCTTTACGGCCCAGAATATCATCTCTCTCAGTGAATATTTCAAGCTGAGAAAAATGGATTTTGTTGCTGTTGGGTGAGGTCGTCTATAAATATCAGTAATGTCAAGTTGGCTAATAGTGTTTATAGAAAAACCATAGGAGAAAAGATTAATGAGCTTCTGTTTGGCAAAATTTTCCTAAAGCAGACATAAACAAACACAAATTACAGATGAAACAATCAAAATTATGAACTTTTACCCTTCAAAAGACATCATTAATAATTATATCACAGACTAAGAGAAAATATTTGCAAAACAAATATTTGACAAAGGGGTTTTGTTCTGAATACATAAGTAACTTACAATGCAAAGGTAAGAAAACAAATAATCCAGTACAAATACAGGCAAAGATTTTAAGGGACACTTCAGTAACAACAAAAAGATGCAGAACTGGCAAATGAGCAAGTAGAATGATCCTCAGCAGCATTCGTTATTAGAAAAAAAGCAGATTAAGAACACAAAGAGATACCACTACTTGTCTGTTTGAATGCCTACTGTTTAAATGGCTGACATATCCAGTGTTGCAAGGATAGATAGCAACTTGAACTCATACATTCCTGGTGGGAATGTAAAACCATTTTGGAAAACAGTCTGGCAAATTCATAAAATATTAAACATACATCTACCATAGGACCCACTCATTCTACTCCTAGAATTAACATATTTGAACACAAATTTTTGGGTACAAATACTCAAATCACCTTTTATTTGGTTTGGAATCATGTATCAAACTACAAAGATTTCAGATCCTACAACAGACTATAAAGATGCCATAATCAAGAGAGCGGGTATGAGAGAGAGAATAGACACATTGATCAAAGCAACAAAGAGAGAGTCCAGAACCACACCCAAATGGTCATTTGGTCTTTGACCAGTTTGGCAATGTAAATCAATGAGAGACATGACAGTCATTCAACCAATGGTGCTGGGACAACCAATAGAAATATAAGGGGAAACACCCTGACAACTACGTCATACTATAGACAAAAATGAATTAAAAATGGATCGTAGACCTAAGCATAAAAGCTAAAACTATAAAACTTCCAAAAGGAATTATAGGAGAAAATATTTGAGACTTTGTGGTTACTTCTGACACAGGAAACAAAAGGTATGTATAGCAGAAGAAAAATTTTGTAAATTTGACTTTATCAAAATAAAAAATCCTGCTCTTAAAAAATGAAAAAGAAGAAAATGCAAGCCACATCTTGGGAGAAAATATATGACAAAGGAAGGGCTTGTCTCCAGGATACAAAGAGAACACTCACAACTCAGTAAAGAGATGAACAAGACAATTAAAAAGTGAGCAAAATATTTGAATAAATACTTTTAAATGGGACAAATTGCCAATAAACATGTGAAAAGATGTATAACATCAACAGTCAACAATGAATGAAAATTAGAGTCACAATGACCATTGCAGACATATAAGAACATATTGTCTTAAATTTAAAAGACTAATAACTGAATATTTTCAGTTAATCTAGGTGTGGCCAAGGTCAGCGAAGAAAGAAAGAGAGGGAGTGAGGTGGGACCACTATTCATTGCTACCCGCCAGTAGCAGGGGCTGTGCGAGAGCTCTGCTGCCATGATTTAATCCTCGAGTTCCTCTGAGAAGGCCGTTATCCCACTTTACCCAGAGGCCACATAGGTTGAAACTCAGATCCCTCTGATTCCAGAATTCTTGCTTTATCCATGATATCACACGGTCATCGGGGACACACAGCAAGACCATCTGCCGTGGGATTCCTTACTCTTTCTGGGATCAAACCTTGTCCCCAAATTTCTGAGTGGTACTAATTACAGTTAAAGGTAGTGGAAGTGAAGCTGAATAGCTCACTACAAATCTCTGGGTTCCACAGAGGAACCAGGTTCCTCTGGGTTCAGGAGGAACTCCTTGGACCCAACGCACCTTCAAGCCACAGAAAAGCAATCACCTCCAAAAGGCGGTGTATCATCTGTAAATCTTCGACAAATTTTGTTTTTAGCTCTGCTTGTTTGAAGAAAAATACACCATTACTTTTAGCCTGAGCATGTGAATGCGGAAGATAGTCCAGTGAACTGGTAAAGTACCCAGGAAGCCACCAAAGATGTTCAAAGAATTAAGTTAAATGTTACTACAGCTTAAAATATGTTGATAGAAATAGCACATTCCTTTGACTCTGCAATAGAGTTTGAATCTTTTCACACATAGCTTAGTCACAGATTTCTTATAGCATACAGGAATAGCCTCTTGGAATGGTCATTGTTTTCATGTTGAGTGGCTTGCCTGAGAATTTTTATATTCGGTTAGGGACCTGAAGTCATATACTTCTCTTACTCACAAATAATATTTCAATATGTGATCTAAAAGATTACATCTTGTATCAACTTAGTAAACTGGAGCCAACTGAAAATAAGCGATTACTAAAAATAGCTTCCAGTTTCTTAACTAGAAAATCTTCCATTGAAATAAGGGCTGTCCTTTCACACAACTGGCTGATTTATAACTGAAGATGCTCTACCCACTTGAGATCTCCAGAAAGGGAGAGTGGACATCAGTGATGGCTCTGACATGTCGATAATCTGCTAACAAAGAAAACTTTGAATGTTTTCTTTATGTCCATATTTCTTACACATCACTGTTGCCCTAGGAAGCAACACCGCCTTCTCTGCCTGCTGTGCTCCATCACACTCCATCTCCCCGTCTCTGTCCGTCATCTTGGTATTTACCTTCCATTCATCCTTTGTGTTCTTTTATTCTTGCTTCCTCCTTTCCTGCTGTACTTTGGGTTAACTAAGTATTTCTTTACATTGTATTTTATCTTCTCTATTGGGTTTTTTTGCTGTAACTCTTCATGTTATATTTTATTGTTACTATAGGGTTTATAAATACACATCCTTAATTTAATACAATCTACTTTGAATTAATATGACACCACTTTGTATATAATGTAAAATCCTTACAACAGTATAATTCCATTTAACTTCTCCTATCCTTTGTGCTTTGTAGGTTATGTATTTCAATTCAACGTATATTGTAGGTTCTACGGTGCATTATTATATTACTCTAAAGAATCAGTTAACTTTTAAAGATTATTAGTTAAAAAAATCTTTTATACCTACCCACATTTTTACAATTTCTAACACTCTTATAAATACAAATTTCCATTTTCCTTTAGCCTGAAAGACTTTCTTTAGCAATTATGGTGTGAACCTGCTGGCAATACATTCTTTCAGCTTTTGATCATCTGAAAATATCTTTATTCTGCTTTCACTTCTGAGAGATATTTTAATTGGACATAGAAGTCTAGATTGATGCTTTTCATCTTTATCACTTTAAAGAGGTAACCCATTTCTTGTGGCCTACATTGTTTCTGATGGAACGGACTCATTCTTATCATTATTCCTCTCTATAAAATGTGTTTTTTAATCTGCTTGAAGAATTCCTTTTTTAAATAAACATTTTATTTTAGAACAGTTTTAGATTTACAGTAAAATTACAAGGATAATACAGGGAGTTCTCATAGCCCCCACACCCCAGTTTACCCTATTACTAACATTTTACTATAGGATATTCCATTTGTCACAACTAATGAACCAATATTGATATATCGTTATTAACAGAAGTCTGTATGTTATTCAGATTTTCTTGTTTTTTACCTAACATCCTAATTCAGTTCACGGATCCCATCCAGGACACAACATTACATGTAGCCATGTCTCCTCAGCCTCCTTTGGGCTACGGTAGTTTCTCAGACTTTCCCTGTTTTGGTGACCTTGACATTTTGGAGGATTCCTGACAGATTGGTCAGGAATCTTGTAGAATGTGTCTCAGTTTGGATTTGTCTGTTGTTTTCCTAATGATGGGACTGGGGTTATGTGTTCTTGGGAGGAGAGACACAGAGGCAGGGTGCCTTTTCCATCACACTGTATCTAAGGTACATCTCAACATGGCTTATCACTGTTGATGTTGACCCCAATCACCTGGCTGAGGTGGGGTTGTCAAGTGTCTCCACTGTAAAGTGACTCTCACCCCCTTTCCATGCTGTGCTCTGTGGGAGGAATTTACTTTGTGCAGCCCACACGTAAGGAGTGAAGAGTTATGCTCTTCAGGGCAGAATATCTGCGTGAATTATTTGAAGTTCTGAACATGGGAGATATCCATTCTCCCCCATTTTTAATTCATTCTATCATTTGTTTATATAAGTACGGGCTCATAGGTATCTATTTATACTTTGGGTTATGACCAAATAACTCTATTTTGTTCCTCCAGTTGGTCCAGTTTTGGCCATTGGGAGCTCTTTAGGGTGGCTCCTGTGTCCCTTTGACAGACTGCATCTTTGTGCATTTTAATAATTGCTTCCTTACTTCTGTCATTACAAGATGCACCAGCCTCATCTTGTATATTTCCTACTCCATCCCTAGAAACAGCCGTCTCTCCAAGAAGCCTTTAGGATTTTCTTTTTATCTTTAACTTGATGGAATTGACCATGATGTGCCCAGGTTTGGGTTTCTTTGTGTTTCTCCTCTTGTTGTAACATTACATATTGTACATTTGTTTAATATACACATCACGCTTGCAGTGTCTGGCACATAACACGTGCTCAACACATATTAGCTATTACAATTATTAGTGTAAAAAGATCTCATTTGCATTACATCTGAGGTCCTAAGTGACCTGGGAACCAATCTCCTTTTTGACCAAAATTTCACTAACTTTATCTCTTTTATTTGTGTTCTTCTCACCCTAATCACATTTCGTTTTTGCACACATAGCTGCTGTAGTAACATCTTCCCAGAAGGCATCATGAGTCCTCCCAGAAGCCGTATTCTGCCATCCATGTGGCTCCATTGTGGTGCTTTCTCCTGTTGACCGAATGTGCTTACAGTCAGAAGGGTGGTCGTCCAGGGTCTTCTGTTCCCCCTTCCTCTTTGAGGGTGGCTTTCGGTGGAATATCAATAAAATCCTACCTAACTGTTTATGATATTTATTTTCTAATGCTTTTATTCCTCTACCTTTACCCACATTTCCAGGCTTAGGTTGTTAGAAATACCTTTATAATGTCTTTGAAGGCTCTTGAACCCGACGAAAATGTTAGTAATGTTGATTGGGGTAGCAGTAAGATTATCTTACAATGGAATTTGTGAGTAGGCTTTTGAATTTCTGAATCCTGATTTAACTGAGCCACTTCTTCTCCTCTCAGAAGACTTAGAGGGAGTTAAAACAAACTAAGAGGGAAAATGAATCAAAATATCCCTTTATTTTTAATGGGGTTGGGCAAGAGATCCCAATGGCCTCAGAACCCAATGTTTAGCAAATGTGCTGAACCATGTAGAGGGCACTACTTTTTTTTTCCTGCTCCAGGAAGGTCTGAATATTCTCAATTCAAAGAAAGCATTAAATATCACTCCTATATATTTCCCTTTAACGTCTAAGCCTTAGTGTCAGCCATCGTCAATATAACTAGAAGAAAGACTGATTAAAAAGAATCCAGGGCTGCCAAAAGCCAGGACAGACACAGAGAGAAGCCTAGAGCTGTCTTAGTTCACCTTGGCCAGATTTCCTGGGGTCATCACTTTGCACCAAATCTTAGGGCTGCAGCCTTGGCCTTCTCCATTCTGTCCACTTCCACTGTGTCATCATGTGGAAGAAGAGAAAGAAAGAGCAAGTCAGAGTCTCAGAGGGCCGTCCTGTCCAGAGTGTATTTTTACAATTTTTGAAGGAAAGTGGTGGGGGAGATCTTCTGTTTTATGTACACAAGAAAAACGTAAAAATTCTGGATTCCCAGGAAAGGTAAGACAATAGGGCATGGTCTTGTGCAGTCTCTTTTGTTGTTCTTCTCACATTTTGGGGTCAAGAAGAGAAGATGGTGATGGGCATGCATTATAGCTCCTGCTCCAACAGGTCCACAGCCAAGAACTCCACCCTATCCCACCTAACATTATAAATCATATCTGGGTGCCTTGCCCACAAAACTATCAAGACAGTGGTATAAACATACAAATGATAATTTAAAAAAAAAGATCAGTTACTTAAATACCCCGAATTCACGGCCACTTTATAAAATTTAGTAGGTATCTCTTTCCGTTATGGAATTACTTATCTCCACAGATAAGTAAAAATTTCATTGAAATGTATCTTCCCTTATTTTGTTACCCAGAGAAAATCCCAATATATGGCCCCTTCCCACTTATTCTGCTCATCTCTGAGTCAAAAGCTGAAAGAACAGTCTTTATTTGGAGCCTAATTTGCTTAAGTGTCAACTGCAGCCTGTGGAATCATTCATGGGAGCTGACGCAGCCCCCTCAGTACCCCCGGAGCCAGGTTTTCTCAAATCCAATGCTTTCACATTCCTCATCTTTCCACGGCTCCAAGAACAGTTAGTAGAGATAAGAATAGCAGAGCAATGACCCTACACCCATAAAATTGAGAAAACATCAATAACAGAATGAAACGTGAAGACTGCAGCAACTTTAAATCTACGTACCAAGTCTAGACTGACACCACTATCAGTACAGTCAGCAACCTCATCTGGACCCTCCCTTCTGCCTACTGTGTCATTACACTTTGTGAGTCGTCTCTTTCTCCTTCTCTGCCATTTTATGTAACAGTTCTTTCAAGTATGCCCTAGCATCCTCAAACCTCCAGGGATTTCCATTTCTCAGACATCACAAAGAACACAGAAGTAAGAGACAAATTTCTCTTAAAATTTACCTTCAAGGCTACACATTTATCTGCATCTTTATATATCGTGTTTTCTGTCTTTCCTCCTTCCTGTAGACTAGTTTCCCTGTGTGTTCTCTGGATCTCATCTCCTCTTGCCTCCTCAGACTATTTGATTTATTCAGTTATTCTCTCTCACTTCTCTCTCTCAACTTCTTTATATTTCCTGACATGTAAATCCGTACCTGTATGTTAAAACACCTCCTCTGATCCCACGTCCTTTTTTAATTATCACTCTTCTGCATGCCACATATTAAGCTTTTAAATGGGTTTCAATGCGTTAATTTTTTCCTCACTTTCCACTTTTTTGCTTGTTTTTGTTTTTGTTGTTTTTCATTGTAGTAAAATACACACATATAAGATTGACCATCTTAACTATTTTTAAGAGTACAGTTTAGTGGCATTAAGTACATTCACATTGTTGTGCAGCCATCACCACCATCCATCTCCAGAATACTTTTCACCTTGTAAAACTGAAGTTCTATACTCATTAAACAGTAACTCTCCATCCCCCCTCCCCCAGCCCCCGGCAGGCTCCATTCTACTTTCTGTCTCTGTGAATTTGACTACTCTAGAAACCTTATATAACTGAATCATACAGTATTTGTCCTTTTGTGACTGGCTTATTTCACTCAGCATAATGTTCTTAAGGTTTATCCATGTTGTAGCATGTGTCAGAATTTCCTTCCTTTTTAAGGCTGAATAATATTCCACTGTATGAATATGCCACATTCTGTTTATCCATTCATCTGTCAATGGACGCTTGACTTGCTTCCACATTTTAGCTATTGTGAATAATGCTGCTATGGAAATGGGTGTACACATATCTCTTCAAGACCCCACTTTCAATTCCTTTGGATGCATACTCAGAAGTGAAATTGCTGGATCATATGTTATTTTTTTAAATTTTTTGAGAAACCACCATACTGTTTTCCACAGAGATTGTACCATTTTATATTCCCACCAACAGTGCACAAGGGTCTCTTCCACTTTTTTAGCCACTATGATCTTGTTTTACACCAGCTATTTAATTGAAACTATTCTTGACAGGATCGCTACTTATTTCCCTACCACTAAATCCAATAGTTCTTATTCTGTCTCTCTTTATCATAATTTCTCACGAGTTTTCATTCATTAATAAATATTTATTGAGTGCTTACTCTGTGCCAGCCACTGTTGTACTTACTGGGGATGTAGTAACAAATGAGACAGATGAAAAACCCTGACCTTGTTAAGATGTGTTAAAAATAAAAAAGCAAACGGTAAGTGGCAAATGTAAAGCAAAGACAATATCTGGGAGTTATTGATGAAAAGGTATTGAAAATTAAGTAACTGGTTAGAGAGAAATCACTGAGAAGACGACCTTTGTGTAAAGACAAAAAGGAAATGTATGCCGAATGGTCCACTTAAATTGGGTGAATTTGTGCTTTGCAGTTAATATCTCAAAAAAGCTGTTAAAAAAATAAGTGGTAGAGAAATTTACAATTCGGTTATCAGCAGGAAAATAAAGAGAAGAAGAAAGAGAAAAACCAGTTTGAGAACAGGGGAAACTTTGCATTAATTAGACAAATTAGTTTTGAGGTTATGGCGAGGAGATTAAGTGTAAGGTGCGCAGTTGGGTGACAGAAATGAGAGATGAGGCCTCAGAAGAGATATCCAGATATAAGCGATAGTGAGGGGCTGCGTGGAGCCAGTAGACGGTACCCATTATGTTCTCAGAGCATCACGTAATTGCTGCTCTACTCCTGATACTCAAGATGAAGTTAAACCTCTTTGAAAGTCTTATTGACTCCTTAAAATCACCAGTTCTGGTTTTTCTATTCATATTTTACACTTGAGAGACTATAACATGTTATGAGATTACAATTGTGTAAACCTATTGCTAAATTTAATTTACATTTTGTGAGACATATAGTCATATTTACTCACTTAAAGTAAAGTAAATGCCATTTAGTAATGGTAGGATGCTGTTTTGAAACTAATGAGAATATTCTAAAACATAACACATTCAATATGTATAATTTATGTTGCTTATTGTGTTTTCAGTCTTTTTTACATTTAGTCAAATATAGAGTGCCAATTGTGGACTCAAATTCAATGCATTGATTTCAAGTTTCATTTCATTTCAACAAAATGGTAAGATTTGGTCCAAAAACAAAGATTTCCAAGGATTTCTGTTCATTAAACATTTCTTCTAAAGAGCTTTTTCAAAGAGTTAATGGTAACTTAATCAAATACACATGGTTTAACATTGCTTTGCAAATCCAGTGATTGAGGAGAAAAACAATTTTGTGCAAAATGTGTTTGCCAGAACCTTTCAAAAATAGGTTAAGATGTATTTTGTTGAAAATGAACGGCTGCTGGTTTCTCCCATCTCTATCAGCAGATACCGTTGTTGAAAAAAGGAGAGCCAAACCCAAAAATGATGGGACACTAGAACCAGATGTGAGTTCTCACACAGGAAAGTGTTTCATGATGTTCCAGACAACTAACACTAGCAGCATTGGTTACCATCAGATGGAGGCTTTGCAGCTGACAGAGTTCCAGCCATTTGGTGAGTGGTCTTGGGGTTGGCTCCAGAGGGATTGTCTCCTGCACGTGGTCTCCAAGCCTTTCTGTTATTCCTCTCTAGACTAACAGCCTTCAATACTAGTCTAAATCTTTCCTCCATGACAAAAACACGTATTACCCTTTTTGAATTAAACGAAACTCCACTCTATTGCATAAACTTATTACACAAACTTATGTAAGCTTAGGTTTCATTAGTAAAATGGGGATAACATTGCCTTCCTTCCAATTCATTGAGACAATTGGAGGTGTTACATGCCCAGTTTAGAAGAGCGACCAGAATGAGGACTCCTCATTGTGAGTGGCCAGGACTCAAGGGTCTTTGCTCCCCAGACCCACTTCTCTCACTTCAGCACAGCTATATTTTGGAGTATTTCCCTGTGACACCACGCTTGAGTCTAATTTCTGTGGCACTCCATATTTTTTAGGTTGTAACAGAAATCCAATTTGAACTCAAGTAATGAAAAATAGGATTTATTGGAAGAGTACAAAAGTAGAAGACAAAATTAGTGAAAAATGTAACGGAGGTAAGGCATCTCCTAGCATCACTGTCAGCAATCTCTCTCCCAGTACCCATCCCTCTTCCTCTCTCTCTATCTCTCTTTCTTTCGATTTCTTTGTATTTTGTCTTTGCTTTTTGTTTTTCTTTCTGTCTCCGCTTCATGCTCCTGTACATCTGATGGCTTTCTTCACACAGCTGAGCACACAGCTGCTGGGAGCTCAGGAGTCACATCCTTAAAGAGTTGGGAGAATGTGAAGGAGATTTGTTCCCCAGAGAGTTGGACAGGAAACTCCTGGAGGGTGCCAACTGGCCTGGAGAGTCAGGTGTGTCTTCCTGGACCAACCATTGTTCTGGGGGATGGAGTATGCTGATTCACCCAGGGTCAGGGCCCACCTGGAGCCAGAGAGTGTGGAGACTATGAGGGCAGCACTCCTCTTTTTCAAGAACCAGATGGTCAGACAGGAGATTTACCAAGGGAAGAAGGGTTACAGTTTCAGGCAAAATAATTTTTGTTTACTGTAGAAGTAGTAAAAAATACTAAGCTGCAATTAATAGCATTGTGCGTGTATGATTCAGATAGCCATTCCTGTCTTCAAATAGGCTTTCTAGACACATCAAAATATGAAAACAGTTGAACAACATGAGTTTCTCAAATTATTAAAGTATTTTAAGAAATTAGGATAAAAAAATCCTTGCCCAAATGATGATGACAGTCTATTCACAGCTGTAAATGAGCCAAGAGAGAACGTAAGTCTGCATAGATTACTCAGAATTTTCTCCAATAAAGAGGTCAATCTGGAGTGCTCTTGTACTCAACGCTAACCCTTGATTCTCCCCTTAGAGTGTTGAGAGCACTGGATTTCACTCCTCGCTCTCATATGTTAGAAATGAGATCTCCTCCTCCTTCTTCTATCCTCTGCTCTCCTTCACTTATGGATTAAAAGTATTTATTAAGCACACAGTAGGTGCCAGCAGGAGTCCAGGAACTGGTTTATAGTGAATAATATTACACATGGAGTTGATTCCTTATGCAGTGAGGCTAATGGAATGCCTTCTACATCCTGGACATTCTGACTAAATTGTATTGTCCTACACACACTGTTAATACCTCCTTCATTATTTTCCTTGCAGGCATTTTTATACAAGAGTAGTGAATTGTTTGAACATTATCTTCCGTTCTCAAAATATTTTCAAAAGATTCTATTTCCTTTTAGTTAAATATAGTTGTGTTCAATAGTGTTTGAATTGTGCACTTCATTGGATGCTGGGGGCAATCTCAGCCACCCTTCTCTGCTTCGTCTCCATAGCACTCTTCACTGTCAGATACACGATACAACTGACTATTTATTACACTGAATGTCCATCTGCTCCACAAGAAGGCAAGTGCCACGAGGTGGGGGTTTCTCTTCTCTGTTTGCTCCGCTATCCCAGTGCCAAGAAAAGTGTCTGGTGTCTAGCAGGCTCTCAAATTATGTTTGTTGAATTGGGCAAAAATAAGACACAATGTCTGTCTTTGAAGAGATTTCATCTAATTGGGACAGCAGAAATCTAAACTGTGACAGCAGATGCAGACATGGCCAGTGGAGGGTTCTCCATTCAAACTGGAACAGGAGAGGTCAAGAGACAATCTTAGCTGTTTTCTACATAAATCAATGGGAGTAAGATTGTAGATCTGGGTGCCTCATGTTGAAAGTTATGTTTTCCTAATAACCACACTGTCTTTGAAAAGTAAATTGTAAACTAGATTTTGTGATTTAACAGAAAGCTGTCTTTCATTATGAACTTAGAAGAAAATAATAGAAAAACGGCCAAATGGGATACTTAAAAAACTCAATCTGCATTGAACAAAAACTGCAAGGATTAATAATTAAAATGCCTTTTGCTCTGAGGAAGTCTTAGCCTTTTCCCCTCTGCAAGTACAGGAATTTAGGTCAGGCAGCTGAAGGTAATAGAGAAGACCTCCCCCTTTGAAAGAATACTGAGATTGGGCCCCCATGCTCGGGTCTGATAAGACAGACAGTTAGAATAACTTAGTAGGAACCTTCTTTAAAAGCTGCATCATCTGGTGGGCCATAGAGAGACTGAGAACAGGGCTGTTTTCCAAAAACCACCAGAAGATGCTAGGTGAGCAAAATGAGAAATCTTAATCAGGTAAATATTAAGACTAAACTGAAAAATTTGAGGGCAAGAAGTTTACCTTATGTCCCATGACCAGCACTTGGAAAGTGGTCAAGGATGCTTTTCCCTTGAATTGAGGTCACCTGCCAGCATCTACAGGTGTCCTGGCTGCTCAGTTTCTGTGAACAAGTCTTATCTTTAAAAGTGTATCTTGGGATCAGTCTTTCTTACCAAGAGAGTTACTAAACTCATATTGTTTGACATTATTCTGCCCTCGTAGGAGAGAACATGGGGAAACTGCAAACTAGATGGTGAGTTTGAAGATCTCAGGTATCTGTTGCTAGGAAAGTTACCATCACTTCCACTTAGTAGAAAACACCAAATTACTCACCAAGTGTAATTCATAGAATCTCAAATGAAATAACCAATATTTAATAGTGGTTATCAAATGTGAATGTGCCAAAAGAATACAAAACAACATTTTAAAAATGCATGTTTTCAAGAATTGTTCTAAACATGCACAAATTAACATACATGCACACGTGTACACACATTAATTTACACTCACGCACACACATACACATACATGCAAATACATACAAATTACGCACACAGATATATACATGCATACATCTATAATTTGTTTTACTAGGTTTAAAGTGGAAAGATTTACATTTTTATGAACATCTCGAGGCATCCACAAGTGGGCAGTCTTAGCAGGCCGGCACCATGGGAAATCCTGCTGTGGGAGGTGGCCCCTGCCAATTCATTTGATTTCTGTGACTGCAAACACAGAATAATGTAGCAAAATTATTGAATGCCTAGAGCAAGCCTGTGGCCACCTTGCTACAGGTCTGTTTCTACTAACCCCAACCTAGTTTCCTCATTGTGGTGGGAGAAGGGAACTAGCAATGATATCTCAGATGCAGAGAAAGTGATTTTCGTGCACAGTCTCATGTAATTCACAGTGACATTAACACTGGTCACATCATCTTTGTTGTACAGCCAGGAGAATGAAAGTTCAGAGTGATTAATAATATGCTGGAGGCCACACAGCCTGTTGGCGGTTGAGCCTGAGGCTGTGAGCACTTGTCTGTTGACTGCCCCACACTGTGTGCAGGGTCTGATCTCAGGAATTGATTCTGAGATGTGGTGCCATCTGAAGACTAGTGGAGTTTTGGGAGGTTTGTACTCTAAGCCTGGTGGTCGTTGGACAAGGACATGTGTTTATTTATCAAGCTGTGAATTTGAGATTTGTGTACTTTGCTGCATGTATGTATAGCTCAATGAACAGAACAACAAACATTTGTCCTTGGAATTAGACACAGGGGTTAGAACAAACCTGTTGATGCGTGACAACAAGGTTCCTGGACTTCAGCCCAGTTTTAGAAAAGTGGTGGCTGTGCAAGTGCTGTAGAAATGAATGCAGCCTGGAAAGACTTGATGACTTCACACTTTTGAAATGTTTAGAACATGTAAGCGTAATATATCTTTATAAAAACTACATCAAAGTGATAACTTTGCCAGTTGATGGAGAAGACCATTGCTGGTGATGAATTAAAAATGAGATAAATTGAGGAACAGGTGTTATTGAACCAAGTGAGCTCGCCTCCTGGTGAGTTAAATAAGACTCGACACCAGTAGAAGTTGTCTCACAAAGTAAAGTGTATTTGCAGCAAATAGGAGGCCAGGAGGAATCATTTCTGAAGTCATGGCATTCCTGAACAAAGGGAAGCAGCAACTTTTATTTCCTTGGGGAATGAATATTCAAAAGGGAGAGGTGGGTATTCGCTTGCAGAGGCTCAGTTGGAGATCATGCGTCCACATAATGAGACCTAAGCTCCTCCTGGAGAGACCTTTGCTTTAAAAATAAGGCAAAGGTCATGGGGCAGCTCCTGTGGTGAGGCCTGGTCAGTTTCAGGATGGCTGGTGGTTACATCTCCTTAACACACAAAAGGAAAAGAAACAACTTGGAAAAACAGTTAATTGTTTCCAAACCCACCTTTGAGTTTCTGAGGAACCTAGTCAGTGACACGGGCGCACAGTACAAAATGAATTTTCATAGAAAACTTAAAAGAAATGAGAATTGATGGGGAAATGAAATTGGTGGGTTCTTTTAAAAGCACATAAAACATAGAGTCAAAACTGCTGTTCAAAACGTTTTTGAACCAAAACCTCACCCTATGTAATTCTGTGGTGATTACATAATCAGGGAATCCCATAGAATTGCGAGTTCATATTGTCTGAAGGGTGGATACAAGACAAGATCTTAAGGGAGATGACATCGTGTGTTTTCCAAGTAGGATCGTGGCAGAGGAATATAAAAATATAATTTCTTATTGAGCTTACCAACTCCAAGTTGTCCTGGAAGAAGCATTTCAGTGGGATGGTGTTAACAGCAGGGTTAGCCCCTTTGTTGCTGTAGCTGAGGATTAACTTGCTTTTATTCTGTTCTTTCAGAAGGCCTCAGTCGCACCTTATATATACAGATAGACTTTGAAAGCAAGTCAAGTATGTGTTTATCCTCAGTTCAATCTTGGATGAACTCTACAGTTGGATAGAAAAGATCTTTTGTGCATAGATAAGAAAAAAAATGAAACCAGCTGAAATTACCTCTGGAAATAAATCTCTCACCAATGTTATTAATGGAAGAATGAGATCTGTTTCTGGGAAAAACATGATTTGAAATAAGTTGCAGGGATTTTAAGTGTCTTTGTCACACTTTTTTCTGTTTTTTCATCTATAGGAGCATTTTCAAAGTTTGTAGTCAATTACTTAGTTTTGTGATCTTTTATTAGCGACTTTTCCTGTGCCATACTTAAGTTCCCGGTAATGTGTCCACCTTGTTCACTGATGCATCTCCAATACCTAGGACAGCACATGGTATGGAATAGGAAGTTATCAAATATTAATTAAGTTAATAAATAAGAGCCTGCTGAGATGATGGCTGGTGGTAGACCATGTGTGTTATTCAGAGCTCCAAGATGCAGGGATCCCTGATCTCAAAGAGTGTTTCATCTAGTTACAGAGAAAAGGTTGATGTGTGAAACAATAATAAATAATACAAAGGAGACTTTGAGTGGGCTTCAAAGGTCCACAGGATTAGGATAGATAGTGGGGAATCCAGGGAAATTTCCAGTAAAGGGAAAAACAGAAAGAAAGTCAAAAATGTCTTTCTGAGAGACAGTGAGGACTTCCTGTGTAGAATTGGGTTGGGAAAGTTAAATGCAGGTGTGGATACTTCTGGACAAAAAGTAGGAAAGCTGAGTAGCACCAAGGAGGTAAGCCTAAACTGATGTAGTCTGGGCTAGCAAGCCACCAAAGGTTTAGGACAAGAGAGTTTATGATGGATATGGGATGGTTTTTAGGGAGAAAGACTCAAATCTGGGAGGTCAAAGTCAGAACTGATGGTGTGAACAAGGCAAGATTATCAATGTGGAGAACAACAGTCTGAATTGAGAGAAAGGAAGTGGGTGAGAGACATTTTGCGGGAAGAACAGATATATTTCTACCATCCAGGTGTGGATAATGAAGGAGTGGGGTAAAATAAAGCTGAATTATAGAGCTTTTGTGATTTTGAGAACGATCTTTCCATTGGCTGAAGACTTTGGGAAGATATAATAGATTTTGAGAATATCATGGAAAATGGTGGGCTTGGTTTTAGAATTTCTAAATTTATGTGAGAAAAAAGCAACCTAGTGAGCTCAATGGCTATAGGCAGATCATCTGTTTGTTTTTAAAATTATTTTTATAGATGGTGATGATGATGATTTAGCCACGGTGACTGTCAGATCAGATTTATTCTAGCTCTAAAGGTTTATGGTCCTATGACACATCAACTATACAGTCGGGGGAGGAGTGTACAGGACTGGTTGAGACATGAGGACAGATGAGTTCTTTTTGGGAGAACATGCTGGAGAAAGCAAACCAGGGTTGAAACTTCAGCAATGAATGTAGTGAAGAATGGAGGGGAGACATAGATGGAACAGTGGTAAAAGTAGATGCCGCTTATATTCAGAAGGATTTATAGAAAGAGGATAGAAGTGTTGGGCAATTTTATGCAACATTTAGAAATTCTAGAAGGGATTCTTCCAAGAGTGTTGCTCCCAATACTATTCTGTATAGGGACCTAGGGATTAGAGACTAAATCATCATGGCAACCGGAACACCAGGTATTTGTATTTCAGATTATCAAAGCTTTGACTCTGGAGGAAATTGCATGGGCCTGTGAATACAAGATGATTTTCATTTACCCAAATAAGTAGCTGTCTGTACTCAAACCTCACAGAGTGTGCTGAGTCCAAATTTGAGCCCCAATCTCTGCCCATCAAAAACATTATTTTGGTTTTTTGGTCTATATTTTTGTTGCTTATTATGTCAATTGTATCTGGAGAGGTACCTAGGCTGTCTTAGAAATGTGGGAAATTAATCTTAAAACTATAGACAGCATGCAAGCTTCTGTTGGGAAAGGCACATGTATTGGCTGTCTGTGTAGGAAAAGGGAGAGTGAGAGGCAGAGCACTGCTACAGAACCCAGTAATTCAAAACAAGAAGTGTCTCTGAAGGACTAAAGATGGATTTGAGAAGAGAAGATAGCTAGGGCATTCAGTAGATACCCTAACACACGGATGCAGGAAGGGAAGGATCATCACTATTTTCACAAACATTTTAACACCATTGCATGGAATTTGAGGAGGAGAGAGCAGAGAAAGAAGGAGAGTGAACGTGAGACCACAGGAGGAGGAAGGCAGCATGTTCAGGGTGTGTTGAGCCTGAGCTCAGCTCATGGAAAGATCCGCTTGTACACAACTGTGTTAATGAAAGGGTAAGATGAAAAACATGCTGATGAAGAGAAGGGACTATTGCTACTGAACTGCTGCTAGAGGGAGGCTTGATTTGGCTCAAAACTTAGTGATAATGGCTTTTTCTCCCCTACAACCCATTTGCAAAGATTAGCAAATAAGTAAAATTTTTAGTTTTGTATCCCAAGTCTCTCCCTCTCTCTCAGAAGCCAGGGAATGATTACAGCATTCCGGTGAGTGTGTTCAGACTCTATTACGAGGCTCTGAGACTGTTGCTGGGACTGTTGACTTACTAAGATTACCCCTTGCATTCAGCCATGCTAATTCTGAAGCCAAATTTTTCTTTGAGCTCTAGATCTGGATTCACAGCTTGTGACCTAGGAATTGCATTTGTCCAAAAGGAAACACTTTCTCTGACTCTCTGACAGACTCTTGAATTTGGAAACAGGGCTGTCCCACTGGATGTCACCAACCCTGAGTCCAGAGGCCACTTTCACGATCCAGATGGTGCGATTTGTCTCACCATCTCCTTTGAATTGGCCGAGCTGCCCATATTACAGTGAATCCAGTAATGAAATTATGACTGAGTACTTCTGTTAGGCTTGACTGAGAACAACCATCACCTCCATGAGTCTATTTATAACACTGAACCTCAGAATCCATGAATAAGCTTGGCATCCTATCTCAGGGCCACCCTCAAATTAAATGGTTTAACTGACAAGTTTCCTGCAGCCTCTGGTAACATTTATTTATGCTGGTACCCCCAGGGGTCCAGAGAGCCAGACTCATAGTCCAAACACCAAGACCCTGGATTGTGGTCTTTCTCTATTGACTCAGACATGTCAGAGATCTTAATAATAGAAATAATATTGACAATTGATGTAAATTACAGTTATGTAAAATCCATTTATAGTAATAAATTGTCATACTAATGTAAAATATACCATTTTATTCAATTTGCCACATTCAAATTCACCAATTTATTTAATTTTCAAATCATCCCATGAAATTATTTTCTGTATTTTAAAGATAAGAATATTAAAACTCATAGTTTATGTAACTTAACCAGAGCCATGTAACCGCCAACACCAGGCCTTCTAACTCAAGTTTAGTGCTGTGTTTACATAACACAACTTATCTCCACCAACTGAAGAATGGTGTAATTTAAAAGATTACAAAAGCACAATAATTAAAAGTTAAATTTATGATACTAGCAGAAGAACAGACAAATCAATGGAATAGAATAGAGAGCTGAGGAGTACAGCTGGCTCTTGCAGCACAGTAAAATTTTGAAATAAAGTTGTCTTAGTATAATCATCCCCAAATAAGTTCTCATTTGTCCTTAATGAGTGTGTTGGTTACTAGGAATTCACACAAAAGCAGCCCATCTCTAAAATGCACACGTGTGCCCTTGCACAATACATACATAAATGCAGCCACAGCATACGAGGGCTCTGATGACAAAATAAGTGGAAGATGGTGAAGGGAGTGCATACTCTCCCCAGAACTTCCTAAATGTGCCATTTCTCATCCTAGAAACATTACACTTCTGGAAGGTTGATTAAGAACCTGACTTTGGAACCAGACAGACTGGGTTTGAATCCCAGCACTTTATGATCTCTGTGTTACTTACAACCATTAAGTTAATCTCCCTGTGTTTAATGGCGTGAAGTGTGGAACAAATCATCATACCACTTCCTAGTGATTTTTAAGGATTAAATGAGCACATACTTAGAACAGTGCTTGCACACAGTAAAGCCTTGTGGTAAATATTAGCAATCATTATGCTCTGGCCAGGTGAAACTTGAATTTTTTCAAAGGAAATTTGGGGTTTAGATAATAGGAGAAATTAAAGGTGTAGACCCTGGTGTTAACTAGAACTAAGTCCTAACCGCAAATCTTACTCACTTTAAGCACATCGATGACTCTTTCTGAGCCTAATTTTCTCTGATATAAAGAATAAAGATATTAATAATCTTATTTTTTGTAAAATTTATAACATAAAATGTATGCAGCACAGAGGCTGTCAAAGGTCATTGTGTATTAGTTATTTCTGTTTCTTCTACCTCTTATATTAGTATATTACATTTGTAACAATTAATGAACCAATATTGATACATTTTCATGGACTAAAGTTCACCTTTTTGTTGTTCTTGAGGAAGATTGGCCCTTAGCGAACATCTGTTGTCAGTCTCCCTCTTCTTGCTGAGGAAGATGGTCCTTGGGCTAACATCCGTGCCCATCTTCCTCTATTTTGTATGCAGGACGCTGCTACAGCATGGCTTGATAAGCAGCGCGTACATCCACGCCCAGAATCCGAACCTGCAAACCCCGGGCCACCGAGGCGGAGTGTACAAACTTAACCACGAAAACACTGGGCCAGCCCCTAAAGTCCATCTTTTATTCAAATTTCCTTAGTTTTCCTCTAATATCTTTTTCCGTTTCCAGATCCCATCCAGGACACCACATGATGTCTAGTTGTCAGATCCCCTCTCGGCTGGGAATTTCCCAGGCACTCCTTGGTTTTGATGACTTGGACAGTTTTGAGACATACTGAGCAGATGTTTTGTAGAATGACCTTCTATTGGAATCTGCCTTGGTGTTTTTCTCATGGTTGGACACAGATTACTGTTTTTTGAGAGGAAGATCTCAGAGGTAAAACGCTATTTCCATTGCATTATATCAGAATTACATACTCTCAGCATGACTTTTTAGTATTGATGTTGACCTTGATCACCTGGCTGAGGTCCTGTTTGTCAGATTTCTCTGCTGTAACGCTACTAATTTTTATGACTTACCATAATGTACTGTTTGGAAGGAAATAACCATGTGTAGTCCCTCCTTAAGGAGAGAGGAATTATTTCCACCTCATTTGGAATTCTTCTGCAGGGAGATTTAGCTGTTGTCTCACATTTATTTTCTTATTCAATCATTTATTTACATCAGTATGCAATCATGAATATATGTATGTTATGCTTTTGATTATAATCCATTAGTACTTTATTTTTTTGCTCAAATTGCTTTAGCTTTAACCATTGGAGGCTCTTTCAGTTGTCTCCTGTATCTGTTTAAGGTATCCCTATCAATAGGGGCTGAGAGGTATTGGTCTATAGTTTCCTTTTCTTGTAATGTCTTAATATGGTTTTGGTATTACTGTAATGCTAATCACATAGATTAAGTTAAAAAGTGATCCTTCTGCTCTTATTTTTCTGGAAGAGAGTATAGAGATTTCGTAATGTTTCTTTCCTAAAGGATTGGTAGAATTCACCTGTAAAACCATCTGGATTTGATACTTTTTTTGCTGGAAAGTTATTAATTATTGATTCCATTTTTGAAATGGATGTAGGCATATTCAGATCATTTTTCCTTGGGTGAGTTTTGATAGTTTGTGTCTTTCAAGGTATTGGTGCATTTCATCAAAGTTATAGATTCAGCATGTGTAGAATTGCTCATAGTATTCATGTACCATCCTTTTAATGTCCATGAGATCAGCTGTAATGACTACTCTTTGATATCTGATGCTGGTCATTTGTGTCACTGCTCTTTTTATCTTGGTTAGCCTGGCTAGCATTGTGTCAATTTTACCAATCATTTCACAGAATCAGCTTTTAGTTTCATTGTTTTTTTCTATTGTTTTTATGTTTACCATTTTGCTGATTTCTGCTTTGATTTTTAAAATTTTGTTTCCTCTTTTTGCTTTATGTTTCAATTGCTCATCTTTCTCTAGTTTTCTAAGGTGAAAGATTTGGATTATTGATTTTTTTAGATTATTGATTTATTTATTTATATTATTGATGTTAGGCCTTTCTTTTTTTCTAAAACATACAGTCAATACTATAAATTTTCCTTAGAGCACTGCATTTGCTGAATCCCCCAAAATTTTATAAGGAGTATTTTCATCTTCATTGTTCAAAATTTGCCTTAATTTGTCTTGAGACTTTTTGTTTAACATATGTGTTTTTAGTAGTATGTTGTTTAATCTCTAAATATTTTGGGATTTCCCAGCTATTTTTCTGTTACTGATTTCTAGTTTAGTTTCATGTAGTCTGAGCACATACTTTGTATGATTTCTATTCTTTCAAATTTGTTAAACTGTTTTATGTCTCAGAATGTGGTCTCTTTTGGTAACCTTTCCACATGAGCTTGAGAAGAATGCATATTCTGCTGTTGTTGGATGAAGTATTTAATAAATGTCAATTAGATCAAGTTGAATGATGGTGCTGGTTAAGTCAACTACATCTCTGCTAATAGTCTGCCTGCTTGATCTATGAATGACAGAAAGTGGAACATTTAAATCTCTAAGACAACAATGGATTTGTCCATTTCTCCTTGCAGTTTGATCAGTTTTTGCCTCACATATTTTGATTCTCGTTTATTAGGTGCATGCATGTAATGGATTGTTATGTCTTCTTTTGGAAGTTTCTGTTGACGTATCCTCAAGTTCACTGATTCTTTTCTCAGCTTTGTCCAGTATACTGATGAGTCCATCAAAGGCATTATGCATTTCTGTTATACTGTTTTTGATTTATAGAATTTCTCTTTGGGCCGGCCCCGTGGCTTAGCAGTTAACTGCGCACGCCCTGCTGCTGGCGGCCCGGGTTCGGATCCCGGGCGTGCACCGATGCACCGCTTCTCTGGCCATGCTGAGGCCACGTCCCACATACAGCAACTAGAAGGATGTGCAACTACGACATACAACTATCTACTGGGGCTTTGGGGGAAAAATAAATAAATAAATAAAATCTTTAAAAAAAAAAAAAGAAGAATTTCTCTTTGAATCTTTCTTAGAGTCTCCACTTCACTGCTTAGAATATCTATCACTTCCTGCTTGTTGTCACATTTTCATTAGAGCCCTTAGCATATTAGTCATACTTATTTTAAATTTGCTGTCAGATAATTCTAAAATCTGTGTTACATTTGAATGTGGTTACAATGCTTAATTTTTCTCTTTAGATTATTTTTTCTTGCCTTTTCACATGCCTTATAAGTGTTTGTTTTTGTTTGTTTTTGTTCTTCAATGTTGAACATGACTTCAACATGACTGATAATAGAAACTAAGGTAAATAGGACTTGAATGTGAGATTTTATGTTAATCTGGCTAGGAGTTGGGCTGTGTTTAATGTTTTCTACAGCTGTAGGTGTAGATCTTTCCATTTCTTCTAGTTTTTATGTTTTGTCTCCATTGTATGCTGTAGGCTTCCCTAGCTCCTCCTCCTCATTGGGAGTCTGCGATTTGCAGCTCTTTCAACTGTAATTCACTGTTATTATGCTGGAGCCCTGCGAGTGTGGCAGTAAGCTATGGGAGAGGGGAAGTGTGGTATTATCTTACAAGTTTTAGAAGACTTCTGTTCCTGGTCTGTGATGTTCTCAAGTATTTATTAGTCTCCCCTCTTCCTTAGGTGAGACAGGAAAGCTAGAATGGGCTGGAGTTGGGCAATTGTCCTTCTCCAGCTCTGAAAAGACTCTGGCAAAGTCCTTACCCCAGAGAGTAGGCTTTGTTACGTAGAGGATCCGAATGCTTCTCACTATTGTTACTTTTCCCATCCCCCTGACAGAGCCAAGAGGGGTCTTTCTTGAGGAGCTCTTTTCTAAATCTTCACCATGAGAAGCTGGTTTGCTTCCTGGAAGTAAGCCCAGGAAAGCTCTGGGGACTCCCTAAGCCTGCAGTCACCTGGATGCTCTCTTTCATGCTGGTCCGTATTCAGCCTCAAACAGTTCATCAAAATTTCAGTTAAATGTTGCTACTGTTGATGGCCCTGCTACTTCTGCTGCAGATAAGTTGATCTCAGCTGTGAGTCTCTGTGTTCACCTGTCTTCACAGACTCAGATGGCAGTGTGCTCTGTGACTTTAATTCTCTGTTAGTACAAGAAAAGTCATTGATTTTCAGCTTGTTCAGTGTTTTTCTTGTAAGGATGGGAGTGACAACTTCCAGGTTCTTTACATATTTGAAATGGCATTTTATCTTTTTTGTTTTAAAGGAAAAGTATCACTTTTCAAAATTCTGAAATCGCCCATTCAGTATATTGGAGCTCTGTCCAGTGGCCTGTCATCATAAAAAACTATTAGTCCATTGCCAAATCAGGTCAAATTCCTTTCTTGTTGTTTTGTAAGCTTTTTTTCAGTTTTATGAAAATCATTTTATTGAAATAGATAAGTTTATACTAAATTGTGAGTAAAAGTGATGAGATATTTGAGCATGAATTTCCTCAAAATGTTGAAATATAATTCAAATGGTCAATTGACTTCACTTAGTCTTATGAGGTATTCATATCTAATGGAAGATACAATATATGTTTAAGGGGATGAAACTGCTTCTTATTCACACAGAAAACAACTCAGGTCAGAATTGGTTTTGGACAAGTGGATTCTACATAATGTAAAATATGGAAGCATATAGTATAAAAATGAAAGGCAATTTTGAGTTTATCAATACTCCCAATATTAATAGTAATGTAATAATAATACACTGTATGTGCTTCCTCTAGTCTGGTTACTGTGCTGGCTTCTTTCTATGCTTTATATTACTTAATGCTCAAACTTCTTGACTTATAAATTCTTATTTGCCTCATAGTTGAGGAAAGCATTGTCTTTTAATTAGTTTATTGCAAATTTAGAGAAAATTTTCAGTGTGATCTGTGACCATTTATACTCCAAAAAATCCTTCAACGATCAAGTTTTTAAAAAAATGGATTTGGCCATTAATACCAAAACATGAATTTCTCACTTCACTAACAAAGTGAGGATTTCTTAAAGATGTGGAGAATATATATATATGTGTGTGTGTGTGTGTGTGTGTGTGTGTGTGTGTACTAAATGTGCTAGTGAACTCAGATGCAAAAATCCAGAGTAATCTCAGGTCTAACTGAAGATTCAAGAACCAGGAAGAGGAGTACTGTAGTGTTTTCTGCCACTGTAAGAAAGCCAAAGCCTCCTTAATTTTGTCGTGTGTTGTAGAACACTCAAGGATCTCTTCAGGGCTCAGTCTAGTTAAGCATTTACAGGAATTTTGACCATTTTGAATGTGTAGGAAAGTGTTTAAATTCTTCTTGAGGTGAACTGAGTCCCTGGAGTAAGAGACATGCCTGAAAATCTCCTAATAGGTGCTCTGTTTACAGGAAGAGGACCTGAGCATGAGCAAGACCACCATGGACCATGGTCAAACCCATCTCAGCCCTCGACCTCTCTGAGCAGCCTCGCTGCCCATGGTTAGGCAAAGACAATTGCTAAGTACAAGATCCACATGGACGACACTCATTATCTGTTTTGTTTGTAGGACAAAAATCAGGCATGAAACAGACACTCCGTAACATTTGCTGCAAGAACCAAACGGTGGAAGTCAGAGGGTGGAGTAAAAAGAAGAGCGGTGGAAAGAATGGGAAGATGCCCCACCTCTGTCAGAGATGTCTAAGCATAACAAAATGAAATTTCACACCCCCTTCTAATTTTAGGAAAATGGAAATTAGTACTATATCTATTGAATTGAATCAAGAAATGTGTGTGATATACAATATCTGATATAATTTACTTGGTATGTTTTGAATGAAAGTAAGATGAATGGAATTGTTTTCTCAATAAATACAAATCATTGGCAAGTCTCAAAGTGATGTCATTGTGCTCCTAACTTTGTCCTTTTTAAAAATTTCTGTTTTCTGGTTCATGTCACACATGTTTGATAGTGGTGGAGCCTCTAATAGCAGCTATTTTTGTGTTTATCCTAATCCTAGCCCTCTCACTGCCCATGCCTACATGTTATCACTAGAGGTCTACAGGAAGTTTACATTTAGTGTTGTTACATCCCAGGATACCAAACTCAACACATTGTCTTTCTCACTTCACACTCCCCACCCTACTTAATATTATCCACTCCAATGGTCTCAGTTATGACCTATCTCTCGTTCTCCCAAGTCTATATCTCTATTATAATCCTCTCCCAGAATGTCAGAATGCACCACTAGGCTCCAGTATCCTCTAACATAAAATTGGTTAATAATACTATTCATCTCTGAGAGTTCTTGTGAAGATTAAATGAGTTACTATACATAAATTACTGGGAAAAGCACCTAGCACATTGTTAATAACAACAGCTCACAATTTGGATGCTCCAGAGGCACCTTGCTCTCAATATATCCCAAGTTAAATTCATCATTATCCTCCAGTGGTTGCATACCTAGTGAATTATGCATCTCAGTTGATCATATTCCCATCCATAGTATGACCCAGACTTCACACTTATGAGTTATCATTGACTACTTGCCTGCTCTCCATAGCCAATAAAGGACCAAGTTTTGGTAATTTTGTATTCCATGTACTTCTTGAATTCATCTCTATATCTTTATCCCCACTACTACTTGGGATTCATTGTAATGTTCTGGACTACCCAACAGCCTTCTGTGTCTCCCCAACCGAATCTCATCTCTCTCAAATTGTATTTCTGTAGACACAGTGTCATAATCTGTCAAAACTACAAGTCTGACCCACATATTCTCCTTCATACTTTTTGGCAATTTCCCACAATCTTCAAGATAAAGTAACAGCTCATGACATGGCATGAAAGGCCCTTCATGACCTGGTCCTTCCCAAACCCTTGACCCTCAACTCCATCACATCTCATTGCCACACTTAAGACTCCTCGATCCAATCTGCTCACGGGTCTTTAACATTTGATGCTTGGTACTTATTCTCAAATGTATCTTTACTCCCTCTCTCTCCTCTATCTGTACTATACCTCTCACCTCTTTCTAAGCCTTGCTAAATTCTTATCACTCTCTATCCCCTTATAACACCTGTTCATTACAGACTCAAAGATGGAGGCATGTATTGCATCCAGCTAAGCAGATCATTAAAACTGGATAGTTTAGTATAGAATAGCAGACATCTTTGCTCTTAGAAGTAAATTTTTTCTAACTCTCCCTTCTACTTGGAATGTGTCTTTGAACCACATACTGGGAGTCTTTGCCTTTTAGCCTCCTCCAACATACTTCTCCCCAATCTTTAAAATTCTATTTTCCCTTATGCAGAGCATTTTAGCCACCACTTTATTTGATATAGCTCCAGAAAGTACTTTGAATGCCTCATGGTTTTACCCAAAGGCAATAATCCTGGAATAATTCTTTAAAAAAATCAGTTATTTTCCTTTAAATATATTCATAAATCACTCCCTTGTCTTTTCCAGGACATAGGAAAATATATTTTATTATTTAATTTCTCAGGATAATGTGATTCACTAAATTGTCTAAGGAAGATTACAGATAGAGCTAACACATCACATAGCATCTCTTCCCAAGATTCAGGTGGAATGGATATGGTAAAACAGGTGAATACAGTGGCGAAGCCACTTCAGACATGAGACCCTTGATGTGGGACTAGAACATGACCATACATCATACAGACATTTTACAAAAATAAAACAAAATCAAGTTAAATGACATCAAAAACAACACAAAACAAAAATCTAAGAGGAGAAAGCCAGAGGGGCCCAGAAAGAAAAACAGAGCTCAGTGGAAAAATATCCAATTTTAGATAAGAGTCTCATTTTTGATTCTCATTATAGATTCCAATCTCATTTTTGGATGAAACTTCTGGGAGGTGGGTTTGATCCATCTCTTTGGAACTGGAGTCATGTGCAGAGCCTTTTTTTTTTTTAATAGTCTATTCTAAGGGTCATCAATTTTCAATGAACTTTTGCAAATATTTCATATCTAAAGCACAGAGTCATTATTCAGGGTTGAAGTTTGGGAATATTTTTGAGTATGTCTGTGTAATTTTTTTCTTTTCATAATCCTAGTAAACTAACTAGAAAAGGACTTTTTCCATTTTATTTAGAGGTGTGTGTGTGTGTGTGTGTGTGTGTGTGTGTGTGTTTACAGAAGAGACAGAGAGAGAGAGAACATTCCACTAAGAAGTTTTTGAAAATATACCAGAGTTTGGGATCTTCTATCAAAATCTTTCTGTGTATCACTTAACGTCTTCAAAAGTGTCAAAGATGAGATAGAAAATGTATCTTCACATTCACTTTTTTCTAAGCATAGTAGAAATACTAAACTTCTATGATAATTCTTTAAAGCAAGATTCAGTTTGAATATCTGTGTACTGCACTTTCTGAAACGTTTGGTAGCACATTAGTTATACTATCTTGTAGGTTATAATAACTTTCCTCATTTTAGCACTAATATTCTGATGTTTATTCTAGTCAAGTACCAGCTCAGCAATCATTTAAAATATTTTTTCAAAGAGAAATGATGAATTCATCATAGGTATACATACCAAGAGAAACAACATCAATTCAACCAATACGTGATGCAAGTCTGCTGTGAGCAAAGCCCCAAGCATTCTTTAACACAAACGCAATTTAGCTATACAATGGGAATATTGCTTTGGACAAAAGTGCTGTCTTTTGTGTCACTGATGTGGTTCTTCACCAACCATCACGTTCTGCAAGCTGTTTAATGTAGAACTGGAGTCTTGAAGGATGAGTTAGAACTCGACAGACAAAAATTTCCCTTTGTGTAAAGACACGGATATAGGAAGGCATGATTCACAGATAGATTTGCTCTGCTTCATCTACATTCTGTCACCCAATAAGTCTTTGTAGAGAAGTCAGCCAAGATTGTGGGAGGGAGGGGAATGTCATCTCTGATCTCAGAACAGAGTAAAGCTAATTGTCCACACGTGATGGAACCGTAACCCTGACCTTATCACCATGGTGACAACAAATTGAGTTAGCCAGCCACAGCTGTTTTGGTAAATACTGACACACTCATAGTCATCTATGATTATTTAGAGTCTATTTTAATAGCAACCACACAGCTATGTTATCATCCACCAACCTCACAGTGTCTAGGGTTAGTAACATTCTACAGACCAGGAGACTCAAATGCATTCCTTCTTGATCAGTATCCAGAATATTAAATATAAAACAGATGGTTAAAAGCATTGACTATATTCATAAAAGGTCAAATTTATTATATAAAATATTTAATGTTAGTATATATTCTTACTCATATTCTTTATTGATATTTTAATATAATGTATGCTTATAATACTTGATAATGGAAGTAACAAAGAACATCAAAGAAAAATAGGGTCAAAAAGATCTCTTTATCTATGAGAATATTCTTGAGTGGTGGATACTAGAAGAAATTGGCGAACTGATTTAGAATAAAAGGGCCCTTCACGGGTGGTCTGAGGGCAGTGGAAGCCTCCTGGGGACAGAGCCCAGGTCTTGCAGTCATGGCAGCAGGAGGAAGAAGCCCCTCAAAGAACATCAGACTCTTCAAGGTCGAGGTGAGTTCAGCCAAGCTATTAGCAATGGTGGAGATGTTGGAGTGGATTGGAGTCTGGAAGAGAACCAAATGAAACAGTAATTTGCTTCTTCTGAAAAGTATCCCTGGTCCAACCCCAACATTCTGGGAAAGAAAAGAAAAAAGCAGTGAAGAGAGGCTGAAAAACAGAATCTGCACACTTTTTCTTCTTCTCATGGAGCCAAGGATTGGAGGCCCTGATACAGTCAAATCCAGCCTCCTTCTGAACCAAACATGTACACAATCAAGGCAGACGGGTCCCTCCGCTGTGGACCAGTGGAGGCGAACTCACTCCTGTCAAAGCAAGGGAGTGGTCCTAGTTCAGCATGACTTTGGATGAAATATGATCACTTCCTCAGTTTATCCAGCAGACACAGGAAGAAGCTCACATTCTCTGGAAACAAATAAACAAGCCCTATTAAAACATGATACTATTCCATATTCCAGTGCCTTTCCATACAGCATCTCCTATACCATCAAAAATCATGACGCATACAAAGTAATGAGAGGCTTACAAGCAAGAGAGAGAAATTGACGCAATGGTTTGCTGGTTCCAGAACTGGAGCTAACAAACAAGACTTTGAAAACAACCGTTATAAATATATTTGAGGCTTTATAGGAAAGAGTGAGTGAACAGATAAGGAAAGAGAGCAGAGAATGGCATATTAGAAAAAGGAACCAAATGGAAATTCTAAATCACAAAATTACAATATTTGAATTAAAAATATACATTGGGTGGGCTCAACCACAGAATGAAGAATGCTGAAGAAAGATGAGCAAATTTGAAGAGATCTAGATGGAAACTATCTAAACTGAATCTCAGAAGACCCCTGTGGCAATATTGAGAGGTCTAACATCCAAGAACTCAGAGCATCAGGAGAGGGAGAGAGAAAGGAGCAGCAAGTCATTCCAAGAAAAAGGGAAAAATTTTCACAAATGTGATGAAAAACAAGCTATACATGCAAGACACTTAGCAAACCCAGTGGGATATATACAAAGAACCCCACACCTGTGCATATCACCAACTGTGAAAGATAAAAGATAAAAAAGAAATCCTAAAAACAGCCAGAGGAGAAAACACCTACATATAAAGGACCAATAGTACGAATGACGATGTAAGGACTTCTTTAATGTGTTGAAAGAAAAGGCAGAAAGTCAGTTACCTTAGAATCCACTACTAGAGAAATCATTCTTCAAAAATGAGAGGGAAGAAAAAGCCTATTAACAGAATCTATTACCAAAGAAATTAATCCTCAAGAATAAAGAGACATGAAACATTTTCAAATAATGTAAGCTGAGATCATTTGTTGCCAGCAGACTTGCACTGTAAAAAATGGTAAAAATATTTCTTCAGGCTGAAGAGCAATTGTAATAGGTAGCAACCTGGATCTTTAGAAAGAATTCCAGGACTGGTAAATGTGGACATACGTAGAAAACATTATTTTTTATTTTTTTTTAATTTTTAAAAAGTAAATTGACTTTAAGATAAAAAACTGCAACATTGTATTGTGGGGTTTATTTCATATGTGCTATTGAAATATATGGAAACCCTGGTAAACATCCTATGTTGTACCTAAATTTTGAAATATTAACTCAAGATTGGCTGCGAGAAATTAAGATACTCACTGTAGTTCTAGAGCAATGCCTAGGAAGTAATTCAAGCAGAATTAGTTAAAAATACAATAGAGGAAATAAAATGGGATGTTTATAATTACTCGATTAAACCAAAAGAAAGCAGGAAATGAAGATCAAATAAAAAAGATCTGAGGTTGGGGATGGCCCATGGCTTAGAGGTTAAGTGCGTGCTCCGATACTGGCGGCCCAGGTTCAGACCCAAGCGCGCACCCACGCACTGCTTGTCGGGCCATGCTGAGGCCGCGTCCCACATACAGCAACTAGAAGGATGTGTAACTATGACATACAACTATCTACTGGGGCTTTGGGGAGAAAAAGGGAAAAAAAGGAGGAGGATTGGCAATTAGCTCAGGGCTGGTCTTTCTCAGCAAAAAAAAGAGGAGGATTGGCATGGATGTTAGCTCAGGGATGATCTTCCTCACACACACAAAAAAGATCTGAGGTTAATGGAAAAGCAATACCAAGAAGGTAGACTTACACCAAGCTAAATTAATAATTATAATACAAATGAATTGGCCAAACATTCAAATTAAAAGATGGAGATTGTCAGATGGATTAAAATAAGCAAGACTCGTAGTCATGAGACCATTCCTAGAAAATAACTTACTTTGATCATAACATCTTTTAATATTTTTGCACTTTAAATCTCCATTAATAATTTTTCTGTGTCTTTTTCTCAAGAGTGACATGAATGTTAGACAGAATGTGGGTATCTGGAGATTGGTGCTGTGAGAGCTGGAGTGATTGATTAGCAATGCAGAGAACTCAGCATCTCTGGAGTCACTTCACGGAGCTCATCGGTAACAAGTTCCTCCACGGTGTGACCACCTTCATTTTTACAGTTTCACTTGGCAGATCTTCCCTGAGGAGAGTCTACACCTGCCCCGCTCGTTATCTTCATCTTCTCAGAAATGAGAGCTGAGTGTGCAAGTACACGTTCAGTGGATCTCTTAGCCTGTGCTACAGTTTTCCATTTTGTCCCTTTTTTGCACTGGGATCAAAAACTGTATTCCCACTTTCCCACTTGGTGAATTGTTATTTTATTTTCATCCCAGGGAGTTGACATAACCAAGTATGGAGGCTGAACTACTACTGACCAAGGTTCTTTCCTGTCTTCATTTAATGGGGTGTCTTCATTAAAGACCCTGCTAGATTATCCTGTACAGTAGAAGTCTCTCTACCATTTCATTAATACTTTGTGGAGGGGTTAGGGAAGAGAGAGTGCTCTGAACCGAATGTTTGTGTTCCCCTCAAGTTCATATGCTGAAGTCGTAATCCCCAACATGATGACATTTGGAGGTGGGGCCTTTGGGAGGTGATTAGGGTTAGATAAGGTCATGAGGGTGGAGCCTCATGAGGGGATTAATGCCCTTATAAGAAGAGAATGTGAGGACACAGCAAAAAGATGGCTGTCTGCAAACTAGGAAGCAGCTCTCACCAGACACCAAATCTGCAGGTGCCTTGACCTTGGATTCCAGCCTCCAGCACTGTGAGAAATGCATGTCTGCTGTTTAAGCTGCCCGGTCTATGGTGTCTGCTGTAGCAGCCTGAGCTAACACAGAGAGCAAGACCATTCTTCTAAATTTGATTCATTTAAAATGACTTATTGACCATTTCTGACTTACAAAGTAACTTATGCTCATTGTAGCATTTGAAAACCCATAGAAAAAAATAAAAATCACCATCATGTCATGACATTGGTATAATTCCCAACAATATTTTGGACAATATAAATTGAGATTTGGTATAATTCCCAAAAATATTTTATATAAATACAAAATTATACACACAGAATTACATCACACTGCATATATAGCTACATGTACTTTTTTTTTTTGGTGAGGAAGATTGGCCGTGAGCTAATGCCTGTTGCTAATCTTCCTCTTTTTGCTTGAGGAAGATTGTCCCTGAGCTAACATCTGTGCCCATCTTCCCCTATTTTGTATGTGGGATGCCACCACAGCATGGTTTGATGAGCGGTATTTAGGTTTGAACCCGGGGTCCAAACCCGAGAACCCCGGGCCGCCGATGTGGAGTGCTTGAACTTAATGCCACCAAGTCGGCCCCGTATATGTACTTTTTATGCAAAGTATGTCATTACCACTTAATTTATTTACCACTTAATTTACTTAATTTACCACTTAATGTTCACTCAAAACACAATTTATAAGACTTTTATGTGGATATATGATAATTTGATTATATTCTTCTCTCTTGGATAGTTTGTCACTGTACCTAATTCTAACCCTATTATTTAATATAATAATCATTATATTTAAAATATTGACTATCTCTCTGACATTTATTACTTATAATTTTGATATTTTTATTTTATATTATATTGCATATGTAAAATGCATATATGTACAATTGTAAAAATAAAAAATATTATTTAGAATTTTATTTAAAATAATAAAATTTATAAATATTGTTTAAAATATATTTATTTAAAAATAAGAATATCCATATACCCACTACACAGCTTAAGACACAGAATATTTTCTATACATACGAGACTCTGGATGTTCATCTTTCCAAATGCATCCACTTTCCTCCACACTCTCCTCCACCCGGGGAGAAGTTACCCTAAATTTTATATTCGTCATTCCCTCTTTTTTAATGATGTCGCATATGTACATATGTTGTTGCATAAGAATTTGCTCCTCAGCTTTCCTAGTTTTGACCAACAAATAAATGGAGCTGTGCTGTCTATTGAGAGTCATTTACGATGATAGGTAAATCTACAGTTTAGAAACTTTCGCTGACGTTCAATATTCCATTTTAGAACTATCCTTTCTTATTAGCTCACCTGTTGACGGGCATTTGGGGTTTTCCCACTTCTGCTCTTATGGACACTGGTGCTTCGCGAGTTCTTGCAGTGCCTCCTGGGAACAAGGACGAGAATTCTCCAAAGGTAGTGCTTTTCAAACTGAAGTTTGACCCGTTAGTAAATCATTAGATCAATGATGAAAATATCCTTTTAAAAAAAAATGAAATTCAATAAAGGGAAGGAAAAAGAAAAATATCAGATTGCATTGCACAAAGTAAGAGCCAAAAGCATTTTGTGAAACTTTTATGTTGGAGCTCTGTGTCCTGGATTATGATATTAAATGTATTTCTAACTGTGCCTCATAATAAAAAAAGGTTGAAAGCTGCAATTTGAGAGTACATCCTTTAGAGTGGGATCTCTGGCGTCACCAAATAGTAACGCAGATGCTCAGTTCCGTTAGGTAGCACAAGGTGCTGTGCTGTGTAATTGCATCAGCTGCACCATCAGAAGTGGTGTGAGAGCCTGCTTTGTCTAGATCCTCTGCAACTATTTCAAAGTTATAACCATAAAGCACTGTAATGACAATAACTGTTTCACTGGCTTCGAGGAATTTGCTTGAGTTGAGCCCACCTCTCTGGGTCTCAGTCTCTTGATCTTCAATGAGCAAAGTCGGCCGTATCAGAATCTCTCAAGTCCCCAGATAAAACATTTTGAGTATAAAGTACATCTGCAAGAATTGTTTCAGTTATTCCCCTAGGGGAACGGTGGAATGTGAGCCACTTGAGAGAAGGCATTCTGTTGTTTCACGGTGTGCCCTGCAGCTTTGGGGACAGCAGCTGGCGCATAGGAGGAATTCAAGTCACATGAGTGGAATGAGTGATCCTGTGCTTTTCACTTGGCACGTGTTTACTCTATGAACATAAGGTGTTACCCCGGCAAGGAGAATGGTCCAGGCGAGCCCATCCTTATCCTTGATCTGACTAAGTGGTAAAGGTTTATAAAATGTGCCATTTGTGTATGTTGAACACTTACGGAATGCAGTGTCTTCACAAGGCATAAGCACCTTGTAGTTTCTTGTGACCATTTGAACAGTTTGGGGGACTTATACAATACAGATTTTCCATCAACTGCTGGTTTGCTTTGGATTCCACCATGAAAACTTGGCCTGGATATAGAAGAGTGGCTAAATTTAGAAACACATTTACAAATGCACTTTTCCAAAAAATCTTGACTTGGGGAGCGGGAGAGCACTATCAACCAGCTCAAGCATTTGGCTGGATCAAATTGTGTGTATTCTCTCGGAGTCCTTCCTAAAGAAGGTAGTGTGCAGGGTGTCCCCTGACTGCCACAAGTGACCCTTCAGGCTCTGGTTTCTGCAGTGACAAGCTTGCTCTTGGCTCTTAACAAAGAGCTTTGCATCATAATGTGATCATTTGAAATGATCCACTCAAATATACTCTAAAAGTACAAAGTCGTCCAACTCTTTTAAAAAACACTGCAGCCTTGAGCTATTTGAAAACATGCTTTATTTGTGTCAAACTCGTGTTTATTATGCATTTTCCCATGTCATCATGAAGGCACCACCAACAGGACTGAAGAGAGCATTCCACAGCGAGGGCAAAGCCTGTTGAGAGCTAAACTCTGCTGGAAGAAAGGAGATGGTCATGTTCCATGCTCGAGCCAGTTTTTGTCCAGATGGCAATTTTTTCTCAGTGTGATCCAAAATGACAAGTCCAATTCTTTTCCCCAACTCTGAGTTTCTCCAGGGAAAGAGTGTGGCTTTGCCCTCCTTTCAGCAAATTAACGTTTCCGTGCTTTTGCTTTGCTAATGCATCTGAAAACATGGACGCTTTTGGCAAAAATTTTAAAAAAGCCATTTCTGATTCATTTGGCTAAAGCATGAACGTTTCCAAATACAGTAAAAACTCTTTTATGAAATGTATTCTTCTACCATAGATTCCATTAGACCATGGAGCAACCTTCTCTCTGATGCACAGTAATGCCCAAGGTTTTCTCCTGACCCCTGTCTTCTAACGTGTTCATTTGAGAGATCTTCACCTGCGTCACTACCTGGGTGGAATCTCGGACTTTTCCCAAGAGGGGCCCTGCTCCCTTTCATAGTGAGAGCACGGTGAGGAGCTCCCCAAAAGAAAGCATACGGGAGATAGTGCTCAGGAGCTGGACCAAGAAGGGGTCTGTTGCCATGAGGGCTGTTGAAGCAGGTCAAGGGATGGCAGGAGTGAGTAGGAAGGAGAGCTGAGATTGGATTCTAACCGAAACAGAGTTGTGTGAGACTGCACGTCTCTAGAGAGGTGTCACTAGGGGGTTACCGAGGGGCGTGTAATGGGAATCGAGTGACCATTGGTGTCTGCAGCCGGAAACAGGACTCAGAAAGTTCTATGTCTGCTGAAGCCGAGCAGGCCCCAGTGGAATCCAAGGAGAAGAGTGTGATGGCTTGAGTGGAATTTCTAAGGCGTATCAGAAGTGAAGTAAGGCGTGTTAATCCTAAAAGGAACTTAGAGAGAGTGAATCCACAATACAGTTCAGACTCAGGGTTAGAGATGCAGGCCCCTCAACAGTGCAGACCACTGAAATCTCCATCCATAACCTGTCCTGGGCCCTTCACGCCTCTGTGTCTGGGTAATTTTAATCCACTTCCCCAATATCCATCAACGTAGATTTCTATAGACAGTTACTCTGTGTTCTTGTTGATGGAATTCTGAGAAGTAAAGAGCAGCAGACCAAATTGGTGTGGAAACTCAGAGACAGCTCAAACGACTGTTAAAAACAGATAGAGAAAATCCTCCAAAGGCTCTCCAAAATCAGACATCAGCTGTAAACTGATTAGGAATTTTGCAGGATTGCCCTTCACAATCAGAAGTAGAGTGCTTGGGGGCCAGCCCCATGGCTTGGCGGTTGAGTGCGTGCGCTCTGTTACTGGCCGCCCGGGTTCGGATCCTGGCGCGCCGATATACGCTTTCTTCTCCGGCCATGCTGAGGCCGCATCCCACGTGCAGCAACTAGAAGGATGTGCAACTGTGACATACGGCTATCTACTGGGGCTTTGGGGAGAAAAGGGAGGAGGACTGGCAATAGATGTTAGCTCATAGCCAGTCTTCCTCAGCAAAAAAGGAGGAGGATTAGCATGGATGTTAGCTCAGGGCTGATCTTCCTCACACACACAAAAAAAGAAGCAGAGTGCTTAGAATTAGGTGGCTCTAGGCCGAGCTGGCACTACCCCATTTCCCAGAGTGTGACAAGCTCACACAGGCAACTCAGATACTTCAGAGTAACTTGATGCACAGGTGCAGTGCTGTGTGCTCGACATGTGTGACGCTTCAGTCACACTGTGCTCATCCCTCTGGGTGGGAATGTCAGTTACCAGAGAGCAGGCTTAGGTCTAGCTAATCACCAACACACACGGAGTCAGAAAATGGCACTCGGTCCTCTCTGCACTTCCCCTTTCATCAGGTGGCATCCTCGGGAGGCTGGACTTCCAGACCTTCTCTTCTCCTCTCCTCCACCACCCAGGTCATCCCTGCTCCCTGTCCCCTCCCAGCTCCAGGGCCAGTTATGGAAGTCCAACACATGGTGAGGAAACACGGACCAGATGAGTTTCCTCAGAGAAGATCCCTCTGACAGTGCTCACCTCTGCTCCTGGTTCCAGCAAGGACCCTCCCCCGGGGACGAACTCAGACGGCACTGGTTGGACCTCTCCCCAGAGCAGAGTGCTTCTCAGCCCTTAATTCTATCAGCTGACAAAAATTCTAACAAGTCTACTACAAAATAAAGATACCCGTTAGTACTTAAGCTTGAGGCTACCCAAGACATCTCAGAATTCACAACAAAGCCATCCTCTGGGCTGTGGAGGTGATTACCTCCCAGACACGACGGGGCCATGAAGTGTTAAGCTGATTCCGTCACTGTGGTCGCCGGCCACTCGGTGTTGGAGCTGGTCCTCAGTTCAGCTGTTCTGGGTAATGTACACCATCTGCTTTTTGGTGGAAGAGACCAGTGGGCAGCCGGGCTCTCTGAATGACATCCAGATTGGGAGTAGACCTGGGAGCATGAAGTGCCTGAGCCACTGGTGGCCCTGCATCTTCAGCTATGAGCAAGGAGCTATGGAGGTTTAGGGAGGAGTGTAAGCCTGCTGTGCGAAGAAGGGGGTGCCAAGAGGAAGGGGCAGCCCAGCGTGGGGTGCCAGGGCCCAGGCCAGGTGAGGGGGTATCTGTAGGGAGGGGGCAGCAAAGTGCAGAGAGTGAACATCCCCATGGAAGGGGCTTGGCTTGGATGGATAGAACCCCAGCAGGGTGAAGAGAGCATCCATATGTCCACATGTGGGGATGGCTCAAAGCTGTGTCAGAATCACAGTGGGGTGAGGACAGTGGTCCCAGGAGGGGCCAGCTAGTTTGGGGTGAAAGAGGGCAAGTGTGTGAGGAGGGTGTCCAGGCCAGCTGGGGTGGCCTGGCACAGAGTGCTGGGGAACAGGCAGGCTGAGGATGGCAAGGAGACAGCCTATGCAGGGCTGTGGAGACCACCACCTGACTCCCCTGAGGAAAGGCTTGCTGCCCAACTGCAGGGAAGGAGGCGAGCCAAGGCCTTCGGCTGCAGCTCCCTCCACCTCTTCTCTGGCTCCAGAGCCAGCCTGATGTGAGGGAATACTCTTCCTGAGGCAGCCACGGCCAGTGACTTGGCCACCCCAGGGTGTAGGGAGCAGGCACAGTGGTTCACCCGAGATAAGGTTGTCAGGTAAATATCTGCTCCAGAGCTCTCTGTGAGTGCACTGAGGTTCTACCAGGCCCACACGGCAACCTCTCCCACTACACATTCCTGCTTCCTCCTCCTTTCTCTCACAGATATGGCTTTCTAAGAAACACGTGGACTCTGAAGTCCCAGCCACAGCATAGTCCATGGGGGTGGTCTGTGGGAGGGTCCGACCTGAGGTGGGTGAGGACATACAAGGAACTGGGTGCCTGGTGTGTGTGCCACCACACAGTAGGAGATGGGCCTCCACACCAAGCTGTTGCCTGGACCAGTGTGGCAAGGGAGAGTGGGGCAGTGGTCCCTCAGGGGATGTGGGGCTCCAGGGGGCAAGGAGGGTGTCCTCCTGGAGGTCGAGGTTAAGTGACAGTGGGACTGAACACATCAGGGAGTGCACACATCAGAAAAATTACAAATTTACACATAGGAGAAGTTACAAATATGGAAATATGGAAAAGGAGGAAGCAAGAAAGAACCCTGGGTGCTGGATTATGATGATAAAATCCATGTGGACTCAGAGATTTCAGTGTGTGAAGAAGTACATAGAAGTATGTATGTACCAATCTCTAATTGATACAACAATAGACAGAAAATCAACACTGATAGAGAAGACCTGCTCAACATTATCAACCCACTTAGCCTAATGAAAACACTCCACACTAAAACAGCACAATGCGGCATCTTTCCACTTGCACAAGGAACATTTACCAAGATAGACCATGTTCTGGGCAAAAGATAAGTCTCAATATGTTTGAGAATATTCAAATCATAAAGGTTTTCTCTCTGAGGGAAAAAAATATATATTAACTGAGTTATTAATAGCAGAAAATTCATAGTAGAAAGGTATGTTAAAAATCCCCAAATATTTGAAAAGGAGTTAATATTTCTAAATAACCCATGTGTCAAAGAATGAATCAAGCAAGAAATAAGGGATGCTTGTAACAGAATGACAGCAGGACATGTCCAAACCAGCCAGATGCAGTGATGGACAGACGGGGCAGTTACAGCAGTAAGTGCCCACACTAGAATAAAAGAAAGCTCTCCATCAATGACCTCAGCTTCCAGGTTAGGAATCTAGAAACCAAAGAGCAAATGAAACAAAAGTAAGCTGAAGAAGGCAAATGCCATTGATCGGAGTGGAAATCAGTGAAATTCTGAAAAACAGAAAAATGAGAGAAAGATGAGTGAAACAAAAAGCTGATGCATTGAGAAGTTCAATAAAATTGATAAGCCTCCTCCTAGGCTGATCAGGAAAAAAAGAGAGAGAGAAGACACAACCTACCAATATTGGGAATGACAGAGGAGCAAGCACTACACATCCCACAGATATTAAATATATAATGAGAGACTATTATAGCCAATACATTCAGCAATTCAATGAAATTAAAAAAATAAACCCCTGAAAGAGTCCTACTACCAAAGCTCACTCAGGAAGAAATAGATAACCTAGTAAAGAAAATAAATTTGTACTAAAATTCTTCCTACAAAGAAAATTTCAGGCCCAGATGGTTTCACTGGTGAATTCTACCAAACATTTAGGGAACAATACCAATTTTACACAGATTCTTCCAGAAGCTTAAGAGGTGCCAATACACCCCAGTTCATTCTACAGGGCCAGGATTGCTCTGATACCAAAACCAGTACAAGAAAAGAACTTGCAGACCAACACTCTTCATCTAAATAATGCAAAAGATCTGAATACAATTTAAAAATACATACAAAGAGTAATATAATCATAATAAAGTGAGGTTTAGCCCAGGAATACAAAGTTATTTTAACATCAATTAATGCAAATCACCTTAGTAATAAAAAATATATAGACATATGATTATCTCAATAGATGCAGAGAAAGCATTTGAAAATATCTAACATTCATTCTAATAAACAAGGTCAACAAACGAGGAATAGAAGAGAACGTTCTCAACTTGATAAAGAACATCTACATAAAACATACAGCTGACATAATTCCTAAAGATGAAAGACTGAACACTTTCCCCAGGCTCAGAAAAATGGCAAGGACCTCCACTCTCATCACTTCTATTCAACATTGCACTGAAAGTTCTAGCTAGTACATTAAGGTAAGAAAAGAAATGCATGTCATCCAGACTGGAAATGAAAAAGTAAAATTGACTTTATTTGAAAACAAGATGATTACCTATGTAGAAAATCTTATGAAAACACAGAAATGTTATTAGAATAAGTAAGTGAGTATAAAAAGGTTGAAGGATACAAGATAAATATATAAAAAATCAGGTATAACCCAAATGCTAGCAATTGACAATCAGAAATTGGAACTGAACATATGGTATAATTTATAATAGCATCATCAGTGCAAAACACTTAGGCATAAATCTGTGAACAGATGTGCAAGACTTGTACATTTAAAATTATAAAACATTGCTGAGAGAAATTAAAGAAGAATTATCAAATGGAAAGTCACACTATGGTCATGGTGCTGAAGACTCAATGTTGTTGAATTTTTCCCAAATTAATCTATAGAGTCAATGAAATTTCAATCAAAATCCCAGGAGGGTTTTTTTTGTAAGAACTGAAAACCTTATTTTAAACTTTATTTGGAAATACAAAGTACATAAATTACCCAAACAACTTTAAAGGACAACAAAATTGCAAGATTCACACTACTTAATTTCAAAGCTTACTATAAAGACACAGTAAACAAAACAGTGTAATGCTGACACAGGGTTATACAAACAGAATAGGCAGTCCAGAAATGGACTCATATATCTGTGGTCTATTGATTTTAAGAAAGATGCAAACATAATTCAGGGGAGGAAAAAAATAGCCTGTCAACAAATGGTGCCGGAAAAATTGGATATCCTATGCAAAAATTAAATTTAATCTATATCTCACACAATGTAAAAAAAAGAAAACTCAAAATAGATTATAGACAATGTGAAATACAAAGCTATAAAAATCTAGTAAACATCATTGGAGAAAATCTTTGTGACCTTGAGTTAGGCAAAGATATTTAAAATTTGACAGCAAAAGCTTGATGCATAAAAGAAATGAAATTGATAAATTGGACAAAATCAAGAAGAAGAATATATGTCTGTCAAAAGACTCTAATATTGAGACATTGAAAATGTAAGCCACGAACTGGGAGAAAACATTTACAAATCACATATCTGAGAAAAGTCTTATACATTAAATATATAAGGACTCCCAAAACACAATAATAAGAAAACAAACTACCAATCAAAAATAGGCAGAAGATTTTAACAGTCATGTCACCAAAGAAAATATATAGATGGAAAATAAACACATGAAAGATGCTCCATGTCGTTAGCCATTAAGGAATTGTACATTATAACAACAGTGAGGTGCTGCTACATGTCTATGAGACAGCTCACATTAAAAAGACTGCCCCTGCTAAGTGTTGGTGAGGACATGGGGGAAGGACACTCACGTGTGGATAGTGAATTCAAACCCATTTGTATCCAGGACTGTGGCCTTCAGCATGATGACCAGGACTCCATCTAAAGACTG
Source organism: Ceratotherium simum simum (assembly GCF_057802395.1). Taxonomy (NCBI): domain Eukaryota; kingdom Metazoa; phylum Chordata; class Mammalia; order Perissodactyla; family Rhinocerotidae; genus Ceratotherium; species Ceratotherium simum. The sequence continues at coordinate 1,415,608 of NC_141937.1, forward strand.
AGAGTGGGACATTACCTGTCAAACACCGACAAACCCAAGAGCTGGAGCCTCTCCATAAAGCCACACAGGTGTAAGGAGAGAGGACCCTTCTCTGAGCTCCAGGGGAGGCCCCTCCTTTGAGGAACAGCACTGCTTTTATTAAGAAAGAAAAGCATCCATTC